>NC_044908.1:10070102-10737641 GCF_001633185.2 Quercus lobata | reverse complement strand
AAGAAATTCTCAAATCAATATGAGATATTTCATTATTTTTCTTGATTGTGGATTACAAATGTGCTCACTAAGACGTGATACAAGGTTCAAATAAATTCAAAAATTACAGACTTTGATGGCTATTCAAGCCTCTAAGACTTGCAAAGTTTGAATCCTTTTGAATCCAAGTATGTGCTATAGCGGCTGTTTCTGGGATACCGGGAGACATTCCTCTGTTTTTTTTAAATTTTACAGAGTTCTAATGACTCTGTTCTGATGTTCTTCCTACTGAAAATCCTCTGCCCCTTCAACATGGGTTTTCTCTTCCTTTTATAGCGTGTTTGCTAGGGCTCCATGGTACTAGTGATTTCTCTCTTTTGCCCCTCAGAGCTCGTGCTGTAACAATTGCTCAAAGGCTGGTCTCTTCCCCTTTTTCTCATGGTTTTCATCTTTTAATACTGTTTCTCTAAAAGTCACTTGCTGACTTTCCATTCCGGGGCGTCCTAGCCTTCAATCTCTCTTCCTTCAAGATTTCTTACTTTTCAGACTCAGCTACGTTTGTATTTCCTTGCTGTCATTATTCCCAAATAGTTGGAATCTTTTACTGCTGGGTTGAAAGTTCTCTTCCAGTTGCTTCTACGTTTGATTTTCTCATTCTTGGTTCCTTGTGGTACAGCTCCTTTGTTCATGAATGTTTGCTTTATACTTTCTGATTCTTTGCTGCACCAGTGGGTACTTGAGAAGGACATCTCTATTCTTCATTTCTTGTATTTCGTGGTACCTTTCTTGAGTTGTCTCAATCCTACAGCAGCTGTCCTGCATTACCTGAGGATCCCGGGCCTCTGGCAGCCTCTGGGTATCCCGGCCCAGTTCTTTCACTGAATTTTGCTGGACTTTTTGATGACCTTTTTGCTGGAAATCTGAATATAAATTGGGCCTTAATGTTGATTCTTCTTGCTGCTTGAATTGGGCCTTCTTTACTTTTCATGGAATGGGCTTTCTTGTGAAATTTTCGCCTTCAACAAGTATAAAAGGCAAACTCTAGCCACGTTTTAGTGTTGCTCATATTGCGGTTTGTGTAAATCTCTTGTGAGATCTAGAGGAGTTTTCCTTTACATAAACTTAGGGTTTTCAAGGAGAAGATTTATCTACACCTTGATGATCAATTTAGTTGCTGCCATTGAAGTTTAAAGAAAAAAGCAGGTGTACTTGTATCTGGTGGTGAATCCAAAGAAAGAAGGAGTCCGTGAATTCGGAGCTTGCACGTGGTCATGTCAGTAAGTTCTACTGGTTGGTAGCAATAAGAAGTCGAGCGTGGGGGCTTGTAAGTCTTATTGTATGAACTTCGATTCTTTCAAGATAGTGGATTCAAGTTTACCTTGAGGATAGCTAGGTCAAATCCTCCTTAAGTTTTTACCGGTTTGGTTTCCTGGGTGATCATATCTTGTGTTATTTATTTTTTGCTGCTTTGCATGATATGATTGTTTGATTGTGATAACCTAGACTTGTTTAATTGGATTAAGTAACAACTTGACTAATTACCTAGGTTAAATCAATTGTTTTAAGGGGTCTAAAAACCATCATATTCCTCTTCCTAGTCTCATATGTATGCTTGCACTCATCATTGATTTGGGCTTGCTACATAGGGCATCCTATATGCTATGAAGTTACTAGATCTAGACGTACATAACGGGTAAGTCTCAAGGTTGTTGATTCTATAGTGCAGTCTTAAAAGATTTTCTATGATAACACTGTTTTAGTTTTCGTCCTAAAAATAAAAATAAAAATAATTTACTTATTTAGATTGATTGACCCTCATCAACTAAATTCCTCAAGTGAGGATAAATTATTGTTTTTGTGAAGTAAACAAATGTGCGGATGCGTTGGCTAGGAAGGGATCTGGTTCAAGTAAAGATCTTATGCTTTTTGATAGTTCATTTGTGGATCTATGTATGCTTTTATTTTATGATAACTATGGTTTATATTATGAGAGGCTTAGTCCTCTTAATGATGTTTCTGTCTAGTTCTATGTTATTCGATCTCTACCCAAAAAAAAAAAAAAAAAAATTATTTGGTTGTGCATATGGGACTTGTTAGATTATTTGGTGTTTAATTTCTTTTTATTCATTTTATGTTTTGGACATAAAATTTGGTTACTCTTAGATAACAAAAGACATAATGTTAATTTGGTGCACAAAAAATATGTGGACATTTTATTTATACTTTGGGATATATAGAGGAGGATCCGAATGATAGTCATTCATAGAGATTTAATGACTCCTAATGTGCCATTAAAAAGTATAATGTATTACAATATATAGAAGGATACTGCTTACCTAATCATTTCCAAAAAAAAAAAAAAAAAACAGTTCAAACATAGTAATTTCAATTTGTACCTGAGTTTCCCAGTCAGTTCCAATGATCATCTATCAAACTAGACACTTATTAATTTCTACCAATCGGGGCATGGAATTGATTACGACGTACACTCATATCATGTTGACTGGTATTTTTCAATTTTACGTCAAGGTTCCCAGCCGATTTATTTGGTTGAAGGTCGTGAGGGCGACAGGTAGTGTATTTTCATAAAAAAAAAATAATAATAATAATAATAATAATAAATAAAAAACACTGATTGCATTGTAAGTTAAAAATGAGGTTGTCCATCCACCATTTATAGCTTATAGATAGGTAGGATGTCATTTCCAATTTTCCACCCACTCGTTTCTCAAAAAAAAAAAAAAATTTCCACCACTGTTTGTGGCATCTGCTACTGCTATAGTACTACATCAGTAAAAGCTTTTGCTTTCAAACATGAAGAAGTTGTGTACGAATCTTCATACGTAGTTACGTAGCACATTTTGCTTGTATACCATGCGGTGATGCTGATGATGATTACAACATCATGGTGCTTCTTTCTTTTTTGCTGAATGGTGCTTTCTTTATTTGTTTTTTAGGGAAACTACATAAACATATAGAGTTTATAGCCTGTTTCATATTAGGCCTTAGACTTTTAATTTTGTCAAAATCTCAAATGAAAATAAGGAAACTGTTTCATATTGAAGTCTTTTTTCCATCTCCATTTTTCATTTTTGTTATTCTAAGCAGTAAAGGAAAGGATAAAAAAGGAAAGTGGTTGATAAATCTTTGAATTTCACCTATGTAACTAGCTTTTGATTATTTGGAAATCACTTTCTCATTCCAAGTGTGAAGCTTTTTCTCTCTCTAAGCAAATCTTTCCCTCTCTATACTCCATATTCAATACCTGACTAATTTATTTATAGACATGTTATAAGTGAGACTCATAATTGTTGACCAAATAAATCATTTATTAATGAGATGTGGGGTAAAGTCATGTGGGAAAGATAATGATGATGTGACTTCCTAGTGAGATTTGCCCATGAAAAGAGTTAATGCCTAAATGAATGACAATTGGTGACAATTCAAAGTAGTTCAACTAAAAAGTGGGGTAGTTACCTCAAGAAATTGGAAAAATACAACTTGTCATGGGTGTATATTTTCTCACACTCACTGTTGGAGGGATCCACCAATTGTGGGACCCACACATCTATGAGTGCAGTTGTGGGACCCACATCTGTGAGTGGGAGGAAGTATACACCCGTAATAGGGTATACTTTTTCCGAAAAACTTACTAGTAGTTACCTCGAATGTTTACAAGGTTATTTCAATACCATGACATGTGCCAGATGATCACCAACGAGAAAGTGGTAGTTGCTCCAAGAAAATTACAAAAGCCTATTGAATCCAAAAGGCAATGAGACACATGGCCAATGGGAATTAACTAGAAAGCAAGACGTGGAAAGTGGAATTGGGCATAATCATCAATGCCTCAATTATAAATAGAGTTTCATTATATAAGAAAGAGACATGCACAACTGAGAACACAATAAAGATCAATTTTGAATCATTTATACTTAGGTTCTTAAGAGATCAAGTAGTTTTTAGGATTTGTAGAAAGCTATATGCTTGTAAGTTGTTTTCCTTGTAATTATGTTCTTATTTGATCAAGTATTGTTCAAATTTGATACAATATTTAGGTGTTTGCTCATGTTTGATCTAATTTAGGTTTGCTTTGAATCTATTTGATGTTAGCATGATGACTTAGACTTTAATTCGTTGTGATCACTGTAATTTAGTATACTTTGAGCTATTTTACATCAACCTGATTTACTTAGAGAAGATGTAGTTTAAATCAATTTAGTTCGATTAGGCTTACTTCAAACCAAAGCACTTTGACTTAGTCTATTTAGGAATCATCAATTTTGAATGAGTTTAGTTTACTTTGAATCAATGGCAGTAGAGAACTTAGGCTTGAGCTGAATTTAGTCACTTGAGAACTTTAGTTATTTAGGATTTCTTATTTTCATTGTTAACTTACGCATTTCTCAAAAAGTACTCCTCTTAAGTGAGTTATTTTTTAATCTCATACCTTAGTCTTCGAAGTTAGATTTCACTTCAAATTAGTCTTTGCCCTTAAAGTTTCACTTTGAGCAATTCTGAAACATTAATAAGAGACCAAGGTTAATTTAAAATTGATTTCTACTCAAATAATAAATCAATGGTTTCTTGCTTTTCTCTACTCCTTTACTGTCCAGAATAACAGAAATAAAAAATTTCAAATTGAAACAACCTCAAAAATTTTAAATTTTATTTAACAAAGTTTAAAAGTTGGGACTTTATATGAAATATGGTATATATAAATTAATCTTTTTATTTATTTTCTCCTTATTTGTTTTTTCCTCGGTAAGTGAAGATATATCTTACAAAAGAATCATTTGTTCGTACTGGAGGACGATTAATCGATAACAAAACAACTACAATTTTTTTTTTTTTAATAATCAACAATTTTATTAACAAAAAGAACCAAAAACAACAGCTAAGAAGCCAAAACAACCTTAAATTGGTATCTCTTGAGGAGAGTTCCCAACATCCCGTTTAATGTGATAGTTACACTTTAATAATGTTTTCAAAATGTAGATGCTCTAAGCTACGAGAGATTATACCATGTTTCGGAAACATGCATCCTCTCCTAAACTGCAATGCCATAGGAGAGGATGCATATTTTCAAAACATAGTGGATTTTCTCCTAAACTGCAATGCCATAGTTTCAGGTGGGAAAATTAGGACATAAAATTCTTATATATATATAAAAAAAAAAAAAAAAAAAAAAAAAAAAAAAAAAAAAAAAAAGAGTGAGAGGGAAAAGGGAGGTTGGCTGTGTCAATATATTAATATTTACTATAAAACTAAGGGCATATCTGATAGCTATTACTATGGTTTAACTTCTCAATAGTTTGGTTCTATTTTTATTACAGGAAATAGTCATTCTTTATAAATAATTATTCTTTAAAATGAGAAATAATTATTCATCTCTAAAAGTGTTGTTATAACTATTCATTAATAGGTGTAATAATTTCTAACATTAATATATTTCAAAATAAACAAACTTTCCATTTCCACATAACAATTATGGAGATAAATAAAATAAAATAAAAAACTCATCTTGTAGGGACACGATTTATTGAGGACCCAAGAATGACATTGGGCTTGTATGTAAAGGGCCCGAACAATATAATTTGTAGAGTGTGGGCTTGAAAGGATGGACCTTAGTCACCGGACAGCGGTCTAGTCGTGGTTTTTATGGAAGCTCATATGAGAGTGGACTTGGCGTGACTGACAAAACCGTTCCTCAATGCATCCTACGGGGTTTTTGTCCTCGGACCCCGTCCGAGGAGCTTAGTGTTCTTCTCCTCCTCCCTTTTTTTTTTCGGGCCTCTCCCTCTGGGCCTCCTTTTTATACTAGTAGTTACTTCCCTTTCAATGTCCACGTGTAAGTTTTACTTTCTAGCATGAGGATTTGTCCTATCAACCCATATCTAAAGTGGTTGGAGTAGACGTAAAAGTTGAATAGCATGGTGAAGAGTATGGGCCTGTCAGGCGCAGAGCTCTTTATTACAGTATTGGTAGCTTTTTCACTTGTCTTGTCCCTGCATTAAACTCGTCCTTCTTCTTTTAGGTGTCTTGTGGGATGCTGAGCGTGAGATTGTCCTCGGCCACATCCTTAGGCCTTTTTAGGGTTTTCATTACGCGTCCTCGGCAATAGGTCTCCTCGGCCTGGGACTTGGGCCCTAATATAAAGTGGGCCGGGACCACAAAATTCTCGGCTCCACACATCTATATCAAATTTTAAAAAAATATATATTTTTAAGGAAATATAATTATATGAGTGAGATATTTCCTAAAATAGATCTTAAGTTTTATTCTAAATTTCTAATGTTACAACTCACATCAAAACTAAAGAATATGTTTAGTAATTCCATTACAACACATTTTATTCTCAGTAATAAAAATTATCATTCTTGTTGTAATCTACATTCAGTGTACAAAACGTGTTGTAATATTAACATAGATATAAGTATTATTAGAAAAGATGAGACAATGAGTTCTTTTTTTTTTTTTTTTTTTTTTTTTTTTTTTTTTTTTTCCGAGAAATGAGACAGTGAGTTCTAGTTAGTTTAACTGATAAAATTTTTTATGGTTTAATAAGAAATCTGGGTTCAATCCCCGCCTATACCAAAAAATTGAATAGTGTCTTAGAATTATCATCAGGAGCAAATGCCATAGATTTAAAACCCTCTCAAAAAAAAAAAAAAAAAAAAGATGAGACATTGTTCATAAAATACAATTTTTGGTTATAAGTTTTAACCCAACTCACAGATACCTTGTTAAAAATAAAACATAACTATCATATTATGTTAGAAAATATGAGATATAACTTTAATATCATTTTCCTTAAAAAAAAAAAAAAAAAAACTTTAATATGATGGTAAAGTATATGAGAAGATGTGAAAAAGAAAATAAAGAAGACAGAAGAAAAAGAAAGAGAGACTTGGGTCTTAAAAAGGATTGAATCTTGATATAAATAACAAGTAGCATGCCCATTTGATGCATAGGAATCAAAGAGAAACGCTCTGTTTGTTTCGCTGGAAAACCTTCTGTAAAGATAGTTTTTCACATTTTCCAGTGTTTGGTAGCACACAAAAAAACCTGGTCAATGGAAAACTATCTTTGGTCAACAGAAAATTCTAATAAAAATAAGGCTTATTTTCTATAAGCTGTTTTCCAATTTTTTTTTTGGAAAACAATCTTTCTCTCATGCGTTACAACTCTTATAAATATTATCTTCGTCTATAGCCGTGGGAAACATAATTTTTTGGCGCCTTCTCTCACTCATGGTAAGTTTTCTCACTTTTTCTCTCTTCCCTTTGCTTTTTCTTTCCTCACACCCTTACCGTCACTAACTTTGGTCTCTCCTCTTCCCATAGATCTCTCTCTTTAACTGTCTCTCTTATCTCTTTTCTCCATGTTTCTCTTCCCCTCTGTAACACAATTCTCTGATTAGATTTTTCTTTACTTCACTGATCGATCAATAGCTCCGACTTGCAAAGGAGAACAAATTTTCAGCGGTAATTATTTCATTCCTCTCTACCAAAATCCCAATTCTTTGCTTTGAATTTCAAGCTTGATTTTCTTTTTTCTCTAAGAAATTTTCGATTTGATGGATTCCAGGCAGAAGTTACTTCTTTTTTGTACATAAAGTGCAAAAAAATAAAATAAAAAAAATAATAGAAGAAGAAGAAGAAAGAATGAAAGAAGTAAAAAATGAAAACTTTAAACATAGTACCTATATTGCTCTAAATTGCTTTTACATGGGACAATCTTTACCGTGGACTAATAATATTGTTATATAATGAATGATAATTGTTTAGGAGAATTGCATTTGTTGGCAAATACATTTTTTGTTAGCAAATACTCTGTAGTAATGATATATTATGTAGTACATTATGTAAATACATAATTTAGAGTAATATTGAAGACTTGTGGTTGACCATAGTAGACAAATGGTTGATATATGTGTGTGTGTGTGTGTGTGTGTGTGTACGTACGTTACTTTCTATATATATGAGCAAGATGAGTGGTAGAGATCATGAAATTTGACAACTAATTTATTTTGATTGTATCTATTGTCAAAATTTTAGATTAATAAGTATGAAAACCAAATTCATTCTTGGTTTTTTATTTATAATGATTACATTAGTTAGTTTACATAATATACATGTTTTAAATTATACAATAAATATTTTTTTTTTAAAAATTGCATATCAAACACCAGAAAACATTCTCAAGTGTATTTTCAAGGTCGTTACCAAACACTGGAAAATAAGACAGTTTTCTAGAAAATGCTTTTTGGAAAATGAACAATTTTCCAGAAAACATTAATGCTGAAACAAACAGAGCGTAAAGAAAATATTTCGATAGTATAGTTGAAATTAAACAATAAAATTAAAAGTAAAAAATTAAAGAACAAAAATTATTTCAAGGAACCTAACAAAAACACATCATGTAAAATAGGGTTTTTTATCTTAAAAAAAGAGTATATTATCAAATTAATTTTAAAGAAATAATAAAATTTATTTTAAATTCCAACAAACTTTACGTAATAGAATTTTTTTTTTTTTTTTTTTTTTTTTGAGAATCACGCAATAGAATTAAAAGTAGAATTTTTCATCTTTTTGAAACTTTGGTACGTAATACAGCTCACCTAGATAAAACTATAATATTATATTTATAGTGTGACACATAGGATGTAACTTAAGTTGAGTCAGGCCCTTTTGAGTATACACCATTGTAAGTTTTTTAAAGACATTCTCCCCTTTTTCCGTATGTGTGTATTAAAAATATTTAGTATTCTAAAAAAAAAAACTTAAAATTGAGTCACTCACTTAGGGTCGGATTGGTTTGCGCATCCACATCCAGATTATTTGCATTTTCAGTTTTTTTTTTTTTTTTTTTTTTTTTTTTAACCAGTGCCTATTGCACAGTTCATGGGACATGAATAGTGCAATCAAGCATATGAACAGTACTTTCAAGCATGAACAGTAATTTATTATTATTATTTTTTTTTTTTTTCAGTTTTCAACAAAATAAGCAGTATCCAAATGTACACTTAGTATACCCACAATATATAGGGTGTTATGTTTATTATATACTACATATGATATGTACACTTAAGTTCAATCACTTAGTTTACCCAAAACATATAGGATGTAATTTTTATTATATACTACATATGATCATAGTTGTCAAATCATGAATTAATTCTTTATTTTTTTTTAGTATCGTGTATCATATCGAATCGTATATCGTAGGATATACAAACACCTAATAAAATTCTAAAATAATTATAAATATACATATATAAAATGTATATTCATTATGAATTTGAAATATATTCAACTAATGACCAATTTAATCATTACTTATGTAATAAAATTTAACAAAGCTAACTAAATAAATCAAATTAACTTATGTTTATAACATACATGTTCAAATTAATTAAACTCAGAAGTGATAATACATGATATATGAATCAAAATAATAATATCTTTTCATCATCTTGGCTAATCAACTCCATCTAAGTCAATGTTATCATCATGTTTAGCATTTTGCAAAATTATTGTTTCATAGACATTTTCTTCATCATTATCAACATTTACTATTTGGTTTTTGTTTTTTTATTCTAATAATTTATTCTTTATATTTTTCTTGGCATTCTAGCTTTTTAGACTCATAATAATAATAACAAAATAAAAAATAATTATATTTTCATTTAATACATTTTAATAGCATAGAAAATAAATTTGCACATATGAAAGTGAGTGTTATGAGTATAGTCTAAATTTTATAGGAGAAAGAGAAGGGAGGGAAAAAAAAAACTCATGGACATGCTATTTTATTAGACTCAAATAAGTTTTCCAATAATTTTGTGTTAAAAAAGCCTAACAACTTATTTAAATCAAATAAAACCAAAATTTTAACCAAAAAAAAAAAAAAAAACTCATTTTAAACCCACATGTCTATGTATTGTATGATACATATGATTCATTAATACGATACGATTCATATACACACTTATGTATTAGACGATTTATGAGTACTTACGATACACCCTTACGATAAGAAACTTTTTGTACATGATACAGTACGAATCGTATGATGCGTATTGCGTATCATACGATACTGACAACTATGCATATGATACATAATATGGGATAAAAAGAAAATTAAAAAGGAATAAGTGGTGTTTAATTGTGTGTGTGTTTTAGATGCGATAGAATTTAAAATATTGAAGTACATTTTTTACCCTTAAAATTTGAGATTGTTTTTATTTTGGCTCTTACGTTTTAAATTTTTTATTTTGATACCTTTTATATTTGATTCTGTTTTCCTATTGACCCTTATGTTTCAAAATTTTATTTTTGGTTGATTTAGTTTTCTATTCGGCCATTTAAATTTTAAATGTTTTATTTTCATTAAAAATTTTGAAACATAAAGGGGCAAAATAAAAATAACCCCAAATTTTATGGGCCAAAAATGTACTTTAGTCACTTTAATTAATACCTATGAAATTTGTTGTATAATGATTGTTTTTTGCCATTAGACCAAGATACAAAGAATTTTTTTTTTTTTTTAAGATAAAATACAAACACAAATCTCTTATTTAATGACAAAAGATTTTGTCAACTAAGCTAACTACAACTCATACAATACTGAGCATTATCTAAAATGATTGCTGGGTGAATGTGAACTACGTGGGTTTTTAGAAATTTGCTTGCTCTATCAAGAAAGAAAGAGAAAAAATAAATGCATTTCAATTTTCAACCTTAATGTGGGACTCACCTTTGGCTTTTACTTGGGAGTTGGGAGTTTAAATTCTATGATATTTCTATTCTTTTTTTAAGATGAAGTTATTGAGCACAACTTATTAGATATGAGTTGTTGGATGAAGACTTGGAAAAGAAGGTGGTGTAATATTTGAACGTAGTCCTTTGGCAAAGGGCGCAGAAATGGGGATGACTTGTCTTGATAGCCTATCTTTAATTTGATTCTCATATATAAGAAATCAAAATTAATGCTCTTTAAAGATCATTTACTCAAATCTCAATCTCAAGTACGTTCCTTCTTTCTTTAGGCCAAATTTTTTTTTTTTTTTAATCCTACTAACGGGTGTTCTTAGGACAATTATTAATAAATCAATTATGAAAATTTTGATACTGTTTTTATGAGAAAGGTAAAAAGCCGTCAAAAAAATTAATTAATTTTTTTTTTACACATAAAAAATTTATGTTAAACTAATGTCCTTAGAGCATTCATTGATGTTTCCTTGCTTTATATTTAGACAATGCTTTGCCTCCACCTCCACCTTTTTTTTTTTTTTTTGTTTTGCATGACCCAACTTGTTAATCTCCTAAAATTAAGAATCTTATATTTAGACAATGCAATCCACGATTTATGACTATCTTTGCTGGTGATATATCTCCATCTTTCATTTTCAAAGGGTACAGTTATTAATAATACAGAGACTTTTATTCGAGACAGAACAACATCGATAATTAATAAGATCTCCGTTCATAAAAACTTAAAAGGATTCACACTTCTTTGGTCCTGTAGCGTCCGTTTGGGGATACTGTAATTTCTGATAGCTTTTTTTTGAGAAAGGTAATTTCTAATAACTTATTCGCTAAATATAATACAAAATTTATAATTTTTTTTATATCTATCATATTAATTGTCAAATATATAACAAAAAGTTAGAAGCTAATTTATTTTTAAAAAATATCATTTTGTTATTTTTTTTAACTTATGACAAAAAACTAAAAAAAAAAAAAAATCAACCAGACTCTTTAAAAAAGGTGCATCTTTTTGTAAGAAATTAAATTTATTTTCCCATTTTTGATATGATAATGACTTCAATTTTCATTTTTGTTTTCCAAAAAATTCTCTCAATCATAGAATTCTATATCAATAAGCCTAGAGGCACACCAAAATTGACAATAAATTTCACAGCTATATGAGGTGGCAAGTTATTAATGGTGAATAATAAAGTAGTATCAGCAATAAGCTTATATAAAAATTAATAACAACTTACCAATTAAGCAGGTATGAAATTTGTTTTGAAAATGGAATTGTGTCCGTAACATTATTCATTTCATATGTTATTTCTTGACATAAGAGAATGACCTAAGGAAAGAGGGAACACCGCAGATCATCCACTTAAGAAAAAAAAATTATACATGGATTTGTGGTCATATACAAATGGGCTAATTAACTTGAGTATTTTAGCTATATATGTAACGTTGAAATTACAATGAGTGTGCAAAACAATGCTCTGATACCTTTTTGAAAAAAGCTTTTATATGAAATATGATTTTATGGCAAGTGTATGTGAGAGGTTGTGTAAAAGTTTGGTGAAATTTTTTGTCATCGATAGATATGATAGAATTTCAATCTATAATGTTTGTTCTATGATAATTACTCTTTATCTTCAAGCTAAAACACCAATCAATTTTTGGTGTAAACAAAATTTAAATCTCAGATTTTTTATTTAACAATAAGAGACTTTATTAATTAAACTAACTAAAACCTACAATTTCAGTAAAAATTTTAGCGACTATAACATTATTGTTTCAACTATAATATAGAAAAAGAGGTATATGTGTATATATATATATATATATCATTTTTCTAATAGATTTTATAGGATTCGAAATCTTTGGATGGTATATTATGATAATTGTTTTTTACGCCATAATATCAATTGGTTTCTTTTTAGTGTTGGCAAGATTTAATCACAGTTTTTTATTCGACAAGAAAAGATTTTATCATTTAAACTAATTGACAAGGTACCACTAAACTTCTTTTTTTTCTTCTGTTTTTGTTTTTGTTTTTGGTTTTTTTTTTTTTTTTTTTTTTTTTTTTTTTGGGGTTGAGAAAACATGGTACCACTAACCAAAATACCCAAATCTTGATACATAGAGCACTCATATAAGTTCTTTACAATTTTACTTCTTACTCTTTTCTTTATTTCATTTCTTTCTAAGTCCTTTTCTTCTCATAAGCACTTACAAATTCTTTATTCACAAGGCCAAGACTTGAAGGCTTCCATTTATTGAACATTGGACAATGTAAACTTAATAATTAATGTGTTATTTAACATTTATTTTTGAGTTTTTTGTTCATTTATTTGTATAGAATATATATATATATATATATATATGATCAAGTTATTTTTTAAAATTTTTAATATTTTTTGGTTGGTAAAAAAAAAAATATGAGTCATACCAAGTTGACCCAACCCTTAAAATACCAAGTAAGGGTCATAAGTTTTGCAATTTATTTAGGACGATTCGTTTTAATCCCAGCCTGATCTAACTTGAATCCCACTGTGTCACACCTGCATCTAAAACTTGTTCAATTAATAGGTCCAACTATTAGAAGCCTTTCACTTACCAGTCCCCCTATAGGCTATAAATACTCAATCTATA
Source organism: Quercus lobata (assembly GCF_001633185.2). Classification (NCBI taxonomy): domain Eukaryota; kingdom Viridiplantae; phylum Streptophyta; class Magnoliopsida; order Fagales; family Fagaceae; genus Quercus; species Quercus lobata. The sequence goes on along the minus strand of NC_044908.1, from coordinate 10,724,256 downwards.
CTCATTTTTATAATATGCTTAGGTGTCAACTTATAATTAGATTATAACACTTATACAATTACACATGAGACCACCACGAGATATAGAGAAAAAGTAGATTCAAATGCACCAATCACAAGTGAATACTGTAAAATTATCTCCAATAGGAGACTTAATGTGGCCCATATACATTTTATTTTTAGTATCTAATTATTATTTATCTGGATTTATTATTTATTTGATGATAAGAGTGATAGATAAAGATCCATCCTATTAGGAGTCTTTTGTGAACAAACACTTATATCTGGCGAACAGACATACTCTTTAATGGGAAGAGTATAAATAAAATACTAACGTTAAATTGAAAGAATCCCTAGTTAAAAAGCCCATGTTCTCCATCAAAAACCATTTCTAAGGAGAAGGTCATAGACTAGAAGAATCTCTTCTAATTCCTTGCTTTACATATCATTTGAATAAAAATGGCTGGAAGTATGTTTCATTTTCTTCTACTGATTTAGATTTTTTTTTTTTTTTTTTACATGTGATTTTAGAGCCTCCTTCATGCTATCTTGTTTGGTGATTTTCATTTGAGAAATTATTTGACATGATTCTAGGATATTTTATTTAATTTACTGTTGTGATTAATTTTGTTCAATGATTGTTTTGCAAATCCATATGTTTTGTTCATAAATATTGTGGGTTGCTTTAACTGTGCATTTTTGGGTTTTTACGGTCGTGATAGTTTTACTGGTTTTGATTTGTTTGCCCATTTGGTTATTCTTTCGGTGAATCAATATTGTAATTCATGGTGTTTGTATTGTGCATACGTTGTGGGTCTGTTTACAAGTCAAGAATGCATGGGTTGTTTACAATGGTATTACTTCACTGTCAATATAAAAAAATAATGAGAAATAATATGTATACAACATTTTCATAACAAATTATAAATAGCAGACTATTAGGGGATGTTATTGGTAGGCAAAAAAGTTATTTAGTTAGTAGTAGATTTAAATTTGAACTAATAACAACTTAGCATCTTAAGACATGATGATAAATTGATAATTACATAAAGTTAGTTTTTTTTTTTTTTTTTTTTTTGTGTGATTTATTGGAATAAGATGGTAAATTAGGCATTAAGATGAGACTTATACTAGGCCCCTAGGTTTGGAAATTTTTGTGATTTATTTTCTTCCACTGCTTTAGATTTTTTTTTTTTTTTTTTTTACAAATACTTAAACATGTTGTGAATTTGGATGTACCTAGAGTTTTCCTCCACTTTTACTGCTAGGTTGTTATTGTGTAATTCTGGACTATACTCCCAGAGGGATGGGTCCCACGCCTCTATAAGAGAGGGGAGCACTGGTTGCTCTACTTGTATATGAGAGTGGTCCTAGGAACACCTTTACTTGTCCAAAAAAAAAAAAATTGTACATGCAAAAAAAATTTATATAAAAAATTATTTTAAATTAATATTTTCTATGACCACCCTGACTTGAAAAAATGTATATATATTCTATACTAAATTAACCTATTTTGATCACCCTAATAAAAATGTTGAACACTTTTACTTGAGAATCATAAAAATTTGAGTTCAATAAATATAAGAGTAATGCTACATCCACAACATTTTTACAATAATTTCACAATAAATCTTATGTGGTAAGCTGTTACTAATTCTAATTCAGGTTCAATATTAACATGTTTTACCCACCAATAACAGACTAACAACTTGTTGCATAAGATTTGTTATGAAATTGTTGTCGTCACTTTATTATCTCATATCAACAATTTCAATTTGCATTTTATCTTTTATTAGTCTAATTTTTTTTTTCCTTATTCTCTTTGCTAGTACAAAAAAAATTGTAATATTTCATGTATTTGTGTGTTTTTTTTTTTTTTTTGGTGACGTTAATATATTCAAATTGGCTCTTTTTTAAATTTTGTATAATTTAAGTTTCTTAATTACCACCCTAAAAACAATTCTTAGAGCTGCAATTGGAGGGGAGTATGGTCTGGGACTATACAATAATTTTCCTTCACTGCCTTGTTAAACAATTCTATCCAGGTAGAGCTTAGCTCACCAGCTTCACCAGCTTTCTCCCCAAGAAAAAGGAAAAAAATAGAAATAAAAAGAAAGAAAGATGAAGAATAGTTGAATAGGACGTTGAGGTTATTAACAGCCCTTCACCAGCGAGCATTTATTAGTTATTACAGCCCACACCTTAAGTCTGAAATGAATTAAATCACTGACTCTACCTACAACCCGCTAAAATTGCTTATTTATTCTCATGCATTTGCTTCCCCTTTCTCTGCCCATACATGGCTTTGTCTTTAATTTCCCAACCGTCTGAAAAACTTTATATAAAGATCTCTCTCTCTCTCTCTCTCTCTCTCATATATAAGCATATATTGTTTAGAGGCCCTTGTTTGTGAGCTTCTTTGCGTTATTCAAGGAAATGAGCATCTTCTCATTGATTACAGGGAGGCCAGGCCCAAGTGGGTTTGGCTCAGCTTCGACTGCTGAACAAGTTACTGAAGGGATTGATGCCAGTAATCTCACTGCTATTGTTACTGGTCAGCTTTGAATTCCCCTTTCATTTAGTCAATTATTGTTTCGTTTTACTTGTTTTTGATTGATAGTCTGTCGTGGTCTTCATGCTTTTGTTTAATATCTATGAAATATGGGGATAAAGAAAAGGTGAGAGAGATCATGAGAAAAAGAAAGTGAAATCAATATATAATTGCAGGATTCTTATTTTGATAATTTCATAATTGGGTCTGGGAAGATAGGATTTAAATCCTAGAAATTTCCGATGAAAGTTTCATAAATTACCAGTGAACTTAGTTGTTTTGCTTCCATTTCATCTGGATCTATTTTTGCCTTTTTCTTTTTGTAATTATCAGTTTTATTTTTATAATTGTGAGACAAAATTTAGCATACGTTTGGGAGGAGGGAAATAAACAAAATGAAATGAATTATTTTAAAATATTTTTATATCAAAACAAATGGCACTTAAATGTTAAATTTTATTCAAAATATCTCAGTCCAAATAATAATAATAATAAATCCTTGTCCAAATCTGACCTTTTCCTAAATTATTATCTTGTTCGAATTTTCTTTCATCATTATTGGCCGCTACATACCCGGCCACCATATGTCTTTGAAAATTATTATGGGTCATGCTAACAAGTGTCCTTAAGGCACTGGTTAAGAATCCAATTAAAGAAAGTTTTGACATCACTTTTATGGGAAATGAAAAAAACTATCAAAACATTAATTGCTTTTTTTTTTTTTCTTTTTCCATGAAAACTTTCTTTAATTAGATTCTTAACATTTTCGTTAGCATTTCCCAATTATTAAATACTCCGAGAGTACAATAAATGCGTACTCTCCTCTCTCACATGAATTGTGAGTCACATCATAAATTTAATTAGTAGGACTCACGATTATATGAGAGGGATCACTTTTATGGGAAATAAAAAAAGCTATCAAAACATTAATTGTTTTTTTTTTCTTTTTCCATGAAAATTTTCTTTAATTAGATTCTTAACGAATTCCCAATTATTAAATACTCCGGAAGTACAATAAATTCGTACTCTCCTCTCTCACATGAATTGTGGGTCCCATCATAAATTTAATTAGTAGGACTCACGATTATATGAGAGGGAGAAATATGCATTTATGGTATTCCAGAAATATTCAATAATTATCCATATATCTTCATGAAGACTGACTGTGACATAGTATGATAGTATGTAACAATTCTTTTTCTTTTAATATTTCGGTTTTCACTTCTTTTATATTTGTGAAGCCACAATAAAATTTATCAATAAATAAATAAAAAGGTGAAACCACAATAGAAAATAATTTAGAATATGGTCAGGATTTTTGTCAGGATTTTTGTCTTCTTTTGAATATGGTTTTAAATTAAACCCCAACCTTAAAATCGGTTGTCTGAACTTTTTAAATCATTCTAAGTTCCCTTCCAATGAATTATTATTAACCTAAATTCATTTAAAAAAATTATACTGAGAACTTATTTGGACACAAGAAATTAACCTCCCTTTATGAATCGCATATAATATGCAGATAACAAAACGGTTTTTAAATTCAAGAACACATAAACAAAAAAGAAGAACATGTTATCGTTCTCTAAGCTAAATTGGGTTCGTATAAAGAGTAATTTAGTTCATATTAAGAGTCTTTTAATATCTAGATACATTGCAAATGCAGTTTAGTTGAGTTTATGTTATTTTAGTTAGAAATGACTCTTTAAATGGATGTCTTGAAATAATTTTTAATAATTTAAAAATGTAAAGTTTATTTCCTCTACACGAGCTTTCACTTTCAGTACATTCCATTTGCAGTTTGTACCCAAAAAAAAAAAAAAAAACCCATTTATTATTGTTAGGCATGCTTTGTCCAGGTGGGCCTTTTTCTTCAAGATCACTCAACTCATGTCAGTAATGCTCCACCTGCGATGACCACCAATTGGGCAACTATATCTAAAAGTTGGTGAACTTCTTCAATAGAACGATAAATTCAGAAAATAATATTCCTCTTTGGGATTAAGATCTACAATTCCTAATTAAGAATGATTGAGATTGATAGTCGCACAAAGCAACCTTCAATCTCAATTATTGATTAAAAAAGTTTTATAAAAATAGTAAAAAATGAAAGTTAAAAAAGTGAAAAATGAAAAAATAATTGTGAGCGTAAATAAGGTGAATTGCACCCAATGCAATACCTTACGTACTGAATCCTAATCCTACTTATTGAGGGGGTGATTTATGGCTGATTGAGCCCTCACTACAATTTCCATAGTGATAGAGAAATAAATCAACCATATTGGCCCCAATGGAGCCCTCTGTTTGTGATAATGCATGCAGCTACTCCCTCGCAACATGAGCTTGAATACTTGAGAAATAATGTGCCCAACTGAGTTCAAACTTCAATGGCAGCACTTTAGTTGCAATAATTATCTTGTAGATTAGCTGTATATAGCGGCTACCTCGTACTATGTGGTCCTCATTCGTTTAAAAAAAAAAAAAAAAAAACGTGGACCTCAAAGAATGTGTCTGTGTATGTGTAGGGGCGGTGATTTATAATGGTTATCCAAAGTTTGTTCAAATGTCACTTGATTTAACTTAAGATCAAAACTAATAACAACTTATCATCAGTGGAAATATTGTGGATGTGTAGTATTACTTAGTAATGTTTCATATGTTTCGATTAACTCAATTGTTAAAATCTCTTGATATGTAGGAGGAGCGAGTGGAATTGGCTTGGAGACTGTGAGAGTGTTGGCTCTCCGGAAAGCTCATGTCATCATTGCTGCAAGGAACATGGAAGCTGCAAATGCAGCAAAACAGCTTATTCTTAAAGACAACGAAACTGCGCGTGTGGATGTCCTAAAGCTCGACCTGAGCTCCATGAAGTCTGTTAGAGCATTTGTTGACGACTTCAATGCTCTTGACGTTCCCCTTAACATCTTGATGTGATCTCTCTCTCTCTCTCTCTCTCTCTCTTTGTCTCTCTAGTCCAGGGGCGGAGCTAAGTAATACATTTGGGGGGGGGGGGCATGGCCCCTCCAAAATTTTTTAAATCCTCTCTAATTGTAGGGAAAACTAGTTCTCAGTCCCTTTGATTTAAGAGCCGGCACCCCCCCCCCCCCAAAGGATAAAAAACTTGGCCCCCCACTCCTACACCTCAGCCATAAGTACTCCCTTCCCTCACCTCAAATCCCCACTTTTCAACCATAAAGATTCATTCATTTTGTTTTTTACATTTTCCATTAAAAGTACAGCCAATGTCCATGTCCTGATGTACATGTCCAAGTCCTTTACTACAGTTTTACCCCTCACTTTTACCACTTTTTAGTCATTCAATTTTCCTAATAGGATAAAGTCATAAAACTGAGGTGTAGTACATTATATTTTCCAATTAAGCTCTATATTGAATTTAATCTTCTTTAAAAATGATAATATTGTTTGTATTTTATTTGTCATGGTAAACATGTGTTTGAATTTAATTGAGAAACCTAATGTATTACACTTTAGATACTATACTTAAATTTTGCAATTTCCCAAAACTATTACAATATCCCCTTGCACTTTATAGCCACCCAAAAGACTCTACTCATTGCTATTACCAAGTGCTCTCTCTTCAATTTCTCTTCATTAATTCTTCCTTACAATGCTCAATTGGTCGATTAGCTTGTTACTATTTTGAGTGCTAATATGAATTACACTAATAAAAAAAATTCTAGCAGTAATCTTATGATATACATACATACATATATAGATACACACATCCACACACACACACACATATATATGATACATGATACATATATAGTTAAAACTTACTTTGGATTTAATGTTTGTTTTTTTCTAAACTAGTGCGCCAAGACATGTATGTATGTATGAATGTCATATTTTGAATTTTTTTTTGAATTGCAAATCAATATAATTGTTTTATTTTGGCCTCTCCAAGCAAAAATTTCTGACTACGCCCTTGCTCTAGTCTGAATAGTTTTACCAAACTAATACAGTTTTTCTATGAACACACGCTCTTGCATACAAATAATATTTGAATATGCCCAATATTTCAGAAACAATGCCGGTGTCATGTTCTGCCCCTTCCAGCTTTCAAAAGATGGAATAGAGATGCAATTTGCTACAAATCATATAGGTTGGTAGTAAAATAATTGATGTCTCACTATGTGTATATATATAATTTGGTTTGTAATTTCAACTCTGCCAGTAATAGGTTATATCTCACTTCACTTCTCAGGTCATTTCCTCTTAACGAATCTTCTTCTTGAGAAAATGAAGAACACAGCAAGATCAACCGGCATCGAGGGCAGGATTGTGAACTTGTCATCAATAGCCCACAACTACACTTACGAACATGGGATCCGATTTGATCAGATCAATGATGAAAGTGGGTACGTCAAAATTTTCTTTTATTTTATTAGGCGCAAATTCGTAATGATGTAAATTAACCAATATGATTTCATTTCTAATGACTCTAGTCAGGACCCAAAAGCTAAGAATGTTACCTCTGCTAGTGCTCTGGCTTTTTCATGATGATAATGCATTACATAAAAATTTTACTTGCTTATGAGCGGCTTCATGATTTTGCTGTTTGTGAAAGTTGTTGTGTGATTGTGTGTGATGATTGAATGATAAGTGGAAGCATGAAAGAGAGAGAGCAATCTTTTCCCTTGATGGCTACATATTATAGTAAGCGCTTATGTTACAATGAACCCAATGTAGGGTTTATATGCTAGAGAATATATAATTAATAATCTTAGGCTAACCATAGACTAACCTAAAATTAATATATTTGTTCTACAAGTACATGAGCTTACAATTGGTTTGGGCCGCTTGGGCCATAATATGTCTAACACTCTTCAATATCTTTGTATCAGTTATTCTGACAAAAGGGCGTATGGACAATCCAAATTAGCAAACATATTACATGCGAATGAACTCTCTCGTTGTTTCCAGGTAATTTTAATGTGTTTGTTTGAAAACTACTTATTTAGCTGAAACTAAAAACTTTTTGTTGAAAGTACTATAGATAAAACTAAAAGGTAGTTGAAATAATACTGTAAGACCCATGAATAGTATCAAAAAGTACAATGAGACTTATGAATAGTAGCAAAAATAAGCTGAATAGTAAGAAAAGTTGGTTTTTTAAGCCAATGCCAAACACAACTGTAATTTTTAAAACAAGGATGTAAGGTAATCTTTATTATTATTTTTTTGAAGATTTTACACAGGTCACTACTTCATCTAAAGTGTCAATTTGATCCTGGATTTTCGATTTGAGTAATTAATCCTATACATTATCATGTATTTTACTAATTCATTAATCCTACCTCTCTAATGAGATGCAGGAAGAAGGTATAAACATTACTGTGAATTCAGTCCATCCGGGATTGATAATGACTCCTCTCATGAGATATTCTGAACTTCTGATGAGTATGCTCTTGCTCTATGTTTCAAAATATAGACAAAATATGCAAAGAAAAGGATAGTATTTTTCATAATTTGATCATCTTTATATGCAGGAGTTCTACGGGTGTTCACCTTTTATCTATGGAAGAACGTACCTCAGGTAGATTAATACAATTTTTTTAGCAAAGATTAATACAACTTTTAAGTATCAAGGCGCTGTTTATATTTTGAGTTCTTTAAAGTTTTTGGAATGGATGGATAAATATCTATGCTTTAAGCTAGCACGCACAAACACACATACAAATAAACTCATAAGGATCTTCTCAATTTTTATAAATCTCAAGGTGTGTACAGTTTTATTTTAATTGAGAATAATGTTAAGGATACTACAAAATTTATAGCCCGATTTGTCACTAATCAAAAAAAGTAATTTAAACATTCACTTACTAAGTCGTTAAAGTCCACCAATTACATTCACTTTTTTAAGTAAAATTTATAATAACTTCAACAATTTTCTTCATTTAAATTAGTTACCATTGATTATCAGTTTTTAATGAGATTTTAAATAAAGCAACACTTTATAAAGTTATATAAAACCTTGACATTTGTAGAAACTAAAATGTTTGTCAATCATCATAAAATAACCTATATCCATTTGTAGGAGAATTCTACCATAATCTTTTTTTTTTTTTTTACTTACATAAATCTGAACTGTGAATATAAGATATTCACTTATTTAACAATATCCATTTTTAATAAAAGGGAAATAATTAGCATATACCGTATACACGCGCTTGTTTTTAATTAAAATTGTGAATCATTGCTCCAAAAAAAATATGTTTAAAGTAGAATTGCCTCATGTTTAATAAATGAACGATTAAGATTAGGTAGTTCACACGATCTATAGTATTTATAATACTTGTCTCTCTCAACTCATTCAAACTAAATATATACTAAATAGGAGATATCTTATGTATTTGATATATACATCCTCATAATTTGTGCAACTTACAATCATGTAAAATCTAAGTAGTGCGAGGAGGAAAAAACATATATTTGAGATAATTATTGGCCAAATAGCATAAGCACTCCAAGAAAAGGGTTAAAAAGGTATAAAACGGATTTTTTTTTTTATTTATTTATTTATTTTTTTTTTTTATTGCAGGGAGCATCCACGACTTGCTACGTCGCACTCCACCCAAATCTGAAAGGTGTTACTGGAAAGTACCATCTGGACTGCAATGAGTTGGAACCAAGTGCGTTTGCAAGAGATACAGTGTTGGCTAAAAAGCTCTGGGACTTCAGCAACAAGTTGGTTTCTTCAGCTGCAAAACCTTGAAAATATATAGCTGCTCTGCTTGTTTGGTAATATATTAATATATCTCTCTTGTCAACAAGTATATGACAAGGCAGTCCCAGTTTTTGTTTTTTGTTTTTTTTTTTTTAATATATATTGTTATTTTGGTATGGGTGAAAGATATACCCAAATATTTGTACTTCGTTCTTAAGAATTTCATGCCACTGGCTAAATTGTTATACTTATCTAAATCTCTTATTTAAGAATTTTCAGTTCCTCGTTACCAAGTTCATTTTTAATGCAAGTTCTGATGCATCAATATTCACTTATTATGAGTGCATTTGCCTTTAAATTAATAAGCCAGTTTATTTTACTATTCAGTTTATTTTTGTTATTATTTATGAGTTTCATTGCACTTTTTAGTACTATTTATGAGTCTCATTATATTATTTCAACTAATTTTTACCTTTATTTACAGTACTTTTAGTAAAAAAAATTCAATTTCAGCAAAATAAGCGAATTCTAATAGACCCATCATTGTATTGTGCAACTTTTCTATATAGATTGTATAATATTTTTTGGCAAACGACTCCATCCACCAGAACCACAATTGTTGGATAATTCAATAGTATTCATATTCACCTTGACAAGCTAAAGAGATAGACAGTATAAGCTATACTCTCAAATAATCTTATTTCCGTTTGCAAATTATTTATTTTCGATAGCTTAGTTACATAATGGAGCAAAAAAATTAAAAATTAAATTATATAAAATAAATTTGAGATAAAAAGTAGTTTGCGGCTTGCAAACAGTAAATAAAACAACCGGCTTTTTCCAATATTTCATTGGAAATTAACGGGATAGATTATAGTTGCTTACATCAAGGCCCCAAATATATAAAGTTTGGGAGCTACCAAAATTTCATAAAAATTTGGCAAAATCCCAAAGCTATGCTCATGACAACGAGAGTGCTTCAAATTTTCAATCACCAAAATTTAAATAATAATAAAAAATTTAAAAAAAAATTATATAGTTGAAACTAAAATAGAGTACCATGGCGGCTGCAAGTGAGATCTTACCAAAAAAAACTCGAAAATCTCCAAACGAGACTCACATCACCACCGTCTATCACAAACTGATCAATCAATCAAACGGTGTGAATTTCTTTTTCTCTTTAATCGGGTCTACAAGATTAATGGGCCTGATCTTGCTCCCAAAGGCCCACGGCCCGGACCAAAAAAGCAGAGCAAGCAACCACAACAGCCGCAAAGACCGGAGGGACAATCAAATCAACCTTCGACTTAACGAACAGGTGAGCTGGCAAGCACAGGATCTCTCCCGCCACATCTAACGGCAACCTAACGGACCCTTCCGTCTCGCACAGTTTTGAGAACCGAGACGTCGAAGATATCGCCGACACGAAGGCCACTTCTGGCGCGAACGAAGCCACCGCTACCGTTAACGTTAGGATGGTTGTCCACGTGGCCGCATATATAAGCAGTGGCCTCCGGGAGCTGAGGTTCGAGAGTATTGAGGTGAGCAGTGGAAGAAACATGGTTTTTGTTATTGTTTTTGTATGTTAACGTTGGAATTGTGAAGGAAAGAGTAGTGGGGTTTGGGACTTCGAGTTTTACATAGTTATATCGATGTTATTATATGAATTTGGAGGTGAGGAAGTGAACCTAATCACAACTGCTTTTTTTTTGTGATATTGGTAGTTTAGGTAGAAAAGAGAGAGAGAGAGAGAGAGAGAGAGAGAGATCATATCTGTGTTGACTAAGAAGGAGTGCGTGGGGTTGGGTTTGGTTAAATAGGAGAGCGACTCCATTGACGAGAAAATTTGTGTACATCCTATCAAAAAAAGAAAAAGAAAATTTGTGTACATTGGAATATACTATATATATATATATATATACACGTGTCAATATGGTATGGGAGTGGAAGTTTCACCTTGCTAGTGATTGAGAATGTCGATTGACAAGTCAAGCACGGTCTCTTCCAATATAAGGATGTTTTGGGGTTCAATTTACCTATGCAATTTTTGTTTGTTTCTCAAGATTTTCTTGAGTTACATTCATTACATACAATGTCAACATTTTCATACTAGGTATTTATATTTAACAAAAGAGCAGGTTTCGCTGCATTGAAAAGTAGCAAAAACTAATAACCAAATACTCTTTTAATTGAAAATTGCTCATAATATGTGAGACATGTTAGCGATTTTTCAGTGTAAATGGAGGGTATTTCTCAACAACTCAATCACGTTTTGTTAGCCAATTAAATAAATACTCTTTTAATTGAAAGCTGCTCATAACATGCGAGACATGTTAGCGGTTTATCAATGTGGATGGGGGATATTTCTTAACAACTCAATCATGTTTTGTTAGTTGATTATGGCTGATTATTTTTTTAATTAAAGTTAAAGTTTTCTTCTTTAAAAAAATAAAAAAATAAAATAAAATAAACCTACACTGAGAACTACTCAAAAAAAAATTCTAATACAAGAAAATTTTGAAAATGACATTACTAAAAAAAATTCAACGTGAAATAGGAATATCAAATTTGTATGCCAACAAATTAAGATCCGTAACAGGAGGAGATGATTAAAACCTATTCTCCCACCTTGGGTGGGCCAACAACTTTAACCATTGATAACTACTTCATCATCTCTCCCAGAAATTGTTACAAGGAGTTGGTATACAGCCATCCTAAAGGCTAAAACGGCACAAGGCATTTGTGCACATTCTTTCAAATTTTACATTTCACAACAACAAATTGTGAAAGAATAGGTATTGCACACATTAATGGAGCATATTAAAATGCATATGACATGAACAACTATGATTTTATGAGCAACACCGACTTCACGAACTAGAGGAGGAAAATGCTTTCTCCACCTTGAGAGTCAAAAACAGGAATCCAGCATACGAGATGCAGAGGGCAGCAAGCATAATCACCAGCATTGCCTTCAATGAGATGTATGAACTCAGGAAGAATACAACTGCAATGGAAGCACTCTGCCAGACCTTGAGCTGTGCAAATGCCCCTTCCTGTACAGAAATTGTGATCATAAATCCAGATCATAACACCTTGCTAGAACTTCAGGTGCAATAATAAGAAATCAAATGAAGTGATAAATGCCAGCGGTCTCATAGAAAAACAAGACCGAGCAAAAAATGTGTCTCATGTGTAAGTTGTGGAACAAATTTAGAAGTGCAAGCAAATATAGTATTGGTATGTGAAAATAGATACAGAAGAATTAGTAAAGAGAAATTTTGCATAAATGTTATGAAATATGGAAATATTTACCAACATAAAAAAAAAAGTGCACTCTTTTGAGCATTAAATGATAATATAATGTAGATGAAACCTAGAAGACCTAAATAATATAACAAAGTTACATGAGATACATGCAGTCAAGACGTGAGTTCAGCATTAACACCTTACCCTTGGCTATGTATGGTGAGAATACCAGGATAAAAGTTAACCCAGAGGAGTAAAACATCAAAGGTGCACCCATGCATTTATACACACGCACACACACAAAGGCTTATCAGTTATCACATATAATTATGTACCATATCATGCTTGAAGAGTATCCCAAGCAAAGCACTAAGCTGTGTATTAAATACTCCATCACCAATGCCCAAAATGGCAGCCATGAGAAGTGGGTACATAATGCCAAGTACTCCGCTAGTTAACCTGAACCATGACATGGAAAAATAAGGTGTATGCAACATAAGTATGGCTTCAAAATACTCATTACAACAAAAAGCTTGAGTTTGAAGAAATCTTAGTACCCTAAAGTGCTTATTGCTTACCTGTATGCTAGTAGAAGCCAGAGGAATACGATAGCCTGAATAAAGGCTCCACCAGAAACTATCAAAGTGATAGACTTAGGACCAGAGGTAAGTCGACCAGCAGCCAATGAACACTGGCACAAGTTCCAACAACAAATTTGACCATAAATACCAATGATTTAACTAAACTATCTATATAACAAGTTTGTCTACACAACAATTCTGCACTTCCAACATGGCATGTGATGTGAGAACTTGCCACTTAACACCAACATTGAGCTTTTAAATTCAATACAAAGAAAAATTGAATTTTGCTTTTGAAAATATTTCTTTGAGATTGCAACATATATTGCAAGTAAAAATTGTTATAACAACTGAGTTCCACATCATGTTAGATATCAGATCACAGGAAAAGGCACAGCTGCAACCCGTGCATTAAAAAAGAATTATATTACTATAAAGGTGGTAACTGTATTGCAAAAACGTCATAATTGCTAACAGAGATAGAAAACTCAGACCAATTTGCTCTCTCTTACTTCTGAGGACAAAAGTTGTTTCTTTCACCTCATAATAATAAGGAAAGCTGTGCTAAATATGAGAAATACGAAACAACCAATTTACCAATTGGAATGCTACTTCAGTTGAACTGGAATGAAAGGTAAAGAACCACTTGTTTCTGCATTCTTGTACTTACTATTGCATCAAAAGCTCCATATACCGCCATTGCACCACCCACACCAGACTCACCAAGTGCTGGGGTTACAATATCCTTGGTGAATTCAGCCCTAAGATATAACAATCCATCTTAATAAGAGAAATTGGAAGGGAACATATAAATTGACACTAGAATGGCAATGAGAAAGTATATCATAAGTTAACCTAGTAATTACCATACAAACGCTTGTTGTAATCCTGAATATGCAATAAGGGGAATGACCAGTAGCATCCGTACATCAAACAAAGGATTAATTACTGACTTTGACAAAGATACCACATTAGAGTAAAAGCTGACAGATGAATCTGGTTGCCGACTCTCTCCTTCATCAGTCTTTTTTGTTAAGAAGCACATAAGTATGGTACCTAAGGTCATACTGCAAAGAAACACAACATACAATAAAGTTGTGCTACTGGTACTTCCCTCCTGCAGTGATGTGAAAGAAAATAAAACCATGAGATTGAATGGAAAGAAATAATAAATTGTAAACCCAAAAATGCACAGGCTATGCATATGCTATAAGAGTTCCATATTGAAGTGAACATATGTGCATGATTGTGCCTGTATAATTAAGGTTTTATTAAATTGAATCCATTGTAGTAATCCAGAGATGGGTATGAAAGCTCGGGCGTGTATCTCCTTAATGATTTTTAAATTTCCATAATACACAAACTAAAATCTTCCTCCCAGGAGAATTTATACATTGATAAGTAAGTTTTGGACTAAAAAGAAGGGGGAAGGAGAGATTCAAACTAGTAACCTCTGCCTGATTGTGCTATCTCTTGGGGTTCGGGAAGATATAGACGTATGATGTATATTAAGCAACAAGTGCAAGGGGCAACAAGCGCAAGGGAAAGATGTAGATGTATGATGGGTAAGCACAAATTATGATATATCGGTTTGATTCTGTATTTATTTGGACGATACTCTATTATTTACTCAATTATTCTACGAAAAATCTGTCAAAGACACCAGTTCTTCCTCATATTCAATTACTTTGAATCCTAATATTTTATATACTAAAATTATATATATATATATATATATATTAAACGTTTTAATGCCACCTAATATCTTATTGGAGATAAATGTGATCAATAGAGAGAGAGTCTGGGAGCTTCTGGATGGAAGGATAAGTCTTCTTTAATAACTAAATAAACACAGTGAGTTAAGTGTGAAACCAGAAGGATGGAGTACAACAGCCAAAGTTAACTTTGAGGTTAATGCATACCGTTCCATCACTCAACAATGCAAGTGTGATAAGATTTCCAACAAACTGCAGAAAAATGAATAAAAATTATATTACTCAATAAAACTTCACTTTGGCAAGTTAAAAATAATAATATTCTTAAAAAATAAAAATAAAAAAACACATAATGAGACTTGTCACAAAAAAGATCAAATGATTCACCTGGTGACTCGCAAACAGTCCCCAGAACTCTCCATTGAATTTACCAATTACTGTTCCTTCATGTAAGTTATAATCTCTTGCATGACTGCGGGCAGTGGAAGTGAGATATGTACCCTGATAGGTCATACGAGGAGTTAAGAAAGAATTTTTTGGCTCTACAAACTATTGCTGCAAACTACCAAGAAACTCAAAAAATCTGAAGCATGGACTTTCACCTGCCCAACCCATATAATTGAAGCAGAAAATCCAAGGTAAACAGAAGCTGGAACCATTGTATACCTAAAGAAGGAACAGGTTGATGTTAAAACATATGCAGTTAAAAAAATTCAATATTCAGGTAAAAAGTGATTCAGATTATTATGTATGTTAATCACAAAATAAGATACAATTGATAGTCAAATTTAAGAGCTGAGATAATGCAGTCATAGATGCCAGAAATTAACTGTAAAAACTAACTTAGTTTATGAATTCACAAGACAACTGATTAATACAAATCAATACCTTTGTGCAAGTCATAAAAATTTCACAAATTTTATAGGGTATGAATAAAATGATTGTAATCTGAGAGTTTTTTTTTTTTTTGATAAGTAATGCAAATCTTATCAATATCAAAAAATATAGCCACCCAAGTATACAAGAAGTATACAGCTGGGGACCATACAATCAATCACGTAACTTACAAGAATTTATCAAATCAATAACAGAACATAAAGATAAACTACGCAAAACAGACATCCAATCCAACAAAGTTCAAAAGAAAATTAATTTGAGATCAGGCATAGTTCTCTGTGTCCTCGAAACTCCAATTGTTCCTCTCCCTCCATAAACACCATATTAAGCAATGTTGGGCAGCCATCCACAACAGTCTTTGACATCACCCAACAAACTCCAAATAAACCCAACACCATAGACCACAATTCTGTAGCTATAGGACAGTGGAGTAAAAGATGGTCAACAAATTCCCCGTTGCATTTACACATATAAAACCAATCCAAAACCGAAAGTCACAAATTCTTTTCTGTAAATTGTCAATCTTCAAGATTTTCCCCAAAGCTGCAATCCAAATAAAGAAAGCAACTCTAGAAGGAAGACTTCCATTTGCTCTTCCAAGGGAATGATTGATCACCATTTCCAAGGAGAACCCTGTTAGAACCACTCACTGTAAATCCCTTGCTCTTATCTGGTTTACAGCACAGTTTATCCTCCCCACTTCCTTTCACTAATGCACCATAAATCATATCCAAGAAATTCAACAAAGACTCTAATTCCCAATCCTGCACAGCTCTTATGAAATTGACATCCCAATGCAGTACCCCATGTGTGTACAATATTTCATAATTATATACACATAAGTTCAGCCCAGCAAGTAGATAGTATCATAATAATTCTATCTTATCTTCTATCTGATGGTAAATTTGAAATCATTGATAAGTCTCGTTGCATAATTTGTTTACCTTTTCAATGAGCATAGAATATGAACTAAAACTGTTGTTCTTAAAATCTTTGTTTGATCTGATTTCAGTGATAGGATCATTTTCCTTTTCCCCCTATTACATTTGATTGATCGTTGAACTTTTAGAGTTTGATTTTGATGTACCCATAGTATGCATCCTGTGTACTTGGGCTACATTCCTTTTTGATTAATTAATATTGTTATTTGTCCAAAAATAAGACATAAACTAGTTCATTGACTTCCATCAAGCACCCTACAAAAGTTGAATATGGCTTTAGATAAATGCAAAGTCACGACTCTTGAAACAAATGAAGATAAAACATTAATCCAATATAGTATATGGCATCCACAACTCATTTTTCTCCATAGGGCCTGTCTGGTTTGCTTTTGGAGGGGACGAAAAGTGCTTTAAGGGGGTTAAAGCTCTTTTAGCTGAAATTGCCAAACATTTAGCAATTTCGCTAAAGAGCTCCCTGTCCTCCTAATCAATAAAATGCTGTCATTCATGCAAATATGACATCACCTGGTGATTTTTTTTTTTTTTTTTTCTTATGTTGATTAGGAAGCTAACTCACACATTTACATAAGTAGCATTATTTTATTGGTTGGGAGGACCTTTAAGGCGGGTCCTTAAAGCTGGCTAAAGCTAAAATTTGGAGCTTCTTGGGAAAAAAACTCTACAATTCACTAATCATGCTTTATAGATCTACCACTTTAAAGCATTGTTTAATGCAATTTGTCAAACACTCAAAAGCCATAAATGCTAAAGAGTTTCTCAGTTAAAACTCTATATTACAAAAGCTCTACTACTAAACTCTATAATTAAAACTCTCTTCCTAAAGCAATGCCAAACATGCATATAATTTTATCGATTTCATTTGATTGTCAAAACTGTTGGAAATTTCTCAGTGGAATAGCAAGTTAGAAGTTCAACATTGCAGACAGATCATATAAAAAGAGGTTAACTTTTTAGAAAAACATTCCAAAAAAATCAGTGTATAGAAAAATCCAAAAAAATAAAACCACTGTGAATGATCCAAATGCACTATACCAATAGCAGCAATTAGTTACCATGATGGCTTCAAATTTGCAGCTAAGAACAACCAATAACCAGTAGTCCCAAGAACCAAAGCATTCTTTGACCCAAGTCCCCGAACCACCATTGAAGCCACCATGGAGAAAAATGTGAAAGACACATACAATATCCCAAGCGAAGTCGTACCCAAATCCTCTTCCTGATTTGAAAATTGAAATTCACACCCAAACCATCAAACCCAGCTAAAATATAAAACATTCCAAAAAGAAACAAGTTTTCTATGTTCAAAACTTTCAGTTCCCTCAGCAAATGAAACAATTCTCAGCAACCAAGCATAGGAAAACAAAAACAAACAAAAAAATGCAAAAGCGAAGAACAGAGACAAGAGACTCACGGTGTTGAGGGTACTCTCAAGATTCTGAACAGCACCATAGGCAAGAAAGACCAAGAGGAAGGCAGAGCTGAGAATATGAACATCTCTGGCATGGTTTTTCTTTGGAATTTCAACTAGTTTATCACCAACCAATGGCGCCTCTTCATCCATGGCTTCAACTCGAGTGCTCGACCCAATTGATCACAGAGTCACTATAAAACCTCAGAAATGAGAGAGAGTCCAAGAGAGTGAAGGCAAAAGCGAAGGAGTGCCGGCAATAATGAAAGCAAGCATTAGAAGACGAATGAAAAGAGTTGGGGTTTCGATTATTTTATTGTTGGTGGAATCGAACCCCAATAATTTGGATTCGTTGCTGACTTTTGGGAGATATTCAAGACGAAGACAAAAATGGTTACTGGGTCAGCTCTCACAACTCAGAAATCAAAACTCGGAAGGTAATTTGCAACCGTTAGTTTGTGTTTGATCTGAATGTTAGGTGTGGTAATGAAATCCTCTTTGTTACGTGGTTTTAAGTTAAAACTTAAAACTCCATTTCTTCTCACCCACTATTTACATTTTTTTTTAAATAAAAATTCTTTTATCTAAAATTAAAGTTTAGGGACTGTTTGGTAAAATTATTTAAATATAGTTTTTTATTTTGCAATTCATAAAGGTGGGTTTCATACTTAAATTTATTGTTTGACTAATATTTTCTACATATAATTTTTAAAAAACTGTATCTTATTTCTGATTTAAAACAAGATTTCGAAAATGGCATAGGAAGTGTTTTCAGGATATAGAAAAAGTTTTTAATGACATAGTTATAAATAAATTAAAAACAATAGACACCACATATTTGTCCAAACTCTTTTATCTCTTAAATTTAGGAGTTTATTTTTATGACAAAAAGAATTTTTATATTTCAAATTTGAAAATTATCATTAAAAATGAAATATAAAAAAACATGATGAGCTCTATTATCTTATCATTATCCACACACAAAACAAAAAAAAAAAAAAAAGTAATCTATAGATTCTACATGTTACTTTTTGTAAATATATATTTTTTTAAATCTCAAAAATAAAAATGGTCACCCAAACAATTATTTTTGTTTTTAGTATTTTGAAAAAAAAAATTAAAAATGGGAGCCAAACATGTAAAATATAAAAATTATTATCTGAAAACTAGTTTCAAGTTCAATTTTTTGAAAATTGTTTTTATACTATTTTGAAAACAAAAACAAAAATCCTCCTATCAATCAGCCCCTTTGATTCATCGATTGAATTTAAATATTTAGTTGTTTGGAATTTAATTATTTTTTAAAAAGATAATATTATTCTTCTTTTATTGGTTAATGAAATGAGATGTTTTTTCTTTCTAAAAAATAATAATAATAAGGTGTTTGAATTTAATTAAGAAACTTATTATACTTCAGTGAAGGTACAGTACCTAATTAAGAACAGCCCAAAGGCTAATTTTTTGGGTTACAATTAAGCCCATTATACTATTTTTGAAAAAATAAATGCCGAAATTAGTCTATAAGGCTGGTGTTGGTAAGATATGGAAAATTATTATATATAAACACAATTTATGAATTAAAGTTAATAAAAAATTAAATGACACATCATGGTTTGATTTCAGTTAAACCTTAGTCCGATCTCAAAAACCTTAAACCTCTCCCCTTTCTGGTAATTTGAACGGTCTAGATTTCAAAACTATGTTATTTAATATCTAGACACTCTCGTATATATAATTGTCACAATACAATAATTGTGGGATTATGTTGTGACAATTAAACTGACCAAAAATTAGTTTTGGGGAAATGAGCACAAACAATAAGACTTAGGGTCCGTTTGGTTGAAGAGGTGGAAAAGTAGGAAAATAGAAAATAGTGGGAGGATAGAAAAGATTTAGTTTTTCTTCATGTGTGTTTGGTTGGAGAGATGAAAAACTCTTTTATTTGATTGAGAGGAAAAATGAGAGGATGGAAATGAAGTTAGTATAAATTTACAATTATATACTCATTAAATAAAACAAAAAAAGTAACACATTTTTTTATTAAAAATATTGTGTATGTACACTTAAAAAAAAAATTAAGGAGCACAATTCAAAGAAAGACGAGCACCAAAAAATAAATAAATTAATAATGAGAAGTACAAGAAAAGACAAATAAAACAAAGAAGAAGAAGAAAATAATAAAGGAAAAAAATGCTAAGCAAAAAGACATTTTTTTTTTGATAATCCAAAAAAAAAAAAAAAAAACACTGATAGTACAGTGGATGGAGAGAAAAATCAAAGGAAAAGGAACAAAATAAAATAAAATAAAAAGCCAAAACTGGCAAAGAAACGACAAACCCATGTACACTTGTTATTGAAAAAAAAAAAAAAAAGGAATGTGAAAGAGGAAGAAATAGAGAATGAATTTGTTGATGAAATTTTGAAGAAAAAAGAGAGAAAGTGAAAGTGCAATATTCAAGAAACTTGAGAGAATAAATTAATTGTCATATACTCAAAAGAAGTTGTCTCTCTAATTATTCTTGGGAACACTTTTTATTTTTACCTATACCCGTTGTTCTAAATTCCTCCTCTTTACCCTACATTACATCCCAATGAAAGTCCTATTTGATCTTAAAGAAGGTATGGTTTGGATCTTGACATGACTAATCAATGTGTGTGGTGTAATATTTTTAGTCTTTCATGAGACTATAAATGTCCTTTATTTTGCTTCACCGTTCTTCATCTTATTTATATGTAAGATATTAGTCTTTGTTCTACATTATTATGTTCACATATGTTTAAGAGTATTACACCCTTTTCGGAGTGATTTTATTTGTTGAGTATTAACTGATGATTCTCTCTTTATCAGTGGGTTGATAGGACTCGAACGTTGATCTTTAGGCTATTTCCTGTAATACAAAGGACACAGAATCAGAGGGGACCGGTGGGGGACCGGCCAAAAATCCTCCGATGATCAAGTCAGTTACTTTGAACTCTCTGTAACGAAGAAATGTTCTCTCAAAAGTAAAAGTGTCTGAATGCCCTTACCTTTCATCGAAGAAGCCTTATATAGTGTGTGTGTGGAACGGTTTATCTGTTTAGGAACCGTTCCCAATGTCGAGGAGTCCGGCGAATTAGGAGTAACTTCCATAACCGCTGTGGAAGTTACCTAGGTCGGACGCTGATGAACTCGTCCATCCATAGTCAGGATGGACGACACCTCAAGGATGATCTCGTCCATCTTCAGTGGAAGATAACGAGATCATCTTGGAAGGCTTGACGTTCATAACTGATAAATAGATCTCACGAGGTATTGCTCGTCCATGTATGGACGAGGTTCGCCAGTACGCTTGTAATTTTCATCGCCTATTGTAGCTTCTTTTGTTGGACGAGACATATGGACGAGTTATGGACTTGGGGATTTATTTATGACACCATCAGTTGCCCCCTCGTCCATGTGAGTCGTCCAAATGGTTGAACGTCTTTGGACTGGTAATTGGTTATTAATTATTTGCACCACGTGTCATTTTTTTATTGGCGGCTAATTTCGTCGATTTATATTTCCGAGGTAGATGCCACGTGTCGCTTTCGTATTGGCTGGGTCGTTTCGATTACCTAGGTCAGCATCCTATAAATAATGGAATGCCTCCCTTAACCCTTTTCATTCCAGAGATTTTCTTCCTTGACATCCGTCGTCTAGAGCCTCGTCTAGGAGTTTCTCTACGTCTAGAGTCTTCTTCCGTCTAGAGCCAGGTACTCTTCTTCTCCTCGTCTTTAGGTTTTAAGTTTCTTGTTAGAGATGTCCGCTGCCTCCTCGTCTACTGATAGCCTTAATAAGGCCATAGACGAGTACTGTGAGGATACTAGTGAGAGGTCTAACTCTAGCAGTGCTAGTGATGAGGGTGGAGGAAGCACGGGCGAGAACTACTCTTCTGGGGCCCCTGGGCTCCCTATTGAGGTCGTCCAAGAACAGCTTAGGAGAGCTTCTGGCTCTCAAGCTGGTTCTCCGTCCAATCCTACGGACGAGGTAGAAACCGTCTTCAGTTGAGCTGTAGGCGTCCATTCTAAGACGGACGAACAGAGGTTAAATAGCCTTAAATCCTGGTATCAAATCCCAAACGAGTTTAACCCTAGGCTGCCCGTCCGTGGAGAGTGGTGTTGTGAGCCCCGTTTTGGTATAGGCGTCTATGAATCTTACTTTTTAGGTGGCCTTAGGTTTCCTTTAAATGCCTTCGATAGAGAGTTATTAGTTAAGTTAGGTTTAAGTGTTTGTCAATTCAATCCTAACGCATGGAGACTTATTATCTCCATGCAAATTTTGTGGAGGGAAGTTTTTGGTGGGGACCGTCCTCTTACAGTGGACGAGTTCCTTTATTGTTATAAACCTTCTGCCATAAGTCAATCTGAAGGTTTTTATCAGTTTACTGCTAGAGGGAATGATTGTAGGTTGATCAAGTCCCTAGCTTCGTCTGATAGGAAATGGAAGACGGAGTTCATTTTCGTTTCAGGCTTCTGGGCAGGGAACCCTGTGGACGTTGGCAGGGATCCCTTTCCCCCTTACACTGGGGAACTAGGGAACCTTCGTCCAGAAGGTACGTCCCTTCCCCTTGTTTATTTTTATTCTTACTTCTATTTGATATATTTACAATTTCTAACCTTTGTTTGTTCATTGTGTTGTAGCTGCCAAACGTCCGTCCCTGAGTAAATTCCATCGTGACCGCGTCCATAGAGCTCGTCTACATACAGACAGGAGCTTTCGTTCTCTTGTCACGCTAAGACGCTTAGCCAAGTGGGGTTTAGGTCCTGAGCCTTCAGACGAAGCTATCGCCCACGAAGTTACTGTGCGAAAAAGTAAGTTCTTAGCTAAACCTCCTTTTCTTTTTCTTTTTTGTGTACCTTCCTAACTCGTTCATCTCGTCTTAGGAATGTCAACAATGAAAGAGAATAGAGGGAAGGAGATTGCAGGAGAGGGGAAACGTCCTGAGGGTCAAGCCCAAGATCGTCCTGAGGGTCAGACTCGTCCAACGGCTGGGGACAAAAGGAAGTTCTTGCCAAAAAATATTGACTTGGAAGGGCTCCCCAGTCGTAGGGACAAAAGGGTCAAGTCAGGCTCGTCCAAGGTGGTCAAGTCCAAACCTCCCCAGTCCCAGCCTGCCGTCCAGATAGTTGATGTGGACTCGTCCACTCCAGTGGAGTCCACGCCGTCCAAGACTCCACCCAGAACTCCTTTGGCCAAGTCTACCACGCCTGGCTCGTCCCAGCATTCCACGAACATTATTGAGAACGAAGACCTGGCTTGGAAACGTTTCCAGATGGCTGTCAAGGACGAAGATATAAACGTGCTACAACATGGGTTTAAAGGAATTTGAACATTCAGGCGTCCATGACCTCTTCAAGGTATGTCAGTATCTCTCATCCTTATTTGGGTAGCCACTTTTCCTCATTTAATCACTCTATGTTGCTTTGTCTATTCATAGGCCATGTCCAAGTTTATAGCAGCGTCTAGACAGGCAACAGAGCTGGACAAGACGAGAGTCTTGTTGGAGACGAGGATTCAGCAGGTGAATGCTGAGTGTAAAAAATGGGCTGGGGTTGCTGAAAAAGCTAAGGACGAGGTCAAGGAACGTAACAAGCTGATTGAGGAGCTAAGGACGGATGCAGTGGAGAAGGATACGCGCATTGATCATTTGCAGAAGATGAATGATGAATTGAATGCTCGTCTCTCCAAGGCAAAAGAGGACGCTGTGGCTGAGTTCAAGTCGTCCAAAGAATATACAGACACTTTGGATCGCAATTATGCAGCTGGTTTTGAAGATTTCAGAATGGACGCTATTGAGAACTTCCCTGAAGTTGATTTTAATGCAATCAAGCTTAACCTTGCTGCTGCCACAAGCTCTCTTCTCCAGACTGGCTCTGATGACGTCAACGTGGAAGACGATGCTAGTACCCAGCCTCAGGACGCACCAGTTGTGAATGCTCCCCCTTCTTAGGACGAGACTTTTAACCTTAGTGGTTTTTCTCTTTTTTTTTATTTGGTCCTTTGTTTTTGGACCTTCCTTTATGTAACAAGAATACATTATACTCGTCCATGGTTTTAGGACGGGTTTTTAAGTAGTTTCTGCTTTCCAAACTAATCAGGGTTTTTTGGACGTAGGAAGTCTACCCTTTGAATGAATTTTTATTATCTTTGCATGGACGAGTGATTTCATTTTCATGGACGAATGTTGCCAAGCTATTTTAACTCCAACTTTAGCTCGTCCATATCGAGATTACATATTTTTCATGTAGTCTAACTCGTCTTAGTAGGTAGTATTTTTAATTAGCTTGATTCGTCTTAGGACTTGCAAACTAATTTTACTTACCATCTTACTTATTTTGCCAACTTTTTCTCTCGTCCAGATTTTGGATTGTTTCAGTTGGCTCTGTCTCGTCCATGAGTTGGACGAGTGTGGATGTGGTTTTTTCCTTAGAAAATTTAGACGTTACATCTCTGCGTCCAGAGATTTTGTTCGTCTTGGATCTTTCAACCCTCTTGAGGATTGACTTGGACGATAATATCATGGAGAAATTTCACACAACATTTAGCACATAACATAAATATTGTTTACAGACAAGGCATATGCACACTGATGCCTTTTTATTTAATAAATACATACTTCATGACTTCGTCCATAACCATAACACAACTATAATAAGTAATAAGATCATAGTTTCAAACTCCACACATAAGCAACACCAAATATAATAGTATCAAACACAAACAGCATCATACGTAGTAGTAGGGTAATTAGACTTATAAGACCCAGTCTCGTCCATAGGTTCACTCTTACTGGTAGTACCTCCTCAGGTGCTCCACATTCCAAGGATGTTCCAGCTTTCTCCCGTCCAGGGCCTCCAGGTAGTAGGATCCTTGCCTTTTACAGTTGATAACTTTATAGGGTCCTTCCCAGTTTGGGCCCAATTTCCCATGTGCCGGGTTCTTGGTCGACAAAGAGACCTTTCTCAGGACGAGATCTCCAATGTTGAAACGCCTAGGCTTCACCACCGCGTCATACTGCTTAGCCATGAGATTCTTATACTTTGCTGCCCGGTGTTCTGCATTTGTCCTTACCTCGTCTATTAAATCGAGGTTCAGACGAAGCTGATCTTCATTATCCTTGTCTTGATACATCATCACCCTATGATTAGCCATATGTACTTCTGCAGGTATGACTGCATCACTTCCATAGGCTAGTTTGAAAGGAGTCTCTCCTGTAGGTGTCCTCACTGTGGTCCTATACGCCCATAAAACTCCTGGTAATTCATCTGGCCACACTCCCTTTGCCCCTCAAGCCGAGTCTTGATGATTTTCAACAAGGATCGGTTTGCAACTTCAGCCTGGCCGTTGGCTTGGGGGTGTGCAGGCGAGGAGTAATGGTTCTGAATTCCAAAATGTGAGCAGAAGTCCTTGAAGAGTGCATTGTCGAATTGTCGTCCGTTATCAGACACCAATACCTTCGGCACTCCAAATCTGCATACGATGTTCTTCCACACGAAGTTTTTCACATTCTGTTGTGTGATATTTGCCAACGGTTCTGCCTCCACCCATTTGGTGAAGTAATCGATGCCCACCACTAGAAACTTCATCTGCCTTACTCCCAAAGGGAAGGGACCCAAAATGTCCAGTCCCCATTGTGCGAAGGGCCACGGTGCCACCATTGGGGTGAGGTATTCCGATGGTTGCCTGGGGACGTTGCTGAATCGCTGGCACTGGTCGCAGACCTTAACGTATGCTTTAGCATCAGCTTGCATGTTCGGCCAGTAGTACCCTGCACGGACGACCTTGTGGACAAGTGATCTTGCTCCCGAATGATTGCCACATGCCCCTTCATGAACTTCTCTCAGCACGTAGTTTGCTTCGTCCGGAGCTAAACATCTAAGGTAAGGTTGAGAGAAACCTCTCTTGTATAGAACTCCATTCATAAGGACGTATCTAGCTGACCTCACCCTCACCTTTCTGGCCTCGTCCTTTTCTTCTGGTAGTCGTCCGTCTTTCAAATAGGATATAATGGGAGTCATCCAATTTTCTTTGTTATCAACCTGCTGTACTTCCTGGGCATCTATACTTGGCACATATTGAACTTCGTCTGACTTCTCTAATGATTCGTCTGCTGAGGCCTCCTTCGCTATAGTATCAGCTTCCACGTTCTCCTCCCTTGGGATTTGAACGAAGTCAGCTTTTTCAAACCTTTTCACAAGGCGCATCACCCTACCAAGATACTTCTTCATTCGTTCTTCCTTCGCCTCATACGTCCCATTCACTTGCCCCATGATCAGTTGGGAATCCCCCATGACACATATGGACTTTGCTTCCACGGACTTTGCCAATTCTAGCCCTTTGAGGAGGGCTTCATATTCGACTTCATTGTTTGTCGCTTGGTACTGTAGACGGACTTTATGTTTCAGTTTATCTCCCTCTGGGGACTGCAGGACCACACCAATTCCTCCTGCATGCCGTGTGGACGAACCATCCACATGAACGATCCATCTCTTACTGTCCTCTGTCTCGTTATGACTTGGGGTAAACTCCGCAATAAAATCTGCTAGGGCTTGAGCTTTAATGGCATGCCTTGGTAGATACCTGATATCGAACTCACTTAGCTCCACAGCCCACTGGATTAATCGTCCTGCAGCTTCCGGCCTATTCATTGCCTTTTTGAGAGGATGATCTGTCATAACATTAATGACATGTGCTTGGAAATAATGCCTCAGCTTCCGTGATGCTGTGATTAGTGCGAAGGCCAACTTCTCCATTTGCGGATACCGTCCTTCCGCTCCTTTCAATGCCTTGCTTGTATAGTACACAGGTCTTTGCACTTTATCTTCCTCTCTTATCAATGCCGAGCTCACGGCGTGCGGGGTTACTGCTAGGTACAAATATAGTTCCTCTCCTTCCACTGATGGACTCAGCAGCGGTGCCATGGTAAGGTATACTTTCAAATCTTCAAAAGCTCTCTGACACTCGTCGGTCCATTCGAATGCTTTTTTGAGAACCTTAAAAAATGGCAAACATTTATCAGTAGCTTTAGAGACAAACCTGTTAAGCGCAGCGACTCGTCCAGTGAGGGATTGGATTTCCTTGGTATTTTGCGGTGGCTTCATGTCCAATATTGCTTGAATTTTATCTGGATTCGCTTCAATTCCCCTGTGGGATACCATAAAGCCAAGGAATTTCCCTGATGATACTCCAAAGGCACATTTGCTAGGATTTAGCTTCATGTGATACTGCCTTAATGTCTCGAATGTCTCCTGCAGGTCGTCTAGATGTCTTCCTTCGTCTTGACTTTTCACCAGCATGTCATCTACGTAGACTTCTACATTCCGCCCAATCTGTGGACGAAACATGTGGTTGACCAACCTCTGATATGTTGCCCCTGCATTCTTCAAGCCAAACGGCATCACCTTATAGCAGAATAAGCCTTGACTGGTTACAAAAGATGTCTTCTCTTGGTCAGCCTCGTCCATTCTTATCTGATTGTATCCTGAAAAGGCATCCATGAAGCTAAGCAATTTGTGTCCTGCAGTTGAGTCTACTAACTGGTCAATGCGCGGTAGCGGGTAGCTATCCTTGGGGCAAGCCTTGTTCAGATCAGTGAAGTCCACGCACATTCTCCACTTGCCATTCGCTTTTTTGACCATTACTACATTGGCCAACCAATCCGGGTAATACACTTCCCGAATGAACTTTGCTACCATCAGCTTCTGGACCTCGTCCTTGATTGCACTATCTCTCTCAGGGGCAAACACCCTCTTCTTTTGCCGCACAGGCTTAGAGGAAGGACATACATTCAAACGGTGGGTAATGACACTAGGGTCTATACCCGGCATATCCTCGTGACTCCACGCGAACACATCGATGTTTTTCTTCAAAAATTGGACGAGGTCCTTTTTAATCTTCTCTTCTAAATCTGCTCCAACCCTGGTACACCTCTCAGGGTTAACTTCATCCAAGGAAATATCTTCCAATGCTTCAGTAGGCTCTGCTACGACCTTCTTTTCTTCAATATTCATTGCTTGAACTTGTTCATCCATGGCCAGCATGGCCAAGTAACATTCTCTTGCTGCCAGTTGGTCACCTTGTACCTGTCCTACCCCATATTCCGTTGGAAACTTGACTGATAAATGGTAAGTGGAGGTAACAGCTTTCCAGCTATTCAAAGTTGGTCTTCCAATGATGGCATTGTAGGAGGATGGACAATCTACCACAAGGAAGTTGACGTCCTTGGTAAGTTGTTGTGGATATGCCCCCACTACCACGGATAAGGAAATGGTACCCACTGGTTGCACCTTCATCCCACCAAAACCTACTAGGGGGGAGTTCACTGGACGGAGCTGGTCTCGTCCTAATCTCATCTGCTGAAAAGCTGGATAGTATAAAATGTCTGCTGAGCTTCCATTGTCCACAAGCACTCTTCTGGTTGTGTAGTTTGCAATTAGTAGGGAGATGACGAGGGCATCATCATGAGGGTGATGAATTCTGTCAGCATCCTCGTCCGTGAAAGTGATTGCCTGCTCGTCCATAGACATTGCTCTCGGTGATCGTCCGGTAAGCTGGACGTTCTGTACTACCTTCAAGTATGCTTTCTTGGACTTGGACGACCGGCCAGTTGAACTTCCCCCAATGATGACTCTTATCTCCCCGAGTGGTGGTCGCGATGAATCTTCCATCTTTCCCTTCTGTTTCTCGTCCATCTGGTCTCGTCCAAGGAAACCCCTCAACTTCCCTTGCCTTATGAGATTTTCAATTTGTTGCTTCAAGTCAAAACACTCGTCCGTGTTATGACCATGATCCCTATGAAAGCGACAGTACTTGTTCCTGTTGCGCTTGTTGGGATCACCCTTCAATTTCTCCGGCCACTTCAGTGAGGGATCATCCTTGATTTGCATAAGGACTTGCTCAAGTGGGGCGTTTAAAGGGGTATACTGCTGGTTCCGTACTGGAGGGCCTGGCTTCTTACTTTCTCGATCTCTCCTTTCCTCCGTCCGTCCCTTCTTTGGACGAGTTCCTTGCTCGTGATGACGACTGGGATTTGCATCCATTCTCTCGGACCTCTTCCTCTTCTTAGCGATGATTGCATCTTCTGCATTCATAAAATTCTGAGCCGAATGGACGAGTTCGGCCATGGACTGGGGCTCTTTTTCATAGAGCTTGTGTATAAACAGATCCGAATTCACCCCGTTGTGGAAGGCTGCCAGTAGAAGCTTATCATCTGCTTCGTCCACACTGAGAGCTTCTCTGTTAAAACGGGTGATAAACGACCGAAGGCTCTCGTTCTCTCCCTGCTCTATCGTCAACAAACTGGACGAGGAACGCTTGTGCCTTTGTCCTCCAATGAAATTGTTAACAAATAACTTACTCAACTCTTCAAAAGAACTCACCGAATTTGGAGGTATTTTGCTAAACCAAACTCGTGCTGAACCCTTAAGGGTGGTAGGGAAGGCTCTACACATTATCTCATCAGGCACCCCTTGAAGATGCATGGTGGTCTTGAAAGTGGCTATGTGATCAAACGGGTCACGTGTTCCATCATATGAATCCAGAGAAGGCAACTTGAACTTTGATGGTAGGGGGTGACCGTTGATGGAAGCCGTGAAGGGAGAGTCAGTCCTGTGAACCAAATCTTCTATCGGATTCGCCCTTTTCATATTTTCCTTCATTTCCTCCATAACTCTCTTCATTTGATCCATTTCTTCCTTCAGGTGTGGTACCGTTCGCGAAGTGGTGCCTCTAAACTGACTTCCAACTTCGGTATTCTCTCTTCCGCCATGACTTTGTGTTTGTCCACCTTCACGCTCTTCATGCGTTTGCCTCCTCATATTGATCTCCATTCGTAATTCTTGGTTTTGGCGAGTCAACTCCGCCATAGCGTCTGCCATAGATTGTGCATGTTGGGCAGATGACTGCATGACCGGGGCAGACTGGCGATCACGATGCGGGTTGCTGCTTCCCTGATGGCCTGGGCTAGTAGCCCTTGATCTAGTCCGAACCATCGACCCTTTGTCACGGAGAAGTAAACTGTGAAACAATTTCTTCCCACAGACGGCGCCAACTGATGATTCTCCCTTTATCAGTGGGTTGATAGGACTCGAACGTTGATCTTTAGGCTATTTCCTGTAATACAAAGGACACAGAATCAGAGGGGACCGGTGGGGGACCGGCCAAAAATCCTCCGATGATCAAGTTAGTTACTTTGAACTCTCTGTAACGAAGAAATGTTCTCTCAAAAGTAAAAGTGTCTCAATGCCCTTACCTTTCATCGAAGAAGCCTTATATAGTGTGTGTGTGTGTGTGTGGAACGGTTTATCTGTTTAGGAACCGTTCCCAATGTCGAGGAGTCCGGCGAATTAGGAGTAACTTCCATAACCGCTGTGGAAGTTACCTAGGTCGGACGCTGATGAACTCGTCCATCCATAGTCAGGATGGACGACACCTCAAGGATGATCTCGTCCATCTTCAGTGGAAGATAACGAGATCATCTTGGAAGGCTTGACGTTCATAACTGATAAATAGATCTCGAGGTATTGCTCGTCCATGTATGGACGAGGTTCGCCAGTACGCTTGTAATTTTCATCGCCTATTGTAGCTTCTTTTGTTGGACGAGACATATGGACGAGTTATGGACTTGGGGATTTATTTATGACACCATCATTAACAATTGTGAGATTTGAGTTGAAGCATAACTTTGGATAAAAATTCAAGACATGTTTTATCTTAAGACTAAGGTTGTGTTTGTGTTGGGTAAACTATTCACACACTAAGTATTGGTGGCATGTGGAATATCTTTGGTGGTTGTTAGTGTTTTGACCTTTGATTAACTATTTCTACTAAAGTAATAATTTTTTTTCTTATTTTGTGTCTTTCTCTCGAGTTGCTTAAATTGCTAGGGACTAGCAATGAGCTGGTTAGGGAGTATGATAATAACTTAATTTTGCATATTTATATCATTATTATAAAGCCTTATCATACTTATTTTGAATTAATTCATGCATTTTATAGCTAGTTTTGGAATAATGCTGAATAATCAATTTTGTGCTTAATTGAATTTTAATCCGTGAATTTGTCTTTTATAGGATAATAAAATTAAATAAGTGGATTTGTGCAAAGAAGAAAGTTAATGGACTTTACTTTTACAAGGGCTATGATGAAGTCAAAGAATGCCAACTCAATTAAATTCGAGTCCAACTAAAGCAAGTAATCAAAGGAAATTTACACCAAATCCAAATCCAATTTGGATTAGGATTCCAACTTGCACACCAGTTAGTTTTTGGAGCATAACTTTTGGTTCAGATATCCAATCGATATTATTCAAGTTGGGCTGGAAAGTTAATGTAAAGGGTTACAACTTTGTAGTTTACCAAAAATCTGAATTTTGAAATTAAATGGGCCTAAAACGTCGGTTAAGTGAAGCCTAAAAGCTTGAGAGCTCTTTAGGGAAAAGTTCAGGAGAGCTGCCATAGAACATAATATATGTTTTCTTAAAATTTCTTTACAGTTTTTAGAGTTTTATTTGTATTATGGCTTGCTAGATAGTTTGCTAAGGTAAGGGGTGAAACCCTACTGTTCATTGGTATGTTTTTAACAATTATTTATTGATTTTAATGCTTATATTTTTATATTTTTTATTGTTTTACTCATTGTAGTGGGGCCTTTTTGTGGTTAAAGTGGGCAGGGTTGCCTCCTGTGGTATTGGGCCCG
Source organism: Quercus lobata (assembly GCF_001633185.2). Lineage (NCBI taxonomy): Eukaryota > Viridiplantae > Streptophyta > Magnoliopsida > Fagales > Fagaceae > Quercus > Quercus lobata. Next base: position 10,692,492 of record NC_044908.1, on the reverse strand, counting down.
AATGTTCTGGATAAGGGAGTTGAGACCGGTCCAATTGCAACTCAACTTGGTTCGGCTTATGCACAAACTATGCCTCATTTGCCAGGAGCATGCTTACGGCGGGCGAAACTGTTTCAAATAAATTGCGACAGGCAGACATGATAATAATAATAATAATATCAAATATTTTGAGATCTTTATTAAGACGAACAGATAAACCTTTCTTAAAAACAAAAAATAATCACAGTCTTAGCAACAATCATTTTATAAGAAAAGTAAAGGGGATCGAGTGGGTAGTCTGTGAGTTGATTGAGAGAGTAAATAAATTAGATCAAGTCTGATCTGTAGAACCAGAACCAGAGAGGGAAGAACACCTCTTCTCAAAGTGAATAATCTCTCAGGGTGATCCTGCCGTAGAAATTAATCACTTTGAGGGAAGTGAACCTAAATGGTTGGTACCCAAGAACACCTTTCATTTCCGGTAGAGAGCAAGATTTTGAGAGGGAGAAAGGGAATCAACCTATTGATGCATGCCTGCCATTCTAACTCTCTATCTTTTTCTTCTCCTTCTTCTCTAATATTCCTCTTTTTTCTTATCTTTTTTCTTTCTTAATCCTTGTTTCTATTTCTTGACTTTCAAGTTTTCAATACCGTGGTGCTTATTGTTGTTGTTCCTATACACGGCAAGGGCCTCTTTATAATGCCTGCCGTGACCGGATTTTACTATTCTAGCCCTTAACCATCTTTATCTGGTCTGAGTGTACCTGCCGACCACCACTAGTCCGACTGTGTGTCACTCCCTGTCGCCAGACAAAAGAAAGCTATTTTGTTTGTTTGTCTGCCGTGGCACCCTTTCTTACTACGGTGTGGGTGCCTTCTCTCTCCCTATCTCTCATGGCATGCACCTAATGGTTCCAGCTCAACTATGCCCGTTTGGGTGGTATGTCATCCTAGCAGGACACTTCCCCCAAAAGAGCCCTAGCAGGAACCTCAAAAATAGGTTTTTCCCCTCTCCCTACCACCAGACCATACCTCCTTTAAGCCCATTTACCTCTTCAAGACCCATTTGTTTATCTCCTAGGCCTATAATCCATTATTCCTGCTGCTTGGGATTAATGGGTTTTCTATCCGTTTGCCAACTCCTTTCTGTCCGTGTTGCTGGGCTTCTCCCTTCTTCTTGGGCTTCCGAAATGGCCATCAACACTCTACTAGAAAAGTATTTAGTTTTGTATAATTCTTTGATTTATCGTAGACTCCAGGCACGTTAAATGCTTAGTATTCCCTACGAACTAATTCACTATTTTTGTTTTGCCTATAATCAATCAATTTCATAAAACTACCTTAGACAATTAATTCTTGAGATTTTATTATTAAATCATCCAACTAAGATCATCCTTTGTATGAATTTTAGTTAAGTTATAAAATAAATATAGTTAATACTATCAATAGATGTGTTGTGTGTGGATCTCTAACCCTTAGCGCCTTAATATATTGTTATTTTCTCTCAATATAAATTAACTTTACTAAACCATCAAAAATCACTTCAATTAAACTTTATTATTTTAGTTTTATTCTCTTGTGGTTTGCTAATCAATTCCCTTTTTCCTGTGGATTCGACCTCAAACTTACTGAGTTATTACTTCGCGACAATCTTGCACTTGAGAGTATTATTTAAGTCGCAGCAAGTTTGTGGCACCGTTGCCGGGGACTAGGCGATTAGAGAAGCGTTCCACTTCGTTTGGAGAGACTTTCAGCATTAAATTACTTCACATATTGGGTAATATCTCTCCAAATCTTTTTTTTTAAGTAGTTTAGTTTTCTTTTAGAGTTTTTCTTTTATTTTTACTTTTTTTATTGTTAAAAGTATTTCTTTTGTTTTCTCTTTCTTTCTTGCTTTACTATTGCATGCGTGTTTAATGTCGTGATAGTAATAATCGCTTGTTTAGAATTGGGTCTACTAATTTGTTTGGCAATTTATCTGACTCTTTCACACGTTCTCACACACTTGATATCATGGCAGACTTAGAGAGTAATCATGGTGATGAGAATAATTTAAATAATGAAAACTTCCATACTCACCAACCCATTAGAACTCTCAGGGATTATTTGCAACCTACTAAGAGTAGTGCACCATCATGCATCATTTTTCCAACTAATGCAAATAATTTTAATTTTAGCTCATATGATTTCATTACTTCCTAAATTTTATGGCTTAGATTCTGAAAATCCTCACCTACACTTCAAGGAATTTGAGGAGGTATGTTCTACCTTCTATGACCAATCATGTAATGAAGAGACCATTAGGTTGAAGTTGTTTCCTTTTTATCTTAAAGACGCAAAAACTCTAAAAGAAAACTAAACTACTTCAACCTAATGGTCTCTTCATTACATGATTGGTCATAGAAGGTAGAACATACCTCCTCAAATTCCTTGAAGTGTAGGTAAGGATTTTCATAATCTAAGCCATGGAATTAGGGAAGTAATGAAATCATATCAGGCTTAAAATTAAAATTAAAATTATTTGCATTAGTTGGAAAAATGATGCATGATGGTGCACTACTCCTAGTAGGTTGCAAATAATCCTTGAGAGTTCTAATGGGTTGGTGAGCATGGAAGTTTTCATTATTTAAATTATTCTCATCACCATGATTACTCTCCAAGTCTGCCATGATATCAAGTGTGTGAGAATATGTGAAAGAATCAAATAAATTGCCAAAAAAGTTATTAGACTCAACTCTAAACAAGCGATTATCACTATCACAACACCAAACACGCATGCAATAGTAAAGCAAGAAAGAAAAAGAAAACAAAAGAAAAAGAAAACAAAAGAAATACCTTTAACAATAAAAAGAAGTAAAAATTAACGAAAAACTCTAAAAGAAAACTAAAATACTTAAAAAGAAAAGATTTGGAGAGATATTACCCAATATGTGAAGTAATTTAATGCTGAAAACCTTTCCAAAAGAAGTGGAACGCTTCTCTAATCGCCTAGTCCCCGGCAATGGCACCAAAAACTTGCTGCGACTTAAGTAATGCTCCCAAGTGCAGGATTGTCATAAAGTAATAACTAGGTAAGTTCGAGGTCAAATCCACAGGGAAAAGGGAATTGATTAGCAAACCACAAGAAAATAAAACTCAAATAATAAAGTTTAAATGAAGAGATTTTTGATGGTTTAGTAAAGTTAATTTAAATTGAGAGAAAATAACAATATACTAAGGCGCTAAGGGTTAGGGATCCACACACAACACATCTATTGGTAGTCTTAACAATATTTATTTTATAACTCAACTAAAATTCATACGAAGGATGATCTTAGTCGGATGATTTAACAATAAGAACTCAAGAATTAAATGTCCAAGGTAGTTTTATGAAACTGATTGATTTTAGGCAAAACAAAACTAGTGAATTAGTTCGCAGGGAATACTAAGAATTTAGCATGCCTAGAGTCTAAGATAAAACAAAGAATTATACAAAACTAAATACTTTTCTAGATGAGTAAAAAAATCAAAAACATAAAAACATAAGCATTAAAACCAATAAATAATTGTTAAGAACATACCAATAAACGGTTGGGTTTCACCCCTTGCCTTAGCAAGGCTTCTAACAAGCCATAACACAAATAAAACTCTAAAAATTGTAAAGAAACTTCAAGAAAAACTAAATTATGTTCTACAGCAGCTCTTCTGAATTTTTCCCTAAAGAGCCTTTAAATAGGTCAAGGAATTCTATTACAAGTTGAATTCTTGTTTGGAGAAAATTCCAAATTTTTAGGCTTCAATTAGCTGACTTTTTCGGCCCATTTAACTTCAGAATTCGGACTTTTGGTAAACTACAAAGCTGTAGCTCTTTAAGTCAAATTTCAAACCTTACTTGAATCATCTTGATTGGACATCTGAGCCGAAAGTTATGCTTCAAATACTAACTGGTGTGCAAGATGGAATCCTAATCTGAATTGGACTTGGATTTGGTGCAAATTTCCTTTGATTCCTTGCTCTAATTAGACTTGAATTTAATCGAGTTGGCCTTCTTTGACTTCATCATAGCCCTTGTAAAAGTAAAGTCCATTAGCTTTCTTCTTTGCACAAAACCACTTATTTAATTTCATTATCCTACAAAAGACAAATTCACTCATTAAAATTCAATTAAGCACAAAATTGATTATTCAACATTATTCCAAAACCAACTATAAAAATGCATGAATTAACTCAGAATAAGTATGATAATGTTTTTTAATAATGATATAAATATGCAAAATTAAGCTATTATCACTTGCACTTGGGTATTTTGTCTACTCCATATTGTGTGAGTTTTCCTCTTAGTTTTCTCCCCGAGAGACAAAAATCAAAGGAAAAGGAAATTAAAATAAAAGGCCAAACTGGCAAAGAAATGACAAACCCACGTGCACTTGCAAATTTGTATTTTAATATGCTCCATACCATGATAGTTTTCCCCTTAGTTTTTTCCCCCAAAATCTCTCCATTTTGGTGGGCCTTAAGAGAAAATACTTGGACCCTACCACTTTTTTCCTCCCTCCCAACCAAACACCTACTAAAAATACTTTCTTTCCACTTTTCTCTCCTCAATTTTTCAACCTCCCTAAAATCCCTCCAAACAAACATACCATTAAGGCCCATAACCAAACAAGCAACCTCATTTTGATGAACCACCTTAGTCTTTCTAACTTCCAACTTGGTTACTACCACAAAGTCCTTTACCCCAAAAGCTTCAGAGGTATCAATGACAAATGACTCAATCACTAGCCTAAAGACTATCACAAAGAGAAGGATCAAGGTTGAAACTCTTAAGCATGTTGGAGACTTGGAGTTACTATAATTCTGATGAGGCCAATACATATGAAGAAGCATCGAAAACTTGAACGAAATCTAGAGACTATAGGTCTTCAATCAAACCCAATATCGAATAGTTGATACCTTTGATCATTTTAGATTTCAACAATTCCCACTACTTCTGGTGATGGTCCTTTAAATTTGAACTTTAATCTTTGCGACAAATTTTAATCATATTCATATCAATTTTATAATTTTTTATGCATATTTTGTTAGCATCCTCAAAACACTTGTTTTTCCTTTCTTTTAGCACTCTCATAATTGTATTTCCTCTTTTACACGAGTTTTTTCTGCCATCCCTGATCTGACCACATTCCATCTTGTTGCCATCCATATTTGTGTGTAACTAAAATCCTTCAAAAGATATTATATGGCTTTGGCTAAACATTTTCTCTGTGAAATATGAGTGTCCAATTCCATAATAGGCCTATTATTTGGTACTTTAGGGTACTGAGCAATAGTACTCTTTATTCTCACATAAATGGTGTATTTCACCATAAATTTAATTATAGTAGATTCAATCATAAATTGCTCATTCATTAAAACAATATGCTCACATTCTCAATTATAGTATATATAGAACCAAGGTTAGAGTAGGCTAGATTTGTACAATGTTATTTATTTTTAAAAGTATTTTTAGGATAAATTCATTTACTTCCATGTAATAATTTTTTTATATAAAATGATTTTTTATGATTATTTTTCCAAAATTTATATAAATAACAATTAATTTGAAATATAACATTCTTACTCAAATTCAATCATTTTTGGCAACACTTGAAATCAAATTCAGGAAAAGGCAAAATTAAATTTAATAAGATACAATCAAGAATATAATTAATAATATTAAACAAACGCAGCTCCAAACATGTATAAGCTGCGTTTAACCAAACGCAGCTCTAAAAATGTTTAAGCTGCGTTTGTTAAATGCAGCTCCAGACATGTTGAAGCTGCGTTTAACTAAACGCAGCTCTATAAAAGTGTTTGAGTTGCGTTTACTAAACGCAGCTCTGGGATATATTGAAAAAAAAAAAAAAAAATTCCCTGGATGGGTCTAAAGCTGCGTTTTTAAAAACGCAGCTTCAGTCCTACCCAGCTAAACGTAGCCTTAGCATCACAAAACATAGCTTCAGAGCGGGTCTATAGCTGCGTTTACTAAACATAGCTATACGTCCGGTGATGGAGCTGCGTTTTTGAAAAACGCAGCTCCAAAGCATGTTTTTTGTAGTGAATGTGCACTTAAGTTAGAGGAAGTAATTAAATATTTGTCAAAAAATCATTAAGTTCATATTCTTAATTATATTAATCTTAACAAATTCAATTTCTTCTCTTTTTAGTAACATGAAATGTAACTAAGAGATGATTTCCCATGTATTATAAGTTTATAACACATGATGAGTTCTATATATAAACAGTCAATTTTTTTTTTTAAATCAAACTATATATTTTAAAATGAATGTAGTGTGCCAATACATCGTGATGAGTATTATATATTATACATCGACTAGTTGCATCTTATTCTAAGATAAGAAAAGACGGTTTTCCTTTTTTTAATTAAACAATATGATTTCATCCACCTTGTCCACTCTTCGATGACTATGCTATACTACCATGCTAAAATATTAAGCGATGACCTCTCAAAACTAGGCACTTGAAACTTGAAACTTGAAAAAGCTCAAGCACTGCCCGATGAAGTGAACACAAATACTGAAATACATCAATGTAAATTGGGTTCATCAACATCAAGAACTATACCTACACATCAAGCCGAGGGTGGTGTTCTTGATTTGCCCACATCTTCTTTACTTTCCATTTGTTTTAGCCTATTGTCCTTCATTTTATCCCTTGCATCCTCACTAGGTCCATAAGCCCAACAACAACCAAGAAAATATACAAAATTAACTACACACATTATGGTGATGAGCCAATAGAAATAATCCAAGTGACCCTTATTCAGATTGTTAGGAATCCAACTCTCATTCCCTCCTTTCTTTGTAGCTTTATCAACAATCTTCACCAGAAAACTAGCCACCAAGCTACCCACAGCCATTCCCAGTGTGAAAAGAGCTACTGCAATACTTGACATGTTCCTTGGAAACTGAGAGAAATAGAATTCAATCTGGCCAATTGCATTGAAAGCCTCAGCCAACCCAATCAAGCAATATTGTGGAATTAGCCACATTGCAGACATGTCCATCACCGTCCCTGGCTGATCAGCAAGGCCTTGATCAATGGCAATTTTCCTCCTTATGTTCTCAACTATCGCAGACACAGCCATGGCCAAGGCAGATAGTACTAACCCAATTCCCATGCGCATTTTTGTTCCAAGCCCGCATGGTTTTCCGGTAAGTTTTGTTAGTAATGGAACAATTGCTCGATCATATATGGCAACCCAGATAGTTAATGTGATAACTATGAACACAGAGAATGATCCTGCTGGAATTTGAAACTTGGGACTAAGGTGTCGGTCCATCATGTTAGCTTGGATTGTAAATGTGTATTGATTCAAAGTAACTTGTATCACGAAACCAGTAGACCACATGGGGATGACTCTCATCAGTGCTTTGAGTGATTCTACTTGATCTATTGTGCAGAGGTTCCATGGATTAATAGGTGAGCCATCTGGGTTTAAGTCTTTCTGAGGATCTCTGATAATGCAAGCTCTGTTGAGACACCTGTTCAAAGGACAAAAACATGGTAAGAGAAATTTCCCTGTTGGTGTATACCTTTTCTTTTCCCAAATTCTTATTGCATTCACAGTTTCCGTAAATGTCCTGTTAAAAACTAGGATTTCCTTGCACACAACAGAAAACAAAACCAATGACATATTGTTTTGATGTTCCTTAAAATGAGTCATTTTAGGAAACATTTTCAAACAGGTTTTCAACAATAAGTCTCAAGATAAATTTTTTCACAACTTTTGAGGTGATATATTACCTTTGGTGCTAATAAAAATAGTGTTATGTTAACAAGTACCCTTACGGCAATTATTAATAAACTATTTTAAGAAAGTTTCGACACTATTTTTATGAGATATATAAAAAGTAGTTAAAAAAATTATTTATTTTTTTCATTTCCTATTAAAAGTTTTTAAAAATATTCCCTAAATCAAATATCCTTAGAATATCAATTAACTTTTCCCATAAAAGTATATGTTATCAATAGTGATATTGTTCTAGTCATGACTTTTCACATCACCAGTTATGAAAAAGAAAGTAAATTTTTTGTTTCTCACATTACTAGTTTCAAGAACATGTCCAAGCATGTTCCTGCACAGTTTTGTAGTGTTTGCATGTCAAAATTTAACAATGACATTGATATGGTACCTTAGTTTATCAGTTGGAACAATGATGTTTGAGTCTTTCCCATAATGGTACTCTACATTCTTGGCCGAGAGTGGAAGATTTCTTTTCCTGAAGGCAGCCACTAGTACTTGAATAAAACCAATAAACAAACTTTTTTCAGCCTTCACTTTTACATAAAGAGAAGAGCCAAACAAGAACATTAGGGCTGAAACCACCATTATAATTAAAGGAACTCCAAAACCAACTTTCCATCCCAATTGGTCTTGAATATAGACAATGATACTCAATGCAAGAACTGATGAAATCCCTACTGATGCATAGTACCAATTGAAGTAGCTCTGTAAAAGTCTCTCATATTTGGGGTTGTCTTTCTTATTGTCCAACTGGTCTGCACCAAAGGCTATGGAACATGGTCTGATGCAGCCAGCCCCAATGGACATGAGCCCGAAAGAGGATAGCAAGACAATGAGTTGGCCAGGACTGGCTGAGTCGCAATTGCTGCTAAATTGGGCTGCACAAAGAGGAGGCTTTAACTTTGGAATCATGGCTGTTAGCCATAGTAGTGTCATGCCCTATGACAACAATTTATGAAAAAAAATTATAGCATTGGATAAAATCCAATATTAAGATAGGAAAATACTAAATGGGTTATATATAATAGGATTTGAATTTATGGTGCGTATTTCAACATGATTAATTTTTGGATTATGTTAAAGAAATTGTTAATAAATCATTTTAGAAAAGTTTTTATACTATTTTTATGAGAAATCAAAAATTTTGTCAAAATATTAATTGTTTTTTTTCTTTTCTCATAAAAATAATTTTCTAAAGTAGTTCACTAATAAATGTCTTTAGGGAGTTAACTTTTCCTTATAGGTGTCAATATTCAACCCAACCTGCGAACACGACACAAACTCGACACGGGTTTTTTCGGGTTTGGGTTGGGCCTTAATGGGTTTGGATCATAAACGGGTCAACTTGAAAGTGACACGATAAGAAATGTATCATAAGCAGGTCAACTCACATAACCCGTAATAGACACGTTTGACACGTCAATTTATTTGTGTCAACCCAAATAACCCACTTAACACAACCCGTTTAATTGGTATAACAAATAAATATTTATTTTATTTTAGATTTTTCAAATACCTTTTTTATCCAACATATATTTTAAATTTAAAAAGAAAAGTGAGTAATTACAAAAACTTACAAGGAATATAATTGGAAATTGAAACTTTACAAACCCTAGATCTCTAAACCCTACAAACCCTAAATCTCTAAACCTCTTATATATATCTTCTTCTTCGTCTTTCTTTCTTTTCTTTTTCTTTTTTTTTTTTAAATAATTTCAACCGTACTGCTCACTCTACTATCTTATAGTTTCAAGCTTAATTCTCAAACTCAAAGTCTCAAATCAGTTATTGCTCTCTCTCTCAAATGTGTTTATTTTTTCTGCATAATGCTTTTGTTCTATAAACTTTGAACCCATGTGCCGTTATTAATATATGAGATATATTAATTGTTGATTAATAGGGGTGTCAATTCGGGTTAGCGTGTCGGGTTCGTGTCGTGTCGAGGTAGGGGTATTAGACTAAATGGCTCAACCCTAACCCGACCCATTTAATAATCGTGTCAGGATCCTTCAACCCTAACCCTACCTGTTAATAAGGCGGGTTGACCTGACCCAACCCATTTGACACGTTTAATAAACGAGTCGTGTTGGGTTGACACGAATGTAACACAACCCATTTCAACCTGCATAATATTAAATATAACATCCATCTATAAATTATTATTTTTTTATATCCCAAAAATCAGTGCATACACTTTAAGTTTTCGACCCACATTCAAAATAATATAGTTCAATAAAAATATAACATTCATCTAGAAATAAGTTCTTTACACTCCAAAAGAAGTGCAACACTTCAACCCAAATTCAAAATAACGTAGTTTAATAAAAATAAAATAACATAGTTCAACAAAAATATAATATCCTAGGAACAGCAGACTAATCTTGACCATGACCACGATTATCATCCATAGATTCTTTGTTGATGTCCAAGTTCATAAAATTTTCCTCAAGCTCATCCAATTTTAGAGGTTTAGGGTTTGTAGGGTATAGAGATTTAGGGTTTGTGAAGTTTTAATTTTCAATTACATCCCTTGTAAATTTTTGTAATTACTTACTTTTCTTTTTAAATTTAAAATATATATTGGATATAAAAGGTATTTGACAAATATAAAATAAAATAATTATTTATTTGTTATACAAGTTAAACGGGTTGTATTAAGTGGGTCATTTCGGGTTTGACACAAATAAATTGGCGTGTCAAACGTGTCTATTGCGGGTTACGCGAGTTGACCTGCTTATGACACGTTTCTTATCGTGTCGCTTTCGAGTCGACCCGTTTATGACCCAAACCCATTAAGGTCCAACTCTAACCCGGAAAAAACCGTGTTGGGTTCGTGTCGTGTTCGTGTTTGTATTAGTGTTGGACACCGTCTACATATCTTGCAAGTGGGTTTATTGAGATAGTTTATAAACTAGATTTGATGCGTAATGCTTTTAAAGATTACAACAATGTGGGTTGAAGACTTGAAGTGTATGCATTGTTTTTGAGATGTAAAAAAAAATTTATTTCTAGATGAATGTTATATTTAATATTATGCAAGTTTAAATGGGTTGTGTTACATTTGTGTCAACCCAACACGACTTGTTTATTAAGCGTGTCAAATGAGTTGGGTCAGGTCAACCCACTTTATTAATAACTTGAGTTAGGGTTGAAGGATCATGACACGATTATTAAATGAGTCAGGTTAGTATTGAGCCATTTAGTTGAATACCTCTACCTCGACACGCTAACCCGAATTGACACCCCTACTTTTCCTTTATTTTTTATCATTAGATTAAAATAGTAATAAATTTTTTTGATGGAATTTAATATTAAATGCTTTTATTATTATTATTATTATTATTATTATTATTATACAAGATAGAAATTTTACTCTAACTTAATTTAAGTGTATACGTGTGTAAAACTCCTTCTTAGAAACTTGAATGAACTCTGTCTTTTACCAAAGGTGTGCGATGGTAAATGCTTTTATTGATGATGAGAGATTTAATCAATTGATTTAACTACTAACTTAAAAGAAGTAATAAAAGGCAAGTATATTTTAATTAATCATTTATGTTTAAGTGTGAACTTAGACCTCAATTGGCTAGTCAAAATTAATGTTTTGACCAAAATATCATGGAAGTTGTTTCCATTAGAGCATCAGTCTCCTCAATTTTTTTAGCTAAATTAATCCAAAAAACTCTACTTTTACTAGTTTAGCTATCTATTTTAGTATTTTATTTTATTTTTGAGTAATATTACAGCCATAAACTATTTTACAACATTTTTACAAAATGTTGATATGGCTAACTTCTTATTGGTTTTCATCTAAGTTTAATATTACTTTTTCATTTACTAATAATCATTCACCACATCAACAGTTTGTAAAATAATTTGTATCTCTAGCGTTATTCTTTTTTTTCATATACATGCATTAGCCTTAATACTCCATCATTATTGCAATTAAATATTATTTTCTCCACATTTTTAATCCCCAAATTCAACACCACCCACAACCTAGCAAATGCCAAAATTCACAGGTGATTTTCCAAAAAAAAAAATTTACTTGACTTCAGCTTTTTCTTTCTTCTCTTCAATCGTAAGCTTTCCAACACACAAATTGCACAATTTCACAACAGATAAATTAACTTTCACTATGAAAGGTAATGAAATTCCTAGAAAGTCAATCCTCTTCCCTTTTCAAATAAAGTTCGGCTTCAAATTTCATCATCTTATGCTCCGTGAAATCAATGTTTGCATCTCCTATTATATTCTCACATATTGCACTGAAACTACAATTTTTACGGTTCTTTGACAAGTAAACGATGAGGTTCCAATCTTCCTTACAACCAAAGACAACACCACTGCCATTGCCATATATACAACCACAAGCACCAAAGACAACACCAACACCATCACCAAATCTGCTCACCAAAAAATAAAAAATCATTCATCGTGTTTTCCACCACCAAAAACCCAGCCAACAAAACACTACCACCAGAGAACCAGATCTGACAACGGAGAACCAATCAAACAAACCACGAGAGAGAGAGAGAGAGAGAGAGAGAGAGAGAGAGAGAGAGAGAGAGAGAGAGAGAGAGAGAGAGAGAGAGAGAGAGAGAGAGAGAGATTTGAAAGTTGAAACACCCACCTTCACTGCAAACCGAGAGAGAGAGAGAGAGAGAGAGAGATTTGAAAGTTGAAATGCAATGGCAACTCAAGAATTTTTTTCAGGATGGTCATTAAAAAATTTAATAAAAATAAAATTTGAATCTATTAACATCACAAAATAAAAACATATGCAAATACATAAAGTTTTGAAATTTCATTTCACAAGTTTTTATCTTTTGAAATTATTGTGTGATATGATAGTTTCACTATCAATCAAGGTTTTGAAACCCGGACCAGACCGTACGGTCCGATTGGAAAAACCTCGAACCGTTCATTTTTGCAGTTCTTTTAGCCTCAAGAACCGCTCTATGGGAAAAATGTAGGGACCCGTACGAACTATGGTCGGACCTCACGATTCTAAGAACCTTGATCAGACCACTCCTCACGGTTCCCTACTTCCCATTGAATCTAAACCTATTAAAAAAAAAAAAAAAAGGATAAAAGGAAGAAGACGACAACGAAGCAGGGGTGGCGCCATGAAGCAATAGCTTCTTCTTCTTCTTCTTCTTCTTTCTTTTCTTTCTTCTTCTTCTTTGTCCATCTCCCTCTCTCCTTTTTTTTTGCTGAACTTTGTAATGTATGTGGTCTGGTTTCTCACTTTCTCTTTCTTTGTATTTGTTATGACTACACTAACATTAGCTGCCTAGCATTGGAATATTGAAAGCTTCCTAAGCTCTCCACATATCTACAGTACACTGACACTAGCTGCCTAGCATTGGAAATATTGAAAGCTTTTAAATTTTGAATAAAAGATGAGCTCTCCACGTGAAAGCTCTCCATTACTTCTTTTTAGCTTTGACCTTTGAGCCCAACGTGATGTGACATAATGTACGTGTATTGCCAGATTGCTACAGTATTGCAACAAATTTATATTTAGAATAATGCTAATATTACAATATTTTTAACAATTTTTGTCATAAGTTGTGAGTGATAAAAATATAAATTCATATACATCCACAGTTTTTTTCACTCCTCACAACTTATCATATAACGAGTTGTAGCAAAAATTGTGTGAAATATTATAATACTAGTATTGCTATAATATTTCAAGTTTTTTTTGGAAATAGATATACTTATACTTATAATTATAAATTATTAAATAATTATTTTAATATTTAAATTATTAGATAATTTAAATATTTTGTTTTGTTTGAGGTAGGTGTCCTTCTCATTCTTATATTATAATAATTATTATATTATTGTTATTATTATCTGTGGGGCCCAAATGATTTATGGGCCAGGCCCATCTACCCGGGGAGCACCAAAAGGCCCAAGCCGAGGAGGGCTATGGCCCAAACTCGACGAAATGGCCTTTGGATGTTGCCGAGGGCAGTTCAGTCCTCGGCAGATCCAAAGTTCCCCCCTCAAAGAGGAGGGTAAGAGCGGTATATGACTGAAACTTGAGAGAAAGATCTTAAATATCAAGGGAAAGCTGCCCTTACTGCCATTCAATGCTCTGAACCTGACAGAGCCGCATTCTTGGGCTTTTACAACCACCCCCAACGACTTTGAGTGCAGGCTGATGGGACAAATATCAACCTTGAAAACGCTAACCCTATACGTGGACGAAGGACAGTGAACACAAGGAAATATAAAAGGAAAAATCAATAACCTATAGAGGGGGCTGGGAAAAATGGCCAAAAACCAGAGCCTCCCAGCCCACCTCCAGGAGAAAGACTCCATGGGTGAAAGTAACATAGACACGCACGAACATCACGAAAAACCCACCGCTCGTCGATCAAGGCCTAGCCTTTCAAACCCACGCTCTACAAATGATATTGTTGGGGCCTTCTTACGTGCGAACCCAACACCGTTACGGTCCGCCACGAATCGTGTCCCCACAATTGGCGCCGTCTGTGGGAAAGGCTTGTGCGTTGGTATAGGCGGTGGGTCGAGAGAACTCCGGCGGTATTTCTAACCGTGGGTTATAGAGTTCTAGTATAAAGTCTCGTTGGGGACTAAGTCCCTTGACTAGGGGCTTGGTTGAGGAGCTAACTCCCTTAAAACCAAGTTCCAACTCCAGCGTAGAGTTCCGCTAGGGGCTGTGCTTCTTGATTAGGGGCTACGTTTGTCAGCGTTAATCACGCGAATAATTCTAGGGGCTTGGCCGAGGAGCTAACTCCCTTAAAACCAAGTTCCAGTGCCTATGAAAACTAGGTTTTGGACAGAACCAAGGCATTGCATGGTCCTCGGACCCAAGCCTCAGGGGAAACCAACTACCTGGATGAAATGAAAACTAGGTTTTGGACAGAACCAAGGCATTGTATGGTCCTCGGACCCAAGCCTCAGGGGAAACCAACTACCTGGATGAAAGGAAAACTAGGTTTTGGACAGAACCAAGGCATTGTATGGTCCACGGACCCAAGCCTCAGGGGAAACCAACTACCTGGATGAAATGAAAACTAGGTTTTGGACAGAACCAAGGCATTGCATGGTCCTCGGACCCAAGCCTCAGGGGAAACCAACTACCTGGATGAAATGAAAACTAGGTTTTGGACAGAACCAAGGCATTGCATGGTCCTCGGACCCAAGCCTCAGGGGAAACCAACTACCTGGATGAAATGAAAACTAGGTTTTGGACAGAACCAAGGCATTGCATGGTCCTCGGACCCAAGCCTCAGGAGAAACCAACTACCTGGATGAAATGAAAACTAGGTTTTGGACAGAACCAAGGCATTGCATGGTCCACGGACCCAAGCCTCAGGGGAAACCAACTACCTGGATGAAATGAAAACTAGGTTTTGGACAGAACCAAGGCATTGCATGGTCCTCGGACCCAAGCCTCAGGGGAAACCAACTACCTGGATGAAATGAAAACTAGGTTTTGGACAGAACCAAGGCATTGCATGGTCCTCGGACCCAAGCCTCAGGGGAAACCAACTACCTGGATGGGGAAACCAACTACCTGGATGAAATGAAAACTAGGTTTTGGACAGAACCAAGGCATTGCATGGTCCTCGGACCCAAGCCTCAGGGGAAACCAACTACCTGGATGAAAGGAAAACTAGGTTTTGGACAGAACCAAGGCATTGCATGGTCCACGGACCCAAACCTCAGGGTAAACCAACTACCTGGATGTAATGAAAACTGGGTTTTGGACAGAACCAAGGCATTGCATGATCCACGGACCCAAGCCTCTGGGGAAACCAACTACCTGGATAAGGAAAGCCAAGTTTTGGGCATGGGTCTGGCATGCATCGCGCAGCACTCAACAGTTATCCTGGTTAGTTCCAAGAGTTCAATTTATTAAGGATTACAATTGTTATACTTGATAATACTTGTGAGTTTAAACTAGAGGGAATTTGTGTTAAGGCATTTTTCTGCCCGGAGTATCATTAAGGGCAAGCTTAGATTTGATATTCATGTATAAAGTAGTTGTTGCAAAAAAAAAAGGGCATGTATAAAGAAATGAACACATCTTTTATTAAGACAAAGGAACAGTACAGTGTACAGTAAAAAGCTGAAACAAGCTTACATTAGAGTTAACTGCGTAAGCAAAAGAAAAGTACAAAAGAGTGAAGATAAAGCCGGGGAGATAGCTCAGAGGACAGGTTGGCTACTATTCCAAGAGGCCGTCTGAGGAAACCGTTCCTCGGCGCTTCTACACGCCCATAACTCAGGCAGCCAAAGAACCTGACCTCAAGCTAACACCGTCTACAGAAAAAGTGCAGGGAGCCGGAAGTTGGGAAGCCCCCGCAAGAATTTGCTGGCTACAAGGTAGACAGCGCTGATGGTGGAGATTCCTTCTTCGGTCACACCAAAAATCTGGCATGACCAGAACCTGCTTCGGATTTTGACTAAAAGAGGGGGAAACACCCTCTCGCCTCTGTCGAAGTGGAAATTTCTCTTGAGTTTATGCTTCCTTGGCCCGTACATCACTCCTTTGAGTGTCGGGAGGACACGGCGCCTCTGCGGTGGAGAAAGTTCTTTTTCCCTAACCCCCGCCTCAAACGTGATTTCCTAAAGGAGGAAGCTGAAGGGTTTGTGCAGAAGTAAAGCAACTTTCTCTCCTATTTATTTAAGGGATAAGGTGGTGGCATTTAATTCACGCAGCGTCCCAAGGAACGCTACCGACAAGACGTCTCTGGCTCGATTTTCAATACCGTCTGTAAGCCTGAGATTAAAGGAGTCTCGCGAAGGTGCGCCTCGAACACTGGGACGCCAAAAAGTATCGCGTGACCAAAGACCATAGAAATGCCTCTTTAGTGGTGGGCTTAGTAAAATCGCGGCCCGGGCCCGTTCTGCATGGGGTCCTCGGACTACGGCCCACGCCGGGGAATAACCGTTGCCGAGGACAACCTCCTGCTCGGCAACTTGTGAGATACCTGAAAAAAGGGATAAACAGAACCGAGGCCTTGCATGGTCCTCGGACTCAGGCCTATGGGAAAACCAGGTACAAAAGAATTATAATCATTCCAAGTTTTGGGCAGATCCAAGGCTTTGTATGGTCCTCGGACCCAAGCCAATGGGGAAACCAAAATAGTGAAAACACTTGGATATATATATATATATATATAAAAAAAAAAAAAAAAAAAAAAAGGGGGTTCAGAATTTCGTAAGATGGACTACTTGATAAAAACGTCGAGTCACTTCGTCCACGGCTTGAACACCATAAAAGGTTAAGGCCAATAAAGGTGTAAAGAAGGCGGTGGAACGCCCCAGCATTCGGCCGTATAAGAAGGCTGTTCATTTAGTGGGTGATATATCTCCGAACAGTTATTCCTCACACGGCATCAAACTTTCGTTTTTCTCCTCGGCTAACATGGGGTAAGTATTACTTTTCACTGGTCGGCCTTATCGTGCCAAGCACTTCTCTTAAAGTTATGGCGACATCTTTTTATTATCAAGTATTTTGGTTTTAGTCGTCATTAATTTGGATGCCATATTATTGTGCCGAGCAGCGCTTGCAAATTTATAAAACACGGAGACAGAATATGCAAAATGATATAAGAACCACTTTTATTAATATAAGAAATTATTACAACGTACAAAGAGGGGCTCAAACGAGCCTATACAAAATGTGAACTGCCTAAGCAACAATAATATCCGTAGTACAGATAAGTAAACAATCAGGCTTCTTTTAAACTCGTCTTCAAAGTCTATCCAACCTCTGCCTCAATACTGCTCATATCACAACAAGAACCTTCTTTGGAGAGAGATGAAGGAGAAGGAAATAGTAAGGAAGAAATCAATGAAGAAGATGGAGGAGATGAATGAAGAAGATGGAGGACATGAGTAAAGAAGGAAGAGAAGAAGAGAGAAGAGATGAAAAGAAAGAAAAGGAGCAAAAGAGGGAAAAGAGAAAGCACCAGAACGGAACTGGTGCTGGGAAGACTATAAGAGGAAGGCAGAGAGGACCACCGGTGAGCGAAGAGAGGAAGAAGCAGGGGCACTTAGTCCCTGCCTCGATCCTGACTCCCAACACACTGGAGCCATATTAGGTATGCTCATGAGAGCGAGGTTGGTGCTGATGATGGGTGTTCTCGACTCGGCCACGCCGAAGGTTTGATGTGATGAGTCCCTGCTTCGGATTTTGACTGAAAGAAGGGTGAGGCTGATTTTGAGCCTTCGCCACCCCTGTCCCGATCGAGCCATTATGAGCTTTATTGGAACGTGGCGTTCATGGGAGGGTTTTTGCTCTTGCATCGCTCGTTGTTATGGTAAAGTGTATCACAATTTAGTGTGTAAACCAGTGGGTAAAATGAACCCTAGGGAGGGCCGAGTATTTCAAATCTCAGAGGGATGAAAAGGGATTTTTTACAAAAACAATAACCTCCTCCTGTCCTATTTATACAGAGGGCGGAGCGGAGGGCATTTAATGGGTTCAGATCTCCAAAGGACTCTGCAAACCCAAACGCGCCGGTTCCACTTCTCTATCTCGTCAGAACGAACCTTCGAATTAAAGCAGTTCCGTAAATAGAGGCCATTAAAAGCGCGTTTTGGATACCCAAACGATAAGGACGCATCGAGCGCGAAATCAAAAAACTGTCTCGTAGACCGGTGCGTTTCTTGGGCAGATGAAGAGCCGCCAGCATTATTAATAGGCCGAGTTAATTGGGCCGTAAGAAGAAGTCCGGCATCACCAAAACCCCCCTTTTCCAACCCAGAGGTTGGATAGCCGGGTTTTGAGGGGCTATTGTGGGGCCCAAATGATTTATGGGCCAGGCCCATCTACCTGGGGAGCACCAAAAGGCCCAAGCCGAGGAGGGCTATGGCCCAAACTCGACGAAATAGCCTTTGGATGTTGCCGAGGGCAGTTCAGTCCTCGGCAGATCCAAAGTTCCCCCCTCAAAGAGGAGGGTAAGAGCGGTATATGACTGAAACTTGAGAGAAAGATCTTAAATATCAAGGGAAAGCTGCCCTTACTGCCATTCAATGCTCTGAACCTGACAGAGCCGCATTCTTGGGCTTTTACAACCACCCCCAACGACTTTGAGTGCAGGCTGATGGGACAAATATCAACCTTGAAAACGCTAACCCTATA
Organism: Quercus lobata; assembly: GCF_001633185.2. NCBI lineage: Eukaryota > Viridiplantae > Streptophyta > Magnoliopsida > Fagales > Fagaceae > Quercus > Quercus lobata. The sequence continues at coordinate 10,673,590 of NC_044908.1, read as the reverse complement.
CGTGGACGAAGGACAGTGAACACAAGGAAATATAAAAGGAAAAATCAATAACCTATAGAGGGGGCTGGGAAAAATGGCCAAAAACCAGAGCCTCCCAGCCCACCTCCAGGAGAAAGACTCCATGGGTGAAAGTAACATAGACACGCACGAACATCACGAAAAACCCACCGCTCGTCGATCAAGGCCTAGCCTTTCAAACCCACGCTCTACAAATGATATTGTTGGGGCCTTCTTACGTGCGAACCCAACACCGTTACGGTCCGCCACGAATCGTGTCCCCACATTATCATTATTATTACTATTATGACAAGTTTTACTAATTAACATGTAAAAAATAAAGGTATAATTTATTTATATTTGCTTAGGATTTGACCTTTCTTATTTGTCTGGTAAAAGTTATGATATAAAAAATATTTGAAAGATATATCTCTATATTAAATTAGACTATTTTAGTTAATTTTTCTATTTTTATTAATTTAATGTTTTTATTTATATTTAAAATAATTATTAAATCAATTATGACGTCATCACGGTTCGACCTCAAAAACCTTGAACATCTTCTTTTTACGGTTCAATGAACGGTCTGGGTCCGAAAACCTTGCTATCAATGTTATTTGCTACATCTTTTTTAATGTATACAACCAAGCAATTATTAAACTATTTATCTCTCATTCAATTACCAACGTATTGCCTAAATAAGTAATAATATTTAAAAAATGCATTATCTTTTTGAAAAAGAAGAATCACATAAATCCAACAAATTCGGCTAAAAACTAAAGCAAACAATAACAGACTAGCTATTTGAAAAGTGCGCATTTTTTATATATAAAAAATAGAAATTGTAAAATATGCCATTTGAAAACACAATTTAAAAAATCACAATTAAACGCATTTGATTTGGGTTTTTAGGCTATTTGTTTGTTTTGGCAATTTTTGAGAAGTGCTATATTCACAATATTTTTGCAACACTTTCACAACAAAGCTTAAGCGGTAATAAGTTTTTACTGATTCTTATTTGAACTTACTACTGAAATTAATTTTCTATTCAGCAATAACAATCTACTACTTAAGATTTGTTACGAAAATATTGTAAATAACATTTCTCACAATTTTTTGGTTCAATATTCAACGAACCAAAATTTTGGAGAGGTTGAATTTTATTTTTAATGGACTCAATTGTTATTAAGGGTGTTCAAGTTTTTTTAAGGGTGATCAAGTTGTTTTCTAGGGTGGTCAAAAGACCCTTATTATTTTAAAACTCAAAATTTTTTAAGGTATATTAAAAAAAAATTTCAGGGTGGTCATGTGACCACCCTGATTAACTCTTGGCGCCCCCTGCTTCACTGCAATAATCCCGTCAGGTCTGACTTACCGGAGAACCAAATCCAGAGAGAGAGATGAAAGTTGAAACAAAAAATAATTTAAAAAAAAAAAAAAAAAGGATTTTGGCTTGGCGAGTAAAGTTGCTTGCCAGCTGCTCCTCGCTAAGTATTTTGTACTACTTTGGCTAGACTAATGCATAAGTTTTTTTGAATCTTTAATTGTATATTTGCTAAAATTATAAAATAGCTATTACACTCTAATTTATTAGATTTAACATATCTCCCGCGTTAATAGAGATATATAGCCATGATTCGAAGTTAACATGATCACATGCAATAAGGTTCCTAGGGACTTGAACTGCAGTAGTCATTGGGAAGAACCACTTTTCTTATATACATTTGTAAACCATCCCAATTGTCGGATATTCCTTAAGGCTGAATGAATAGAAATGAAAAGAATCAATTCCAAAAATCAAAGAGAAAATGAATTTCAATGGATGCAATTATTAGCAATTCAAATCATCGATCACAACTGTCTGTCATGAGTCTAATCAATAATAATCAAGCATCGACATAAAACAAAAAATATACATAAGCTTTGGTTAGTTATTGTAAGTTGTAACTCTACGAGTGGTAGAACTACTACTATCAAATGCTAGCAGATCGAGCTGTGGATTATAGGAAGAAAAGTCACAAAATACTAACCAGAAGGCTAGAGAAGGATCCCAAGGCGATGACCAAGAACCGGCCCAAGTAAGAATCAGCGAGGAAAGCGCCCACAATAGCCAGGGCATTGGATATGGCTGACCACAATAGCAATATGCTTGTTCCAGTTGCAATGTCAATGTTATATCCGTTCATCAAATAGAAGATCATGTTAGCCATCAGTCCGTAGCTGACTACTTTCTCAAATGATTCATTCACTGTTTATTTTCCAACAGCAAGAGCAAGAAAAAAAATATGGTCAACAAAAAGTCAAAAACTCTTTTTAGTATACTGCTTATAGTAACTAAAATATATAGGTGTGTGAGATTGAGATATATTTATTACCTATGATGAAGGGCATAGTTCTAAAGCCACCCTTTCTGCTGGGTCTTGATGACTGCTCTGTTGAATTTTGGTTTGAAGGAGTTTCCATACTCTCCTCTGCAACTAGCTGATCCATCCTCAAGAAATTAAGAGTTGTGATGCTCTCTCTCTCTCTCTCTCTCTCTGAGTAAAAACAAGAGAGAGAGGTTTCAAGTTCAGTACATACTCAATGTGATACTAATTGGGCCTGTTTGGTAAGAGATTTCTAGTAACGTTTGTATTTTTTGGAAATACGAATGGGTGAAAAAGTATGAAAATACATGTAACAAACGAGCCCTAGGTCTTTTGAACATCAAGTAATACATGGGCATCATTTTATAAGTGTGGATTGCAGCACCATGTTACTTTGTGTTGGACTCTTATTGGTGAGGGTTTTTTTTCCCTTTAATTTTACTTTTCCACTCTATGATCTTTGATTTTGCTGACTTTCCTTTTTGTTATTTTTTTATAATATGGCTTGAGAAAGTTCATATAGTTCCAATAAATTTCTTAATTAATAGTTGGATTCACTTAAAAAATTATATACTATATAATAAAAGTTGGGCTTAAAAGTCGTGATTAAGCCAAGTGGTCACTCTCACTAATTAGTAACTTAATTAAATATTTTTTGTTATGATATATTTCATCAATTAAGAGATAATATTTAACAAATACTTAATTTAGGTAAAACAAATTTTATTTAGATTTCAACAAATTTAAATTCTATTCAAACTAAAATTTCTATTATAACAATTTTCTAAACTTAAATAACATACAACAACTCACTTTTTCACTAATTAGTAAATTAATTATATATTTTTTATTAGGATATATTTCCTCAATTAAGGGATAATATTTAATAACGTTTGTAATTTAGATAAAACTTTATCATTTAAAGTTCAACCAATTTAAATTCTATTCAAACTAAAAGTTTATTATAAACAATTTCTGAATTCAAACCCCACACAACAACCTGCCTTTTATTTCTAAAAAAAAAAAAAAAAAAAAAAAAAAACCCACATTTTGACCAAGGAATAAGATTTAGCAATAATTTAAAACAATTAAATTCTATTCAAACTAAAAGTCTATCAAAATTTTCTAAACTTAAATCCCACATGACCCATGTTTTTGTTTTTGTTTTTTTCCTCAATTTGCATGATTTAATAATAATTTAAAACAAATTTAAATTATATTCAAACTAAAAGTGTATTATAAAATGATAAGGGCGTTCATGGAAAGAAGTAAATTTGTTACATACAAGGAAGCCGACGGCTCCAATGATCCCGTTAGTTTCACATGCATGGACGAAAGTACGAAAGCAACAATGCCATAGGCCGACAACCTCACTTCAATACCTGATGGCATCTACACGAGTCAATGGGAATCCTCGAACAAAACAACAGGCCGATGAGAAGAGAGAGAGGCCGACGGGAATAAAGAAGCCAACGGGAATAAAGAAGCCAACGGGAATAAAGAGCATGACGGGTCCAACGTGGCCTTGCTTAACCTCCACAAATGTTTATACAAGGAAATATCTTCTACCCCACGATTAATCCTAATCAAGAGAATCCCTATAAGGAAATGATCCCGCAAGATACATGTATTAATGAGGATCTTTCCTACAAGGAAAGACTCTCTCCGCCAAGAAACGAATGTCAACTCTACACTATTATAAACCCCCCCCCCCCCCAAAGCCCTCACAAACCTAGGTACACATAATTTACCCCAGTTTTGGTACTCTAGAGATGTGAAAGTTCTCTAACTTAACTTTCAGAGGGTATTTGGCCGGTACCACACTAGTACTCTCTAAAGTCTTCTTCTCCTTCTTTGTTACGCAAGTTTCATCTGGAGCACGTGATGACTAAGCGACTTACTGACGATTTTTAGCATCATCAGCTGACGCTGTCTATGGGAACAACGTAGCAACGCGGTACTACCACTTCCCAAACAAAAAGCTGTATGGTACTCACTTGCTCGATGGCTACCACCAAAAACCAAGGAGACAAACCACGTACCACCGCCCTCAAACGACAGGTTCAGACTCAAGCCGCAGTCGTGGAACGCCTCACCAAACAAAACCACAACCTGGAGGCCTAGAGTTATTCAAAACCCTCATGCATTTGCAAGGCGTGGCGGACGAGATCATGTGCCGAGCTTTTTCAACAATATTGAAGGGTCCCGTAAAGGTATGGTTCAGCAGACACCAAACTCCATCAATACCTTTAAGGAGCTAAGCACGCAGTTTGCCTCACACTTCATCAGAGGGCACAGGTATAAGAAGTCTACTGCATGCCTAATGAGCATCAAGCAATGGGAGGATGAGATGTTGAGGTCTTACATAACCCGCTTCAACAAAGAGGCCTTTTCAATTGAGAAATCCGATGATAAGATACTTGTTGCTGCTTTCACCAATGGGTTATGGAAGGGGAAGTTTTTGTTTTCTTTATACAAAAAGGACCCAAAAACCATGTCGGATGTACTTTATTGAGCTGCTAAGTACATGAATGCGGAAGACGCATTACAGGCTCGAGAGGAGAAGTCCAAGAAGAGGGAAAGGCAAGAAGATACACAGCAGGACAAGAGACGGAAAACAACAAAGATCGGAGACCAACGGGAGGATAGGTGTTCCAAACCCCCCACTGGGGGGTTCAAAAGCTCCACCCCGTTGACTGCCCCGCTTGATCAAGTCCTGATGTAGATCAAGGATGAAGTGGCCTTAGCAGAGCCTAGCAAGCTAAAGGGAGATCCCAGTAAGAGGTCCAGAGACAAGTATTGTCGTTTTCACCGCGATCATAGTCACGATACGTCTAAATGCTACAACATAAAGTAGTAGATCGAAACCCTTATCAGACAAGGAAAGTTACAAAGGTCCGTCAACAAGGAAAGGATGGACCCACCACAAGAGCAGGCTGCCTGGAGGGAGAACGAGCGTCCTAGACCACCCTTAGGAGACATAAGAATGATTGTGGGGAGCACTACAGCTTCTGGCTCATCTAAGAAGGCTCGTGAGACTCACCTCAAAATGGTTTAGAACGTCCAGCTGACGGGTTTCGTCCCAAAGATGGCACAAGTCGACAACCCCATAATTGGATTCTCAGAGGAAGATGCTCAACGTCTCTACCACCCACACGATGATGCACTCGTTGTTAGCATACAGGTAGAGGACTACAACACTCACTAGGTCCTGATTAATAATGGAAGCTCTGCTGACATCATTTAATAACCAGCGTTATAACAGATGAGAATCAAGGGGGAGCAACTCATACCAACCAATGTGCCACTCGTTGGGTTCGGAGGAACGAGAGTATGCCCCCTCGGCAAGGTCACATTGCCCATGATGGTCCATAGCTACCCTCAACAAATTACTAAGGATGTTACATTCCTTGTTGTCGACTGCTCATTTGCCTACAATGCCATACCGGGCCAACCTACCCTCAACTCATGGAAGGCTGTGACTTCAACTTATCACCTGATGATCAAATTCCCCATCGAGTATGGAGTAGAAGAGGTGTGTGGGGACCAAGTGGTAGAGCACAAGTGCTACATAACAATGTTGGAGATGGACAACCACTTGCAGACCATGAGCATAGAAGAATAGCAGGTTGTTGCAAAGCCCATTGAAGGATTAGAGGAGATACTTCTCGATAACTCTAGGCCTAAGTGAACGACTAGGAACGGCACCCTTGCCAGTCTGCTAGTCCGTCAAGAACTCACAGCATTCCTAAAAGAAAACCAGGATGTCTTCACCTAAAGTTATGAAGACATGCCCGGGATCGACCCTTTAGTCATGGTGCACAAGTTGAATATGTCACCCACTTTTCCCCCTATTCATCAAAAGAAGCGAGAGTTCGCCCAAGAACGAGACCGAGCTATAGCGGAAGAAGTATGCAAGCTGCAAGAGGCAGAATTCATTAAAGAAGTGTACTACCCCGACTGGCTGGCCAATGTAGTGATGGTAAAAAAAGCCAACTGGAAATGGAGGATGTGTGTGGACTTCACGGACTTGAACAAGGCATGCCCCAAGGATAGCTACCCCTTCCCACGAGTTGACGTCTTGGTAAATTAGACAGCAAGACACCAGTTACTAAGTTTCATGGATGCATTTTCTGGCTACAACTAGATCAAATTGGACAAAGCTCCAGCCAAGGCCTCTTCTGCTACAAAGTAATGCCATTTAATCTCAAGAACGTGAGTGCAACATATCAGAGGCTCATGAACAAGATGTTTGCACACTAGATTGGAAGAAATGTCCAAGTTTACATGGACGACATGTTAGTGAAAGGTCGAAGGGAAGACGACCACTTGGACGACCTCAAAGAGACCTTTGATACCTTCCGCTCTTACAACATGAAGCTCAATCCGAGCAAATGTGTGTTCGGAGTAACGGCGAGAAAATTCCTGGGGTTCATAGTGTCTCAGAGAGGTATTGAAGTCAACTCAGACAAGATCCAGGCCATAATAGAGATGACGCCACCAAGGAACGTGAAAGAAGTACAAAGCCTCAACGACAAAGTAGCTGCGCTAAACAGGTTCATGTCAAGGGCAACGAACAAGTGCTTACCTTTCTTCCGCACGCTGAAGAAATCCTTCAAGTGGACGGCCAAATGTCAGCAAGCATTTAAGGACCTGAAAATGTATCTATCTTCCCCACCATTGCTGAGTGCCTCCAAACCGGGGGAAGAACTATTCCTCTATCTGGCTGTCTCCCCGGCCGCTGTCAGTGTGACCCTAGTCAGAGAAGAAGACAAGGTGCAGAAGCCTGTGTGCTACACTAGCTAAGCACTCCAAGGCGCGGAGGAAAGGTACCCACCAATGGAGAAGCTCGCCTTCACTTTAGTTACCGCAACCCATAAGCTTAAACCACACTTCCAAGCCCACACTGTGGTCATTCTAACAGATAAGCCTCTACGATTAAATTGAATTGAGTGAATTCGACATACAATACCGCCCGCGTATTGCCATAAAAGGACAAGTGGTCACTAATTTCATTGCAAAATTCACCAATATGAAGGGCAAGGGGGCAGAATACCACCCTTAATGGAGTATCAACACGGATGGATCATCTAACAGGCAGGCCGACAGAACAGGTATAGTGCTTCATTCTCCAGAAGGGGACAAAATCGAGTGCATGGTTCGTCTTGACTTCCCAACGACCAACAATGAAGCAGAGTACGAGGCTTTAGTGGCAGGACTAGATCTCACCAAAGCCGCAGGAGCCACAAGTGTAATTCTATATTGCGACTCTCAAGTGGTCATAAGTCAAGTGAACGGTGACTACGAATGCAAAGGGGAAAGGATGAAGAGATACTTGGAGCAAGTAAGGAAACGGGTGGACGAGTTGCAAGCCAAGTTTGTTCAAATCCCCAGGGAAGAAAACGAGCGAGCCGACCGTCTTGCTAAAGCCACATCAGCAGAACACATGCTCACCCCCAGTAAGTTACTCTCTTTCGTTTAGCTTTCACCTTTGATAGATGGCGTCGGTGTGCAAGGAATAGACTCGGGAAGCAATTGGACCACAACGATAGTTTCTTATTTGAAAGACGGAACACTACCAGACGAAAGGGAGGCTGCAAGAAAGCTGAAGGTTCAAGCAGCATAATTCGTCCTAATAAAGGATGTTTTGTACAAAAAATGTTTCTCCAGCCTGTACCAAAGATGCCTAAGCCCTGAGGAAGCAGATTATGTAATGAGAGAAATCCATGAAGGGATCTACAAGAACCATTCAAGGTCGCGGTCGTTGGTTCACAAATTGATTCGGGCTAGATATTATTGGCTTACCATACAGAAGGATGCCAAAGCCTATGTCAAAACCTGCGACAAGTATCAAAGATTGAGCAACATCATTAGGCAACCAACAAAAAAGCTCACTCCAATGACAGCTCTGTGGGGTTTTGCTCAATAAGGCTTGGACATCATAGGCCCAGGACATCATAGGCCCATTCCCAATAGCGATGAGATAGCTGAAGTTCTTAGTGGTCGGTATAGATTACTTTACCAAATAGGTGGAAGCCGAAGCCCTGGCTACCATCATAGAGAAGAACGTACAAAGCTTTGTCTGGAGGAACACCATCTGCAGATACAGGATCCCTAGAGTCTTGGTCTCAGATAATGGAAAGCAGCTCGACAACAACTCATTCAGAAAATTTTGCTCACAATTGGGAATCAAGAATCATTACTCCTCGCCCGCCCACCCTCAGGCCAACGGACAGGTTGAGGTCATGAACCAATCCTTGCTCAAAATCATCAAGACTCGGCTTGAGGGGACAAAGGGTATATGGCCGGAAGAGTTGCCAAGCATACTATGGGTTTACAGGACGACGGCTAGAACACCTACAGGAGAGACACCGTTTCAATTAGCATATGGGAGCGAAACTGTTATCCTAGCTGAGGTCGAACTCACAAGCTACAGAGTGGAAAACCATGAAGAGAGTAGGAACAACGAAGCCATGCGCCTATAGCTTGACTTAGTGGACGAGATCAGAGCAACAGCTGCACAAAGGTTAGCACAATACCAGAATCTCATGGTCAAGCACTACAACTCTAGAGTCAGACACAAGGACTTCCAAGTTGGAGACCTCGTCTTAAGAAAAGTGACAAGCGTCACAAAAGATCCCTCCCAAGGAAAGCTAGAACTTAATTGGGAAGGACCTTACAGAATCACTTCATGGCAGAGGAAATGCACCTACCACCTAGAGACGCTAGACGGACAGAAGTTGCACAATCCATGGAACATTGAGCAACTCAAGAAATACTACCAATAGACAATAGCATGCAAAGCACCACTCCTCATTTACAGTTTTTGTTCTTTTCAGTTAATTTTTACCATCTACAGTACTTTTTAAGCCCAAATGGCAGCTTTTTATTCTTTCAATAACAATTTTTTACTTATGCACGTATGTATGTGTACTTCTCTAAGAAACTATGTTCATTATTCAATCCATTAGTGGACAGGTTCATCCCAAGGGGTGCCTCCAAGTTATTAAGTGAAATTACTAAGTCCACAAATGGACGAATTCATTATCAAGTTCACAAGTGGACGGGTTCATCTCAAGAGGTGCCTTAAAATTATTAAGTCCACAAGTGGACGAATTCACCAAGTCCTCAAGGGGACAGGTACAACCAAATGGACGAATTTATTATCAAGTCCTCAAGGGGACGGGTACACCCAAGTGGACGGGTCCATTATTCAGTCCATAAGTGGACCGGTTCATCCCAAGGGGTGCCCCCAAGTTATTAAGTCAAATTATTAAGTCCACAAGTGGACGAATTCACCAAGTCCTCAAGGGGACAGGTACACCCAAGTGGACAAATTCATCCCAAAGGGTGCCTCCAAATTATTAGGTCCTCAAGAAGACGGTTTAATTGTTAAGACCGTATGTGGATGGGTCCTTAAGTGGACGAGTTCATCCCAAGGATATCCTAAAAATACCAAGTCCAAGTAGACGGGTACGTCCAAGTAGACGGGTTCCCCAAGGGACGAGTGTGTCCTAACATGCATGCTAAGGCAGACGGATAAACACATTAGAAACCAAAAGCATACTCAAAGTAGGACTAAAAATGATGGATATAGTAAAATATTAAACAAAGGCCCATAAAAAAAGGGAAAATGTTTACAACAAAGCCCAAAAAACAAGAAGGGCCCTTACTATTGTTTGAAAATTAGAGGGAGTACATAAAAAGTTAAAAATAAGGGGAACTATGCTGGAGAGGCGTCCAAAGCAGAAGGGTTCTTAACGTCTTAAGCAGATGGGTTCTAAACAACTTGAGCAAATAGGTTTTATGCACTTGGAGCAAACGGGTCTTTGGCAGACAAAATTGAAGCAGCGACGAGGCCTCCAAGAGCGGGTTGGGCAATAACCACACCGTCATCTTTAGGAATCTACTCCTCAGTATGGGCGAAATCACCAGACTCTTCGTTGACGGTGTCGCCACTCACAGGAGTCATCAGCACTGGGTCGTCGAGAGTGATCCTAGACAAGTCAACATCTGGGTAGACGGACCCAACTTGGTTCAGGCAGTCGTCAAACCCGTCGCCGTAGTAGACAGCGCACAAGTCAATGAAGGGCTGGGAAGCCCTAAACTCCGCTATGGCATCGGCCTTGGCATTCTCCGTCTACTCACGGAAGCTCGTCAGTTTCGTCTCCAAGCTTGCCTTGGCCTTCTGCGCCTTCTCTCGGAGACGGTATTCCTCCTTCAGCTTCTCAATAACAGTTGTTAGTTCCTCGTTTAGAGTACAGACGGCCTCCTTGTACTGCTTCCGCTCCTTATTCTCGATCTCTTGACGTTTCCGAAACCAACAGATTACTCCTTCCTAGGCGACGCACCTATTCTAAAGCGCCTTCATGTGCACCAACGCTTGAGATCGAGACAACCATCAGCAAATGAATGAATAAAAGAATGGAACAAAGTATGAGAAAAAAAAAAGGGCATACCCTAGAAAGATCAAAGAGACCTGATGCCCCTAAGTCTTCAGTAATTTATTCAACACAAGGGTCCAAGTCCGTCTCCTTGATGATTGACTCAACCATCTCAACGGCATGTTCCTTATGCATCAGAAGACGACAGATAGTTCCCTAAGTGACGGGACCTGTCTCTGTCATCAAACCTTTACCAACTCCATGATTGGGTTTGGGAGGCGATGGCTACTTTGGCGGCTTATCACCAACAGGAGTGCCTGATCCCTTTTTGTGAGGATGGTCATCTTTGCCTTCATTCTTCCGTTTGGACATCCCTTTAGTGACAACCTTGGGAGCCGACATCAAGGCCCTCTCCTTCTTCTACTTGCATGTCATGGCTAACACCCTTACCAAAGCTCTCTGCCTCCCTACCTCCATTTCTACAAAGGACAAAAAAACGAGCATTAGAAGAGCAGATGTTAGTACAAAACTGACGGAAGAAAAGTAAAAACTTACACCAACGAGAGTAAGCGTTCAGCCTACGAGCTGCAGGCATCAATTCAGGACCACCACAGTACACGTACAACATGTCAAGGGTGACGAGGTCCTTCCACCTCCTCTCAACAAAAGGGATTTCAAGCACACGACGAATAAAAGCCTTCTACTCGTTAGTTATCTGCGGATGGACGCTAGCTAGGAAAAAAAAAAGAGCAAACGACATCAGATACTTGGCAAATAAATAAAGGGAATGTGAGAATGCAGACAATACTAAACCTGAATCCTTAACAATATCCTAAGTATTATGGAAGCCATGAGGCATAGTGACCCATTCCTCTCGTCGACATGCCTAGTCCGTCCCTTGGACAAAAAAGTACATATTCTTCCAATTTCTATTGGAGTCAGGCGTGTCCAACACTAGCCTGAGTGACATCTTCCTCACCGCAAAATGGTAAATCCCTTGGGACGAGGAGATATGTTGGGGTCTATAGCACCAAAAGAACTTGTCAAGAGTAAGCTAATGGTTCCCACCACTAAAACGACCCCACAAGACTTCCTGGGCAGACAGATGGGGACATTCTCGAGGATTTGGTAACAATCTCATAGGTTCTTGAAAATGTTAGTCGTCGTCGTTGGTTTAAAATCGTTGACAGTCCATATCGCAGGAATGATAAAAGGACGAGTCCTACCATCCCCTGGGCTTCCTGGACTTCCTCCCTCAGGAGCACTCTCATTATCCTCACCCTCCTCATCATCTTCTTCCTCACGCTCCTCCTCGTCCTCCTCTTCCACTCCGTCCCTTTCTCCCTCGTCATATTCATCCTCATCCTCCCTCTCTTCTACTCCCTCTCCTTCCTTTACTTCCTCTCTGTCCTCTTCGTCATCAGGAAAATAGCAGACAGTTCCCTTTTTGAGGACTAGGATAAGCCCTCCTCGGGCCCATGACTTGACGGATGGATTTTATCGTACCCCGCTCCCTCACGAACTGACAACGATTGTTCACTCGTCGCTTCTCACCTGACATCTATTCACCTACAGGCAACAGAGGTATTCAAAGAACCTATTTGACGAGTCTCTCTAGAAGTGACAACTAGCCAAATGGAAGTAAAAAAAAAAAAAATGGAAAAAAGGAGAAGGGGACTTACAGGATTAGTAGACAACTCTGTAGAGGTGACGGGATCTGTAATTTGATGGCAACGAAGGTGACGGAACGACAGTTCTCCCTCTTAAGATTTGCGAAGGTGAAATAAGGAAAAATGAGAGGAGGTGATGAGCTATTTGTAGGACGAAAGAGTACGAGAAACAAAGCGACACTTTTGTTCAGAAACAAGGCCAATCAGCCTATGCCACGTGTCCCAGCATTTAATGAAAGTTGTTCAAAGAGCCATTAATGAACACCCCTTTTTCCAACAAATAAATAATAAAAGAAAAGCTACAATTTACACTCCATGACTCATCAGCTAAAGTCGACGAAGCCATGGAGTAGGGGGTAGTTGATAAAGGCGTTCTTAGAAAGAAATAAATTCGTTACATACAAGTAAGCCGACGGCTCCAATGAGTCTGTCAACTTCACATGCATGGATGAAAGTATGAAAGCAATGATGCCATAGGCCGACGGCCTCACTTCAATCCCCGACGACATCTACACAAGTTGACCGGAATCCTCGAACGGAACAACAGGCCGACGGGAATAAAGAAACCAACGGGAATAAAGAGCATGACGGGTCCAGCGTGGCCTTGCTTGACCTCTACGAGGGTTTATACAAGGAAATATCTTGTACCCCATGATTAACCCTAATTAAGGGAATCCTTATAAGGAAAGGATCCAACAACATATGTGTATTAATGAGGATCTTTCATAAAAGGAAAGACCCTCTCCGCTAAGAAATGAATGTCAGCTCTATGCTACTATAAAAACCCTCAAAGCCCTCACAAACCCAAGTACGCATAATTTACCTCAGCTCTAGCACTCTAGAGTTGTGAAAATTCTCTAACTTAACCTTCGAAGGGTATTTGGCCGGTACCACACCGGTACTCTCTAAGGTCTTCTTCTCCTTCTTTGTTGCGCAGGTTTCGTCTGGAGCACGTGAGGACTAAGCGACTTACTGATGATTTTTGGCATCATCATAAAAATTTTCTAAACTTAAATCTCACACAACCCACTTTTTTTTTTCCTCAAGTTGCATCTTATTAAATTAGTGTTTTATTAGGATATTAAGTTACAAAACTCTTGACTAAGAGATACGATTTAACAATAATTTAATTTAGATAAAGCTTTATCATCTAAGTTTTAGAAATTTAAATTATATTCCAACTAAAAATCTATTATCAAAATTTTTAGAACTTTTATATATTCAGCCATAACTTTTCAATACAATCCATCTTGACCAATAAGTCATCCCTATAATTAAATCCCACGCAATACACCCTACATTGTTGTTGTTTTTTTTTTTTTTTTTCAAAATGAAAATTACGCTAATGTTTTAATCTAATAAATTCTTCTTACTTATTAGTCTTTACTTCCGAATTTGCATGCAGGATATTATATCAAATGAAGTTTAATATAAAGAAGCAAAACAATGGACACTCATTTAAGTTCTTGATTCTTTTATGTAAGTTTTTAGTTTTTTTTTTTTTTTTTATTCTCAATTTTTGAACTCATTTGTGTATGTTTTGATTTTTTATTTTGGTTATTGTATTTAATTTTTTATTAAAATCTAAACTCTAAACAATCAGAATTTGAAGTAATTTTTTATAAAATTATTTACTTAATTATAAATTTTATTATTACTATTTATTTAATAATTTAGTTTTAATTATTTTAAAATTTTGAGCTTAGATATGAATCTTCATCAAACCGTGCAACACCCGAGAATAATACTAGTGAAAAATAATAAGGAAAGGGAGAGATTGACTAATGAATTAGAGGGAAGCGGTAAGCTAGTCACATAGATATGAATCGAAATATGATCTTGCCATTTGTGTTGAAATTGAGAAAGTGTATTTCAAGTGTTTAGAATCAATCTCTTTTTCTTTTCTTTTTTGGCGGGGAGAAATATTATTGGAATTTTTACTTTTACAATCCAAGTATCAGACATTATTGAAAATTTTTCATTGTATCAGTATTTGGACATATTAGGAAATTACTTCTCATACTGTTCACTACTATGCAGAACTCTATACTTTCACTATTCATTGTATTATTCCGATTTTTTTTTTCTTTTTTTCACTTTTGTATGCATATATGGCATTTGTATAAGTCCAAAGAAGCAAGCTAGCTACAAGCAGGCTTGAAAACTCAGAAAGCCAACAAGTATCAATTCCTTTGTATCAAAAAAACCCCTCTCTCAATTTCTTATCAATCCCAAAAAAATCCTTCCTTGTATTAGAAAAAATCATCCTTGTATCTGAAAAATTATACTTGTATTATTTTGAATAATTTGAATGAGATCAGTTTTTGAAGTATTATTCATGTAAGTTTTTAATCTTTTCAAACTAGATTTTCATTATCATTTTTTACATATTGTACTGTTATTTTGTTCTTGCAACACATTTCTTTCTTAGCATTTATCCTTATTACTCCTTCGTTTCACACTCATATAGTCATATTGCCTGTAGACTTTCTCAAACTTCATGTGAAATGGCAAAAAGTGCTATTGTAAATAAGGGATAAAATTCATTTATTGACAAAAAAGTGCAACATTATAACATACATGGTTCTTACCAAACAAATACCCTCCCTATCCGATATTAAAAAAACAAAAAACAAAAGTTCCAAAAACAAAGTCAAATCTTTAAGAGAGTGACAATCATGCCAAAAAAAGGACATATACACATCATTTAGTCTCCGTTTCGTTTGAGGAATTCTTTCAATTAGTTCCTTGTGATCAAGAACAAGAGTGTTAAGGGGACTGGTTATCAAGGTGGAGACCATGAAGTAAGAAACAAGATCAATTTAGGCATCCAGTTCCATCTCTAATTCAAGTTGGCTAATTTGAAGCAAGCCATCCCTTTAAAGTCCACAATTTAGCCATATAACTCTTAGTTGCAAATCTAATGGTTCTTGAGTATCTTCTAATATAGCTATCTTTTAAAATCTAATTATATACAGACTATAGTGCATCACACTATTTAAAATTTCAAATAATATTTTATTATAACATTAAATTTACAGTAATTGATATGATGGTTTATGAAATGATACTTGTGCATAAGCGCTTGCTGGAGATGTAACGAAATGTGTATTGTAGTGTGAAACAAACGAAAGTATTTGTAAAACCGACAAAAGCAAATGGGACAAAGGATAAGAGTATATCTTCATGTGGGTTGTTGGTGGAGGAGAGTGGAACTAGTATTATAAAATAATTAAAATGACTATTTATATGCGTCTATTTAATCCTTATTCAATTAAAAAATAACTTTTTCTAAAAAAAAAAAAAGCTGAGTCAAATGCATGGATTAAACACATGTAGAAGACATATCTAACCTATCTCATTCAAAAGTCCAATAAAAATATCTTCAACGGTTTCTATAAATTTTTATACTTTTGGAGTATGAATAGTTACTTTTACTTTTTGTCTATTTATTTTTTCAAATATATTTTCTAACAAACGCTCTTCCCATTCTCTATCTTATTTTAATATTCTTTTTTTTGTTAGTATTATTTATCTCTCTCTCTCTCTTGTCCTTTATGAAATCATCTCTAACCTGTGAATTCTCCTCCCTTTCCCCATCCCCAAATTTCTTAACTCCTCGATCTAACCCATACTCCCATAGCCATCATCAATACACCATTCAAATCTCTTGTCCTTTTTGTGTTTCCTTTAAACAGTAATACCGCCGTCCCTTTACAACACTCCAAAAACCATATTTAACCACAAACCCATATTTCATCACAAACCATTACTAGTAACATCACTCCAAAAAAACCAATATTTAACCACAACCTTTACATCAACCAACAACCAAAATCATTCAAGGAAAAAAAAAAAAAACACCAGTACAAAAATGGTGACTCAAGAAGAGAGAACGACGATGGCTGGGTTGAATCAAATGGTGGGCAAGGGTGAGAAAAGGAGAGAGAACAACGGTGGCTGAATGGGTTGGGTTGGATTGATCAAAAACTTAGGGCTTGTTTGGATTTTTTTTTTTTTTTTTTATCACTCATCACTCAATTTCCGTCACTCATCACTCATCAGTCATCACTCATTACTTATCACTCATCACTCATCACTCAAAACACCCCACCCCGTTTGGCACCATCACTCACTTCTCATCACTCAATTTTTTTCAACTATTTGTAGGACCCACACACTGACCCAATGTCAGTTGATTTTTCTCTCTCCTTTTTTTTTTCTTTTTTCCCCTGCCTCTCCCCTTCGTTTTTCTCTTCTTTTCTCTTCGTTTTCCCCTGTTTTTCTCTACTTTTCTCTTCATCCATGTTAACACATATTTTAATCAAGCCCACCATGATCCTTATTTTCATGCTTTTCCCAGATCTACAATATAACCAAATGGCTATCCAGTAATTTTAAGCTATCCAGTATTTTTCTTTTCCAAAAAAAAAAAAAAAAAAACCACCGCCACAGCCGCTGCTACAACCCACAGTGACAATAGCAGCAACAACAACATCAACAGCAATGACAACTTCGACATCAACAGCGGCGACAACTTCGATGAACTCGAGAAGAAAAAAAAGGAATGGAAACCTAGTGAAAAAAAAAAAAAAAAAAAAAAAAAAAAAAAACCCAAGCCCAGAAACCAAACCCAACGTGAAAAGAAAAGAAAAGAAGAAAAAAAAAGAACCAAACCCAGGAAGTGAAAAGAAAAGAAAAGAAGAAAAAAAAAGAAAACCCAGAAGAAAAAAAAGAACCAAACCCAGAAAGTGAAAAGAAAAAGAAAAGAAGAAGAAAAAAAAAAAAAAAACCCAAGCCCAGAAACCAACGTGAAAAGAAAAGAAAAGAAGAAAAAAGAAAGAAGAAGAAGAGGAGGAGAATAGGAGAGGCGTGTCCCAGACCCGTGAAAGAAAAAAAAGTCTGTGCAAAAAGTCAGACCGTGGGACTCATATGTAATTTTAATTACAAAAATGTCATTGAAAACAGAGTTATGAAAACTGAAAACAGCTAAAATGTGTTTTCAGTTTCCATAACTCATCACTCAAAAATCAGAGAATTAAGTGATGGAAATAAAAACTAGAAACAAAGTTATTGAAATCCAAACAAGCTTCATAACTTGTTTCCATCATGGGTCCCACCATTTTTGAGTTATGAGTTATGGAAACAGAGTTATGAGTTATGGAAATTAAAAATCCAAACAGCCTCTTAGTTTGAGTTACTAGTTGTGGCTTGTTTGAGAGAGAGGATGACTAGGTTCATTATGAGTCTGTGATGGAGAGAGAGAGAAAGGAAAGAGAAAAAAAAAATTCTTTTATTTAACTAGGGATTATTTTAATGAGAGAAAAAGGTTTGGAGTTATTACAGTGCTCTCTTCTCTTCTTCAAGAGATAATTGCTACAATGCTCTCTTCTTCAAGAGAGCTACTGTAGCAACTCTATGGGTTCGTTTGGTTGGAGGTAGAAAAGTGAGAGGATAGAAAATAGTGGGAATATGGAAAAAAATTTAATTTCTCTCTTTTTTGTTTAGTTGAGAGTGAAAAAGTGGAAGGATGAAAAAAATGAATTTTTATAAATTTACTCATATACTCTCCAATTAAAACCAAAAAGTGACCCAAAAAAAAAAAATCACCCAAATTTATTAAAAAATAAAAATCAAGTCCAAAAAAAAATAGCATCTAAACAAACAAAACAAAAGAACACAAAAGAAAAGAAAAAAAGGGGGGGGGGGGGGGGGGAGGAAGAGGAAGAAGAAGAAGAAAGAGCAACATACTCATTGTCCTAGACAAAGCCTACCAGGAAATCAAAAGAAAAAGAAAGAAGGAAGAGGTAACGTCCAGGGAAAAAAAAAAAAAAAAAAGAGGCAACGTCCAAAAAAAACAATAAATAAATAAATAAATAAGAGCAATGTACGGAAGAAGCTCATGTACAAGTGCATATGGTTATTTTCGTCATTTACCTATAAAACTCCCCCTCACCCAGTTTTTTCCCCAATTTGTGGAGAATGGGCCCGGTGAGAAAAACCTGAGCCCCACTATCATTTTCCCCTCTCCCCCTCCCAAACAAACACTTTCCAAAAAGTTTTCTCTTTTTTTTTTTTTTATCCTCCCTAAAATCCACTCTACCAAACACAACATTAAGTGTGATTTGTGCTAAGAGGGCAAATTGGATATTTTTGAAAAATTTGCATAGTGCCTCACATTAGCACAAACCTCAAGAGTTACATTTGTATTATACCCCATTTTTCATTATAATAAATGGTATAGATTCAAATCTATAACATCCATTTTATATAATTACTATTTATATTCAAATCTATAACATCCATTTTATATAATTACTATTAATCATTACGTCAAAATATTAATCAATTTTTAGTGTAAGTGAAATCCAAACCTAAATCATCAAGCATATTGGTTCAAAGGCCATGGCCACTCCAAACCTTTTGAAACTTTTTTTATTACTTTTGCTAATATTGATAGATTTACAAGTAATCTTTAAGAAAAAAATCACTTGGTCAAAAGCTTTTCTATGTTTATATTCTTGTTATTATAATTATATCTATAGACAATATATGTCAAGTGATAATAAATATATATAAAGTGTAATGACTCAAGAAAAAGCGTTAGCCACATCTGCATTATACCTCAAAATGATTAATCACTATTGAGGCTCCTTCTAGTTGTTAATAAAGCACACTTCAACCCAGTATATGCTAAAAATGGCAACAGGTCAGGTTCGAGGCGGGTTTTTTTTATGCCTGGACCCAACCCACGAGCTCTAACTCGTTACCCGAACCCGGCCCATTTAATAAACGGGTTTTTTTTTTAACCTTAAACCTGCCCCGTCAGGCCCCGCGGGCCCCGTCCAACCACTTTTGGGCCTAATCCGTGGCCTAATCTTAAAAAAAAAAAATTTAAAAACTCAAACAGCAACACAATTCCTATCACAATCACAAAAATGACCAACACAAACTCACATTTAACGACAAAATAAATTGTAAATAATATTAAATAATAAATCAAAATTGTGCTATCAGGCTTGCTGAAATGGGATTCTTAGATAGAAAATAAATAATAAATAAACACAAAAAATAGAAGAAACAAAACTCCATTTATGGACCGATTTTTACATTAACACAAACATCAACTCCGATTCACATTCTTTGAAGTTATCTCAGGCGCCATAATCAACTAAACCAACATAAAATATACACATGCATTACATTCTATACATATTGAATCCACAGATAAATACCCAAAATCAAAAACTACCAAGAGAGGAAATGAACCCAAAAATAAAATAAAATGAAGAACTCAAACCACCAAAGCTGTATCGGCAGTGGTTTCAGCCATCATTCCCACCTTTGGGCTTCTCCTGACCTCAACACGACCAAGAGCTCCTCCGATCATCACATCTCTCTTCGATCTAACAATCTCATGCTCCTCCATGACAAACTATAACCACCACGAGATCTATGCTCTTCCATGACAAACAACAACCACCACGTGATGAGAATGAGGATGAGGGTGGGTCGATGAGTGAATGAGAGTGAGGGTAAGGGTGACTGGGTGAGACCGTGAAGGGCGAATGAGAGTGAGAGTGAGTGAAGGTAAGGTGAAAGAGTCAGCTAAGTTGAGAGAGATATCAGAGAATGAGAGAATGAAATTTTAGGGTTAGGGTTATGTTATATATGTGTGTGTGTGTGTGTGGGTTTTTTTGTAATTTTACCTTTAGGCTAAATGGATCAGGTCCAGGTTTAAGTTTGGGGTGGGTTTTGACAAAACCCGGACCCGATTCGGGTTTTAATTTAAAAACTCAAGCCCGATCCTACTGTTTATCGGATCGGGTAAAACCCGACTCATTAGGGTCGAGTCAGGCTGAGTACCCATGGGTTGGGTTGTTATTGCCATCTCTAGTATATACCCGATGTGGGGCTCATCACATACCCACACACATCATATAAATCAATCAAATTGGGGCATCACATAAAGAAATTGAAAAATATAATTGGGTATAAATTTAGTATAAAGTGCTTTTATGTCAAATATAACAATACCTCCCCAAATTTAATTCCTATCTCATTATGCCATTTGCTTTTCAATTGTTTTTTATCACATTTCTCCACTTTATGATTTTATTTCAATCATTGTCTAATATGTTGTCAACAAATTGCTAAATAAAGTATTTTATACAATACTCACGGACTTATAAATCATTGAACACATTATATGTAATTTACAATATTTTATATATATATATATATATATATATATATATTGCTTGGGAAAGGATTCCACTTCAATTCTCTCTCATTTTAAGCCGGATTTATGACACATGGTATTAATTTGATTTTTGAATACCACATGTCTTACATCTAAAATGAAAATAAAAGAAAACTAGAGGATTCAATAGAATACATATATATAATATTACACATCTATAAAAATTAAAGTCTATCAAGACCTCTATATTATAATAAGTTATTTACCGAAATATATATATATATATATATTTCTCTAAGAAAATACAATTCAAACCCATAACTTAAGGGTATTACAAATTTTATTAATCAACAGGAATATTACAAGTTAAACCTTATAATTAATATTACAAGTTAAACCTTATTTTTTGAGAGAATTTTAACCTATAGCATCCGCTCCTGATAATAGTATCTCTCACATTTAGTGGACCTTATAGTCTTAAAAGTAATAACTTATGTGGGTTCCAACTAACTCAACTGATAAAGTCTCTAATGGTTGAATAAGAAATCTAGGATTCAATATTGCCTACATAAAAAACTGATTGATGTCTTGATCTGATGATAAAGAATTATCATCAGGAGTAAAGGTCATAAGTTGAAACTCTCTCAAAAAAAATAAAAAAATAAATAATGTGTAATTAATACTACAAGTTAAACCTTATAGTTTTAAAAGTAATAATCTAAACTAGATAGTGTCCCTCACATTTAGTAGACCTCACGTGCCTATACCACTTACACATGGTGAGATAATTTTTCCTGTCGTTGGTACACAGATCATTGGATGAAACAGATGCATTGAGCTCGGTTATGAATATGCATGCTTTTGAATTGAATTTCTAAGATGTGTGAATTATCTAAAAGTATGATTTGCTTATTAATTCTTCTAAGATGATATTAGGTCAAAATACTACTAGATTAATTGCACCACTTTCAATGTCCAAGAAAATATTCAAATTCTCGAAGAGATCTAGATACCTTTATTTATCAAAAAAAATAAGCTCACACTTTAGCAAGAGAATAACTACACCTACAATATTTTCACAACACTTTCATAACAAATTATAAGTGGTAAGTTTATTGGCTCTAATTTAAATCTATAGCTTAAACTACTTTTTTGTCCATCCATAACAACCTACTATTTAAAATTTCTTGTAAAAATATTGTGAACATAACATTTTTTTTTTTTTTTTTTACCCATAATGCCAGCAAAAAATACGCCAATCTGACCAGGTCAAAATTGAAACCTTGAACAATAGTAAAACTGCTCTAAATAAACCATTTAGAGTAGTCAAACAACGAGTCCCAACAATCAACATACAACCTGTAACAAGAGTCACAGCTACAACCCCAATTAGCATCACGATGTATAAGATATTCTGGACAACTATTTCCTCATCAAGCTCACATGGAGTTCTCATTGCCACACTTCAAAATTAGATCCCGCAATTATCCGAGGGAACGTATGCATTGAGCATGATGGGAACAAGTTATATTTAATTAAAAATAAATCTAAATGGGAGGGAAACAAACAAACGAAAAAAACAACCAAAAGTTGCGAAAAGAACCAGAATGCTTAAGAAGCAAATGCCCAGCTAGAACCACAACCACATTTCGGCAGCAAAAGTGCAACTGTTAAACCCTCCAAAGCTGCTTAAATTTAAATTCAACGTTCAGAGCCACGAGTAGGGATCCTGGATGATGACCATGTTGACCTTGAGCCACCACCCCCACCAAAGGAGGATCCACCAGAGGATCTGCGGTCATCACTGCGCCACCTGTCACCTGCTTGAGTCATTCGATCATCCTGTCTGCTACCCCACCGATCAGATTCTGGGGGTGGGGCCTGGCCTGAGCTCTCTGATCCCCGCCTAAACCTGGGGACAAATTTTCCAGAGGATGGTGCAGCTGCTGCTGCTGCTGCAGCAGGAGCCGGAACAGCAGCAGATCCTGTATCCAATGGGCGGGGTGAAGTAGGAGGTTGAGAAGGCTTTAAAGGTCCCTCAGTGGGTCTCCCCAAAAGTGCTTCTCTCCTTAACCTCTCTTTTTCTTCCAGCTCTCTCTCTCTTTGTCTCTGTTTTTCAGCAATCTCATCCAACTTTGCTTGGCGTTCAGCCTGCTCTTTCCTTTGCCTCTCAGCTTCTGGAAGTTCCAAAACAGCAAGAAACATACCATTAAAATATACTAAGAAAGATAAACCATTTGCACATGCACAAACAAATGAAATGTAGGATCCAATAATTCTTTGCATCAGGAAATAACTAGGTAATCAAAAATTACAACATCAAAAAAGTAGTTAGTTTCTTTACCATTTGGCTAAAATATCAAAGCAATTCATATATTATCTGATGATGACTGGAATGATGCCCTTTTTTTATCTTAAAACTGGAAGAAAACAGAGAGAGAGAGAGAGAGAGAGAGAGAGAGAAGAGAAGAGAAGAAAGTTGTATGATTTGAACAAAAGTCTCTCACCTTCACGCTTCTGTGCTTCCTCCTCCTCACGCAATTTTTTCTGTCTCTCCTCTTCCAAACTCAAATAAAATTTCATTTTCCTCATCTTCTCTCTTTCTTGTCTCCTGGACATCAAAATTTGTGCGATCTGCTCCTCTCTCTCCCTTCTCAATCTGGTAAATTCATCCTGCCGGCGACTTACAACTCTTTCTTGAAATATTTCCTGCACAAACAATTTAAGATTCCATAGTTAGTCGAAGGTACAGCTGAAAACTGCCCAAATGTCATCGAGTAGACACATTGTCAGCCAAGTCTGTCCAGGTAAAGACTGTAAGCCATGTCATGAAACAGAAGATCAAATAAGAACATAAGAAACATAATCTGAAAAAAATTCCATGGTAAACTATGGGAGCTGATAAGTAGGAGTCCTCAAAATCACTTCCAAGACCCACTCTGTTTATAAGTGATATGTTGAGCAGTCTTTGAATTTTTCAAGTTAAAGTTCTCCAGATATGTCATTTTCTGTACTTTCCTATTCTCTGAAAAGGGCATAATGCACTCATGGGATTTGGCAAATGATTGCAAGTTAAGACAACCAGGTACTGACCTTATTGTTCTTAATGCGAGCCAGCCTCTCCTTCTCCTTTACCTCTTTATCATGGCGCTGTTTGCTAAGCTCAATCTCTTGCTGCAGAGTAGAACAGAACACCCAGTAAGTTTAACATCTGGGGTTCAATATAAATTTCTTTTGTTGAACAAAAACGAGAGGTGCCAACCAATTTCAAGCACATGATACAAATGTTACTATTTCACAGATTAAATAAAGGATACCAAAAGAAATAACATCCAAGCCTTACTCCCAAAACTCTGGGGACGGCTATTCCCAACGAACTAATCATAGTCAACTATATGTATTCTTTTCCACAATTCTATCATATATCCAAAATTATACTCTGTTACCCCCTTAATTAGCATGTCATTTTTTAACTACCTATTCTAATGTTATTTTAGGTCTTCCTCTATTTTGTTCATTTCTCAACTTGAATCAACACACTCACTCTTCCTCATTATTGTCATTAATTCCTCTCCTCTACACATGACCATACCCACTCAAGTGACTCTCTCTCCTCCTTTTCCTCAATAAGGGTAACCCCTATCTTTAAAAAATTCTTCATTTCAGGTGCCACAAATATGCAAGTAAGCAATCAGTTGAGATACTTTAGAGAATTTAAAATTACCTGTTGCTCGTGTTCATGTAGAGCCCTCTCTTCCACTAAACGCTGTTGATATGCAGCTTCAACCAGGGGAGCAGCCTCTTCTCTTTTCGCTCTCTCCAAATAATCCATAGTCTTTGCAAGTTTCTGCAATTTCTTTTCCATTTCCTGCCTTTCTCGGAGTTGCTCAGTCAAAGTCAACTCCATCACACTCTGCTTCGTAAGTTTTTCCTGTATACAGAAAATGTCAATACTTACCCCATCATATCCTAATGAGACATAAAACAAAACAATTCTTCAACTCACTCCCTCTATGCCTGTCTTCTTTCCTTTCCACTTAATTCGTTGTGAAGCTTCCTGAAGCAAAGCTTGGGCTTCTGCAAGGTCCCGCTCCTCTATTTCCCTGCGGATCCTTTCATTCTTCCTCTCCTCAAACTCAAAAGCCAGTCTTTTTCTTTCTGCTTCCTCAGTTATCTTCTGCAGTTCTATCCTCTTTGACTCTTCCAGACGTTCCTTTAAAGATGAAAAAAAAAAGGTTCAAATTTATTCACTTTAAAAATAATTAGATATCATGTTGTAAGCCATAAGCCAGAATATTAGTTTACAGATTACCTTCTCAAGAAGTTTGCGTTCTTCTTCTTCTTTGCGTTTCTCAATTATGGATTTTCGAGCAAGAACTCTCTTATGTTCCTTATCCACAGTTTCAGCTAAACTGGGAAGCAATTCACCAAGTTTTGAGGCATTCCTACTAGGAGGATAAATCATTGCCCTAGCTTTATTCAAAGTTTGTGCAAGGATGGTCAGGTGATCCCTTAGAATCTCAGACTCAAGGCCCTGAAAGCAAAAACAGACGCATGTAATCCAGATCCACGAGATGAAAGCCACCTTCATTTACAGAGGTAAACGTACAAATATTTGTATTATAGAAAGGCCCCCAAAAGCCTCTGATTGAAGAACAATTATTTAAAAATTAGTTCCATTAACTTCTGTCATAACCCTAAATATGCAAAAGACAAAAGGCACAACAGAATGTCTGGTGTATCTCAGCTGGAGGTGTAGATGCAACATGGAAACGTAGTCTGAATGGTGAACAAGAACTGGTGCATGCAAAATGCAAAAGCATAATAGAGCAATTTTTTAGAGGTTACAAAAGACCCATCTTGAACCCAATCCTAAGGGTCAATCTAGGACGGTAAATGAACTAAGCTGTTTAAACAGATCCAACTCAACTCCGGAAAAAACATGTTTATGTTCTTTATTTAGAAAATGAGCCAAACTCAAGCCCAAGTTAGGCCCAACTATTAAGCGAGCCAAGTTCAAACATAATAACCTACTCACAAATAAGCTCATGAGTAAAAAGGCTCAATTTTAAGTATATATGTTTATATGTTTATATGTATACATGTATAAAAATATACTAACATACTTGATATTGGATTGTGTGAGATAGTAAATAAGTTCATAAGATATAAAATTATTATTGTAATTTATTGATAACATAAATGGTAGTAAAGATTATTTATAATTTTTAACATTACAAGGTTGGTGAATCTAGTTCTTATAAGTTCATAAATGAAAATCATAATCATTCTATCTTATTAATTCCAAAAATATAATTTCAACCATAATTTAGTTATTCATTAGACCAGGGAAACCCTCTTCGACTATTGCCTGGGAGCTAGGCGGCTAGCAGCACACTAAAGGTATACCTAGCCTTCTTCCCATGAACAAACTCACTATCATGGAGGTAAAAAAAAGTATACCTGTGTTGTTTACCATATCAAGAAAAAGAATAAATTAATTAAATAACTCATGATCAAGCTCTAGCTTGCTTGACAAGATGATGAACCAAGCTTGAACATATGATCGAGTTTGTTGATGAGCTAAAGCTAGATTGTGATATACATTCCTAACTGCATCTTTTTTAAAATACTAAGCAACCCTTGGATGACTTCTCAAAATCCTCCTAAAAAGAATGAACCACTTAAAGATTTTGAAAAAAGCTGAAGCACCGTTGTTTTACCTAATGACATGCAGGTAACTTCTGCTTCCTAAAAGCTGAAGCACCCCTGGAAAAGCCCCACCTAATAGGGCCTAACAAGATGCAGTTGATAAAAAAAAGGCCTATAAATCAAGGCATCAGGGAATAATCAAAATTAAACTCACTAAAGCCTAAATAATACCTTAAACCTTAAAATAGACTCATATTTTCAAAATCATGAGAGTAAAGCTACTTAAGTCAACTCCTAACCCAAAAGAGTCCAATCAAGTACAACCTGGTTTGAACGGTAGTTCCAACTGTTGAACCTTTAACATAAGACTGCAGGAGTTACACCTACAGCCCATAATGTGAGCAAGAAACAGAAAGTCCTCTACTTCCCTAACGACAAAAGGAGTATGGTCCTACTAATATTAGCAAATCCATCCAATCCACAATGGTTTTCACAAAATCAAATTGGGTGGAAACCATTGGGTTCCCAAGTGAACCTAAACTTTGCTGAACCCACATCAAATTTTACCAGCATTGTTACAGATTTTAATTATTTGTCAATTCTTTCTCTTCTGAATACCTAAAACAAGGGACTTCAATAAATTAAATTGAAAATTATAAATGAATGACGCTTGAGAAACTAGTATGTATGGTTGTACATTGATCATTACAACGAAGATGACAAATAGAAAAGAGAAAACAAATAAATTTTACCCAAACTACCACCCATAAAACATCGCCATCTATACTGTTTTAAGAAATTTCAACCTAGCCACATTAAAAAGTTAACCATTTCTCCCATCATCACAATGTGGACACTTGTATTCAACTGATTGGGGAAGTATCATAAGCACAAAACTTGAGAGCACAAATAGAAGCTTACCGTATTATCAAACGTAACAATACCCTTCATATGGTCAACTTTTGCGGCCAAAAATTTATTCTTGACTGCATCCACAGATATCCTTTCCACAACAGAAAAATCAAAGAAAGGGATCATCCTAGACAAACTCTCAATCATCATTGCCTGGTACACTTGAGATACCTGGAAAGCAAAAGGGCAGTACAGTGACAAGCATGATGAGATGCACAAAAAATGGCAAATATATCCCCAAAAAAAAAGAGGAAACAAAACAATGCACCTGCTGTAACAATCTCAAAGTCGTAAGCTTTTCCAGGGCAGGAACATATTGAGACAATTGTACTTCTGGGACAGAAGAAGCTGAAGAAAGCTTGCCACCAAATTTTGCAATTTTGGTTAACAAAGGCTGAACTTTTGATGCAAGATCTAGAGGGAAAAAGTCATGTTCTAGAAGATGGTAAAGGTCTTTCACTTCTTGAATTACACAAGACATTACACCTTTGGCCACCTGCAATGAAACCCATAATAAAGAACTTAATTGAGAACAAAATCATGTGAAAAATAATTGAAAAGAATTAGATTATTACAGCCTAGATTGTTTCCTCTTTAAAACTGATAAATTGAGGATCTCTTTATAACTGGAGGATGTATTGGAGGCAGATCAAAGAAAGGTACAAACATCATATCACATCACATATTCAAGCATGATCAAGCAGACATTTAAGCAGGGACAAGTCCAACCCACCAAAACAGAAACAAAGATCATAAGATAAGAATAACAAATAGGATAAAGATGAATGTGGTAATGTGGGACAACTATTTCCTTATCAATGTCAGCTGGAATCTATTTCCATGACTCAAAAGTAAATAAAAAGAAAATTCCAAGTGACTTTGTGATCAAGAGCTATAACCACAAGTGTATGGGCCATCTCAAAAGACTAAACAAAAAGGTAAATTGTTTACAAGCAGAGCATCAATTGATAACAAGCAGTCCCTATTCCCCACTCCCACCCCCAACCCCCCCAAAAAAAAAAAAAAAATTCTTGGAAAAAAACCCTATATATATAATAACATTATAAGAATCCATAAAACCGACATTCTAAGACTGAACAACAATAATCAAACAAAGTAGTGCACAAGAATATTTAAAACTTCACTTCATCCGCATCAGAAAGTGTGTAACATTTACCACAAGCAGACAACTAATAATTAAAAAGGAACAAAGAAAATCTACCTACCAGTTCGGAGAGAAGGGATGACCTTGAAAGCTGGAAGAACAATAAAGGAGCAGAAAGCAAGTAGTCAGAACTGGAAAACTGTATGTATCAACTAACATGAGACAAAATTCAATTACTTAATTTACATTACCACTTCTCTGCTCTCAAGTTTAGACTCAAGATTAAATCCTATGAGATTAGCCATCTTCAGGTTTCTCTCTTTCTCATTCTCAAGATCTGAATGAGATCCACTGTGGATGCGATCATAAGGCATCACTGAAAGAGCAGCCAAAACAACAGATGATGCTATCAATTGCAAATCCTTCTGGCTCAAGTTCTTATTGAAGCTTTTCTGTAATAAGAAAAGCCTGAACCATGCATAAGCATGATAAAGATGGCTAGCAGAAATCCAAAATATTTCAGTTAGCTTAGCATAATAAACAACCATCAAGGATGCCTTGGGCGTTTTCTTGACCATGAACATCAATCCATGAATGTCCTCAACTGATCGAAAGGCTTCCTGCAGAAAATACCAGGAAAATTATTACAAAAGAGACATGGTTTTTTGACCATGACAAATAGGTGAACTGTGTGCTAGTACTTCTTTGTTCACACTTAACAAAAACGTATAAAAACACATAATAGTTAAAAAAAAAAAAAAAAAAAAGGGCAAACCTGCCAGAGTTCAAGTTCGGTGGCAACTTTTAGCTGCTCAAATCTCGTGTCAAGATACAGTTGCAAGCTTTCAGGAGCTGAGAGATCAGGTCGGTCCCTCTGGTCTCGATATTTGTTGAGATTTGCCAAATGATTTCTTATGATCTCACACAGCCTGCGAAACTCTGTTGTTCGTTTGTATTGCTTACAAAACTGGAAAGCTCGATGCGCTGTCATCTACACAAAACATATGAAGCTTTATAAAGCCCATACAATCCACTGATATAGTTATAGTTCAGGGTATTGTGTGTACCAATATGATTTGCATAAACATAAAATTAAATTAAAACTAACCATATAACATATGAAAAAAAATGACAAAAGCAAGTAGTATAGCAGATATTTTCCTCCAAAAAGTTTGAATTTGTTGCTTTTCTGAGTGCTGCTAGATATAGTGGGAAAAAAGAAAATCACAACATTCAATTCAATATAAAATTTCTTTTCCA
Source organism: Quercus lobata (assembly GCF_001633185.2). Taxonomy (NCBI): domain Eukaryota; kingdom Viridiplantae; phylum Streptophyta; class Magnoliopsida; order Fagales; family Fagaceae; genus Quercus; species Quercus lobata. The sequence continues at coordinate 10,644,041 of NC_044908.1, read as the reverse complement.
CATATGCCTAACAGCAAACTGGTGGTTTATCAGGTATATTAACCACTTTCCTCTTTCTTGAATTTGAACAGTTCATGACTGCTGATGATAGAAGCATACTAAATCACTGGCATTTAAAAAAAATCAATAAATAAAAAAGAACAGTCAATGGGGACTCCATCTTTTACTTGCTGTTTAACCAGCCATTAAGCACTTTTACCAAGTCAACAAGACCTTTAATAACACATACCACACTATTACTTTGTCTAATGCCAAAACAATAGAAGAAGAAGTGCTAAATAAGTAACCATGCCATCATGTATCGCAAGCACAACTGTGACATTCTTAGCAATAAAGAGAGGAAAAATAAAACTAAACTTGAATATGATCACATTCACAAGAAGACTATGAATACAAGACCCTATTTCACGATTGAAAGACTATATGTTTATCAAAATCTATAGCAGCAAACATAATAATCCACATGATGCAGTTATATATATAATAAGTCAAGATGTAGCAGTTATAAACAAATGAGCTGCCACCCTCCCCCCCCCCCCTTTTTTTTCCCCTTCCCCATTAAAAATTAGCAAAATGCAACTCCTAGCAACAACACTAACAAAAAAAAGGATTCTATTTGCTCACCGCATACAGTGCTTCCAATTTTGAATTGTTCCGTAAGATTTCAAGCACTGTTCTATACGTTTCCCATAGAAATTTAAACCATGGCGTCACAAGCTCTCGATCAGATCTATCTTTCCCTTTCTCTCCACTCACGTAGCTTAGCATTAAGTCTTCTGGTCTTTTATCTGCTTCTAGATCTTCAACATCAAGAGCTTCTTCTAAAGCTTGTGCCTGGCTACGAGCTTGCTCAGCTCGCTCAGTTGATAGATGCATGAAATGTTTGATTACCTCCTCCAAAGAACTAACATTTACTTGCTGACATATGATACGATATTGAATGAGTCCATCCTTGGCAAACCGACCTCTCCGCAAGTCTACACACAGCTCTATATACTTAAACATACTCCTTTCAAGTGGCTTTTGCCATGCTCTGTGTCTCCTTGAGGTAAAAAGGCCATGAAGTGTTTGCAATGCATCTTGCTTTTGTCCAACATTTATTAACTCTGCACCGTGAATACCAAAGTGGATCAGTTCAAGAATATAAAATATGACCAAGCCACAAATGAGTCCTTATTTGTTCAGTGAAGGCACTACATCAAGTGCTAAAATGCATACATAGCAGAAGAACTAATGCACTACAGAAGAAGAAAAGATGCATATCTCCAATTTCAATAGACAGGAACATGACAAAAAAGAGCTGAAGAGTCTATCAACTAAAAAAGGAAAAATTGCCAACCCATGTGGTATTCAGAAACACAAGTAGAAGTTATTTTAAGCTTGCAGTCAGGCCAAAAGAAAGGTAACGCAGGTAGCGTGAATCCAATTTCACTTTTATTTTATATTATTTACATTTAAGTGTCGAGCAGTTCTATAATTTTCTGGTACCTGGATGTGGGTTGTAATATTGGTCTAGTAGGTCTTATTTTGGGATTTGAATATTTTATTGGATTTTAGTTGTGAGTTTAGTCATTTAGTTTGGACTTAGTGATCAAAGCCCAAGGAGTCCGAGTCCTATTAGGGTTAGGTATTAGTCATCTATTTATATGTATGTAAGCTTTCTCTTTAGGGGGGAAATAATATGTTTTCTAAATTCTCACAGGCTATTAAGCTCTGTCTAAGATTTGTGTGATAAAATCTTCTTTGAGGTGTGATGCTAGGTGCAATGCTTAGGAAGTCTAGAAGCTTTTTTTTTATTAATCCCTAAATCAGCAACTGGACCCCTAGCAACCAAACATTGATTTGTCATTTTTAAAACCCTAATATTCAAAACTTCGAAATCCTAAACTACCCATCAAAAAACCCACAGAAGACAAAGTACTGTTCAGATGTTAATGTTCAGAGCCCTGGAATGGCAACTGAGACCTTCCCCTTTGTTTCATCCCCAAATCTAACTATTCTTTTTCACCATTAGAAACCCTACATTTTACTACTTACCAGCTTTTTTCCTACCAATCCCTAACCCTAATTCTTCAAAATCCTAGATATCCATAACCTCAAAATCTGATTTGGATTCCTCCTTGTCCTATGCCAAGGTATATAAATGATGATAAGGGGAAAATGACATCCCATGAATTACACCATAAAACATACCATAAATAGTCTTGTTCTTTTGATTTTGAATATTTACCTATAGTTCCAAGCAATGCAGTGACACTTCAAGATAAAGATAAATCATTTAAAGAAATTATCCCAAAACAAGGTACTACCACATAACAAACGCAAAATAATATCTGTCACTTACCTTCAGCTCGTTTCAAAGCATTTTCTGGTTTCGCAAAATTCGACATATCAATCAAATCGAGCAGATCAGATTCCTTGCCTGCTCAAAGGACAGCATAAAACATCAAATTAATAAAAGATCTAAATTATGTAAATTACATTATTACTTCAAGTCAAACAAACTCATGATCTACCAAAGAAAAAAAAAACAAAGCATCTGCACTATTACCCCTGAGAAAGGAAAGAATTGTCTGGTTTAAAAGGCCAAGTTGATGACATCAATATTCACATGCAAAAGGGGGCTCCAGACAATTGATTTATGCGATCCATTTACCCCCCATCTTTGACATGGATGAATAAAAATATTACTGTAACTAAAATCAGTGAAGTACCGAGACCACTTTAAGAATATGTTACTTCATTGGTGGCTAAGAAAATTTTGGGAAATTGATTGTATACTATTGGAGTCTCTTTTTCTTGTTTTCTTTTACAAAAACTTCTTTAGCATTTTTTTTTTTTTTTTTTGATAAGTAAGAATAATTTTATTAAACAGAGACTACATCATGTTCAATGAACATAAACTACAGTAAAGAATTACAAAAAAATACAAAAGAATTATGTACAAAAGAACATAAAAACTTATTTAGCAATGTGAACTTAAGTAGAAACAAGTGGCAGAAAATTAGAACATAAGTGAGAGAGGAAAAAATTCATATAGAGGATTTCTGCCCAGACCATGTACCCCCAGGCAAGCAGGGGACAGATGTCATCACTACATAAAACTGCATAAAAGATGCTATATGCAGTTTTGTGGAGAAAACACAACATTTATTGTGTTCTTTAATTTATGTCTTTCAATCAAAAAGATATTCTAGATGTTAACTTAGCTATCTTATAATGGACATGAAGTCACAGATCTTTGGGAAAAAGGATTTTGTTTGTGTTTTATTAGTATTTGATTATTCTTAATTATATTCACTTGCAATGTTAGACCATGATTTGATTCTGAAATTGAGTCTAGTAGTGGAGTGCGACGATGATAAAAATGGACTTAATAGTTAAATTATTTTGTTGTAGTGTCAATTTTGTGCAAACTGCATAAAAGATGTCATCACTACAACAATTGCTTATAAAGTAAAACAAACCATTAATTTTTATTTAAGTGAATTAACCAAGAGATGAGTACATATAGCATCAACTAGGTCTGGCCATTTGTACTAATGAATGATGATGTAGCATTACGTTTACCAAAGCCTGCACTAGGCATACCCCAAATGATACATTGTGCAAATGATGCACAATGCCACTACCACACAGTCACTGTTGCTTGAAAAACTATCAGCATATGCGAGGAAAAAAAAAAAAAAAAAACTTTACTCCAAATCCTAAATCTTTGGTGTTAAATAATTTAACCATTAAGTCCATTTTTATTATGTGCACCCAAAGCGTATTCTTTGCGGGAGCCAACTAAAGTGGGATCATCATCACACTCCACTACTAGGCTCAATTTTCAGAATCAAATCATGGCCTAACATTGCAAGTGAATATAACTAAAAATAATCAAATACAAATAAAACACAAACAAAATCCTCTTTCCCAAAGATCTGTGACTTCACGTCCATTATGAGATAGCTAAGTTAACATCTAGTATATCTTTTTGATTGAAAGACATAAATTAAAGAACACAATAAATGTTGCGTTTTCTCCACATATCGATTGGGATGAGAGTGTTGTAGATTTCACAGAATTAGATTTCTATATATATAAAATAAATAAATAAAATTACAATTCTTTGAAATCCGAAACAAAACAAAACACACACAAACAAACAAATAACTAATTGATGATATAGAGTGCATGTTTATCATGACCGAATCCGTAGATTTTTATTATTATTATTATTATTATTATTATTATTATTATTAATCCTAAGACTGGGTAGAGACAAATAGAAAACGCAGTATTTCGTAGCAATCGGATCAATAATTTAACGTTAATTATTTCAATTCATAGGTTTCGGGGAGAGAGAGAGAGAGAGAGGGACCTGGGTTTACGCTATTGGTTTAGAGCAGGATGTTTTTACTGAGGCGCTTCTTCGTGTAGTTCTGTCTGTCTGACGAGGTTGCCCTAAAACCCAACCGAAGACGATGAAAGGAATGGACAGCTTTTAGTTGCCTTCATATAAATAAAGAAAAGATATAACCAGTTACTCCGAGCAGTGACCGAGCCAGGGGCTTCATCCAAGAAAATGAAATTTTCATGGGCAAATTATATAATTTAACTAAAATTTAAGGATTTTTTTTTTTTTAATCAATTTATAAAGTTTAGATAAAGAATGATTTGTCAAGGGTTTTTTCAACCCAATCCACCATGGTGATTTTTTTTTAAAAAATAAAATCAACTCAACTCAATCCATCACAAGGATCTAACCCAACCCAACATTGATCAGGTTGGATCCATAAGTTGGATAATTTTTTTAAAATACTATTATTATTATTATTGTGGGGGCTAGTTAATCAAGAGGTACTGTTAAGGCTGTATTAACTAGGCCTATGGCCCAATCCAAGGATGTCCAAATAAGATTATAAGGGAAACGGAGTAATGAAAAAAGTATAGATAATATGAGATAAGTCCTACAAATGTCCGAGGAGAAAAGCCACATTGGCAACAAGGGTCCGAGGTCAGTAAGAGTGTCATATCATTATGGACTTACTTCGAAGTTACATCACAACTAAGAGTTGGACATTGGACGAGGGGTAAGAAAGGAGAAGGGCAACAAATATCTTCGAAAAGCTACTACCTCCGCATTGAATGCCTCCTAACCAACTCTCTGGCCGTATTAATGTGAAGGTGATGCCTGAACAGTGGTCAAGCAGTCTTACAGCTATTAGTCGATGGTTCTGGGAGGCATTGGATGGGACAAGAAAGAGTTCCCAAAATCAAACACACACGTGTATGGTAGGGATGATACCAAGATTGTAGTATATAGCATGGGAAGATGCACTAAAAGAGAAGGAGGGGAGGAAATCACGCAATTTTTACGATAAGACTGTGAATTCTTGTAACTCTGTTAAAAAACAAGACAATATAATATCATCTCCTCAGGCCACTTCGAGGACAGACTTTCTCATCCTACTTGTGTTTAATAGCCTTAAATTGATAAATCTTATCGTCTTTCTTCTTGAATATATCTAATTCTTTCATCCACGCTCTAAAAATTTATTGTTTGGGCTTCTTGGGCTAAAACCCAATTCTATATTGGGTCCAATAAAATTTCAGTCCTTACAATTATTATTATTATTATTAAATTAAGCATTAGAACAACCCCACCACATATAAGATCAAATTTATAACCAGATAATCTTGAGCATAACACCAAACCAACATAAACCATACAAGGAGAACTTTTAGCATTTGGGCTTTATTTAGGAAAGTTGGCAAAAAAGTAAATAACAAAATTATATAATATCTTTTTTAATATATTTTTTAAATTTTAAATATAAATTAAATATAGGCAAGTTGGGTCGAGTTAGATGGATTTGTGAATCTTATGACCCGAACCCAACCCGATCCAAAAAAAAAAAAAAATCTCACAACCTAACCTAACCCACCAACCCCTAAAAACCGACTTAACACGACGAGTTAGGTTGAATCGGGTCAATTTTGACGGGTTGGCTACATTCCATATAAATCCTTGATTTCAAGTCCTTCAATATTTAGATTTTTTTTTTTTTTTTTTTTTTTTTGACAAGGAACCTTAGAGAGTGTAGAGTATTGTATCTTTTTACCTAGTTAAATCTCAGATTCATGTAGCACGCCCACAACACATGGATGAAGTAAGTTATCGGTTTCAGGGACGTGGCCCCTAGAAAATTGTTTGTAGCCAGGGGATTCAAACCTTACTTTTAGGGAGCATACCAACAATATGCTAGACTAGATATTTGAAACTTCAATATGTAGCATATTGTTTTAAAAATTATTATAATATGAAATCTTAATATGTATATTTTTAGGACAAGGTTTTCCTTCAAATTGGTTTGAAGGAATTTCCTCCATCCATATGGGGCAAAATATCCATGTATATTAATTAAATTAATTATATAACTCATTAAAAATGTTATGTATTTAATACATGTGGTTAATCTTTTAAACCACCATGTAGTAAGATGGAAAAAGCAGCTTAGAGGTAAACTTAAAAATAATAATAATAATGATAATAATAAATCATATTATATATAATAAAAGTTGGGCTTAGACGCCGTGGTTAAGTCATGTGTCTTCACCAAATTGTAGAAATTTTAATAGATTTTTGAAAAATAAATATAATTTTTTTTTTCTTATCTTTTTTTCCTATAATTTATAAGTTGATAAAAATTTTAATTTGAAATCACTTCTTTAGATAAAGTTTGATAGACACAAAAACTTGATAATTTAATATCGACTTAACCTCTTCTCATCCATTAAGAAAAAAAATATATATTCTTAAGCTTCACACTTTCATAAATTTTTATAGATATATATATTTTTTGTTCTTATCTTCTTAAATTGCATGATTTTTTTTTTTAGAAGATAAGAACAAAAAAATATATTAGTACATAATGACATATTGCATCTGTGGGTCCGGGAAGTTTACAATCAAGCCCAAACTCTATCTGGGCCCATGGCCCGTGCCGAGGACGAGTGATCAGTGGCCAAGGCAAGGGGGAAAGGCTGAGAAGCTACCCTGTCCTCGGCACTCCAGAACTTCGAGGGGAAGATCAACGTCCTAGTGAAGGCTATCCCCAAACCGCTCCTTGAAGGGGATGTGAGTGGAATGGGGCCCACGGGGGAGCAAAGTGTAAAATTGAATCAAGGAAAAGGCGTCCTTCCTTCAGTAAATGCACCTACCAATACCCAGAGTTGATTAATGGGAAAAGACGTTTGGACGGTGTAAATTTCGATCCACGCAACTAATAGAAAGTAAGAGAGGACGAGTGATGGGATGGATACAGAAATCAGCACCTGCCTGACCGACAAGTGGAAGGCTAGGATCAACCAAGATGGACTATATAATAAAAAGATAGGTGCACAAATTAGGGGGCTGGGAAAAATGGCCAAAAACCAGAGCCCCCCAGCCCACCGCCAGGAAAAAGATTCCAGGGGTGAAGAACACCTAACCTCGCACGAGCACCATGAAAAACCCACCACTTGGTGACCAAGGCCTAACCTTCCAAACCCACGCTCTACAAATGACATTGTTTGGGCCTTTTCACGTGCGAACCCAACACTGTTAGGTTCGTTACGAATCGTGTCCTTACAATTGGCACCGTCTGTGGGAAAGGCTTGTGTGTTGGCATAGGCGGTGGGTAGAGAGAGTTCCTTTGTTATTTCTAACCGTTGGTTATAGAGTTCTAGTATAAAGTCCTGCTAGGGGCTACGTTTCTTAACTAGGAGCTTGGCTGAGGAGCTAACTCCCCTAAAGCCAAAGCTCCCCGTAAAGAGCAAACTAGGCGCTTGGTAGCGTTAATCGTATGGATAAACTCTAGGGGCTTGGCTGAGGAGCTAACTCCCCTAAAGCCAAGGTCTCACGTAAAGAGAAAACTAGGTTTTGGACAGAACCAAGGCATTGCATAGTCCTCGGACTCAAGCCTATGGGAAAACCAACTACCTGGATGTGGAAAACTAGGTTTTGGACAGAACCAAGGCATTGCATAGTCCTCGGACTCAAGCCTATGGGGAAAACCAACTACCTGGATGAGGAAAACTAGGTTTTGGACAGAACCAAGGCAATGCATAGTCCTCGGACTCAAGCCTATGGGAAAACCAACTACCTGGATGAGGAAAACTAGGTTTTGGACAGAACCAAGGCATTGCATAGTCCTCGGACTCAAGCCTATGGGGAAACCAACTACCCGGATGTGGAAAACTAGGTTTTGGACAGAACCAAGGCATTGCATAGTCCTCGGACTCAAGCCTATGGGGAAACCAATTACCTAGATGTGGAAAACTAGGTTTTGGACAGAACCAAGGCATTGCATAGTCCTCGGACTCAAGCCTATGGGAAAACCAATTACCCGGATGGGGAAAATTAGGTTTTGGACGGAACCAAGGCATTGCATGGTCCTCGGACTCAAGCCTATGGGGAAACCAACTACTTGGATGAGAAAATTGGGCACTAAACAAGACCTAGCTACTATACGCGACGTCGAAAATGGTTCCTATATCTCCGTTAAACGATGGTTAAAAATGATTCTAAAGCCTCTACGGGGCATGGATCGCCATCGTGCCATTCCCCAGAGACGATAAGGAAATCCTTGTTCAGTCCCTTGTTGGAATCAGGGAGGCACTGGATCAACCGAACCCTTTCATCCCTCGACCTCATGTAGTAGGTTTTTCCTTTCAATTTTTGGAGGTTATAGCACCAGTTTACATCATGGTGGGTCAGTCTTAAACCCATCTTCTCATTTAAAGCATCCACGCAACCCAAAATCCTAAAAACGTTGCCGGCGCACTGGGTAGGGGCCAAACGAAAATGCCTGAGGTAACCCCTCGTCACTGGCCCCATAGGGATTCTCATACCTCCCTCTACAAAGGCGAGGACGGGAATTACAACCGCGCCCGTTCCCCTCTTAATGTGCCATTCCCCCATCTTGCAGTGCTCCAGACTTACGTTGGGGGGAATCCTATAATCAACGATGAACTTATTCATCGCCTCTTCAGTATCGACTAATTTCCTCAATCTCAGTTTAGTCATCTTTGTCATTTACTAAAACAAACCCGACCCGCGACGGGAAAAACAGGGAGTCAAAGAGGAATAAACTCATAAAAGAAAAAGCACGAGTTAGTGGAGGTAGGGAACTTACATAAGAGAAGAATTACGCTTCAGATAGACTTTATGTGCTTGAGATAGACTCGAATTTGGGCGGAAGTTCAGATGAACCCAGGATACACGCACTACAACTCTTAAGTGCAGAACTGAAGAGACGGATCCATCTCCAAAAAATCTTTTATATTTTCTAGGGTAACTGCACACCTTTTCCCGCCCAAGGAGGCCAGGAGATCATCACCGTTCGATTTCCATCACACCGTTGAACGTGGGAAGCACGAAGCCGCCCGTATTTAATGAAGCCACGTTTCGCCTTCCAGGGGCTTTAGGAACGTGCTTTGGGCAGGTGAAAGGCCTTGGGAACTGATAGGTGATAATGACTGACAGGTGTTGGCGGATCTCTGATGTCATCAAAACCCTCCTATCCGTCCGAAGAGACGGATAGCAGGATTTCGAGGGGCTATTGTGGGTCCGGGAAGTTTACAATCAAGCCCAAACTCTATCTGGGCCCATGGCCCGTGCCGAGGAGGTCTCTTGCCGAGGACGAGTGATTAGTGGCCAAGGCAAGGGGGAAAGGCTGAGAAGCTACCCTGTCCTCGGCACTCCAGAACTTCGAGGGGAAGATCAACGTCCTAGTGAAGGCTATCCCCAAACCGCTCCCTGAAGGGGATGTGAGTGGAATGGGGCCCACGGGGGAGCAAAGTGTAAAATTGAATCAAGGAAAAGGCGTCCTTCCTTCAGTAAATGCACCTGCCAATACCCAGAGTTGATTAATGGGAAAAGACGTTTGGACGCTGTAAACTTCGATCCACGCAACTAATAGAAAGTAAGAAAGGACGAGTGATGGGATGGATACAGAAATTAGCACCTGCCTGACCGACAAGTGGAAGGCTAGGATCAACCAAGATGGACTATATAATAAAAAGATAGGTGCACAAATCAGGGGGCTGGGAAAAATGGCCAAAAACCAGAGCCCCCCAGCCCACCTCCAGGAAAAAGATTCCAAGGGTGAAGAACACCTAACCTCGCACGAGCACCATGAAAAACCCACCACTTGGTGACCAAGGCCTAGCTTTCCAAACCCACGCTCTACAAATGACATTGTTTGGGCCTTTTCACGTGCGAACCCAACACTGTTAGGTTCGTTACGAATCGTGTCCTTACAGCATCAAATTGATTATAGGAAACAACAAAAAGAGGGGCTAACAATGGAAATGAAGCAATTGAAGAAAAAATCTGTGCTGAAGTAAAGAAAAGAAAGATTGTGAAGAAGTAAGTACAATTGCACAATTAAATATTATTTGGTTCTTTTTTAAAACTTCACACTATTTTTATTTTCCTTAAGAAGAAAATAACTTTTGTATTTTTTCTGTTTTGCAAAGAAATAAAAAAAGAGAAAGTGGAGGACCAAATAGAAGTGTTAGACGATTAGAGAACATATAAAATATTTAAATGAAAGACTAATTTCATATTTAGAGTTTTAGATTGTTTTCATCTTAGAATGATTTGAGTTTGGAAAATTTTACTTTTAAGCTATTGTATATACGCTAATTCAGTTAATAGATTTTATTTCGGATAGGTTGACTTAGTTTATTGTACATGTTTTCGGTGTTGCACTCTTTTTTTAACAAATGTGTTAATGTGCTAATTTTCTTTCATAAAAAAATGTGCTAAAAAGAAGGAAGGATTTTGATGAATATTACACAAGACTTCTTGCTGAGATTTCTTAATTGGAAGCAAGGTTTCAAGAGGTAAAGGATCATGCAACTCTCTTATTTTTTAATTATACAAAATTCAATTATTTTTTAGATTTAAAAAAAATAGATATATTTTTTTTTATCTTATTTACACAGAGAGAGAGAGAGATTTCATTAATAATTGTTATACTATTTTTACAATTTGCCATAGTTTTTAAAATATTTTATAGTTTTTTTAAAAAAAAAAAAAATGCCCAACTTGAACTTACATAATATTCATTTTAATTGTTATTCAATTTAATTATATTATCAAAATACCATGTGGCTTCACCAAATTGCAAAAATTTTATTAAAATTTTAGATTTTTAAAGAACTAAAAAAGAATAGTATACTATCAGGACTCTAATTCATTTTTATCATTAAATTAAATTAGATTAACATTATTTTTTTATTTGTTAGGATATATTTCTTAAATTAAGGGATAATATTGAACATACAAAAATTTAATTTAGATAATATTTATCATCTAATTAACATTGTTTTATTTGTTAGGATATATTTATTAAATTAGGGGATAATATTTAACATTCAAAAATTTAATTTAGATAATATTTATCATCTAAATTTTCTAAATTTTAATATTATTAAATTAACATTATTTTATCAGAATATCAAGCTACAAAACTTGATTATTAAGGGATAAGCACAATCCAAATTCTTCAAGAGGTAATTAATATAAATCTATCCCAATAAATAGTATATATCTCCAATAATTTGATAAACTCTATCTATTCTAAAAAACAGTATATATCTCCATTAATTTGATAATTTCTACATTAATAACATTTAATATATATATATATATATATATATAAATATCAAAATTCCTTATAGCTATCAACCACGTTCTCTTTCTCTCTCTCTTTTTTTTTTTTTAAATTTTTTTTATATGTTACGTTATGTTGAATCAGCTTTTTTTTATTTTTTATTTATTCTATTCATATGACTTTTTTTAATTCCAATTTTTATGGGATAAAAACAAACACATTGATTAGATATCTTTAATTTCAATTAGATCTAAATGAATTATATTTCAAATGGAACTCCACCAATATATATAACCCTATATATCCTTTTTGGAGTGAAACTTATTTCAATATGTGAATGCATAAATCCTATGACAATGCAGGTATGCATTCTTTCTTCTTTTATTATTATTATTTTCATTTTGTTTATTTTCTTTAGTGTTATTATTGGTTTTTTGTCTTCATGTGATTTTAATTAATGAATTCAAAACATTCGAAAACATTGTCAAGTTTCTAAAGGCTCCTTCTTCATTTTTGTATTTTGTTTTTATTAAATTGATTAGGTTTTGTGTATTGGTTGCCTTTTGTTTAAATTAATTTTCTTAGCTTTGATCTAATTTATATGCTTAGGGTTAGGGTCTTAGAATTAATAGATTAATTTTAACAATTTTCTTATTTGATTTTAATGTTACATCAAATTATCAAGATGTTCTACACGTGTATTCTTGAATTATCAACTTAAATTTTAATTTATAATATTATCAAGATTATATTAATTTTAGATTTATCAATTGTTTAGTACTTTTTTTAAAATAATTATCAATTTAAAATTCAATTTGGAATTATCAATTTAATTTAGTTTTAGGAAGAAATCTTACCCCTTATTTTAGTGAGATAATTATTTACACCTAATAATTTTTTCTTTTATATATATTGAATCTATTAAAATATATAATTATTTATACATTTATTTTATAAGCTTTTTCATAAAACCGTGCAACGCACGGGCCTATAACTAGTAAATAAATAAAACTAAATGAAGTCTCGGCTAAGAGTCAAGTGAGGATATGTGATTATAAGTGTCTCAATTTAGACAAGTGTCTAAACTATGAGTTAGAGGCTTAATGTAGTCATTTTCGGGTAAGTTTGGACTAGTATCCATAAGCTTTATTCATTCATATCTTTCATTTACTCAAAGTTTGTATGAGATTGTTGTAGTAGAGTTTTTGTGGTAAAAAGTATTAGAATAAGATCTCAAAACATTTATATTTTTGTAGATTTTTTGAGATAAAAAGTATTAGAATAAGATCTCTAATCATTTAAATCTTTTAATTCACTCCAATTATTTGTTAAATGAGCAACACGTGAGAGTTATTTGATTTTGTGGTTTATTTGGGTGTTTTATGATCGCTTTATATACATACACAGGCATAAATAGATGGTGAGTGATTTGAAATTTGGACATTTTTATTAGAAATACCAGGAGGTTTCGTTGGTCGTTTCATGACCACTTGATTATTCAAATATCATGTATCTTATATCTAGATTAAAATAAGAGGATTTAAATAGGATGGATCCTTTCTAGAAAGTACTAAATAAAATAAAATAAAGTTTAGTAACAAATTACACTAATAAAATAATTTAAAGTTGGCATTTTTTGCAGTGGAGAAGTTGAAGGGAATTTAAAGTGCACTAACATTAGAGAATTTGAATCATTGAAGTTTTTTGAGTTTTAGGTAGGTTTGGTTGGGAGGATGGATATGGAAAGTTAGAGAATAGAAATGTAGGAATGATAGAAAATTTTGTAGCTTCTCTTGCGTGTGTTTGGCAGGGAAGATGAAAAGGTGGAAAAAAATATTAATTTGAATAAATTTATTGTTATACATTTATTACATTAAAAGAAAATAGTCTCCTAGAAAAAACCGAATTAAGAGGGGCAAAATAGTAGACTCCATTTAAGAACCATTTTCTACCCATATTTTCCTCACATTTTCTAGCTTTCTCCTTTTCTACCCAACCAAATAGACCATTAATTTTTTTTTATTAGAGAGTTTCAATGTATGAAGCCTGCTCTTAATGATAACTCTTTATCATCATACCGAGACACCAATCGGCTTTGGTGTAGGCAGGAATTGAACCTTGATCTCTTATTCAACCATCAAAAATTTTACCAATTGAACTAATTGAAACCCATAGACCATTAATATTTTAAGTAAACCACGATGCTTATCTGAGATAAAAGATGCATCAAGATGAGGTAGTTTTGAAGACAATTTAAATGACACATGTCACAACAATAAAAGGACATGACTCACAATAATGTGCATCCTTATTTTTGGATCTAAATTCTATATAAAATTAGTCACTAATTCATAAAATACACGTGAACATTAATCAAAATTAACAAATGAAAAGGTAAAATTAGATAACTTGTAGAAAATAACCTACCTAATTATAATTTGATTATAAAAGATCACACCTAATTTAATTAGAGAAGATCAAACATGATTTAATATAGTGATTTTACTTAATTTAAACTAGCATAATTTAGCATTATTTGTAACTCTAAAAACCAAATTAGAAATACATTTTAGAATGATGGCGTGTAAAATTTTGGATTTTTAAATTAGTTAATATTGCAATGTTTGGAAAAAGCTTACAAAAATTTTGAAATAAATGTAAAATTAAGGTACGGTTCCTTTATACCTTAAATTTACCTATATATAAAATGTTTCTATCATATAAGTAACATACATTTATAGTATCACACAGAAGCTTAATAAATCCAAATTGAGTTTGTTTATATTTTATAATTTTAGATGCATGAATTTGTATATAAACATAATTGATACAAATTTGAATGATACTTGGTATGAAATTGGAGCGCACATTCTACCAAAAAAGAAATTTAAGCGCACTTAAAATCAAAAGACATTTGGCAACAAATTATAGTCAATTAAAAAAACACTTGGTACAAAATTGGGATGCAATTAGAATCTAATTTGGATTATTGAGCTTCCTTTTTAATATATTATACGTATATGATATGAAATAGGATTATATGCATGTAAAATTAAGTATTTATATAAGAAAATAAAAAATGGGAAATCACTTTATTATTGACAAAAAAATGCATTTGTGACCTTTCACTAAAAGTTTCAATATAATAAAAAAAATGCAATTTTGTAGAAAAATGTAATTATGCCATATGCATTCTACTAGACTAATGCAGATATATGGAGAGAATTATGCAATAATCTACTCAACTGAAAAAGGGTGCAGAGAACACCCCCCCACCCCCCGGGGGGCAGGGGTACAAAAGAAAGAGAGAAAATGATGCCATATTTAGAAGCATTCAATTTGATTACTCTTGCAATGTGCTCTTACAAGTTTTCCGATTGTGGCCACTTTTATTACAACAAGAACAACATGTTGATTTCTTGAACTTGATTTGTGATATTTGCTTCAATTGTGACTCACTTTGCCCTTTATGTGAAAACTCAGGTTATGGTCCTTTGCTGTCGGTAGGCTGAAGTTCAAGCTGCAAATTATCCCTTAAAATAGGCATATTATGGGTTGAAAAATCATGCATTACCTCTGTGTATAAAGTCTGCTGAGTGTTTCTATGGTACCACTTCTCAACAAACTCGTACACATCACGATTTGCATGTTGAAGTGCACTACATGCATGTAGACAAAGGATGCCTATCATCTGCCATTCAAGGCATGTGCAATCCATTCTTGACAAGTCCACCTCAAACTTATAGCTTTGCAGTTCAAACTCAAATACAAACTCAGACACTTGGCTGCCCACTAGACTTTGTGCTTTAGACATATTCTCTCTTATTTTCTGTTCAATTTTGTAGCCGACTGGACTTTTCCAAGTCATAACATCCCTTTGCCTACCAAGTAGCAAATTCGACAACTTGCATTGATGTGCTTTCATAAATTCTAAAATTGGCTTTTGACACTCTTTCCACATCCATGAATAAAACACATCTGTTTCATTAGCATTCAACTTGTCCCATCGCTTTCTTTTAAATTGTGCATTAGCCCAATGCTCTGGGTGATTGGCCATAACCCACTCATATATTTCCTTACAATACCGATGCTGGGTAACTAAGGCCTTTTCATATTCTGCTCCTAATCTTGCAAAAGCAATATCATCCAAAAGTTGAAGTGCAGTTTGCTCCCAATTGGATTGCAATTGGAAGTAAGAGCTGAAACTTTGCTTTAGGCGACGATAACAGTAAGAATGAGTTTCAAAACCAAACACCTCATTGAGCCTATTTAGCAGGCCTTGATTTCTGTTCGATATTATTGCAATCTCACGCTTACCGACGATCAACTTAAGTTTCTCAAAGAACCATGACCAATCAGCATCATTATCTGTAGCAACTATCCAATAAGCTACTGGATATATTCCATCATTTGCATCTAGTGCAGTCACAGACCATAAAATGCCTCTAAATGGTATACTTAAATGATAATCATCTATAAATAGTAACGGCCTACATCCAAGCTGAAATCCTCGAATTGAACAACCATAAGCAACAAACAACTACCTGAATTGATTATCTTCAGATGATGACCATGTAGCAATTGACCCTGGCATTACATCCATTATATGTTGGCACATCGATGGTATTAACTTGTATGCAGCATTCGTCATTCCATGAATCAAATGTTCCTTTCTAGATGAGTGGAAATAAGTCAATGGTACAAAAAGGTCACCTAGGAAATCCATGCAAGTTTGTCTAGATACATGATCTGGACTTACTTTCATATTCTCTTTAATCATTTCTGCAACCAATCTAGTTTTCAATGAAGGCTTCAAATTGGTTTGACCTTGTACCAAGTGTTCATGCTTATCAATCAATGTATTTACTCTAATTAAGTTAGTGTTTCTCACGCCATAAGCTGTCACTTTCCATGGGCACCCATCAACTACACACCTTACAAGTATTTTTTTGGAAGTATTTCTTTTAAACTTGTATTTAAAGCATTTTGCAACAGAATACTTGTATAAAGCCAAACAGAAAGCAGCAGGACTTTGAAATTGCTGACCTCCTCCAATTAGCTCTCTTTCCCACTCATTAAGCAAAAGTGGTGATTTCTCACCAATTGAGCACTGCATTGACACTAGTTGAGCTCTATGAATGTAGTTATCATCAACATTAGTATGTTGCTCACCACCATGCTGATCCGAAGTTAAATGGTTCTCTGTGTCAGAGCACTCGGCTAAATCTCTATCGACATACTCAGCTTCATCATGTTGATCTTGGCTCTCAATGTTGGAGGACCTGACTGGATCTCTATCAGCATACTCAACTTCAGCATCCTGATCTGACGTCAATGGGCTCTCTTTGTTAGATGACCTAAAAATAAAATGTTTTTCCAAATTCAATTCAAATAGACAGAATTGACATACATGGAAAAATCAATATAGCAAATTAATATACCTGTTGCTTATAAGTGCAGGATTTGCAACTTCTGCTGCTTCAACCACATATACATATCCAGCACCCTCATTGAAATACAACAAGTTATTCAAGCCATTCTGGTCTTTGAGGGGCAACAGACATGATTTGTCAAATTTAACTGAGTATTGAAATAACTTTCCCGTAGGAGTTATACAAAGTTGTTCACATATCTCACCAACAAATGTTTCATATGCAGTGTCTTGATCAATCACCAAGCCATCTACCAAACCACCTTTATATAAAACAGATCTATCTTTCTTCACCACTAGCTCTCCCCCAAAATGACAATAGCAAAATAAAGTCTTTTCCACTCTTTGCAGCACCATGCTGTTCTGGTTAACATAAACGTACTTAGTTGTGCTAATCATACGTTCACATGCGTGTCAAAAACAACGGAATAATAGAATAACTTACATTATCGCATTAGATTAGGAACTACGTTACTTCATAACCAAGACACCCTCAAAACAGGCATTATAGAAAACATGACAACCAATAAGAAAAGTAAGTTGAACAGTAAGACTTATGAGCCTTTTCCTTGTAACTATTGAGAAGGATACAACGACAAATGATCACATGAGGAGACTAAAGATGAGAATAATGATAGTCACTAATTCCAATGCTGGCACTTCATATGTTTTCATAATGCCAATTCCAATAGCTTGAGATTACTATAATATTTATAAAGTTAGTTAATTTTGTATTGAAAAAATATGCATAACTAGCCAATGATCTCTAGCTTTTGTGGCACCTCCTCTAGTGTAAGGTGGAGAGTGAGGTCGTGACTTCAAGACACATCAGCAACGTAATTTACCAATCATAATTAAACTAATCAAGCCAAAGATTACATAAATAAACTAATCACGCACAAGGAAGTCAAGAACTCCTAATGATTTCAACAAAACATGTTAAAATTATGTGGTTAAATGATTAAATTTATTATATCCCAATAGCTTAAACTTTTTGGACAATCAGAAATTTAGAATTCGATCTCCGTCTCCTCCACTCTATCTCCCATTTAAAATCCCACGTGTTAAGCCTCACCTATTAAAAGGGAGTTTGAGCCCTACATGAGGGGGAGTGTTAAAAGGGAGTTGAAGCTTAAGCTTTTAAACAATCAGTAATTTAACAAAGTCCCCTCAAAAAATACAGTTGACATTTGCAATGTGAAAAAATTATGGAATGCCACTACAAATTGAAAAAGCATACAAGTTTACCAACCAAACACCCAAAAAAAAAATGTATGCTTTGTAGTATTCACCTCTGAGATTAACTTTGTATTAGTAACAATGTTAAGAACATATATCCAAAGCGATTTGCAGTAACAATGACACTAATTTGAAAGACTCTGCTTAAAGAGAGATGACGTAAAGCTTTCCTGGCATAACACCAACGTAAATTCGTAAATACCCATATCAAAAAATATCATTAAAAAAAATCCTAAGACATGAATGGCGTTTTCAGCATTCATTCGAGGGTTTACCTGGTCAAAATCCGCAAGGAAATGTCAGGAGAACTATAATGGCGACTGTGTTGTAAAAAAAAAGTAACGTTGATTGGCGCTCGGTGAGTTTTTTACTACTAGAAATGAACAATCTTGGGTTTAATCTAATCATAATTTTGTTGTATTTTGGCATTCTATGTGTTAGATAGTATTGGAAAAAAAAAAAAAGGTCAAAAGAAAACTATATACAAGTCAATGGAAAACTTATCGTTTGGGAGGAGGGAAAAGAATAAAATGGAATTTGTTTGGGAGTTTTAATGGATAGAACAGAGAGTCTATTCTATTGTTTAAAAGTTTAAGTGGGAGAGAACTCAGGAAATTGAATGGATAGGAGAGATTTAAGGAAACACGCATTCTTTTTTATTCCCTCAAAACCTCAAATTTTCACTAAAACTCCAAAAATACTCTTATATATATTTAGTCTTTTATTTTAAAACGGAAAAAACTTATGTATTCCCCTTTTTAGAAAAAACCACATGGCAGAATTTTAATATGGAAACCTAAAGAACAGCATATAAGTACTGTACCTAAGTTTTACCCTTTTAAAATTAAGGTTTAATAGTAATATTGTGATTAATGATTCAATTTATTTTCCTTTATATAACTCCTAAATACGATTAACTTTCATTTCTTTATTTTAAAACTTCCAAACAAGGATTAATAATTCCATTTGATTCATTTATTTTTCATTACTTAAATACGTTTTATTCAATTCAATGTTATTCCATTCCTTTATGATTTATCCATTCTATTTGTTGATTCCCTATTTTTTAGGCTATGGGCCGGCAAAAAAAGTCTCAAGCCCACTAAAGAAAAGCAAGGAAGAAAGGGCTTGAAAAACCTATTACTAGACCCACATCCTAACCAAGCTAGCAAAGTAACCAAAGAAAAGGGTTTATTGCAATCTATATTAGGATGAGGAAATCAGTAGAGGCCTGGTTATCCACAGCTGAGAAAAAAGAGAGAGAGAGAGAGAGCAGCTCTCATTAAGAAGCCCGCTGGAAAAGCAAAAATAGGCCCAAGAGATGGCCCAAACATGCTAAAGAAAATAAAAGGCCCACAAAAGGGCTTCTACAGAATGATCCAAAGAATTGAAATAAGCCCAGTATGCCCCAAACTCCTTATATAAGTGAATTGGAGGCTCTGAGCACTTACCAAACTCCTTATACAAGAGAATTGCAAGCTCTGAGCACTTCATGAAAAGGGGAAGGGAAAACAGAGAGACCTGCTGAACACGAAGGTAAGTAAAAACATTCCATAATTTCAGACATCGAGCAATGTGAAGAAAAGGATGAGTCCTGCTCCTTCGCATCCCAAACCCGAAAAGAGAGGAGGACTTAGCACTAATTGAAGCTCGGGAGTTGTGTTTTGGTGGAGGGGAGAGAGTCTTTGGTTTTTGGTGTTCTGTCGTGGTTCATTCGGAAAAAAATACTTGCTGGGAAGTGTTTTGATTGAATGGATGGAGAACGTGGTGGACCATAAGTTGCATGGTTTAAAAAAAATCTTAAGATTAAACCTTGGTTAAATAAGATAATCAATTTCCATCAATTACTCTCTAGGAATCCTCGTCTGAAAAGAAGTGTTGCTGTGATTTGAGAGTTTGCATTGAGATTAGTCTATTTACCAAATATAGAAAGAAATCAAAACCTCTTTTGTAATAAGAATTTCCAAAGAGGGAGGAAGAGAGTCAGAAGGAAAGTCCCAAAATTTGTGTATAAATAGGAATAGAACTCAGCCACATGGGGGAACATCAACAAAAGGAGGAAAAGGCATTAGTAGAGCAGTAAACATATTAGAGAGAATAGACAAAGGATGGTGGCAGAATAGGTTTTTAAGAGGGTAGTTGAGAAAACCCTTAGGAGAATATCTTGGCATGCACCACTAAAGTATTCCCTCTCTCCCAAAAAGACACTGCTCTTCGGGCTTCTTCTCCACAGCCAAGGTTGACTCAAGTTCCAAAATCCATAGTTTTGTGCTGACTTTAAGCAATAAGACTATGAGAGTTGGAGCAAAGATTTTTCTTAGCTAAGTTCTATTCAGCAAATAACAATCCTTTGAGTTAAACACTTGCTAATATGCTGGTTTTTTTTTGAGTTAACAAATTACTGGGTTGTATTTTATTATTTGTTTGGAGTATGTGTTTTGCTGCTGACTGGTTTAGCGGAGCCAATTCTACGGGACATATCAAGCCCAATTCCAGCTGGACCAATTTTGTAAAATGAACCAGGCCCATTTCTCAACCCCACAACCCTTTGTTCAAGAAGTGTCCACAAATATCCTGTATTTTGACAAAAAAATAGGCCCCTACACCATTCAATTTCATTCTAAAGTGTTATAGTAAAACTTATATTTTTTATTTGAAAGAGATATTGCATGTATATGATACATGAGATACCATCTTGTTGTTACAAGAATTTGAAGAATTAGAGTTTTGATCACATGGTCTCTAAGAGCATCTTCAAAAGGTTCTTTAATCCATGGGTAATTTGAGGATTAGGAAATGAAAGATTTGGATCCTGACATTCTTATTGAAAATAGGAATTACAAGTTGATTTAGAAGACCCAGTGCTCTTATAAATTTTTAACTTATTATCTTATGTCCTTCAAAGGATAAATTTTGAACAATAGAATTTTTCTATTTTTTGGAAACTTAGCATTTCACAGGAGCCTAAAAGAAGGAAAGTAGAAAAATGATAGTGGAAAAAATGGAATAGAGCAGGGGTGCCAATCTCTGATGCGACCGCATTTTTTGCGGGTAGTTAATGCGGGATGAAGGGAATCTAGCGTGCATGAATAAAGATAACAGCCAAACACAGAGATCGGAGGTTGAGTGTTCTATTTAAATGATTTATTTTGATAAGTACATTCTGTTCAAATTTACTAGAACATGATGCTTGAAAGATTTCATTTTCGTCCTTTAAGATCAATATTATATAAAACAGAAACTTTTATTGACCAATTTACAGCTTATGGCTTTTGTCTTTGACCCATGACTCAAAACGGTGACAGATGGAGAAAGTTGGTTTAGGGTTCAGGTAGCTCTTTGCCATTTACTTTAATCTCCTTCTCGTTTACATGTGCTACTGTGTATGGACATGAACTGTACTGCATACATTCCCAGGAGAATGTAAATCTTGAGTTAGTACAAATCTTTTTCTCCATTCTATTCTATTTGAAGTCATGCTCTCTTTTACTTTCCTAATTGACATTTCGTTTTTTTATTTACTTTTATCAATGTTATTTTTGACATTCCTCAATATTTTTACATTCTCTCAACTTGGATCAACTTACTTTTTCTTACCAGTTCATTACTTGCTCTCTTTTTAACATGACCAAACTATCTCAAACAGCTATCCCTCATCTTTAGGCTATCCCTATCTTTAAGTGGATTCCCTTGTTTCAAATCCTATCTTTCTGTGTATTCCTGCTAATCTATCTTAATTTTCTCATTTCCACCATACTCATTTTATGATACATGACTCAAAATAAAAGAAGAGCAGAGATTCAAAAATTCGACCATTCTTTGGCACTCAGCCAAAAGATTCCAAAATGGGTGCAAATCAAACACACACACACACGAATATGTATTAATTCCGTGGAAGCTGACCAACAGAACAGCAAACGGTGATACATATAAACCAAACCCGTAAATAAGTAAATAACAAATTATGCATTGAAGAGAAGGGAGTAATGCCTAAGACATACTACATGCTACTCGATCAAGCTTGCTAAATTCGTTCTTTTTTAATAGTTATGTCTAATTTACATATAAACATCCTCATGGGTATAACTGGAAGCTTGAACCTGTTGATAGGCAATGTTTCTGTACCAATCCACAAGTTGACCCTACAGCCTGAATGCATTCACACATTATTACAAGAAATTCAGGACCAGAAACAATGGTATTCGCTCTGAAATGGTACACGAGCCAACTTAATACAAAGACAATTTCTGATCTTTTTCTTCTGCAAATGTTGACACTGAAATTGCAAGAGGAAGTCTTTTTTCAGATGAATATGTAGGAGGGAGTCTCCTCCATGAGGCCAACCAAAGAGAACCAACATTACTATTTTATTGACTCAACCCCTTACAAGTCCAGCATGTCATCCTCTAAAATCCCTTTCATTATCTTCATTACCTTAGTACAGCATCACCTACTGGACTGAAAGTAATCCAAAATTTTCAAATTAGAAATCAGGAAACATAGCCTCTATCCTCCTACCAACTAGCACGTAGCATTTTAATTGCATCTTCACCTGTAAGCTTTTCTGGGATTTCGGCTATCTAAAATATCACCAAGAGTGGCCAAGGCATCTTGAAATTTATGGATTTTGAGAAACCCCCTTATCATGGAAACCTCACTGTCTGAGAAGCCTGCTTTCTCCATGACCATATCAACAAGTTTGATTAGGGTGTCCTCCATGGCTAAAGCGCAAAGTCCTTCAGCCAGCAAAATGAATGATGAAAATTGTGGAACAAATCCTTTCTCCATCATCTCAACCACGAAATCAACAGCTTCCCCAATTGGTCCTCCACCATTGCAAAGCCCACGAAAAACAATTTTATACGTAACGGCATCAGGAGGATCACCCTTCTCCATCATTTCTCTAAAAAGCATCATGCCTTCTTTTGCTCTCTTTTGCTTAAATAGTGCTTGAATTACAGGATTATAAGCCGGTGGACTCGGGACCATTCCTTTCATCTGAACAGTTCTGAGGAGCCTACTTGCAACCTCAATTCTACCTGCCCTGCACAAGCCCCCAATAAGAGTCCCATAAGTGACAATGTCTGGTTCACACCCATTTGAAGTCATACTTTGAACAATATCTGCTGCCTTCTTTATATCACCATCTCTGCAGAAGAATGTGAGCAGGGAATTGTATGTGAACTTGTCAGGTTTCAATCCTTCCATTATCATTTGATCCATAAGCTGAGAGGCCTCTTCCATCCTCCTGCTCTTACAAAGACCATCAATAAGGCTGTTGTAGGTCACTGAATTTCTTGAAACCCCTAGGAGTTCCATCTGATCAAAAATTTCCTCCGCATCCTCAATTCTCTTGTTTTTGCAAAACCCATCTATCAAAGTATTGTATATAAAAACATTCCGTGAGCAGCCACTTGACTCCATCTCTTTCAGCAAGCTCAAAGCTTTCTCAAGTCTCCCCCTAGAACAGAGGCTGTCAATCAAAATATTGTAAGTAAATTCATCAGGTTGACACCCTTTCTTCTTCATCTCCTCAAATAGCTCCATTGCCATTCTATGATTACTAGTCAAACAGAGTCCTTGAATCAGAGAATTAAACGTACAAACATCAGGTAAAATTCCCTTGCTTGTAAGAACACGAATAAGTTCAGTGGCCTCTTCAACTCGGTTCTCCTTACACAAGGTGCTAATTAGAGTGTTATAAGTGATAGTGTTAGGGGAACAATCCCTCAAAACCATCTGATTAAGAACTTCCTTTGCCTCTTCAACTTCACCCAATTTACACAACCCAGAAATCAAAGAGTTGTACGTAAATATATCCGGATCAAACCCTTCCTGCAGCATTACATCCATAACCTCTAAAGCATGTTTGACATGTCCCGCCCGGCACAAACCATTAACCAAAGTGTTGAACGTAAACTGATCGGGACGGAAGCCCTCATTTGACATCTCCTGAACAAAACTCAACGCTTCCTCAATCCTACCCTCTTTGCACAACCCATTAATCAAAACATTTACTGTCACACTGGTACATGGGCAACCAACTTCTACCATTTGTTCTCTAATTCTCAATGCACCACTAATATTACCTTCCTCGATATACCCTTGCATTAGCGTGGTGAACGTTTTCTCATCCGGTGACAAACCATAGTTTGGCATCTCTTCCATCATCAAAATGGCCGGCCTAATTTGATGAGCTTTACAAAGAGCCTTTATCAATACATTAAAAGTGGAAACATCTGGCTTAATTCCTCTACTA
The DNA here is from genome assembly GCF_001633185.2 of Quercus lobata. Lineage (NCBI taxonomy): Eukaryota > Viridiplantae > Streptophyta > Magnoliopsida > Fagales > Fagaceae > Quercus > Quercus lobata. The sequence goes on along the minus strand of NC_044908.1, from coordinate 10,619,461 downwards.
ACCATACTCGAATGCATGGTTTCAACTAGTTTAAGCTTATTACCATCAACAAGAACATTCAACAAGAAGTTACAAAAATGCGTGTCAGGTTTTAAGCCAAACTCATTCTCCATCATTTCCACAACACCAACAATTTCATCATATAATTCAAACTCTGCATAGCTCATAATAAAAATCAAGAAAGTACCTGTACTAATCTCACACCCCGCGAGTTTCATTTCTTCCAAGACACTTCTCATCGATTCGAAAGACCCCACCTTTCCAAGCTTACGAAGAATCTCCTCGTATATGGCCGAACTGGGTGTGAAGCTGGACTGCTTCGAGGCCCATTCGAATATGCGAAGGGCTGAAGACTCGTCGGTTTGGCGGCGAAGGGTGTCAAGGAGTTGCTTTGGGGTGAAGTCTGAAGGGAGCTGAGAGAGAGTAGTGGGTGGAGTTGAATTGGAGAGTGGAGAAAGGGTTGTGACTTGGTCATGGTGTTGTGTGGAGGCGAAGGAGATGAAGGAATTGGAGGTGGGTTTGTGAGAGAATGAGAGCGGTGGTGGGTGGTAGTTTATGGAATGCGGTAGAGACAAAGGATAGCATTTTAGACAGGAAGAGAAAGCCATTTGGGCAATTTCACAAACATGTAAGGTGCAGAGAGTTGAGTGGTAACTGGCGATGAGGTGAGAGTAGATATGAAATTGGCAGAGAACAATGTGATAAGAGTTTTGGGTTTGGCAGTTTTCGTAACGACCCACCGTTTTCATAGAGGAAATGCAGACTTATATTTTGTCGTTTATTATTATTATTTTGATAGATATGGTAATATATACTATTTTAACTTATCATATTCGTTCTATGATAATTACTCTTTTTATCATCCGGCTAAAGCACCAATAAGTTTTAGTATAAGTGAGGTTCAAACCCTAAATTTGTCATTCAACAAGAAAAGACTTTACTAATTAAGTTAACTGAAACTCACACCTAAAGCTGTCCATGGGTCGGCCAAGTCGATTTTAGACCCAGCTTGGACTTGACCCGTCGGCATCAGATGGAAGGTAGAGGGACCCGAAACCGACCGCTAGCGTCAATCGGTCGAGTCAGTTTCGGGTTTGGGTGGTGCTCGAGTCGGTTTGATCGGTGGAGGAAGTCACTAGAGCTTGCAAATGCCATCGGAATACGCAAAACAATCGTCGGAATCTGTAGAAACTCACTAGATCTACATCGAAATCTGTTGGTATTTGGCTGGATCTAGCTAAATCTCACCAAATATGGTCAAGATCTCGTCGAAGCTCCTCAAATCTGAGCTTGATCTTGTCGGAGTAGGCCGAATTTGTATATAACATCGGTCAGGTCGAGTGGCTCGAGTTTTGGAGAAGAAAACCTGCCACTTGACCCGCCGGCATCGGGTCTTGGGCGCAGAAACCCACCACCAACCGATGGGAGCGTTGGTTCCAGCTAAAATCGGGTGGGGATCGGGCGATTTGGTCGGTCCGACGGGTGTGGTTCGAGTCTGGACACCCTTACCCACACCAAAGATAAAGAATCCAATGTTGGCCTGCCCGTAACAAAACAATTAAGGAATGTCAACCTTTTGAGCCACACACAATCTTAAAGGTAATCGAATCTCTTGTAGTTGATTCTTTTTTTCCTCTTGACCCTACAAAACAAGCAAGCATCATCAAACCATCAATCTTATTGTTTGGAAACCCATCCTATGGGTTTCTTCAAGCTCAACATTGATGGGTCTACCTGTGGAAACTCGAGTAGGGCTACTGCTAGTGGCCTCATTAGAAATTGCAAAAGGAGAATGGATCGAGGGTTTTTTCTTTCTTTCTTTCTTTTCTAGAAGTATTGGTCTCACCCACTCCATGGTGATAGAGCTTTAGGGAATTCAAGATGGACTTGCCCTTGAAAACAACCTCAATATCCATGAGCTACTTATAAAGATAGATGTAAAATGTGTTATTAGCATGCTCCCATCATATAGCCCCATGACTGATGCCTCTAACCCTTGTAGTGCCCTAATTTTTTACTACAGGTCCCTAGTTCAACTTTTTGATAAAGCTTTCATCCACTGCGAAGGGGAATAGTGCACAGACCTTTTAGCGAAGGAAGGAAACAATTCTAGTGATATTTTTGTAATGTACTATAATCCCCCTCCTTGTATTTTGTACCAGCTCTTAGCTTATGCTTGGGATGTTATGTGATCTAGGTTGTAATTGTACTAATTAACTTAGTTCTAATCTAATTTTTCTTTTCACCAAAAAAGAAAAGAAAAAAAAAAAAAAAAAACCAATGCTGCCACTAAACTAAAAAACTTTTTGACATTGTTTTATAGTTTTGTGATTAGCTCGAAATAGAAATAAAAGACATCACCAATTTTAGAAAGAAAATGACAAAATAATTATTATCATATATTCATAAACAACTCATGTCTTTAGTACAATTATGATTGAGAAGTTGGACATTAAACTTTAGTTTGGGAAATTTATTATGCCCTATCGATCAAATTCTAATAAATGTGATGTTTAGAAATTTGGATGTTTGGGAATATAATTACATATGTTTTGTTGATGGTAAGAATTGCTTTTTAGAAAGAAAAAATATATATCTTCTTAAGAATCTTATTGCATATTGGGGAAAAGTAGCTTTGAAAACTAAGAAGAAACAACAACATCTAAGGTTGGGCGATTCGCCACAATAACAACGAGTGCTTTTTCTTTTCCTAGCCTCAACTTCTCTTTCATTTTCTTCTTCTTGTCAACCCTTTCCTTTATCAAAAATTTATAAAACAACTCCTTTTTCTCAAAAATCACAAACACAACCGATTGAATGGTCCCTCACAAAACCACCAAGTTTGACTAGGTCTAGGTGAATCACTTGCAGAAAGGGTTTAATTAAATACCGAATCGGCTACCCAATTGAAAACTATATTTCATAACTATGGGAAAAAGGCAAAATTTGGGATCAAGGACTATGGGCTTGCCACTATCTACATCATGTTTTTACTTTTGAGTGAGCTTTTTTTGGGGGGAAGAGAGGGGGGGGGGGGGGGGGAGGGTGGAGGAGGAGACATAGGGCTAAGGTGTCAAGAGTTTCCAACTAAATTACCAATGATGTAACATAAGCTAGGGTAGTCCACTAGTCGGGTCGAATTAGGTTTGCGCTTAACCTACATTTGACCCAACCTGATCGAGTAGAGCAGCCCTCAACTTGCCATTGATCGAGATGATGATCGAATCGGGCAAATCAAACCTCCAATGAGTGGCAGGCAGGTTAGTTGGAGTTAAGGATCTAGGAAATGATAAGAAAATGATAGGAAATCGGTGAGATTTTGCCAAATCCAATGAAAATCTAACTAGATTCAATAAAATTTTGCTAGATCCAGTAGAAATTTCATCGGATTTGATGATGAGATTTCGCTAGATCCAATCGAAATCTCATCGGATCTAGCTAAGATCTCACCGAATCTAGAAATTTTCGTTGAAAATTGCTTAGTAAGTTTGTCGATTTGGGTTTTATGGATTTTAGGGGGGGGGGGGGAGAACCTAAACTGGCCTATTGGAGTCAATTTCTAGAGGAAAAGACCCGCCACTGACCATCGAAGTAGTCAAGTCAGCCAATGGTCAACTCAAATCCAGTCGGTTTCTTCAGCTAGGTTAGATAGCCTTAATATTGTAAGCAAAGAAACAGACCAAAAAAATTAAGAAAATGACTAAGGGCTTGTTTGGTTAAAAAAAATGGTCACTCATCACTCATCACTTAAAATACCCAAATTTCCTAATTCCACCCGTTTGGCACATATTTTCAACTTTTCATCACTTAAATTTTTTTACTTTTTATGGGACCCATACCTAAACAATGGTCAAAGACAGCTGTTAGCCTACCCACCAAACCCTCATCTCCCACAATTTTCTTCACTGCACATTTCATTTTGCCACCACCACAATCACAGTTTAACACAAAAACTCCATTCACAGTTTAACCAAAGAAGTATAAACAACAAAAACTCTCAACAATTTAACACCACCTAAAGCAGCTCATCATCCCAAATTCAAAACTCCATTCATACTTATTTATGATACATCACAAAATTTAAAAAAAAAAAAAAAAAAAAAGAGCTTCCAGATAAAAAAGGAGCTTCCAACGGAGCTGTTCCCAGCATCAACAATAGAGCTTCCAGATCGAATCATTTCCAACAGAGATCCACTGTTGCTGTGGATACCGATTTCGACGCTCCGGCCAAATCGAAGAACAAGTACAATAGCAGCGATGAGGAGAATTAGCGCGTGGTGGAGCTTTTTGGCGTGTGATCAAAGATCGACGCCAATGATCTCTCAGCTTGGGTCGGCGTGTGAGAGACCGGTGGGAGAAGAACAAAAAAGAAAGAACAGAAAGAACACTAAATCAGAAGAAAGCAAAAAGAATGCTATGCGTGTGAGTGGTCGGTGAGTATGAGCTTTTTGCTCTGAAGAAGAACAAAAAGAAGAACAGATAAAGAAAAAAAAAAAAAAAAAAAAAAAAAAAAAAGAGAGAGAGAGAGAGTGACCGATGGGATGTGACAAGGCACTGGCTTTTGGGGCCCACAATCTCACCTTATTTACGGTCATGCCACTAAGTATCAGATTTTGAGTTTTGAAAATAGGTGAAACCTGTTTTCATTTTCCATGACTGTGATCTGGTTTTTTGAGTAACTTGAGTCATGAAAACTATAATTCAAAACTCATCCAAACAAATGCTCTTCCGTGGAATCCACATGATTTGGATGATGGAAACAGAAAATTGAGTGATATAACTCAAAACTCATCCCATCTAAACAACCGCTAAATTGTTACCTTTTAGATATTTAAAAAAAAAATAAAAATTGTATTTTTTTTAATAAAAAAATTTGGACTGTGCGCCAAAAAATTAACGAAATTTTATTTTTAAACACCAAAAGTATACTTTACATCTATTCCCCCTTTTTTCCTCTCCTTTTTCTTGTTCTTTTTCAAACCTCTTCCTCTCCACCCACGTCCCACCCCACATTGGCCTCTCAATGACAACGATGCCATTCCCTGCCGACAACCCCCTTCACCACTTGCTCCCTAGCCCATAGAGCTAGATTGTGGATGAACTCATCATTAGGAGAAACTACACCCTGTTTCGGGTGTATGTTTCCTCCATCTCACAAGCTGGTGGGACCAGCTGTGGGTCCCACCAGCTTGTGAGATGGAGGAAACATACACCCGAAACAGGGTGTAGTTTCTCCATCATTAGGCCTCTCGTATCACATCGCCGCCCGAACCATGTTCATCATCAGCACATGGTGGTTTTTTTTTTTTTTTTTTTTTTTTTGGGGAATGTGATGGTTTTTGGTATTTAAGCAAATAAGGAATGGGGATTGAAGTAGTATGGATCTCAATCGGCAGTGGGTCTGTGCCACTAGTGTGGGTCTTGTGTGGGATGGTTTGGGGTTTATGGAGGTGTTGGCTTTTAGTGAGGATGCCCAATGAGCATGAAATCTCTAGTTAGGTACAGCCGTATAGGCAGAGTATCTCTACTGGCAATCTGGCATCAAGTAGTGAGACACCTAAACTCAACTAATAACAATGTACAAAAGTAGGAAAAATAAAATGGACAAAAGCACATGAGAAAGAATAAAGGCAATATACGATGTATGGCATAGAGTCATGAACACTAATCAAAATTAGGCACATTGCCAAGCTTACATTAAAATTTGTGGTGGGGGATGAGAGTCATATTTCCCTCTAGCATGATAACTGGCACCTAGAAGTTCTCTTCACCAAGTATGGGCATAGATTCATCTATGACTCGATTAGTTCTTTAGATGCTAAAGTGTCAAGCAATCTCAAGAATGAAGATCGGTGCTGGAAACCAGCTCGTTCTAAAGATTTAGTGTCAATTCAAAGTAGAATAAGTCTTGTGCTTTTTTTTTTTGTTGGGGGGGGGGGGGGGGGGTGGTGGTGGCGGAAGATCAAGTAGTACGCAATATTTCAAAATTTGGAGGCTTTAATTGCACCCAAACCTAGAATGCAATTAGAACCAAGCTACCAGAGGTGAATTGGTGGAGGTTGGTCTGGCTCACGCTTCCAAAATATGCATTTAGATGCAAGCTGGACTTCAAGAACAGTTTGACTACTAGAGACAGATTGATCTAATGGAGATATAAAGGTGTGTCATGCTGTGTTTTTTGCAAAGCCTATACTAAAAGTAGGTTTATTTTTTGAATGTTCCTTTACAAAGAAGACTTTGAAAGGAGATTATGGGCTGGTGCCTCGTCATTAAGCCTGAGTTTTGTTGGGAAGATTTAGTATGCTAGGGTGGTCATAAATTGAAGGGAAGTAGTTTGAAAGAAACAAGAAAATTTGCTTGGGGAGCTGCATATTCTAACATATAAACACATAGGTATTCTAGAATTCATCAAGGTCACTCTAAAACTAAGGAAGAGGTGTTGCAATCCATAAGATGGGATGTGAAAGCTCGTGTGATGGCCATTGGGGGATTCAATGACTTTATCTTAAGCAGAGTCCTCTACTGCAAGTGGGGTTTGCACTTATTTGTTCTAAAAATAGCTATTTTGACTATACTTGATTTTGATATGAAGTTGTACTAGCAGGGTCTTTGACTTGTTCCTATGAGTGCTGTAAGTTGGGTTTTTTTTAATGAAATTAGTTTGATTCATTAAAGAAGAAGAAGAAGACGAAACAATACCGGTAGTGCAACACAACGCAAACTGTAAGGAGGGTATAGGATAGGCTCCGACTAAGGGGAAACAATAGGTGAATAGGTTAGTCATACTAGCCCGGTCTACATCAACAACATTTTCCTATTAAAGTTGACTCCGTATATAGTGGTAACATTTTACTATTAAAGTTGACTGCGAAAATAGAGTGGTAGACACATTGCGACACAGACAAGCTTCTCCATCATTTAAGAATTAACAAACAATAACACGGACACACTCATTTTCACACCGAATTTCTGAATTTCTCAATCACACCGAATTTCTCAACTTGTTGACTTGTACAACCGTAAATAATCAACCAAAAGTGGTGAGTCCATGTAAATAAGAGTAGGCTAAAAATGTTCACCACTAATAATCGCACATATCAACATATGTAAAATTAAATGTGCGATTAGGTTTGTCCCTATAATTATTCTTTAGGAATTATAGGTAGGTATTTGAACAATTAACACAAACAAAGGCTCGTAATAATTCAGTAAGATACTAGGGACGAAGATGTCATTGACCTTAAAATTCTCAAAGAGCGACAAGTAAGCAAATCCTGTTCCGCAACCCACAATAACTCAAAATGAATATTTATTTAAGAAGAAAGTAGAAATAGTTTTAAAAAAATATAAAAAATTTTGCAAAATCAGATATCAGTTCTCTTGATACATTTTAACATTTATCTATGTAAAACAAAACAAGACAATAAATCAGCAATTTGAAGATTTAAAACCATTCGCCTTTAGCATTCCAAAGTTAAATGACAGGGATCAGTTCAAAACTTGAAATGAACTCTAAAGGTGTTGTCTAACCCCCACGAACAGTTACATATTAGCTAGTAGGAATAAGACTATGAAAGGCAACTCGACAGTACATAGGTTCTATAGATAACAAATCACATGATATTTTGGAAACCAGCGATACTTGTTTACACAAGACCAGACCCGCCAGGGAGGCAGAAGGTGGTAAACACTTGTCCAAGATGAATAAAAGACTCCACGGAAAAACTTGGAAATTAAGACGATAATTAGCCAAGTTTACCATCTCACAAACTATAAACAATTCACTTAAGTAAAGAAGGGATGAAGGGAGGAACTCCCTGTCGCAAGGGCTACGATTTGTATTCAGCAGGCACGGCTCTTAATGACATCAAGACCCATCTCAGTTGGATCGGTTGCTTGCAACTCAATCTGAATTCCATCAAGCTCTCTCTTAAATCTATCCTTGGAGCTTGCATAAATCATCTTGCTTCTAACCCTTGCCGTATCAGGAGACCTTCATAGAACAGGAAAGGAATTAGAACATACAACCACCAAGAACATGGCAACAAAGATCAATTAAAGACGGATCATAGTTACCACGCAATGAAGAAAATCCTGCTCTTTTGGCAATTCTCTTCAGTGACAAAATCAAAATCGTAGACAGCATAACGACACTCCTCAGCGGGAAGGCTTGCAGTGAAATCCTCATAACTTTGGTTTGGCTCACCAACCTTCTCCACAACAACTTGCTTTTGCTTCTCCTCAATCTTGTAAACAATGAAGCGATAGGTCCTTTTTGCCTTAAGCTCCAAAAACTTCAGCTTGCAGTCATCATGCACTGCCATACCCGAAGCTGCGTTGGCCTGAGGAATTGCACGCACATCATAGAGATAAAATACTTGACATAATTCTGTAACTCAGTATGACCCACATAAGATACGCGGAATACTGACATAAGTAGCATTCCAAAATATTGGAAACATTTAGAAATTAAATTCAATTACCCTACATTTGATTGCCGGAATGACAGAGACAGAAAGATAATAGACACGAATGAGATCACAATGATTAAAAAGATTCTAGTCTAATTTGATCCATCTTTTCTTTCTACGGACTGCAGAAAATAAATTTTTAAAACAGTGAAAAATTCTAACAAACCAATCCATAGGCAACCCCAAAATTTTGGGACTGAGGCTTCGTTGTTGTAAAATTCTAACAAACAAAATTTGGCCTTCTTTATCCTCTAACATTTCTGCTTAAGGTAGATAGTGCCCGTTTGGTTACTGCGTTCCGGTTCGGTTCAAAACTGAAAACATATTCATATTATAGAAATATGAAATTCAAATCAAACAAGCATACACTTCCATAGCCATCACTAAAATACTCTTAAAATAAAAATAAAAAAGAAAAAAATTAACACGCAATGCAAAGTCAGAACCGTCCGCTTTCAAAGGACAACGCACATTCACTACATCCAAAACCAGCACACACATACAAAACAAAATATCTAGGGTAAAAAAGGAAATCTAAACAGAAAGCACAGCAAAGCAAGCAAGATCCATTGACTAAGGACAGTAGATCCACACAATTTACAATCACTCGAATTTACAATCAATAATTGATCAGAAACTTTAAAAAAAAAAACATAAAACAAAAAACAAAACAAAAAACAAAAAAAGATAGTCCGCTACAGAAATCGCGAATCGTACACTAAACATCGGAACGAAAATCAGATCTGCTAGCAAACGAAGTACAGCAAAACGGTTAAGGAGCTACAACTCCACACAGATTTCTAGAATTCTAGTCAATTTTTAGTTCAAATAATCAGATCGAGCACAGATCAAACACCGACTTCAACAACAACAACAACAACTTTTTTTTTTTTGAAAAACGAAGATCCGTTTGGCTGCTAAGAAACCGCGAGAAAAGTAAAAGAAAAATTTGAGTACGATCGGAGTAGTAAAGTCAGAACCCTAGGATAAAAGAAGTAAACAGAGAGACTGACCATTTTGTTTGTTCGGCTTCTTCTTTCTTTTTTGTTGTTGCAGTGGATAGTTGAGGAAGAGAAGATATAAGAAGTTGAGAGAGAGAGAGAGAGAGAGATGGGAGAATCGTCCGATGACGAAGGCTTTGGGTTTGGGTTTGGGTTTGGGTTTGAGTGTTCTCCTTGATATCTGGTTGCTTAAATAAGTTGAAAATTGAAATGCCCTTTTTATTACGTAGTAGATTTTTAGAGGTGGCTCTCTCTCTTTCGCTGGTGGGCAAGGATTTTTTAAGTTTTAAGTATCAATCGTGGTATACGACTACGATTACGACTGAGGGGCGTGTGGAAAACCGTTTAGCCAATGGCCTAGCGCCACGTTTTATTACATATACGCGAGAAATTCTTTCTCGCGTATGGGTGGACGGTGGATTTGTACGGATCGGCTCGCTCTGGACTCTTGAGTGGAATGAGACTCGGCTAAAGATCAATAGTCACTATACGACGTCGCTTGCCTTGAGTTTTTTTTTTTTTTTTTTTTTCATATATAAACTCAAGACATTAGTTAGTTTTTTTGTGTAAATGGGAATCAAATATCAAATATCTTATTTGATAATAAGAAATTTTATCAACTGAACTAATGGGAATCTACTCTTAAGTTTTTCTTTTGAACAATAATCTAGATACAAAATTTATCTTCGTAAATTGATAGATTGTAATTGAAGTAATATCAGTTTCAAATAGACTTATTAAAGATACAATTTTTTTTAAAATACTCCAATCACAAGAAGTAATATGAGTAGTTCTTAAATAAAAATTGTATCACTAGATTTATTGCTTTCTTTTGAAAGTGATTTTCTTGACACAGAAAATAATAAAATGAAGGGAAAAAAAACATTTTAGTAATAAGCAATTTTAAAATCAATGCATCTAATTTAAGCATGGACCATTCAGGAGAAAGAATTTTTCTTCAAACTAATTTGAAGGCTTCCTCCAAACTATTATGTGGAAATTCAAATTAGTTTCCGCATGTAATATTATTATTTACATAACAATCATACGATTTAATACATGTATATGGTTTTATGAACTGTCATGTTAAATATTTTATAATTTTAATGTGTTTTTCCCATCAATATTCTATAATATTTTATAATTAACCTCATTTTCAATAGAAAAGATAACTTTTTTTAATAATTAAGAATAACTATATTAAGACGAGAGGGGAGGAGAAACAGGCTTAAACTCATTTCTACCTTCTAGGCAGAAAATCCAATCAAGAAGATTAGGGATGATTATAGGTCCATCTTTATGGGAGCCAGTTAATCAGGAGGTACTGTTAAGGCTATACTAATTGGGCCTATGGCCCAATCCGAGAATATTAGCTAATCTGAGGATGGTCAGATGAGGTTATAAGAGGAACAGTATAAAGAAAAAAGTAAAGATAGTATGAAATAAGTCCAACGAATGTCCGAGGAGGAAAACCATCTCGAAAACAAAGGTTCGAGGTCAGTAAGAGTGTCATATCATCATGAACTTTCTTCAAAGTTACATCACAACTAAGAGTTGGACGTTGGACAAGGGGTAAGAAAAGGAGAGGGCAACAAATATCTTCAAAAAGCTACTACCTCCACATTAAATACCTCTTAACTAACTCTCTGGCCGCATTAATGTGGAGGTGATATGTGAACAATGGTCAAACAGTCTTACAGCTACTAGTTGATAGTTTTGGGAGGTGTTGGATGGGATAAGAAGGAGTTCTCAGAATCTAATCTACACGTGTATGGTAGGAATAATACCAAGATTGTAGTATATAGCATGAGAAGATGGCCTAAAGGAAAAGATTGGAAAAAGTCAAGAAATTTCTGTAATAATACTGTGAACTCTTGTAACTTCGCTCATCAACAAGACATTATAATATAACCTCCTTAGTCCACTCCGAGAATAGACTTTCTTATCTTGTGTTTAATAGCCCTAAATTAGCAAATTTTATCGTTTTTCTTCTAGAATATATCTAGTTCTTTCATCCACGCTTTACAAATTTATTGTTTGGACTTTTCAAGCTAAAACTCAATCATATATTGTGTCCAATTCAAATTCAGTCCTTACAATCCCAATTACAAAATGTTGCCCAAGAAGCAATGTTATGGGCCAAAAAGTTTAACATCCTAGAAACTTAACAAAATTCCCAACAAGAAAGGGACCTTAAAAACACATTTACATTTGACATAACAGAGACTTGAAAATTAGGTAGAGGGGATACTAAAGTTTATAGTCTCAATAACATTTTTTTGTAGATATGTTAAGAAACAATGTTATGAATTATAACAAATTGATTATAATATTTGATGTTGAAGTAATATTAACATGCACACATAAAAGATATCCAATTGAAGTAAATCTAACTGAAAATTATCTGGAGGCAAAATTATATTTGTTTACTCAACTACAATACTTTGTTTTTGAGAATAGCTCAACAGCAATCTCATAATACATAAATTGAGTTATTTAATAATATCTAACTTTGGGTTATTGCAGTTTTTTTTTTAATTGTAAAGTGTGATTATTGCCCTTTTTTTTATTACAGTCTTGAATGAAGGAAATAACTAATAATATATACTAATATTCCATTGTGAGTAAGACAATTTTTAGATTAGTAAACCTTGATTTTTTTTCTTAATGAATAACAGAATAACTTTGATTCTTAATTATATTATCCTGGTATTTTCAATAGCAATCAATCCTAGCTACTGGGGGAAGAACATAAAAAAAAAATTAAAAAAAAAAAAATACAGAGCAAAATCCTTTAAGAAATATCCAAAGTTGGGAAGCCGCATAAGGGCTGGCTTGGCGAGTTCAGCTGTGTACATGTACAATGGCACAGACAGATATTTGGTGGTCGTTGACATTGTATGTTTGGTAGTGTAAAATTTGGATACTTCCCTCAAAACCAAACCATTTCTCTCCACTTTAAATATAAGGAACATAATAACACTTGGCTTGGGTCCATCAAGATTCTCTTTCTGCGTCGACCCAACGCTACCACCGATATTTAAACTTAAAATTAAATTGCAAGCACATTCTTCCATATGATCACATAATTTTAGTGGTTGTATCAAACTACAGGTGTTTCCAATAATTGAATTCTATGAAAAGTGATTCAGCAACAAAAAAAAAAAAAGAAAAAAAGAAAAGAAAAGAAGAATTGTATCAAAAGTGGGTGAAAATAGGGATGGCAACAAGACAAGCTAGGGTCGGATTAAGGGTGCCTCATTCTTGTCTCATCTATTTTCCAAAGCAAGAAAACTTGTGTAGGAAAGATTAGAGCAAGTTACATTGGAGACGGATTGGAGATAATTTATTATCCATAATGAGATGGCTTCAATATTGATAAGGTATAGATGGAATTGAAAATGAAGAAACAATTTTAAGAGTGCTAAGAGGGAGAGGAAGTAAGTGTTTTTGAATTGCAATTGAACATGAAAAATATTATTTTTGTTCCTAAACTTTAAAAAGTTTTGTTTTTAGTCCTTAAAATTTTTAGAAATTTTTTCAATAATATAAGGGCAAAAATAGGAACAAAAAAAGAATTATAATAGTTTGGGATTAAAAAATGGGTTTATAAATTTGGGTCATGCTAACTAGTGCCCTTAGGCATTGGTTAACAATCCAGTTAAAGAAAGTTTTTATGGAAAAATAAAAAACAATTAATGTTTTGACAATTTTTTCATTTCCCATAAAAGTGATATTAAAACTTTCCTAAAAGAGATTGTTAACCAATGTTTTAAGGGCACTCGTTAGCATTTCCCTTTAAATTTTAAGGATAATTGTAATATTTTCAATAGATTAGGGACAAAAAAAAAAAAAAAAAATTTAGGCAAACTTTAGGGATGAAAACAATATTTTGGTATCAAAACACGTGTGTATATTCGAGGTGGGACAAGAGAGCAAAGCCGCCCCTTCCCTATAACCTCTTTGGGTGGCAGTGCAGGTCAAGCGGGGTGGGAAAAAGGGAAAAAAAAAAAAAAATTATTCATTATTGGACAACAAAACAATTAAGAGAAAATTCTACCAAAAAATGCCACCGGCTACATTGTACATCCTTTTATCTTTTATCACTTAAGCAAGATATTTCGTAAGTGATACTCCATTTTTCAACAATAAATGGTTTAACAACTCAATGAACAATATATTTGGTTAGGGTTGGGAGTAGGGGAGAGGTGGTTGATAAGCTCATAATTGAAGTCATCAACCCCAATATTAAGCCTCAGAAGGCTCACATCGAGCACCATTATAACATTCGAAATTACTTCTACAATGTTTGGCCTCCATTACCTTCCTCCACCACATTCTCGACCAACTTGCTACACCATCACCTGCAACAAACTATATCACTTAGAGAGCTCAACTAGGAGCCTAAGGGGATTTTTTCCTTCAATCAGTTAGTTTAGATATTCTGAAATGAAAAGCCTAATGAGCACAGTCAACCTTCATTCACATCGATATTTATTGTGTCTCACCAACTTTCAATTGCATAAAAATGAACCTATTCCTCACATGTTACCTCCCGCACACCGCTTTGGAGTATGTCCCCATCAGCCGAACAAAGAAAACCTCTAGTATACTCAAAAAAACCTAATTTTGAAGCATGATTCCCACCAAAAGTAGCGCCACCCCACCTTATAAAAACCCACCATTCCTGTTGGCTATGGTAATCCATTTCTGATCAGTATTATTTTGAGAATTTTAGTGTAGAAGATATAGTAAAACTTAGTCGCTGTAGCATCTTTGGCTAGTTTCACCCTGGGTTGCCTCAAGTGACACTGGGAAAATAAACAAAAAATAAAACAAAAAATAGGTCTAGGTAGTTTTACAAGCAAAAAAGTGAGTAATCTTTTGCCTGGATTCTGAATGCATGAGAGAGAGTTTTTTTTTTTTTGTGGAAAAACTCCATAAGCAACTCGAAAAAGCCTGATGAGTTAAGAAAAGAATTCGTGTAAAACATTTTAAGAGATCAGATAACTAAATTAAAGCAAAATCCAAATATTTCTTCAGGGGTTATCCTCCATTGAAATAAAGAGACCAATATTACACTATAAGAAAATTCAATGTAATATTACAAATCAATTAAAACGTCACTTATCAAAATAAAAATAAACATCAATTAAAAGAACGTCATTAATTGGGAAGAGAGTAACACATCTGCTGCACAAGCATAACATGGAGTCCCTCACCTTCTCTTGTGAAATCTCAAAGACTAACACTAACAGCACCTACAAGGCTACATGCCGGTACCCACTTTTCAAATCATCAAAATATGAGGCAAACGGCTCCATATGAGAAAATTGAAGATGCTCGCACCATGTAAAATCTGGGCTACCAGCTATCACTGATCCTTCTTGGACTTGGAAGTAACAAATTTTCTGACAATTTCAGATTTTAACTTGCATCCAAGAGTGAGAGCATCCATAACCATAGCATCAATTTCCTGCTCCTTTTTCTCATATACATAGATGGCTAAAAAGGCAACAGGAAGTCCTGCAAAATATCCAGAGAACAAAATCCCCCTTATACAAGACAATGCAGAATGGAATAAAGTCACAAAATTGGTCCAATATGAAAGTGGCATGCAGTCCAAGGCGAAATGATCTCATATTCAAACCTCAACTACTAAAATAAAAAGGAACCACTGTGGAAAATGGTCTGTTAATGGAGTAACAACCATTATAACATTTTGGGAATATTGCACTTTAAACCTTATACTTTAAGGATGGTAATAAATTAAACCCAAAAGTTTCAAAAATAACAAATATAACTTCAAACTTTTAAACTGCAACAAACACCTGGAGTCAAGTTAATCTAAAACCGGGAGGAGGGGGGCTGTCTTTTAAGCAAACCAAGCAAGAGGTGACCGCACCTCAGCACTGCTCACCACCCACTACCATCGAACCACCACCCACCCCCACTGGTAAGCTCTTTCTTTCTTTTCAAGTAAACCAAACTTGAAGTGAACTAGAAGAAATTACAAAAAGAGAAATACTCAATCACTAACTCCATCTTTAACCAATGAAAGAAAAACTTTGCTAAGCTTATTTCTCTCCTTTTTTGATAGACAGCTTATTTCTTTCTGTTCTCAAAGCCTTCATGGTGTACCAATGAAAGAAAAGATTTGCCGAGCTTATTTCTCTCACTCTCTTCTCTGAGCATTCATGGCAACACCATTTTTTCCAACGACCCCAATACGGTCCATCCTCCAACAGTCCAACCACAGCAAAACCCTCCTCTTCTTTGTGGTATGTAACCCTTTAACCTTTTTTTAATTGTGCATGCTTTGGGAAATGTTAGTAATTCATAGAGACTTATGGTTTATTTTGGTAATGTGAATGCAAATTGGGAAATTCGGTTGAATTTCTAAGTGACAATTTTGGAGTTTCAGTTTGCGGCTTTGTTTAGAAAGGGGGTTTGAGTTGAAGATTTTTTTTTCCTTAACAAAAAGCTAAATTGGTATTGATTTTATTGTGAAGAGTGTGGATTGTGATTGAGTATTTTTACAGGTTTGTGCAATGGAGGACCGGATTTTGTGAAATGCCGGTCCAGTGCATACCTGTGGAGATTAGCTGTGAGCTAGTGGTCAGTGGTCAGTGGTCCAAAAGCAGTGGATGGCGTGCAGTGGCGGGAGTTATGCAGCTGGTGGGGTGCGGCAGCATCTCTCTCAACTGTTTCTCTTAAAAAAAAACCTCTTCCCCCCCCCCCCCCCCTAACGGTGTTAAATTAATTTGACTTCAGGTTTAATTTGTTCCTTTTCAAAATTTAGGGTTTAATTTGTTATCACCTCTAAAGTATAAGGTTTAAAGTACAATTTTCCTAAACATTTTTATCTGGGCCCATCAGCTTCATTTTTACCCAAGACCGTCCAGCTAATTCATTTACAGAACTAATATTTCATGGGCAAGGATCATCAAATGTTGTTTGAGATTCATGAGGGCTATGCTCAGAACTCCCGAAGTAAAGGCAATTTACCCAATTAATATCAGCTTCTCCCACAAAATTTGGACACTCTAACTTGTGGAGTGACTTCTTTTTTTTAATCACAATTATCCAAAACACTAAATTATACTAAATGAGTGTGAGCTTAGATTGACAACATCAGGAACTACAGCTATGGCTTCAAAATCAGATCAAATGCCAATACCTTCCAAAAATTTTGTAGAAAAAAGGCATGCATGTGAGAGAGAGAGAGAGAGAGAGCGCAAACCTATAACAAAAAGGCTCTGAAATGAAACAGCTCCAAGTAAGCTTAGAAGCAATAGGGAGAGAACAACCTATTATGAACATAAGCAAAGAAAAGTATCAGCTAAAGTGAATCAATAACCCCAATTAGAATTACTGAAATGAACCAGATAATATATGCATTAAACAATTTGGAAGCAAATATTGAATTAACTGATGGTAACAGGGGACCTTGGGAAAGTAGCTCTTTAACTATTTTCTAGTGCTGGCCCTGGTATTGCCTTATTATGAATAGTATACTAATAAAAACATGGTGATCATCTATCAGTGCATACTTATCTAAAGAATATATGAAGGCAAACAAAAGAAAGAAAGGATCCAATAGGGGCATATGCTTTTACTACATACTATGTCCTCAAAGAGTAGAGTTGTGTCTCATCATCACCCCTCATCAGTACCACAACTATTTTTGTGTAATAAGTAATAAAATCTTAATGGAATGAGGAGAAATTTATGTTCACTGGATGCGTACAAAACATCTCCTAAAGAAAATTAGGAATATGAAAGATTTACAAAAGGAGATCAAAGTCTACAATATCGCATATTACCAAGCACGAGGGTCCTAGACCATTCAAAGAACAATCTCCCAAACAAAGATTTCATCTCCACCACTGAGTCTGCAACACTGTTACAATTTCAGTTGTACTCCTCCCACCAAATTCTATTGGTGAAGATTTCATCCACCACCAACAAGCCTATAATGTCTACGATAGAACACATGTCACTAGCTCCACAGGTCCTAGACCATTCAAACAAAAATCTGACCAACAAAGATTTCATCTCCAATATTTAGTCCACATTATTGAATGTTCCCCTCCAACCGTATGCTTTTGGTTGAATGAAACAACTAATTATTCTCAGGAGTGAAAAGTCCTTGGATTACCCAGTAACTGGTTCTGGCTGGTGGGTCAATTGCCCGTAGAAGTTTGATTAACAGTGAGGATTGTTGTACAATATGCTCTACGATATGCAACTAATCTGAGTGAAGTTCTCCTACGTCATCCAAAAAAAAAAAAAAAAATCATCTCAAATATGGTGGTAGTTTAGTGGCATAATTAGCTGTCCTTTATTAAGAGAACCAAGGTTTGAATGCCCCCCCTCCCCCAGTTGTAAAATATCAAATTATCAAGAAATCAATTTTGGCAGCTGACTCCAACAACTCTATCTCTCTCCCCCTCTCATCACTATTAAATAGGCCATGACTACCTTGAATTAGCCAAGAGACTTTCTTATGTCATGGTAGGGTTATGAATCTTTCACATTGAATCAAAAACCTTTCAACTCGTTCTAGAGGAAAGGGGCACAGTATTCATTCTTAGAATTTATGAGTGAGGCATTGTTTGGACTATGACTTCGAAAAAGTCATAAATGGGGACAGAATTGGTTTTCCTGTGTATTTATGGATATGAGAACAAATAGTTTCCTTCTTGAAATTCCCGTGGTTACCAAAACTGTCCAAGTACCAACTAAACTATGTTCTCTCTCTTTTTAGGGGATCAAATCAACCAAAAAAAAAAAGTGACATGCTGCACAAATTTTACCCTAGAAACCTTTTAAAGTTGACTTCATAGAAATAAAACCAAACTTGCCGCATGATATAGGTACTCATTCTGAGAGCGTATGAATTCCTTCTGAAAAAGTACATACTCAACTCTTTTTCTCTCTTTTCCATTTTGAGTTCTTTGTTTGACCGTGTATTACAACCCTCAGCTATGGCAGTTTACATTTTCATATTAAATAAAGTAACTTTTAATACTACTCAACTTTTTTTCTCTTTTTCATTTTGAGTTCTTTGTTTGTCCCGTGTAGTACACCCCTCAGCTATGGCAGTTTACATTTTCATATTAAATAACGTAACTTTTATCACTACTAGTCTGCCTAAATGAAAATTTTTGAAATAAATATCATCAAAAAACTGCTTGGCACATCCTATGCCAGTTTATAACATAGAAGTTAGAAGACAATGCACCAATACAATGTGGTCATTAATAGTTTTTTATTGGTAAGTTACACACGCACCTAGTGTGAACCCACAACCATACCTTCCACCCATTCTAATGGGAAGATGGTATCATTTGAGCCAGAGCTAGAAACTTATTCTACTTCAGCATTTGGTTTTAAATTTGCCTTTTGACCGGATGACTTTACTTTTATAAATATGTATATGGATTGGATTCAAGTTACACCTAATGTAACTCTAAGCAATGTTACACTACCCAATAACTTGTTATAGAATTCATATTTTGAAAATCTCACCATTGAATTACATATTCTACACGTTCTTAACATTCATACCGATTTTTATGTCAATTGGATGTTATTTACCATTCAATTCATAAACTCATCTTTTATGCATTATTTTAAACTATAAAAACTTGAATTTAAATAATTGATTGATAACATGACTATTAATCTTTAATCACCTTAAAATTTTGCAAGGATAGAGAATATATGAAGATAATGTAATCTAACAATGGATTTGTCAAAATTCGCATCCAATTAAAAAATATTGGGTGGTCTAACATTGCTTAAAGTTATACCAGATGTAACTTGAACCCAATCATCTATATATATATATATATATATATACTAGCCTCTAGTGTAATTTGAACCCAACCCTATATATATATATAGAGGCTCTTCTCTTTTTTTTTCTTTTTTCTTTTTTTTGATAAGTAACGTAAGAATATTATTAATAATAGGAAAAGTGCCAAACCGAGTACATTGGGGATGTACTATGAGGGCACAAATCAGGAAATACTTTGCATCTATTATAATTTGGAAATATATATATATATATATATTTTCAAACAAATAAGAAGGATAAACTTTAAAGATAAGCAGTAACTATAATTTCTTTTTTAAATGTGTTGTTGAAAGTGGTGTAATGATATAGAGAAAAGTTTGCATAGGAAAAATAAGATGAACTTGGGGGGAAAGAAGGCTAAATTTTAGGAGTTCTTTTAGTTTTTTATTTTTTATTTTTTAAATTGGGGGTGTTTTACTTTTATTAGGATGAAAAAGGAATAAAAAAGCTAAAATTTAGGGAATAAAAAGATGAACGTGAAAGAAAAAAATCCTAAATTTTAGGAGTTCTCTTTTTGAATTCAAAATGAAATTTTTTATTTGACATTTATGATTCTATTTTTAAGAGAAATTACCCTTCATTAATGAAGGTAACCACTTAAAAGTCCAGTTCAAAGAAGAGGATCCTCTTTTATATATATATATATAAATAAAGAACCTTAATTATAGTAGTCTAAGGTTCTACCATGTGACTCAATCCTCCAAAAGGAAAGAGAGTTCTCTCCTTTTAGCCTATCACCTCACCAAAACATTGCATTTCTAACACAGTATTAGCTAATTGCCATGTGTTAATGGGATAGATGCATTTATTTTCATGTATTAATTATCAATAGAAGATACACTAATTATTTATATAAAAGGAATTTATATGGTTAATTTTATAAAATTTAAATAAGAAACAATTTATTTGGAATACTTATTATCAAAAAATAATTCATTTGGAATACGGCATTCTTTGTCATGTTTAGTTGCTTTGGCAGCAATTGAAATAAAAATCATCAAAAGGCAAAAGCAAATTTAATAACGCATGCAATTAGGAAAATAAAATATAACCATGAGCTTAAATTAGTCAAAATATTTAAATATTTATGAATTTAATTATATGATACGTTCATATTTTTAATTATATTAATCATAACAATTGACATTTCAAAACTCCTTGTAATTACATGTGATATATATAAAATATAAGGTTGGGTCAAAATGCACTTGGTGTAACTTTATTTTATATTACATCACTCCATAAGTTTTTGTTGTATTTAATATTTTGAAATTCTTACTGTTGGATTAGACTTTAGCTTTAAAATGCAAGCCAAATTTAGAGATAATTTGATACCATTCACACGAGTTCTAGTTAGCTCAACAAATAAAGTTTCTTGTCAACGAACAAAGGATTTAGGTTTTAATCCCACCTACACCAAAACCAAGTAGTGTTTGGGCAAGATGATACAAGCAATCATCATACAGTGAACACCATAGGTTTAAATCAAATCATAACTATATAAATTTTAATTTAAAAAAAATAAAAATCTGATACCATGTACCACTAATCATAAACTCATACAACAATTTTAAAGTGCACTAAAATTGAAATTTTAACATTTTATTCGTGAGATAGTTATTGATTTTTGATAACCTTAATATTTTGCAAACATGTAGAGTATAAGGTGAAAATGAACATGTAGAGTATAAGGTGAATGTAATTCAATAATGGGTTTGTCAAAAACACATCCAATAAAAAGCTATTCCACGGTGTAATACTGACAAAAGATACACCATGTGTAACCTTAATCCAACATGTGTGTGTGTTTTTTTTTGGGGGGGTGGGGGGGGACAAGACTGTAGTGGACTACATACTGTGATTAAAAAAAAGTATTAATAGGACAAATGCATTTATTCTCATGCTTTTTTTTTTTTTTTTTTTTTGATAGGTAAGAAAAAATCGTATTAGTAGATTTGCATTTCCTATTTTTTTAATGACATCTAATACAATTAAAGTGAATTCCACAAACATTATCATACATAATAAATATCATACATGGGTCATAAGATAATTTCTTACAAAGTATTTCAAGATGCACCACAAAATCCATCGGCTAGTTGAGATAAATAGCAAGTAAACATACAAAGAGTGCTAAATACCTTAAGGAACAGAGTCCAGTCATGTCCCGTCGAAAGAGATTTTAAAACATCAACAGCAGCATTCCAAGATGAAGCCACTGACAAAGCAACTCTTCTTGACATCTCTTCTGACAAGTGAAAACGTGACCGGGGTATTTTCTCAACTGTATATCCCAATCTGCCATAGTAGACAATGCGTTTAATAACATCAGTTATATGCTTCTACGTTCTGACAGCCTCCCATCCAGTCAGAACACATTCACAAGTTTCAACCATGGGTGAAACATGTTAAACAGCAGTAATCATGTTAAATGGAATATTGATATGTCCAAGAAGAGAATAGCCAGACATACACTTTTTCTGGTAAAATGCCATGGATAAACAAGAAAACTGATGTTGCCAAGAGAAGTTTTGAAAGGGTAGTCAGGAGGGTGAATCCAGATGCAATGAAGTTGTAGTAAATAGCAACCAAAACTAACAATGCAGTAAGTGTCCTTTTTTTGTCCCTCCAGAGTAATGTGTCAGCAACTGCAAAAGGATATAGCAGTTAATGGATTACTTCATCAATAAATTTAAATGAATTGATGTATATTACAACTTCAATCCCAATGTTTGGACTAAAAACTATGTTTTGACAAAAGGACAACAATCATAAGTCCCATAAAATAAGAATATCCTTATGTTTCCTCTAGATGTCCAAACACAATAGAATTTATAAACTTAATAAGAAATATAAGCACTTATTTCCAACATGCATCAACATTTGATATTGTAAACCATAAGAAATAAATAAATAAGGTATCTGAGCACTTTTCAATGCACATATGTACTGTTTGTAAGACAGCTAAATGCGTCAGCATTTGACATGTCAATTGTCAACAATCATACTGTGTTGAATTTTGAAAACACTAAAATGTATGTGTTTATACCAGTCCTTGTAGTCAAGCCTATATCTCTCCATTTGAAAGAGGGGAGGTCTTTGATGGAGCACGAGACTGATAATAAGAAAGAATTAGAAAAATTGAACAACCCTAGGCTTCACCACCCTGCCCAAAACCTTAGGCTTCACCATCTAGAGGTACTTGGAATCACCACCAAGCTGTAGAAAAACTCGAACTCAGGAAAAATTGTATTCAACTTGCACTGCTCCAAACTATTGCTGAAGCCTCTTTTAATAGGCTTCAAGGATTACATCAACAAGGGGACTCCCAATCAAGTCACAATTACATCTCATAAAATCCTTAACAACAATCCATGAAATCCACAACCGCAATAAAGCCCAATTTCATAATTCAAAATGTGAAATTGGTATCTCAAATGACAAAATCTAAAATATTATGCTCTTAAATAAATTTTTCTCGCTGCACGTGCTACAGTAATCTTGAGTATAGCTCATAGGAAGGAAAGGCTTAAGAAGGCTAAGGCTTGGGATGTACTTGTAGCAAGTTTTTCACTACTTCCGCTAGAGTGCATACATACATGTTCATATGCATGTGGATGCTTGCACGTATATATGTTAGAAACAAATTCCTATATGCCTTTTGTTTTATGAACTCAATTGAAACCTCCTTAGAGTTTGCCTGTTCATCTTGATCAAATCCCCAAATTTCAGGTCATATTAGAGATACAAGTTTTATATGCTTTTCTTATCAACTCAATTTCAACGTCCGCAGGGTTGGCTTGTCCATCTTTAAGTCTTCAAACCCCCTAATTTAAGGTCATATGAAAACCCAAATCGATAAATTGGGCCTTCTTCAGATTTTCTTTTTAAAAAAAAAAAATCGTCCATGAACAACGTTGCACAACAACTAGATTGAATATAATATCCCTTTGGACGTTTGAACTTTGAATACTCCCTTTAGCTTACATAACAAGAACATGAGGTAGGTGCTATAGAATCGATGGTGATAACATGGAATGGATTCCTTGTTAGTTGCCTCAAGATTATGATGGGCTATGAAGCACCAATATGGAAACAGTCCTGGCCTAATACGATACAAACATGGCAAGATAGTAATTCTAGAAAAACTAAAATACAACAGGATAGGAATATGATACAACAAACAAGCCTTAATCCCAAAATTTTGGGATCACAACTACGGATTCTAAACAGACTAATCAGGGTTGGTCAGCCAGAAGTATTCTTTTTCACCATTGTTTTTACAAGCAATGCGAACTTTATTAAAAACAGAGAGAAAAAAAAAATTACAGACCACTCCCCATATACACCGATAGTGTACTAGGTAGGGCCAAGAAAATCAACAAAAAGAACACAAATCTAAAAATCAATAAGCAAAGAAAATGAGAGGTCACTCACCACAGACATCCAACCATAAAAAGTATGCAAGATAAAACGTGCTCTTTTTCGCCAATTCTTCACTATCCAAAATCTATTCTTTGTTATCTTCTTAACTAACATAAGCTAGTTCCCTTGAAAATGTAACCATATTTCTAAAACAAGAGGTCAAGCCTAAGGATATTGCTGAAACTCAAAAAAAAAAAAAAAACTCAAGAATATTACTGAAACTCAAAATAAGCATCTCTTCATTCTTAACAATAAAAGTTTGAATGCAAAAGTTAAAAAAGTAGAGTTGTATTTGCTGTTATGGCCAAATAAAAGAGCAATCCAGTCACTACAACACCTCAAGAAACACATCCTCAAATGTATGCCTATCACATTTCCGCCATATGCCCCTCCACAAAATAATAGGCGTGTATTTGGGGATGTGGAGAGGACAGAGGATCAGATTTTAGCCACCTTTGCAGGCTCTTTTATGAATAGAGAATCAATTCCAATGTTTTTAAACTCAAATTATGAAGCTTTGAAATATATCTACTCTCAAAAGAAGTTGAATTATTGGCATGAAAAGTGGGTTTCCATTTTGCAAGAATACACTTTTGTTCTCAAGCACAAAGCTGGAATTCGGAATAGGGTAGCAGATGCATTAAGTCAGGTGGTCTATATCCATACTTCATTGGCTGTACAAGTGATTGGATTTGATCCTTTGTGTAAGGATGTCAGCATCATATACACTGAATTATTGAGTGGGCAACGAGCACAATATTTGGACTTTTCTATCCATGATGGTTACCTTTTCATGGGAACTTGCTTATGCATAAGTTTAATATCCTTGCTGGAAGCGGCCAAGGATCAGGGTGTGTCTGTTGGAGGGTACTATTGATCTTTAATGTCTAAAATTGACGCGTTTTTTCCCTAGAAAATTATTTGGAGATCAAGGGTACCACCTAGAGTTTCTTTTTTCCTTGGACAGCAGCTTTGGTGAAAATTCTGACTTATTGACAATCTACAAAGGAGACGTATTAGTGTGATAGATTGGCGCTATATGTGTGAAATGTAATGGGGAAACTGGACCATTTATTTATACATTGCCCTTTAGCTACTAAGATGTGGACTATTGTATTTGGTTTGGAGATCACTGGGTTATGCCGAAAAGAGTTTTGGATATACTAGCTTCTTGGCAAGGTTGCTGCTTTAGTCCTCATCAGAACATAGCAATTTGGAAAGTTGTGCCTCATTGTTTAATGTGGGGCATTTGGAAGGAATGAAATGCTATAAGTTTCGAAGGTTGTGAATGGACTATTCTTGATCTGAAGTTTGATTGGTTGCTAGCTTTGAAATCCTTTTCTTTTACTTCTCTCTTCTATATGATTAATCATTTTACCTGGAGAGCTTGCGTGTATAAAGTTTACCTCCTGTGTACTTGGGCTTCTATTTTACATTAATAGAGTTATGTTATCAAAAAAATTGTATCTATTTTTTTTATAAGTAAACTATCATCCATATTTACAACTCAAGTTAACCCAGAATGACTGCATTCTGCAACCCAATATAAGCAGAACGTCCAAAGAATAGCATATGGGAATGCAACATAGCCAAATGTACCAAAACGTAGTAACATGAATATAAATTGATGATTTTTACCCCTTCCTTTTCCAAGATATATGGAAGCTTTAGAAGGCCCCTCTCTTTTGGGTGGATGTTCAGCCCTCAAGTGTGAGTATGACTCAATTGTCCTCTTTAGACCCTCCTACAGGAAAAATAATAATAATTAAAAATAATAATAATAATAATCTAATTGTGACAAGTATTATACCAACACAAGGACTTAACTTGGAATATAAGTGGTGATTGGATCTTTCTCAGTGTTATTGGTAAGTGTTTATCAAGCAGAACTATCCAGTTCAGAGTTTATAATGTACTTAAGACTCGGACAACAAAAATAAACCACATCACAATTATCTAAATATGTAGAAGACAAATCATTATGGGCATTAAATTTACATCAGCAATCCAAAAAATTCTTTTTAAAAGGTTATTGCCAAGCAATTATAAGGGCTGCACAGCTCATGAGAGCAAATCCTTGATGTTGAGTTCAAAGATAAATCATGGGGCCATAGCTACTTAACCCATGTGGTTCAGCAAAAAACATTTCCTTATACATACATACATACATACATACATAAATACATACATAGCTTCTCAAAAAAAAAAAAAAAATACATACATACATACATACATACATATATATATATATATATGAGTTTTTTTTGGCCCCAAGATGAGGGGAAGGAAAGGGAAGACTCAAACGAGTGAGCGCTGGTTCATCAGGCATAATCCCCAACTAATTGTGTTAACTCTAGGGGTTATGAGGTTCAGCAGACATGACATATACTAAACAGAGAACTTTGGTAAATCCTTATACAACTTCATCCAATACCAAAGAATTAAGCAGCTAGATTCAAAACAATCAAGAAAATATTTCCACATGGAAAAACAAATGTTTCTTCACTCTTACCCCCCCCCCCCCTTTCTTGTCTTTTCTTTTCTTTTCTATCCCTTTTTTTCTCTTAGCAACTTATTAATCTTTTCAAATGAAACAAAAAAGAACCTGAAGTGGTACAACAGGTGCATAGCCAAGTAGATCCTTTGCTTTTGAACAATTAAAAGATCTGCTGCAGGAGAGGAGTCTTATTCTTGAAGGTGTCAACTGTGGAACTTTCATCCCATATGGACCTAACAGCCTATATGCCCATTCCACCATATGTGCAATTGGCATCACCACAAAGGCAGGAATCTTTATTCTTGGCCTGCAAACTACATTGGTTCAGATAAAACGTGAAGGGAAATCGACAATTAAATAACTATGTTTTATTCATTTTTAATGAATAAAATAATTTAATAAAATAAAGAACTAGTTGGATCATGGAGTGTGTATCAAGTAGCCTAACCAGTTACAATCTGAAATTTCAGAGTCTAGTAAATCTAAGAAAAGATACAACAGAAATGTTTCCTAATGCATTCATACAATCATATAAAGAATATAAAAAGCATTGTTCAATAAAGTGAATAGAACATTCAGCACCAACAAAGGTCCTGCTATTCCTTTCTTGCCATATAGTTGGAAGAGCAGCTTTCCAAGGGACTAATGGACTATTAGGGCAAGAAACATAAAATGTGAATCAGATAAGAGTAATCATTAGTTGTTTAAGGCTTAAGCACTTGAGCCAAGCTTCCTTGTTATAAGTAACATTCCCCAATCACCAATACGGCTGGATTTTTTGGTACTAATTCTCAAACTGGTACAAGAACCCCTTAGTTCCATCCCAACCAAAACATTGGCCTATACTAGATGATATATATCGCCACTAATGAGAATACTAAACAGAATTTTGACGTTATAAAATCCATAAAAATATAGCATATCCATTATATTAAGTTTATTTGTTAGGAATATTTCGCATATGAATATGTTGTGTTGCAATTTTTTCAGTATCAAAATTCTACAATTCTCATGGAATTATCTTAGTAATTGGATTACATCACTTTTTGCTGAACTCAGAAAAAGATCAAATTGTAACAATTTAAACAATATCGTAAATATTTAAGCTAAAAAAATAGAGTTTAACTCAAAAACAATATCAAATTATGGAGTTTGTTATATAATTATTTACATATTTAATTGCCTATACACTAAGGGGTATTCTTTTAACTTTGGCAGGGAGGGGCAATTCACCCCCCCCCCCCCCAGGGAAAACCCCCTAGCTCTGCCCCATCTAAATAACTATAAAAAATAGTACAACATGCCAAAATGGAAATTGTTTTAGTGTTTTATCTCTGACAGCTTAGGTAAAAGGGTGGAAAACATTTTCCGCCTTTTTCAGTTGACTAGGCTACAAGTTTCCTATTGACCAAATTTTTTTGCCATTCCAAATCCCGGAAAATGAGTGGAACGTTTTCCACTGAAACAAATGATTCATTAATCTAGACAAACTTGATAGAAAATAGAACCAGTTTAATTTTTAACTCGTTTTGTTTTTTCTTCCTCATAGCTTTGGATAAATTTTTTCTTCCTTATGGCAGTGGATAAGGATGCATCTGTTGCTTCTAATACAGAAATGACAGCTTTAAAATGTAACATAACTAACTCAAATGACCTTTGTCATGTTGACCTGCAGATGACAAGTTGAAGATTTAACATAACAAAGAACTGGTTGAATTGACCATAAATGAGACAAAGATCAAAGAAGAAGAAGAAGACGAGGACCAACATTATGACAGCACATTTGCACAAAATGAAAAGGTATTAATTAAAAGCAATACCTTTCATAGCCAAGACCTTCCAGGACAACCGAGACAAACTCCCAAAATTTCATGCGTTCCATGTTGGTAATAAAATATGCCTGCAAAACCAATCTCCATTTAACAAACCTGCCAAAACCCAGTTATAATATCCTAGTTGGACATGTCCTCACTCATGTATGTATCTTCTTGTTTAACTTTCCTAGGAGACATTCCAATTAAATTTTGAGGCATAAATCTGCAATTGTAAAGAAAATGCCATGAAGGTGGTTGCATACACAGAAAGTTCAAGCATAAACCTTTGTTCAATCTTAAAGTTGCTTAAGGATGCAGAGAATGCACTGTTATTCCTAATGCCTATCCAGAACAGGGACCATAAAGCTTCAAAGTACCTATCATGGTGCAGGAAGTCACCAAGACTGCCTCCACCAGTCCACCCCCAATGAGGTTTTCTTGGCTTTGGGCTGCACCGTAAGCTCACCAAACCAAGCATATGCACCCCATAAATTACGGAAGTTAGAGTCTGTTCAGGCCATGTTCTCACTCACACGAAGTCAATGGGTCCAAGCTACCCCTTGGTCCCACTCAACTGCCTCCTCCCAGTTTCTTCCTCAGGTCAGTCAATTCTCCTCTCAAATTGGTGTTTCTCAACCATCAAATCATTTTAAGTGATGCATGATACATCTCCACCTAAAGCCTATCACTACACTGCATTGTTATATCTATGGATATTTGACAATACAGCCTATCTCATATATTAAGTCTCAAAGATTCCAACAATATAGTCACATGCAATAAATTGGATAAATCAAAATTGGTTCTAGCACAACCAGAATAAGCAAAGAAGTACAACCCATTTGAGAACAAAAAATAAATGCATTCAAACTTAGAATCCACCCCCACCCCCAACAGTAACTTTGCTTTTCCAAATCTTCCCCATAGATGACAATTGGATTTGATGGAGGAAGCTCTCTCTCTCTCTACACACACACACACACACACACACACACACACACATATATGAACCTGGCCTGATGCTTTTTCTGCAACCATCCCTTCTGATGCAAGAGCTCGCTCAGCACATATATGGGCATGTGCCACATTTTCAACATAAGTGAAGTCATAAATGTTGTTGCCATCTCCAACAATGAACTGATCATTTTAGAAAAGAAAGGAATCAATAATAGATTTTATTGAATGTTAATGTAATGCACTTATGTGTGTGTTTCTGTGTAATATAATCTTCTTCTTTTTTGACAAGCGTGACATGTGTGTGTGTGTGTGTGTGTGTGTGTGTGTGTGTGTGAGTGTCTGCATTTGTATACATTTACATACATATAGCCCAAATGTATTCACCACTCAGTACCCCAAATTTTATATGATTTAGAAGATTCTTGTACCCAAACCTGGTATTTCCTACCAAGCAGAGAGGCACAATTAAATGATCAAATGATTATTTGATCAATGTTTTTAGTGGTCAAATTTCTTGTCTAATAATTATTTGATCAATGTCTTAGTCAAAATCTGTGTCATTCATGTATCACATCATAGATGTGGATGACTGAACCCGTCATAATGTCCAATTTGTTGTATATCACATGCACAACCAGAAAACAAAAATGGAGACAAATTCATCACTAAGCAGAACAATGAATATATACATACCTTCAATTTCCCTGCCCTTGCAGCATCAACTAAAGATGGAACAAACAACCTATCTCCAGGACCAAAAATGCTGCTAGGACGTATGCAGCATGTTAAAAGTCCCTTAGTCCCATTCGATTTGATAACCAATGCCTCTCCTTCAGATTTAGTTGCTGAATATGAATCATTGTGCTGAAACAGGTGAAGACAATATAGGCATTGTGTAGACATTCTAACCAACAGAAAGGACATTATAAATTGAGGATAGATAATACTACTAAAGTTTACAAGATCAGCACAAAAAATAGACACAAGCAAAGAGATTGTTCGATGTTCATAAGTAATAGACATAATAACATAAATTGAAAGCTTTTAATTTTTATTTTTTTACAGATTTATTCTAATATAAGTAATAGATTTAATATTTTTTGACAAACTTTTTGGTGCCATGCATGGGTTATAGCAGCAGCAACAACAAACTCAACACTTTTAAAGTGAAGTGAGTACCTTAGCCGGGTAGGGCACTGATTCATCCCCATCCAAAATGCCATGAACCCCATCAAAGACCACACTAGGAGAGCTAGTATAGATCAGTCTCTTCACTTTATGCTCAATACAAGCATCAATAACATTCTTGGTCCCTATAATAAATCATAAACAAACCACAGCATAATAAGACAAACAAACTCAAACACCCAAAACAAAGAAAGATTCAACAAAGTCCAAAAGCACATCAAAAAAAGCCAATAGGCTAAACACCCATCAAACCTAGCACTCTGTACCTTCCACATTGACCGAATAATGTAGCTGGTAATTGTTGATCGAAGAATTCGGCGCAGCCATGTGGAACACAACCTCAGCTCCTTCCAATGCTGTTTATCATCATTATTAAAACAAAAACAAAAAAATTCAAAACTTATGCAGAAAAATTTTCAGCTAGGCATTTTATCAAACAGTTGGAAGGGGTGAGCAAACCTTTGAGAACTTGGTCCTTGTTTCGAAGATCCATGGAAACATAAACAGCTTGAGCAGAGCGCAAGGCTTGGCCGAGAGTTCCATTCTCCTCGTGAGGGTCAAGGCTAATGGTGGGACCCATATCAGCAATTCGGACGAGGAACATGTTATATGAGATGAGCTTTTCAACCAAATGACGAGCAGCAAAACCACGACCTCCTGTCACCACGCACCATCTCTCAGTACCATCATCCCCAGATGCCATTTCTCTCTGCAAAACCATAAAAAACCCAATTGACTAAAGCATTAATTGTGTGTATTTGTAATGTGTTTGATAGATCTTGATAAGGAAGAAGAATTATGAAGTAACCTTTTTCAATGAGGGAGTGATCGATGGGATCTTAATTGATTCTGGGCTGGCTTGGCGAGTTCAGCTAGTGTAGGTGTACTATTTGCACAGACTGATATTTGGTGGTCGTTGGCTTTGGATTTGGTGGTATAAAATTTGAGTTTTTGTAGTTACCAAAGTAATTCACTTTCACAAAACTCACTTCTTCTTTTTTTTTCTTTTTTCTTTTTTCTTTTTTCTTTTTTTTTTTCAAAAATTCAAAATCACCTGCATGGCTGCATCATACATCATAAATTTGAGAATGTCTATTAAAATGAGTGTAGAACTAAATATGCTGCTAAATTTTTTTTTTTTTCAAAAATTCACAACCACTTACATTGTATATACCTCATAAGTTCGAGAAATACTACATATCTATAATTAAAAAAGATATATTAAAACTAGTGTAGAATTGATTTGCTCCTAATTTTTTTTTTTTTGTTAATTTACAATCACTAACATCATACATCATAAGTTTGAGAAATAATAAGTATCTATTAAAAAATTATTAAAATGAGTGTAGAACTGATTGTGCTCCTAATTTTTTTTTTTTATTTATTTACAACCACCTACATCATACATCATAAGTTTGAGAAATAAATGTATCTACTAAAAATTTATTAAAACGGGTGTAGAATTGATTGTGCTCCTAAATTTAATTTTTTTCAAAAATTCACAATCATCACATCATACATCATAAGTTTGAGAAATACTATGTATCTATTAAAAAACTATTTAAACGAGTGTGCCGCATGCCCATGTTGGGCTACCATTGCCTAGGCAGCATATATGCCAGGGCCTTAACTGCGTGCCCACGCGAGGCATGCCATGGCCTAGGCTATGTGCCCCGTGGGTGGATTACCAAGGCCTTGGCATGCCCTTGGGACCCCTCAAAGGCCATGGCAGCTACGTGGGGAGCACGCTGCTACCAAGGCCAGATAACCTCTTTGAACAACTCTTGATCTTCACCCCTCAAAAAGTGCTTAGGACCGAATCTTTCCTAGCACCAGGAAACATTGATTTGTTGAGAAAACATAATGCCCCTTTTTGAAGCAATTCTTGGAATCTTGTCTTGGTTTTTCGTGAATTGATCATGCTCCTGATTTTTTTATTTTTTTTTTCAAAAATTCACAATCACCTACATCACACATCGCAAATGTGAGAATACTATGTATCTACTAAAAAATTATTAAAACATGTGTAGAACTAATTACCTACATCATACATCATAAGTTTGAGAAAATACTAAATATCAATTGAAAAAATTATTAAAAGAGGTGTAGAACTGATCGTGATCCTAAAATTTTGGATACTTCCTTCAAACTTGGCTTGGGTGAGGGCCCATCAAGATTATTCTTCTGCATCGACCCAACACAATCGAATATTGAATTTTGATAATAAAGAACATAATATGCTAATAATAATAATTAATAACTCTAGCCAAAAAAAAAAAAAATACCAAGCACAGATATTTAACTTGAGTTATATTGCAAGCATGTTCTTCCATGTGATCACCTAATTTTAAAAGTTTTATTGAATTGCAAGTGTTTCCAATAATTTGTAAATGAAAAGTGGGTCAAATTAGGGGTGTTTCGTACCTTTTTTGGGATAGGAAAACTCGTGTGAGGTAGAAGTGGGGCAAACTAGGCTCAGGACGGGTTGGAAGTATTTTTGTCATGCCTAATGAGATGGCTTCAACATTAACAAGTTAGTGAAGAGATAAAAATGGGAGGAACAATCTTGAGAGTGATACAAAAAAGATGAAGCAAGTGTTTTTGGATGGTAATAGAATATGTTATAATAAATAAATAAAATATTAAATTATACTAAATTAAAAAAAGTAGATAACTTTAAAAAGTTTGCTTTTTGCTCCTGTAATATTTTGGATTTTTCCCCAATAACTTAGGAGCAAAATGTGGATGAAAAAATAACTTAATTTATAATAGTCTAGGGATAAAACCAATAAAGAAAATACTTTAGTATAAAAATAGAAAATGTAACATTTTCAATAGATTGGGAATGAAAAAAAAAAAAAAAAATCATGCAAACTTTAGGGATGAAAACAATATTTTGGCCTAAAAACATATGTATGCCCGTTAAGGACTACATGGGTTGGCAACCCGTCCCTTCCCTGTCACCTATTTACGGTAGGGAAAATTCGAGTAGGGTAGGGCAGGGTGAGTCAATCGAGATGGAGAATTTTTGCCGTCCATAGGTAAAATGGTACATTTAAGAGGATAAAGGAAAAAGATAATTCATTCATTATTGGACAACAACAAAAATGAAGAGAAGTTTCTATCATAAATGCCATTGGCTACACAGTACACCTATTATCTTTTGTCACTAAAGCAAACTATTCTGTAAGCAATAGTCCATTTTACAACAATAAATTATTTATGTTAATGAACAAAGTCATATGGAGTTCGATATATATATCATTATGGTTGGAGTAGGGGAAAGGGTTGTTCAATAAGCCCAATATTGAGCACCACAAGGCTTATAGATTGAGCACCGTTATAATATTCAAAATTACCTCTACAATGTTCGGCCTCCATCACCTTCCCCCACCACCTTATCAACCAAATTTTCACATTATTCACCTGTAACAAATCAACTAGGTGCTTGAGGAAATCTTTCCTTCAATCGATTTGTACAACTTTCCATAAAGAGAAAGCTTGTCAAGCACTCTCAACCTCCCTCCACATCGATATTTATTGTATCTCACAAACTTTTAATTGCATACAAATTTGCAATTGAGACTGCCCCCCCTTCACATCAATATTTATTGTGTCTCACAAACTTTTAATTGCATACAAATTTGCAATTGAGGTGCCCCCCCCCCCCCCGCCCCCCCAACATATTACCTCATGCACGCTACTGTGGAGTATATCCCATTAGTCCACCAAAGGAAACAATCTCTAGCACACTCATAAAACCTGCTTTTGAAGCATGATCCCTACCAAAAGTTTTCCAAACACACCCTATAAAAACCCACCAGTCCTATTGGGCCATTGGCTAAGACAAGCCATTTATGATCACTACTATTTTAAGGAATTTAGTGCAAAAGAATATTGTAAAACTTATGGTTTGTTTGGATTGAGGGGGAGTAGAGTAAAATAGAGTATAATTAGCCCAAAATTAACCTATTCTCAGCCAACTCTACTCTACTCTCTTCCACTTCCCTTCTCTCCCCTCTCAATCCAAACAGACCCTTAGTTATCAAAGTATCTTTAGCTAGCTTCCACCCCAGCTTGCCCAAGTCACATTAAGGGATGTATGTTTCATGTAGAAAGGAAGGCGTATCAGTAGCAGCTAAAACATGTTTCTTCTTTCGGAACAATTTCCTTGTAATTCAATCTTTTTATGTTCAATCCATCCACCTATAAGTTAAATATGGCCACCTGAGTTGGATCTAGCCCACAGTTGGGTCATATAAAGCTTAACTAGACTGTGTTCTAAAAGGCCCAAAGAGGTCATACATATAGTGAAATTCAGCCTACCGTGAGTTTTTTTTAATCTTTGAAAACCGATTAGAATACAAAAATTTGAGCCATATGTTTGGGAGGTAAATTGAATAAATTATAAGAGACATTTCATAGATCCCCTCTTGTTTGGGAGTTTTGTAGGAAGAAATATAACAGTTATACATTAGTACCCATTTCATTTTATTATTTTATACGTGTTATATCCAAAATGTTGGCAAAGTGAATCATTCCTCTCATTATTTGCTATGAAATTATGTTTTTATTCTCGTTTTTTTAATAGATGAATAACGCTCTGTTTGTTTTAGTAATAATGTTATATAGAAAATGAATCATTTCCCAAAAAGCATTTTCTATAAAATTATCTAACTTTCCTATATTTGGTAACAACCTTAAATGAGTTAAAAAACAAAAAAAACAAAAAACAATCTTTCAACTTCCTTTATTTAGCTTGCTTTGAAATAGAATTATTTTTTCAAAAATATTTGTAAAAAATAATCTCTAAAAATAAGCCATACTTTTTATGTTAATTAAATATAATTTTCCTTTAACTCATTTTTTTAGATGCTACCAAATACTGGAAAATATGAAAAACTATCTATACACAATGTTTTCCATCGAAACAAACATAGCGTAATTAACTACAATTAAACTACGTAGGGTTCATTATAATAATCAACCCTAAACTATAAGGGTGTTTTCAATGTGTAGACTAAGGTTATGTTTGGTAATAGTTTTATTTTCTATTTTCAAAAACTTGTTTTTGGGAATACAAAGAAAAAAAAAAGTTTCTTGTATTTTTGAAATAAAAAACATGTTTGGTTAGTTGAAACTTAAAAAAAAAAAAGTTTTTTGAAGAAAAAAATAGAAAATACTAAAATATTTTGTTACTAGGATTTGAACTCTAATGCTAACTCATTAAATGAGACAGATTCATTAAATTAAATGCATGTTTTTATTGACTTTGAAAATTAGAAACTGAAAATAGCATTTTGCATGTTTTCAGTTTCCTTCACAAATTGAGTTTTGAAAACAGTTTTTGTTTTCTGTTCATTTTGGGTTGCCAAACAAGTTTTTTTGCCTCAAAAATAGAAAATTGTTTTTGAAAATATAAAATAAAGGAAAAAAACAGTTACCAAACATACCCTAAATTTCTAAATTTTACAATACATTTCCTAATTAGATGTTAATTTATAATTTCTACCTTAATATAAATTAGTGTAAAAAACTAACAAAATGGTTACTTGTTGTAGAGGGCATTGTAATGTGCATAATTGATTTAAGCCATTGTAAGGACACGATTCCTTTGCGGCCCAATAATGATGTTGGGCTCGCACGTGAAAGATCCCTCACAATATGATTTGTAGAGAGTGGGCTTGAAAAGCTAGCCGTTGGGCACGGGGCGATATTCCAGTCTTGATTTTGGAAGAATTCATGTTGAAAAAGGAGTTGGGCTTGAACATTTAAGCCCTACGGCGTCGCATCCTATGGGGTTGGACTCCTCGGACTTGATCCGAGGACCATTAAGGTCTTACACCGGTTACCCAACGATGGGTTTTTTCTGTGATTTCAGGTGTTGTTGAGGTGTTTTCACCCCTGTAGTCCTTCTTTCTGGAGGTCAGATGGGAGTCCCTTCTAGGTTCACTTACTTTTTCTTTTATACTAGCTTACGTCCGCTGTCCTTCGTCCACGTGTAGGGTCAACCTTTACAAGACTGATATTTGTCCCATCAGTCTAATCCCAGAATTATGGGGGATGGTTGATAAAGCTGAAGAATACGGCTCTGTTAGGTGCAGAGTCTTATCTGGGAAGGGTAGCGTAGGGATAACTCTCCCAAGATCTTTTAGATCTCCTTCCACCTTTATTCCCTTATCTCTTTTTTACCCCTACCCTCAATGGAGCTTTGGGTCTGCCGAGGACGAAACTGTGCTCGGCTGCATCTCCGGGCCATTACCTTTTTCGGTTTGGGCCTTTGGACTCCCCACGAGCAAGTGGGCCTGGCCCACAAATTATTGGGCCCCACAGCCATAATTTTGGATGGAGGGTGGATATCACAAATTATTCTCAATTTGGGATATTGACCGTAAGATTTTAAAATTTTGGATACACATTATAAATAAAATATAGTTTAAGATGGAAAGCTAAAATTAACCCAAGGAAATATTTATTTATAAAATTCCAAACACAAATTTTTCCATTTTATTTCTCTATGAACTACCAAACATAGTCTATTGGTAATATGATGAAATGTCTTTTGTATGACCCAATATGTATCAAAATGTTACATTACGTTACTTCCTACAACCAATTTTTGCATGATAATATGCATAAAATAATTGAATTATAACTAAAGTTTTTATTATTATTTTATTTTGATAGTTACAACAATTAGGACGTGAGAGAGAGTTGAACCATGTACATTTCCATTAGAAATATTATGAGATACTAGTTGAATTACAAGATTTTTGGCAAAATATAACTATATATGGTTTAAGATTAATGTACTCTATTGTAATAATGCACTATCTCACAATGGATGAGCATGCTAGAGCAAGTTTAACTAAAAATCTTGAGGCAAGGGACAAAGTTCATTCTTGCACAAAAAATAAGGTTTTTTTTTTAGAATATTAAGTATTTTTAACGCACACACAGAGAAAGAGAAGAAAGTCTTAAAACACAAAAAGTAAGTTGATACAATAAACTTGAAGACAAATTGAAGTCATTTACTTTTTTTTTTTTTTTTAATGAAAAAAGAAGAAGTAAACATCAACTTAGTGGTGATGAAAAATGTGAGAAAAACAAATTATGTGAGCGCGAGTCTCTCCTTTTGTTTTAGATAGTATTTAATTATTATTTTTCTTAAATACATGACTGCCTATTCCAAAATACACAAGCTATATGTAAATATGTACAAATAGTAAATACTAAATAATAACCTCTTCAGCGAGTCATATCATATATAGAGTATAGACAAACAACAAATTGATTACTCTCTGATTTTTTTTTGGCCACATATTAGATGATTGAGAGAGAAAATTCAACAATAAAAATCACTACAAAAGCTGATTTGAACAGTCTCAATCCCCTAATAATATGATCAGTCCTTCACTCCTTCTCAAAAAAAAAAAAAAAAAAAATCACTAAAAAATGATCAATGATTCATAACATACCATAATTTACGTATTCTAGATGGTATCAAAACTCTCAAAACTCCAAATTAGGCATCTCCAAACGACAAAATCTAGCCATAGTTCAAAATCTCGACATATAACTAATGACCAAAAACAAAGTAATACCATATATATTGGCATCTAACCTCAAAGTAGTGAGCTTTCAAAACAATAATTAAACTTTTGTATTTATCCAAAAATTGATAAAACCGTTAAGCCACTATTTTATCCCAAAAAATTGTTGCAATTCAGCGCAATGGTATGGCAATTAAATAAGATATTCACTTAATGTAACTACAACTTCTAAGACTTAACTTTTATCATATAGTAAGTACATAATATAAGGAACTTTAATTTATTTTCAATCTTCTATTTTTTCTGCATACTAACTTAACACATCTACTTCTAAAAAGAATAAAATATTACGATTTTTTGTGAAACAACATATTTTCATGGGCCAAAATGGGGTTTTACTCCTTTCTCACAAACTTTCCAGCAAAATGCCCTCTATCTGAAACTATTTAGAAATATGCCCCTATTTTGAAACTCGATTTTTAGAAAGTTAAGTTTCAAATGTAAAACTCGATTTTTGGATAATTGAGTTATAGCGAAATTGAACTAAAAAAAAAATTCCTGGAACTCGAGTTCCACAAAATTTATTTATTTAATTTTCAGTTCCTTATAACTCGATTGTCCAAAAATCGATTTTTAAAATAGGGACATTTCCCTAAATAGCTTCAGACATGGGGCATTTTGTTGGAAAGTTTTGGCGAAATGGACAAATGCCTATTTTGGCCTATTTTCATGTCAAAAACTTAAAGAGTTCATGCATTACTAATGGGACATGATAGGTCCAAGAACCTTTTTGTATGATATAATATACTTAAATATAAGGATGGGTTCAAAGAATTTTGTCTTAACGATATTTTATGTCATCAATAATTCAAAATTAAAATAAAATATTATAAAAACGTGTTGTCTTTGAATGTTATTAATAGACAGTCACTTTGATTTATTTTCAATCTTTTATTTTTTTCCTATACTAACTTAACACGTCTTCTTCTAAAAATATAAACATTTTGGCTTTTTTTTTGAAACCGCATATCATGTCAAAAGCTTAAAAGCTTATAAAGAGTTCATACATTAGTAAGACTTGATTTTATAGATCCAATACCCTTATTGTATGATATAATAATATACTTAGATATAAGGACGGGTTCAAAGGGTCGATCTTGTCTTAACGATATTATGTTAGCAATAATTATTAAAAAAAAAAAAAAAAAAAATTGCTGTCTTTGAATAATAGACATTCACTTTTTGAAATTTTTATTAGGGTAATTGCTCTTGTACATCCTTGCTATCGTACTTTAGTCAATATGGACATCATCATCATCATCATCATCATTATTATTTGTGTCTCCATTGACCATCATCTATTGCCAGATTAAATAACAAATACGGCTTTGAACCATTAAACAACGTGCCACGTTGATGATACTAGATTGGTTATTTTTTATATTTTGGTTCTCTCCTCTCTAGCCTTTACTCACGTTGTAAGGGAAGCCAATTTCTTAGCCCATGATTTTGTAAGCTTAAGGGGAATGATGGAGATCTGTTATATATATATATATATGTATATATATATATGTTTTTCGTTAATAATATGAGTTTATTCAGAAAATTAAAAACAAAACAAACAACGTACGCATGATTCTAATTAAGCAAGCAATATATATATTAGCAGTACAAAAACAAACACAGATTTTTATTTTTAGCAAAGAGAACAAAACATAGAAAAGGAAATACATTTCCAACTGTGTATTATACCATCAAAGTTTAAAGCTAACCACTATGAACGTTCCCAACTGTGTAGATACTTCCATAACCCAAATCAAATGCTAGTTTGCATTCATATAAAATAAAGCACAATATACTAGTTTTAGTTTCCCAAATCAGCTGGTTTGATATCATTTTTTGGCAAAGACTCAGTCGATGCCGATGGTGGAGCCGGAGTGCTGGGAGGAGGAGCAAGAGTCTGCCGCGGTGGCAGAGCCTGATTGGGTGGTGGAGGTGGAACAGCCTTGTCTGCAGCAGCATTGTCCGAAGGAGGAGCTGAGAGGTCTTCAAGGGAAATGAACACACTCTGTGATGGCTTCCTTTGGTGGCGACCTACTCTCTGAGACATTTTTCTTCTTCTTCTTGTTTTTTTCTTCAAGCAAACTGATAAGAATCACAGAAACAAATATGGGAGTTTGAGGAAGGAAAGCAAGAGAGGCTGATGAGAGAGACGGTGGGGGTTCGCTAGATTTATATTGCACAATACATAGTTGACTTCTTTTGTATATGGTAATGTCTTAAAAGGGTTATCCAATGCACCGGGATTCGTGGGCAATATCTTGCACAAGATGCAATTCCAAATTGCATTGATGTCTTGATAATACTTTTTTTCCCTTTCCCTTGGGTTGTTAGAAATACATTTATTTATTGTTAAATATTTCTACTCTTGAACTCCTAAGTACTTTGTCTATGAAACAAACCTGTCAAACACATATTTTCTTTATATAAAGCTCTCACTTAATAAGATTCTCAATCTATTATTTTGGGTTAAATTGATAGATATTGTGATGCTTCATTTATGTATCTTAAATCTCGTCAAACTCTCCCCGCTGACTATCTATTTAATAAAGAAAAAAAAAAGTTATTATTTTGAGTGGAAGATAAATATCATGCACCAAGATTGGACCATACTAGTATTTTCAACAAAACATTTAAAAAAAAAAAATCATAATGGCATAAATGCCCCTACAAGGCATTGATGCTTTTTTTTCCTCCTTTTTGTGGATCAGAAAGTGTCTAAAATCCTTGTAACCAAATATGATTGACATGTTTCCTTATGAGGAGAATTTAGTTTTGAATTTCCCATTCTCCACTTATGGTTTTGTTGTGGAGGGTGTTGGACAACATAGAGCCCATAATCAAGGTGAGTGACTCCATAATTAATTTGACATTCTCATGCAATTCACGATTAAGGTTGTAAACGAGTTGAGTCAAACTATATATTAAAATTTCCAAATTGGTTCATTTAATTTTATGTTAAACATAAGTCAAATTTGATCTCCTCACGAAGCTAAATAGCATGATTAAATTTTGGTCATTTCTTGTCAAATAAATCCAAACTTATTTATGAGTTACTTGATTAAAATAATCTTCTCTTATATTATGTAGTAAACACCGCACCTAATTTCTATTACCCTTTAACAAATCTAATGATTAATAACTGAATTATAGTTTACATGTAAGAAATTTAAAATGATATGTCATGCCATTATTGTTCAATTAATGTACAAAGAAAATCCACTGCATAATGGTGAAAGAATTCTTTTCATTTATGGCCTTAGGGTGGAGCCACCTTATGCATGGCCCCCCCAACTTTTTTTAAAACCTTTCTAATTATAGGTAAAACTAGGCTAGAATCATTTTGACGCTCTGTTTGTTTCGCTGGAAAACCTTCTATAAAGATGGTTTTCCACATTTTCCAGTGTTTGGTAGCACAAAAAAACCTGGTCAATGGAAAATTATCTTTGGTCAACGAAAAATTCTAATAAAAATAAGGCTTATTTTCTATAGGTTGTTTTCCAAAAAAAAAATTTGGAAAACAATCTCTCTCTCACGCGTTGAATCTCTTATAAATATTATTTTCGTCTATAGATGTGGGAAACATAATTTTTTGGCGCCTTCTCTCTCTCATGGTACACTACAACAAAATGTATTTTCAGTGACGAAAAAATTCGTCACTAAAAGTTCAGTTTTTCGTCACTAAAAACCTTTAGTGACGAAACTCATTTCGTCACTATAGCCCCGTCACTAAAAGTCCTGGTGACGAAAAATTTCATCACTAAAAGTCCGATTTGATTTTTTTTTTTTTTTTTAACTTTTAGTGACGAAAACATTTCGTCACTAAATGTTTTCCTCACTAAAAACACTATTCAGTGACAAAAATATTTCGTCACTAAAAACACTTTAGTTTACTAAATCATATTTAGTGACGAATAATTTCGTCACTAAAACTATGTTTGGGTACATATAGTGACGAAAAAATTCGTCCCTGAAACTATTTTTAAGAAAATCTAGGCACATATAGTGATAAAAATTTTCGTCACTAAAACCATTTTTTACAAAATTCTGCTACATTTAGTGACAAAATATTTCGTCACTAAAACAATTTTTTGTTGCTATATTTGTGACGGAAAAATTCGTCGCTAAAACTTATTTTATGTTTTTGTTTTTTCATGGCTTTGATATTAACCTATAAACTGTCATTACATTATTAAAACTTCACATTTGAATAACACATTTATTTCAACAACACATTTATAAAAAAACGATCCATACATTCCACAACTAAAAAATAAAATAAGTATCCAATTCAAACTCCTTCCATACAATAATTGTTTGCAACACATACAATAACACAAGATGTTTTATAACAATACAAAAAGTGTAGCATAATATAACTAGGACCAACAGAAGATGTCCTCAAATGTCTTCAAGTAATGCCAAAAATAAATGCCCTAAAAGCCACCAATATGAAATCTGCACAGATATAAAAACAATACTACATTAAAATTATAAAGTAAAAACATTAACTATGTTATAAGAAACATTTCTAACAATGCATTAAGAGTAGCCACATACCAACTATGTTATAAGAAAATTTACGTAAATTTTCTCGCTTTTTCTCTCTTCCCTTTACTTTTTTTCTCCTCATACCCTCACTGTCACTAACTCTGGTCTTTCCTCTTCCCATAGATCTCTCTCTTTAATTGTCTCTCTTCTCTCTTTTCTCCATGTTTCTCTTCCCCTCTGTAACACAATTCTCATATTAGATTTTTTTTTTCCTTCACTGATCGGTCAATAGCTCCTACTTGCAAAGGAGAAAAAATTTGCAGCAGTAATTATTTCATTCCCCTCTACCAAAATCCCAATTCTTTACTTTGAATTTCAAGTTCGATTTTCTTTTTTCTCTAAGAAATTTTTGGTTTGATGGATTCCAAGTAGAAGTTACTTCCTTTTCATACATAAAGTGCAAAAAAAATAAAATAAAAAAAGAAGGAGAAGAAAGAATGAGTGAAGTAAAAGATGAAAATTTTAAACATAGTACCTATATTGCCCTAAATTGCTTTTACATGGGACAATCTTTACTGTGGACTAATAATATTGTTATATAATGAATGATAATTGTTTAGGAGAATTGCATTTGTTGGCAAATACTTTTTTTGTTGGCAGATACTACGTAGTGATGATATATTATGTAGTACATTATGTAAATACATAATTTAGAGTAATATTGAAGACTTGTGGTTGATCATAGTAGACAAATGGTTGATATGTGTGTGTGTATATGTTACTGTCTATTTATACAAGCAAAATGAGTGGTAGAGATCATGAAAATTTGACAACTAATTAATTTTGATTGTATCTATTGTCAAAATTTTAGTATGAAAACCAAATTTATTCTTGGTTTTTTATTTATAAGGATTACGTTAATTAGTTTTCATAATATACATGTTTTAAATTATACAATAAATATTTTAGAAAAAATTGCATACCAAACATCAGAAAACATTCTCAAGCTCATTTTTAAGGTTGTTACCAAACACTGGAAAATAAGACAGTTTTCTAGAAAATGCTCTTTGGAAAATAAATGATTTTCTAGAAAACGTTAATGCTGAAACAAACAGAGTGTGAGTTAAGAGTTGGCCCCCATAAGATTAAAAGATCGGCCCCCCCTCCAACACGTCACTCATAAAATTCTTCCCATCCCAAATCCCAACTGTACAATTATAAAAATTAACTCCTTTTGTCTTTTCCATTATTCGCTAAAGCATGATAGCCACATCCATATTTTTTTAGTTTTTAGTTATTCAATTTTTGTGAAGGGATAAAACTAAGGTGTAGTACATCAGATTACCTGATTAAAATTATATGTATTGAATTTAATTGTTCTTAAAAATAATAACATTATTTGTATTTTATTGATCATGTTAAACATGTGCTTGAATTTAATTGAAGAACCTAATGTATTACACTTAGGATAATGCACTTAAGTTTTGCACTTTCTCAAAACTATTACAATATCATTTTCCACTTAAAAACCACTGAAAAGACTCTTCTCTTCACTTGGTTCTCTCTCTTCAGTTACTCTTCATTAACTCTTCCATGGGATGCTCTCACATAATCAAATTTTCATTAGTTTCTCCCTCTTCCTTAACAAAGAGTTTTCTTATTTAAAGCTAAGCAAATATTGAGAAATACCAACTTCTTCTTCTGCAATTTTGTTGTATACTTATATTTGATTTCTATGATTTTTATGGACTTATGGTTTTTCAAAAGAATAGCAGAAACTCATGAAAAAAAAAGACTTAAGATGCTCAATTGGTCAATTAACTTGTTAGTATCTTGATATTTGAGTGCTATAGAATTACACTGACAAATTTTTTTTATCAATAATCTTGTGTTATAAATATACTGTACTTCGAGTTTTTCATTGAATTACAAATCAAAATGATAGTTTTACCTTGACCCCCAGAAAAAATTATTGGCTACGCCCTTGGGCCTACCAAAGACCCCCTCAATTTTAATGTCGATACACTATCTATACTTCTCAATCCTCCCATCAAAAAGTATCATTGATTGTTATTAGTCAAGAATTGGACAGAAAAGTAACGTCTATTAAGCAAATGACGTTTTAAGTTTTGGTTCATAAATAGACTCCTAATAAAACGAGTTTTTATATCACTCTTTTTTTCTTTTTTCTTTTTTTGAGAATCCAGACCGATAGGTCAAGTTTTATTCCATGAAGAGAAAAAAATTACACGATATGATAGGCCAAGTTTTTTTTTTTTTTTTTTTCGTTATTGTATATCACTCTTATTACTATTATTAAATATATTAAAAAAAATCCGAAATTATATTAATCAAAAAAGTAGGATAAACTCTACGTGGGCTACGTTAAGTCTTCTGGCCGATAAAATATTAT
Organism: Quercus lobata; assembly: GCF_001633185.2. Lineage (NCBI taxonomy): Eukaryota > Viridiplantae > Streptophyta > Magnoliopsida > Fagales > Fagaceae > Quercus > Quercus lobata. The sequence goes on along the minus strand of NC_044908.1, from coordinate 10,574,726 downwards.
AGAAATTAATCATTTGAGTTAATTAGATAAAATGATTTTTGTAGGGTTGCAATTTAGGGCCCATGCCCAACAGGAATGGAGTTCTGGCCCAAGGAGCCCAAAACAATGAATTTATAGAGAATGGGTTGCAGAACTAGGCCTTAACGAAATAGGTACTAGCTAAAATTGGGTCATGCAACAATCGAGAATAAGAAAATCCCCTTCATGTCCATTAGATGTTCAATCTGAGGAGACGTGGAGGATGTATATCGGTCCCTGTTCAAAGGCTCTGGTCCTAACACTGTTCTTCTGTTCTAAGTTCCCTTTTTTCTCCGTCCCCTCTTCATGAGGACTTCCCTCTCTTATATAGCCCTCTCGAAATCATCAGAGCCTTACATTTGTTGGTTATCTGGACCTCCACTTGAGTGCCTGTCCCATCGGACATCCCCCCCCCCCCATCTTTCTGTGAGTTGTGGTAGCCAAGACAATACTGTTCACAAGTCCTCTCCACATTAATGCGGCCAGAAAAGTAGCTGTCATGCATTTAATGTGGCAGCTGCAGCCTCTCCCTTGGCGTCCTACACTTTCCTCCTTCTTATGGGCTTATGGGACTCATCCTTGTTACCAATGCTCGTAGGTGTGGATATTTCTAGCAGGCAGAGTGCATGTTTGAGTCATGTTTGGTACGTCCGAGGAGACATTTCTCCTCGGACCGCCTTTTAGCCCTCTTAAGGCCCACTAGAGTTGGGCCGGGGGCCATTTTGGCACCCACACCTTGTTCTCGGACGTGATCGAATTTTCTATATGGGGCCCAAGGCCCATTGTGTGATCTTGGGCTTTTGCCCCTACAATTTTCATTTAAGAACTTTCATAAACCTTTTTTTTTTTTTTGAGAAAATGAACTTTCATAAACTATTTTTTTTTTTTTTAAATTATTTTTTTATATACAAGATAGAATTTCTATTTTAGCCTAATTTAAGTATATGTGTGTGAAGCTCCCTCCTAGAGACTTGAACCCTAGCCTTTTCCCTCCACACCTCACAAGTACTTATATTTATGGAGTGACCACCGCACCAAGGGTGTGCAGTGGTATAAACTAGATTCACTAACTTTGAATTGTTGCCAAGTGCCTCGTACCTTAAGTGATATTGCCTAGTTCTTTTTGAGAAAAACTAAGGTTTGAATCCTCCTCCCTCACTTGTTGCAACAATTAAATTTATATACAGAATCCAAAAAAAAAAAAAAAAAAACTTATATTGTTCATAATTACATATATTTTTTTACTACAATTTGAACTATTTATATCATCGATAAATTACAAGTAATAATTTGATATCTTATGCAAGGACAAATGTACGCATTCTAATTTCAAATCATATATAATATTAATATATTTTTATACATATGAATATTATAAATAGATAATATGATTTATATAAACATATAATATTATACTTATTCAAATTGAAACTAACACTCATGAGCTTGTTATCCCGTTTAAATTTCATAGTTTGATAGTTGGACCTAAACTTGAACTTGATTTTTATTTGTTTGATAATAAATAAACAAATATAAATAAGTATTTGCCTAAGTAAAGTTTGAGTTGTTTATAAATAGATCAAGTTGAGTTTACTTAAAACCATATTAAGTAATTGGAAATGGATTCTAAGAAATATTGTTGTATTAATCTTGCTATGAATTATCTCACATTTTCAAAAAATTTGGGCATACACATCTTGATATATAACAAACCTTTTGAGCCTATATGTTATTGCCAAATACAAAGATTTCAACTTTTATTTTTGACATTTTTTGTCTGTAAAGGGACTCATAATTTGCAAAAGCAAACATATTGCATCAGAACATTTTTTTTTTATTGTATAATAATAATAATAATAATTTTTCCCTAGCAAGTAAGAACTGGAATTTTGAACTCAATCATTTATTTTATGTGAAGAATCGGATAATACCAATAAACTATATAAGAGTATAAGACTTTTTATAGTGTACCAACACATATACCATTTTAAAATTGTTATTCAATATATATATATATATATATAACAAAATAAAATATAATATTGTCAACATATTTTTGCCTAAACTTATTGGAAAGTAGAAGATGAGTTAAATTTAATTGAATGAAAAATGATAAAAATGAATAAAGTGAAAATCATTAATTAATGCTGTGTTTGGATTGGGTGAAGTGAAGATAATAGGGAAGGGAAATTATGTTTGGTTATATTTTTGTCTAAACTTATTGGAAAATAGAAGATGAGTTAAATTTAATCGAATGGAAAATGATAAAAATGAATAAAGTGAAAATCATTTATGCTGTGTTTGGATTGGGTGAATTGAAGATAATAGGGAAGGGAAATTATGTTCAGTTGAGCTTGAGAGAAGTGGGCATAAATGGGGAGAAAGCTATATAATGAAAAAGGTACGGTTGGTTTTTTTTATTTTTTTTATAACTTTTTAGTGGCTCACAAAATTACACTTTCGTCCATTATGGCTTGTTTGGAAGTTTAGAGAGGGAGGAGAGTAGTGGGGAGGAGAGTAGAGGGAAATGGTTCCCCTCCACCTTGTTTGGATGTTTTTAAAATTAGTAAGGGGAAAGGGAGTAATTAGCCTTTCCCCTTATTTGGATGTTTTAAAAATTAGGATGGAGAGGAGAGGAAATGATTAAAATAGACAAATTTACCCCTATTTGAAATGGACTTGCAACATTGGTCTATTATTAATTTAGAAATGGTAAATTGGGAAATTTATTTAGTCAAGAATTTATCTACTCTACTTTCCCTCCAAATCTCTCCAATTTGGGGGAATTAAAAATGAGGGGTTAAAGGTGGTTGAAACCCCTCCAAATCCCTCCAAACTCCTCCCCCCTCATTCCTTAATAAACTTACAAACAAGATAATTGAATTACTCTCCGTCCCTCTACTCTACTCTCCCTCATTTTTTAAACTTCCAAACAGCCCATTAGTTTTCATCCCTCTCTCTGCTTCACGAGGATATATATGCTAAAAAAAACACACACACACACGCATTTTTTCTTTCTATTTCTATTCCCTTTACAAACCAAACAGAAGAAACATAAGTACATATATATAATTTTCATTTCTCATTCCATCCCTATTTCTAGACATGTACACACTATTTTAAAAATCACACTCAACTAGTTGGTTCAACTGATTGACTCAAACCTATAACTGGTTAGGTAAAAACTAGAATAATTGATTAAAAAAAAAACTGGTTAAAACCATGAAAAATTGGTCAAAAACTAGAAAGAAAAAAAAAAAACGGAGAACCAGACCCTTTCCTAATTCTCTAACCGTTATGGTTTTTGAAACCATACATATTTGAGGGAAACATTTTATTTTCTCATTTCTTTATCATGTAATTTCCCTTCATTTTTTCCTTTATTATCCTTCTCCCTAGCTACAAGTCTACAACCAAACAAAGTGTAAAATAATGGCACCGGAGTAAAGTGGCAACCACAAACATGGTGACATGAGGAGTATCCAAACAAGCCTACAGCCCAATCCAATTAATTTCTTAAACCCAACAAAAAAAGCCATTATTTTGAACAAATTTTCCAATAATTCAAAAGATATTTGAAGGATAATAATAAGTCATTTAATCCAATAAGTCAAAGAGTATTTAATGTTGGTTTCCTATGAAATATATAGTCATTATGTTTTAGTTCTCCTAAATAGATAAGTTATTTATTTTGTTTATAGTTTCTATGAGTCAAGTTCTTGAAAATGCAATGTTTTTAATTGCTAATTTCATTCTTCCATGCTTAGAATGTTGTTCTAAGCATTATATAAGTCATTTGGTTGAATTTTATAAAATCATGTTATACTGTTTTTAGAATTAACCTTTATGCTTTTCAGAAGATGGATTTATTCTAAATTAACTCTTATCCCTTTAATGGATCCCTTTATGTAGCGAGTTTCTATATCTCTTTGGGTGGTGATATTCTGTATCTCATTGAGTGGTGAGCCAATCTAATTCTATATCCGTAGTTAAATTCCTTTGGGTGGTAATATCTATATTCTTTTGAGTTTGCTTTGTTAGTGAGCTTATCTATCATTTTAATTCTTGAGTGTTTTATTTTTTTTATTTTTTTATTTTTTATATTCGATATAACTAGGAAAAAAAAAAATATATATATATATATATATACATCCATCCTACCCTCATTTATCATATCAGATAAGTTTGGGTTGCCCCATACAATTCCAATATCAAATAACAACATGAATTTTTTATTTTTTGTGTTTTAATGAACATGTTGGGCTAAGTATTAATTTGAGTAAAAGAATAGGCTAAGCCCATATAGTAACAATGATAGGCAAGCCTGGAAACAAAAGCTATTATGGGAAGTGATTCACTTAAGTTGACATAAGATAGACATTTGATGATTTAAGTAAAGGATGCATGAATCACTACGCACCTTTGGCGTAATGGTTACTCTATAAGTATAAGTGCTTGTGGAGTGTGTGAGGGGGAGAGGGGGGGGCAAGGGTCGGAGTTCAAATTTCCAAGAGGGAGTTTCATACACATATGCAAATAAATTAAGCTAGAGATGGAACAAATGCAAAAGAACAAAACGGAGAAGGACATGTGGTGCTAGAGATGGAACATAACCATCAGATCAACAAACCAAAGAACTTATTCACAACATATATCAGAGCAATTTTAGAGACCTTATATTAGGTTATTAGGTCCTTGTAAGCTTATGTCCTAATACTTTTATTTAAGTTTAATGCAATATGTACATGTTGTGAAAATTTGATATATATGAATGTCCATTTCAATGCAACATAGTGTTATTAGAATTGAATTAATCGAATTCTTGTGATTTTCCTTTAATTGAGAGGATATGCTTCAATTTACTTTAAGCCCTTTGATTTCAAGATGATGCAACATGTTTTATAGTCAATTAGTTAACATAGTCACTTTAAGAGTTTTGCCATTTAGCATTTCTTAATCTCTTTAGTTGTTAGCCAGTGCATGTTTCAAAGTCCTATTAGGTTAAGCATTTTCGTACCTCATACCCTAATTTACAAAGTTAGATAACACTTCAAACTAGTTGTCATATCTTGAGAATTATCTCGAGATAGCAACAATTTATCCATAAACATCTTGAACAACCTAAAAAGGTAATTAAAAATACTAAAATTCGTTTTTATTTTAAGGTTATTTTTCCTTCCATTTATTCCCCTTCAAAAATTAAAAAAGATAATTATTTAATTATTATTATTATTAATTTTTTTTTTTAGAATTCATTCTTTTATTTTCTATCTATTTTATTTGATTTCATCCATTTATAAATTCCTAACATTAGGGTTAGAAACAGATTTCCCAATATCCTTTTGGTAAGAGTTTCTATGACTGAGCAATTTCTAAGCCCATATGTGGCCCAAATAGGCTGGCTTGAGGAATGGCCCTGTACAGTTTTACCTTGGGCCTAATTTCACCACACGTACGCATGCATGCAGGAGCCTTATCCCTCAAGGCTTCAAAATCTCACACGGTCCCAACTCCCACGTCTCTTTCACCCAACTAACTTTCTGAAATCCAACGGCTCAGAAAGCAATTGAAAATATGTGATGCAATTGCATGGACCATCCAACGGCCTATACTAACTCTGACGCACCGATGGCGGCATGTGTTATTTCGTACACATCACTAAGAAAAGAGACTGAACCAAACCTCAACACTCTATCCTCTCGATGAGAATTGCTATGTACACCTGTACAAGACGTGACACTGCATCCAAAAAAAAAGTCTGATGTGTCTGGTGACTAATGTCGACGCACTTTAACACAACTTGATAGCGAGAGATTAGATTATGTTATTTATGCGTTAATGAAAAATAATTTAATCACTACTTAATTATGTGTTTAAGTTGTGTTAAATTATGTTGGTAGGCATTGACATATTTTGACACAACTTGCATATTTGTTAATAAATCATGGTTATATCACCATTCGTAATGTTTAATTTGTGTAAAATTATATTGGGTAGGTGTCAACATAATTTACATATATGTTAATTAGCAATTGAATTATATAAACATGGCTTGTGATCAGTGTTTAGTTCCATTGGACACGTTGGGATATGAATATATATCTACATCCCAATGCGTCTAGTAGAATTGGACACTTAACACAAGCTCTTTTCGAATTATATTACTTACTTAAACATCAATCTTCATTGATATTTAGTAAAACTAGCTTTTGAGCACGCGCATTACTTGATTATAATCTGAGATATTTTCTAATAAATAGTAATATTAATCCCTTAAATTAAAATTTGATAGGTTTTTTAAATGAAAAATTAGAAAGGGATAATGATAAGACAATGAATAATAATCATGACCTAAAAAATAAAACTAGGCAAAAAATTTAATGAATTTTGTAGGGAAAAAGCAATGAATAATTTCATTCCAAATTATATAGATTTGATAAATTTCAAATTAAAATGTTACCAAAAATGATAACCTTGGGAGATTTAAAAAATATAGTGGTTGAGAATTTGAAAAATATAGTTGCTAGAAATGAATAAATAAAAAAAAAATTTACAAAAAGAAAAAAAAATTACCCAGTACTTGATTTATTGAAAATAACTTACCATACAAAAAAGAAAAGAAAAAAAAAGGATAAAGATAAATCACTCCATAGTCCACATTCTAAATACTAATTACTATTTTAAATATTTATAATCCACTTAATAATATAAAATTTACAAAAGAAAAAAAATGAAAAATATTACCCAATACTTGATTTCTTGAAAGTAAAGTACCATATAAAAAGAAAAAAAGAAAAAAATAATTAACTACACATTTCACAATCTAAATACTAATTACTATCTTAAATATTTATAATTCATTAAATAAGATAAAATTTATTAAAAAAAAAGTAATTTTTTTTTAGTCAGTACTTGATTTATTGAAAGTAAAGTACCATTTAAAAACCAAAGAATTTAGAATTAATGAATATAAATTTTTTTAAAAATATGAATAATTTATATTTCTATCTAATAATATTCTTTTAAGACTTTTTAAAGGGTTTTATTATTTTTGGTAAAAAATTTTTTTTTTTTTTGAGGGTTAAAAAAATTTAAATTTCTGCTTGCCACCTATTTAAGTTGTGACAAATTGTTTGTGACAGGTTAGTGATCCTAGACTTTTATTACTCATGGTGATGGGTCCTCAGTTTCAAGCCGCAATATATGCCACGTGGAGACACATTACAGGTCAGCTAAAGTGGGCTCCATCATGTATATCCACTTCCCTTCTCGTTGCTTCCAAAACTTCTTCCTGATTTTTTGTTACAATATAATATTTTTTTCTGTCTTTTCAACTCTTTCCTACTCTTTTATCTCTCTCCCTCGAAATTAAATCTCGACCGCGAAACCAGCTTTTCGTTTCAGTTTGTTGCCGCTCAGCACGTTGCCTTTTTATCAATTTCGTTTTCTTCTACCTTTTCCTTTTTCCCAAACACAAACACAAACACAAAAACCCTAATCCTATCAAATCGCGCGCTATACTCTTGTTTGGATCTCTGGCTTTAGAACCAAAAAGCTTTCGTTCTCTCCGCAAATCTCAGATCTGTAAGATTCAAATTTCATTCCAAGGCCCTTTGTTTTTCTCGATTTGATTTCTGCTTGCAGATTTGGATTTATTCAAAGCTTTGAAGGTAATTTTTTTTTTCTTTTCATTATTTCAAATTAAAAAAAAAGCAGTTCAGGCGGTTATTGATTACAATAACGGTTTTTTAATGTGTTTGGTTTGTTTTAGGATATCTAGCGTGGAGGTTACGAAATATATATATTTTTTCTGTTATATAGAGGACCAACGTTGAAATTCAAGTTCAAATTCAAATTCAAATATATTTTGCTTTGAGTTCACAGTTCATAATTAAGAGGGATTTTGGCTTCTCGTGCTGTTTGTTTTTGAATGCTCTCTCTCTGTTTTGCTGTTTGGGAGGAATTGAATTTTGTGGCTGAATGGGAGAGGAAGGAGCACTGTGTTTGGATGTACTGACAATTGGAGTCAGTGAAAACGAGAACACGACGAATGAGTTGAAGCGCGATCATCAGTATCTTCTAGAGGACGAGGCGGAACCGTTGTTTCCAAACAAGAAGCAAGCGAAGGAGGTTTCGAACGAAGACATTCGGTCAGAAGTTTCGAACCCCAACACTTGTTCGCCGAAGCAGAACGGGTCTAGTAGTGTTCAGGAATTCACTAGCCAATCACCTGGACTTGGGAATGGGAATGGGAGTAACAACCAGGTGGAGTGCGGTGAAGTCACCTCCACATGTTTGGGAAGTAACTCGAGTTCGAGTTCAGACGAGGCATTGAGCCACCACGACGACAATGACACTTCTCACGATGCTGAAGCCTCCGCCTCTGCCTCCGGTGCTGTTGAGACGTCCCGGGTTGTGATGGAAATTCCCAAGGACGTACGGTCAACTGGAATAAGAAAAATTACGTTTAAGTTTAGTAAAAGAAGAGAGGACTATGATAACCAGTCGTATGCTTCGGTGGTGTCTCAGCCTGAGACTAATGGGGTTGCTATTGGCATGTCATATGGAGTCCATTTTGAACAAGATTATTCGACGGAGATGATTGATTCTGGTAGGGTCATGGTAGAAAGCACGTATGGGAAGGAGTACCTCGGACCAAGAAAATCGGGTTTTGGTAGTTCTAATAATGAGTTCAATGTGTCTGAGAAGGTTGTTCCTACGAATGTCAAGAAGCTGTTAGCTACTGGTATTCTTGATGGGGCTCGAGTGAAGTATGTTTCTACGTCAGGGAAGGTAAATTGTAGTTCTATATAATTTTTTTTATTTTGTTGGTATGTTACACGTGTGCAATTGGGTTTTGAATCTGCAACCTCATTGGGTCGTTGTTTAAAGTTTTGTATTTGTTTGGGATTGATATGTTGTTTTTAAATGGTTGCCAGATAGAGCTTCAGGGAATCATAAATGGTGGTGGATATTTGTGTTCTTGTTCATCTTGTGATTTTTCGAGAGTAAGTCGTGCAGTTTTTAATTGTTTCTGGTTACTGGGGCTTTTGTTTGGTAGTGGTGATTAATGATTGATTGAATGGTATGAACAGGTTTTAAGTGCGTATGAGTTTGAGCAGCATGCTGGTGTCAAGACCAGACATCCAAATAATCACATATACTTGGAGAATGGGAGGCCAATTTATAGTATTATACAAGAACTGAAGACTGCACCACTCAGCATACTTGATCAAGTGATAATGGATTCGGCCGGATCATCTGTCAATGAGGAGTTCTTCCAGCTTTGGAAAGGTGATGACTGTTATTTGATCTTTAAATTGTTTTATTTGGAATCTGCCTCAAATGGCACTTCCTTCCCTCACAAGTGTTGGTTGAGGGTGAGGTGTTATGGTTTCAAACCCACTAGGTTCATGTGACCGTGTGTGACTTATGAATAATATAAAAAAAATCATTTAAAATGTTTTTTTTAGTTACATATGAACTAATGAACCAAAAGAGGAGAAGAAAAGAGGGGGGGTGGGGGATAGGTTGCATATATACTTGTAATGAGAACTTGCATAGGAAAAGAGAGAAGTTGAAGAAAACAAATGTTGTGTGTCTATTCATTTATGGTCTTGTTCAGACTTTGAGGTTCTTTTGTACCCTGCAGAAAGTCTTCAACAGAGTGATGGAAAGGTTGAATCCAATCGAAATTATAACCGCAAGCTTCCTCCGTTGCTTCATTCACATATGAGGTAAAACATTATTAATAGCCATTTGTGGGTGCAAGGTCTGCTGCCCTTTGGATTGATCCACAGGGCTTGGTTGGTTTGGTTCATGTAGAGCAAAGGAATTAATTTATCTACTTGTAGATATTTGTGGAAGACACCATCAATTTGCATAAAGTTTGTGCATGATTTTATTAAGCCTAGATTCTAGTTGTATTCTTGATTGTGTTTTTGGTGATTTCTAATTTTCTTTTTGGGCATGGCAACTGAACTTGTTTATGATTAATTATTTGGGTTAACAATGTTGCTTTCTTGAAACTTCTAGCTACTCCAGTCCAGCTTTTGAAGAAAGTGTTAGCCCTGCTTCATGTTCCTTTGTGCAGAACAACCATTTTGAAAGGAAAATGTATATGAAAGAGGCCTATGAAGAGCAGAAATATGCAATGAAAAAGTATGCCCTCTCTCTGTTTTTCTCCATACATTTCTCATTCAGTAATCTACATTCTTCTTCACTAAATTGATTTATTGAACTATGTGTCGTTCTGTTTTGGACGCCAACATTATACGTGTTTTGTAGACCGAACTCCTATGTTTCTAGCTCAATTACACAACAGAAGAAAACTACTGATGGTGGCACTAGGAAAAGGTATTTGTTTTCATCTTCTACTATGCTTCTTCCCAATTTCAATAGGATGTTTATTAATGGGGTTTATACTTGCTTACTTGGGGGGTTTTCTTGAATTGGCAGGGATAATGATCTACACCGGTTGCTTTTCATGCCAAATGGACTTCCAGATGGTGCTGAATTGGCTTACTATGTCAAAGGACAGGTATTGAAATATTTTAGTGTTGGTGATTGGTTCTTGTTATGGTGGATGTTCTGCTGATGTGGTTCTTTATTCTTGTCTTTTACAGAAAATATTAGGCGGCTACAAGCAGGGGAATGGTATTGTCTGTGGATGCTGTGACAGAGAGGTATGATCATTGAGTTGTATAGACCACATCAAGTTTTGAAATTTGCATTGCATGCTTGTTTACCTGTTTCTCCCTCCCTCTCTCTATTGCTTAGCAATACTATCACTTGTACCTGTGAACAGATTAGCCCTTCACAGTTTGAAGCACATGCTGGAATGGCTGCCAGGCGTCAACCGTGAGTAGTCTTTAAAGTACTGTGATTCTTGTTTGAGTTAGTTTGCTGTAATGTAATTAGTTTATATGTCTTATTGCAGGTACCGCCACATCTATATCTCTAATGGTTTGACACTCCATGATATAGCTATTTCATTGGCAAGTGGACAAAACCTTACCACAGGTGGCAGTGATGATATGTGTGCAGTGTGTGGAGATGGGGGGGATTTGATTGCCTGTGATAGATGCCCACGGTCTTTTCATGCAGATGGTACCTAGCTTCTGATTTTCTGTTTGCTTTATGCTTGGATTTAGTTGATGTTAAAGATCATTGTGTGTTTGGATGAGCTTACTTTCATCAGTTTGTTTTATTTATTGTGCAAAAGTGCAGCTGTACCTTAAAAAGGTGATGCTTTGAAAAGTTGTACATTCTCTTCAAAAATGAAAATAAGTTGTACATTATGTGTGAGTTTAGATAGCATTGAGAATGAAATTTTCAGCTGCGTTTGGCATTTTGTGTGGGTCCCGTGCACTATTCATAAGACCCGTAAGTACAAATTTTAGCAAATTTTTCTTTAAAACTGAGTCTCACGGCACTGTTCATACATTTAAAAATTATTTTGCTATAGTGTTTTCAATTTTCAGTAATAAGCGGTATTCAAATAGACCCTATATGTGTTAGCTTTCCATATGTGTTATATTGGTTTCTCAATTTTGTTTGAAGTTTATTAGGTACACTTGAATTATGCATAAAACATAAAGGCTACCTTATCTTTTCATACTATCTTGCCTCACATCTTTCTTCAGCTTTATCTTGCACTAACAGGACATATAACTTGACTCATATTGCTTCCACTAGATAATGAATGGTCTTTGTTTTACATCGAGGAGTCTTTGCAATCCAATATTGCCAGCCCAATTTCTCAGAGATGAATACCTTATTATATCATTTCCAATTACCTTAAAAAGACATTTGTATATAGAAAAAGACCTTAGAAAGACATGTCAGCTTCTTCTTCTTTTATATGTATATGTGTGTGTGTGTGTGTGGGTGGGTGTGTGTGTATGTATATTGTACTCTTCATTTGGATCTGAATAGAACCAAACATTATTTTTTGAACATGGTGGTGATGTTGGTCAATATGATTACTCCTTTATGTCTAAATTACTCTTAATGCTTTTTCGGCATACAGTTTTCTTTCAATTTTGTTTCAGCTGGATTTTTTTTTGTGTTGCAGCTTGTTTGGATTTAGAGTGTGTTCCTGAAGGTGATTGGCATTGTCCAAATTGTATAGAAAAACCTGGCCCTGGCAGAAAATCTGCTGCTGGAGAATCCTCAAGTCTTGTGAGACCAATTGTTATACGGTTGACACGAGTTGTCAAAGCACCTGAATCTGAATATGGTGGTTGTGTTGTTTGCAGGTTGGTTGCTCTAATTTATAATTTGTTATCCCTGAAAATAGCAAAATGTTGTTTGTTATTTTTTATTTGGTTATGTGAGAAGATGATACACAATTTTTTGTGACTTGGTGCCAAATGTGGTCTTGGTAATATAGTATCTCTGACATTCTTTGACTTGATTAAATTGTTTGGCATCTGAGAGAATCACGTTTAAGATGTGATTAACCTTATATTTCCCCTTTGATGTGTAGTGGGTGATTGAAACAGATTTATCCTTTGTTTTTCCTGTTTTTGTTTTCATTTATGTGCTATTTTCAGTTTACACAAGGGAGTTTTATTTTTCTTATCCTATTCTTTCCAAATAAAAAATGCTTCCTGTGCATGTCTTTGTGGATTTGTGGTCTTTATTTTTCTGGTTCATCTCATCTTCTTTATCTCTCTTCCCCCTGCTAGATACTTTTTTACTTTGTAATTGCTTGGGAAGGGGTTCTTATCAACCTGTTATTAATTTCAGCACTTGGTCATTATCGTCCTACAAAGTTCTTGAAAGAATTTTTTGGTGATTGGGAGCAGGTGCAGGGAACTAATGGAATAAATGTGGATTTAAATCAATAATGTTGGGTGGAAAAATGGATACATGACAGAGCAATGGGTTAACTGTTTTTAAAATGTTATAGATTAGTTGCTTATGTTTTGTGAATGGACTGGATTATTTAGCCCTAATGAAGGGGTACCTATCAAAGAAGAAAAAACTAGTAAAGAAGGGGCTTCCTCTTGGTGGAAGATCTGTTTTTGCCTTTTGAAGCGGAAGTTTCTTTTATTCATTTGTTTTCTTGTTTATGTTGATTAGTTAGCATTATATTATGTGCCAGTGATGCACTTCCTCTTTTGATTTTATAATTAGGCTAACCAACTGTTCGACAATTTTTGTTTTGTTCCTAGGGCTCATGATTTCAGCGTCGCTAAATTCGATGAGCGAACAGTTATGCTCTGTGACCAAGTATGGCTTTCATTTTCCCCTTAAGCATGCAAGCATCAATTTTAGTATTGATAATTTTTTTAGCCTAACTCTTTATTTCTGTTTAGTGTGAGAGGGAGTTCCATGTCGGATGTTTGCGAGACAGTGGGCTATGCAATTTAGAAGTAAGTTTGGGAACCTTGTAATAGTTTTTTCTTATAAGGTTTGTTAAAGGGGCTTATATATTTTCCTTGAATCATATCTCAGGAACTCCCCAAGGATAAGTGGTTCTGCTGTGATGACTGTGATAAGATCCATGTGGCTCTACAGAATTCAGTTTCCCATGGAACAGAGACAGTTCCTGCTTCATTGTTTAACATAATAAACAACAAGCATGTAGAGAAAGGATTATTTATTGATGGGGATGCAAATGATGTTCAGTGGCAAATTATGAGTGGAAAAAGTCGCTATCCAGAGCATCTACCCTTGCTTTCAACAGCTACTTCTATTTTTCGAGTAAGTTGTTTATATACTGTGTTGGATCCCAACTTGTTCTCTTAACAAAACAGTGATATCTTGTGAAAAGAGTCACTCGGAACCTTGATTGATAAAATGTGATGATTATGAACCAAATTTTCCCCATTGTTGATTATCTGCTTTTAAAGTCTTGTTCGATGAAAAATATTTTAGTTGTTATTCCTTTTTCCCCATTGCTGTTAAATCTTATAATTGTGTGTTTGTGTTTGGAGAACTTGGTTATACGATAGTTATTGGAGTTATTAATTGTTATCCTCTTTTGACTAATTTTTTGTCCTATATTTTTGCCAGGAGTGTTTTGACCCTATTATTGCAAAATCGGGTCGTGATCTAATTCCTGTTATGGTCTACGGGTAAGTAGTATTTGACATGTGCTTATTACACTGCCTTTTGTTTTCATTCTTCTCTCGTGGGTGTGTGTGTGCAGAGTGTGTGTTTTGCTAGCATTTTATGATGGTTTCCATAAATATTTTGTGATAGTTGAAGTGGCATTTACTTACCCCAAAAAGAGTTGAGGTGGCTAAATGTATGACTCTGTTGTAAATGTGGGACTAGTTGGTGAGACGAATATAGGCATTTCTGTTGTAAATGTGGGACTAGTTGGTGAGAAGAATATAGGCATTTGGTTCTTGTACTAGGCTACTAGCATATGTTTTGTTTAACGGTTGATGTGTGAGACATTATATTTTGGAACACTATTATATAGCAGGTATTGTGGGTACCTATCTTGCTATTTCACTGATGTCAAACAACCTTTTTTTTAATACTCTCCTAGGTCTTATGAGCAAACACATTATTATGGCTACTACTATCAGATGTGGGAAAGTTAAATAATGTTCTTTATTATTCGATGTTTTAGAAGCAAAAGAAATTTACCCATAAAATTATCTTTCGTTAACCAGGATGATTTAAAAATAAAAATAAAAAAAATAAAATACCTTTTTGAATATTGCATTTAAACACAGGAATATTCTAATTACCCTTTTTTTCCTTATCTAACCTTAACAATTTATTTAGCATTTCATTTAAACACTGCAGTTAGGTCCATTTAAACAATTTGTTTAGAAATTCTAATTGCATGCTTGGGCCTAATATTAAACTTCTTATGACTTTATTTTGAATGTTTGGTTATTCTGGCAATTTCCATAATGTGTTTTTATTTTTCTTTTGTATTTTGCAGGAGAAATATATCTGGGCAAGAGTTTGGAGGAATGTATTGTGTTGTTTTAATTGTGAAGTATGTTTCTTTCGTGGCACAATGTTGATATTGTTTCTGTTTAGGGTTCTTGAGATTATTCTAGACATTTCAATCATCATATGTTTAATGGTTTAATGCATGCACAGGTCCGTTGTTGTATCAGCTGGTCTTCTCCGAATTTTTGGCAGAGAGGTCGCTGAGCTTCCTCTAGTGGCTACCAGTAGAGAACATCAAGGAAAAGTCAGTACTTTCTCAGTTTCATGTTGTTTTTTAAATTTGCTATGTTGTAGATGTTAATATTGCCCCCCCACCCCCTTTCTTTCCCTCCTTTTCCTGAATATTACATGTTTTTTATGGGTAATCTTATGATTTGTTTTTTATTGTATTTTTATTTTTAGGGTTATTTCCAAGCATTGTTTTCATGTATAGAGAGGTTGCTGGTTTCCATGGATGTGCAAAACCTGGTGCTCCCTGCTGCTGAGGATGCTGAGTCAATTTGGACAAAGAAATTAGGCTTCAGAAAGATGAGTGAAGAGAGAGTAAGTGAATTCTGTGACAGTGGACTCATACAGATTAAAAATATATATTTACCTGATTTTTTTTTTTTTGGGACAAATTAGTTATTAGTCATCTGAATGTCAGACAACTTTAAGAGGGGAAAATATATATATATATATATATATTTATATAAACAGAAAAGAATGAAACAGTCATCTGAACAGGTTAAAGAACACTGAGAAAACATTAAGCTGCCTTTCCTTTTTTGATCGGTAAGTGAAAGAACCATGGGACTTCAACCCATGACCCTGTGCACCATCTCATTCTTGTGGAGGATGGAGGTGCTGTTTAGCCATGGAGCTGTGCACAATAAATAGGATAAGTTACATTTTAAGCCCCATAGGGGTGATTTCAAATTAAGTTATTTACTTTCAGAAGTTTCATTACATTTGCAAAAAGTTTCAATTGAAACTTTACACCCCTTAAAAAAAGCAACACTTTGTGATTATTGAACAAGTGTCTATTATATATGATTGTTATTTAATCCATTACGTATAGTGTCATTTTATATAAGTACTTTATTTATTTATTTACAACATCTTGTGTAGTGGGTTTATGGTTTGAGTTGAAACTTTTATAAATTATAGGGTTTATTTGAATCTTCTAACAATATGGGGTTTAATTTGAAATCACCCCTAAATAAAAAATATAATTTCCCCAATAAATAACATGTACAAAGAAAAGGAGAAACTTTGGGAAAATGTCTGAATGTTTGAAGGGTCTGATTAAGTTCCCGTTTTAGAGATCTGTATGACATGAGTGTCTATTGTCTAGTTTTTTTTCATTGCCCATTAGTTAATAAAATATGATGGTGGACGTATTTTCTTTTTAACATTATAGTCTTATTTAGAATGGTATTGAACTTCATATTCCATCTTGATGTTGGTAAATAGTGAATGTGAAACAATTATTGACTGATAAATATATTTTACTGGCTAGTTGTCGAAGTATATGAGGGAGGTCCAGCTGACAATTTTCAAGGGAACAGCAATGCTAGAGAAGGCTGTGCAGCAAAGAATGGAGTGATAGCTTCTCCAAGTCCAAAATGACTCCGTCAATGAAGATGGGAAGACTTATTCATTAATTTTTGTATAAGTGATTCTATTTTCATGTATTGGTGCTGCTATTTTGTTTTTGGCCAGCAGCCAGCTACATTGTTTTTTTTCTTGTACAAACTAGGAATGAGAACTGAGTAGAGTGGAGTAGAGTGGGGGAGAAGGGAGTGTTAAATAAATGAAAAAAAAAATAAAAAGAAAAAAGAGAAGAAAGAAAGAAGGGAAGAGGTGGAAGTAGAACAAGAAAAACAGTGCATGCTAACCTTTTATTGCGCATGCATGCGGTAAATTTTATTTTTGTATTATTGAAACTTTGCTTTTTTTATTTTTATTTTTCCCTCTAGTTCCATATATGTACAAAAATGTCTATCAAAAACTCAGTTACCCTTTGTTCAGGAAGAAAGTTGATTTAGTTGGCTTTATTTATCAAAAAAAGGAAAGAAAAGTTGATCTAGTTGGCATTATCGTGTACTTGAAGATCCTGATAAAGGGAAAGCTATTTTCTTGTAGAAGTCAGATTGTTGTTCATATTTATATAAATCTTATTTTCGGTTTACATTTTTGGCCTTCAAGCTGCCTGTTTTTTTTTTTTTTTTTTGAGTGATAATGTATAAGCCTTTTTAACACCCAACAAAAAAGCAAAATGAAAATTAAACCTGTGCAAATTATTGGGTACTCTATTAGCATAGTAATATGGAATTTTCTATTAACAAAAGCAAGTCTCTAAACCAAAGATCCATCAGTATACTCTTTTAGACCTCAAATCAACAACTCTGCACTCGAAATACTTTGGGTCCCCTTAAGCCAAGACAAATCAAAGCAACAATTGTTAGCCAGTATAGTGGAGCAGATCTAAGATAAGGTAAAAGGTGGAAGAAAAGGATTATATCACAAGCAGATAAGTGTTTTTGATTAATAGTTTAAAACCAAAAAGAAAAGTATGGAATGTCTATCTAAATTGATAATGAAGGAGTGGAAATGCATTGTCTTTCCTAGGGATCCATTTCTCTCCGTAGGCAAAGAATTTTAACACTACTAAAATAAAGCCAATTCCATGTTGTCATAGGTTTTTATCCATATCGAGATATAGATTGAAATTCTAGTATATAAAAAAAAATATTTTTTTTTTAAAAAGTGGGAGAAGGATCAATACATCTCACATCAAAAAAAAAAAAAAAAAAAATACATCTAAGGGTTCACAAAAAGGAAAAAAAAGAAAAAAGAAAAATTATGTTACACATACACTAATATATGTTGGAAATTGAGATAAGTTGGAAAGTGCCAACTGAATTTTACAGCAATACATTTCCCAAATTTGGCCTTCTATTATGCGGCTTTTAGCAGTAAAATTCGGCCCTTAATGTCACAACAATTCTCCAATGATATTTCATTTGCTACAACAATCTCCTATTAGTCTAAAACCAACAGACTTACTAAGGTTATAAATATATATATATATATATATATATATAACGAGTGTCTTTACAGCAATAGTTAACAATCTATTTTAGGAAGATTTTGACACTTTTATGAGAAATGAAAAAAAACTATCAAAACATTAATTTTTTTTTTTCCATAAAAACTTTCTTTAAATAAATTGTTAATCAATGTTCTAAAGTATCCGTTAGCATTTCTCATATATGAAAGTTTCGCTGTAAATTGATAGATAACTATTATATAGGAAAGCTTTTCTTGTATTTTTGGGTAATATGAGAGAATGGATGAACCATTAAGATATATATATATATATATGTATGTATGTATTTATACACACACTCGGTTTCATATTTATTTTATGACAATATACACTTTTTTTTTCACATATGTCCAAGAGTGCGTAATAGACTACTGAAAAAAAGAAAAAAAAAAAAGCAACAACATCAAAGGGTTCACAAAACAAATGAATAACATTCGACGTTTGAGATTGGTTGATTGCACATAGTACTTACTATCAGTCGTGACTCACTAGAAGATTCTCTCACACTCACACATTTCTCATTCCAAGTTCCAACCTTCCTGTCCTATCGAGGGTTTTACTAGGGTTTTGCGGATCCTCTAAAACCCAAATCAATATCATTCCCAAATTCCTACAATGGCCTTCGTCTCTGGCATTCGACGCGTTCTTGGTGGAGGATCTTCCACTGCGTCTTCGATTCTTCAATCTCACTACACTTCCATTCGTTTCAATACTACTCTTACTTCCCCTAAGCTCTTTATCAGCGGTACGTCTCATTCACTCTTTTCTAAGTTTGCTTTTCGTTTGGTTCCCGGGAAAATTGTGCGGTAAATGTTACAAAAGTGAGTCTATATTTG
This sequence comes from Quercus lobata, assembly GCF_001633185.2. Taxonomy (NCBI): domain Eukaryota; kingdom Viridiplantae; phylum Streptophyta; class Magnoliopsida; order Fagales; family Fagaceae; genus Quercus; species Quercus lobata. Next base: position 10,555,850 of record NC_044908.1, on the reverse strand, counting down.
ATTTGGTAATCTTGGGTCATCCATTTTAGACCAGTTTTCTAATTTTTATTTTAAATAGATATATCTCTTTCTTGCTCCCATTTTCCCAGCAATCAAATGGGAAATTCTTGTTTCTTCTGGGTGATTCTTTTGAGGTTGAAATGTCTTTTGCTTGTGCTTTAGCTTTAGCAGACTAATCAGTAATCAACCGGTTGTAATTTTCATTTCAAAAAAGTGAGTTAGCAATTGTGCAATCTGTTTTCTAATTATTATTTTTGTCTCGGTTTTGTAGCATTTAGAATCTTATGTATTTCAGAGCTCTGAATTTTAAGCTCAATATCAAATAGATCATTATTTTGCTTGAATAGCTGTAACGAAAGTAATTTCAAATTTCTTTTCGTTTTCGGGTTTCTAAAATGAAAGTGGGTTGATTCATTTTGAGCTGAAATTTAAAGTATAGATCATTTGATTTTTTATTTTATTTTTTTGGGGTATTCAAATTACCTGGATGACGCTACTACTTGCCAATTAAATTGATCTCTAGGTAAATGAAGGCGAACCAATGTAGTCAAGAAATTGTTGATGGATCTTGTTCGTGTTTTAGCAGCGATGCTCATTTAAATTAAGAATTCTAAGCTTGTTAAAAGTAAGGGATATGTATATTTATTTCTGATAAAAACAAGTGGAAGTATTCACAGTATCTGCCTGATCATGTTTGCAGGTGCTTAGTTCTCATAAGTCATAACACCGTCTGTCCTTTGTCACTTGAATGTAGAGCTTGGTTTATTGTTCAAGGAAATATTATCATACCTTAGGATGGTGTAGATGATTGTTGCTACTTAAGATCACTGACATTTAGGATAAATATTTATCAATCTTCATTCATCTCAAATCCCATTTTATAGCTAGTGCCACCAATTAGAGAATCTAGGTATGGAACCATCTAAGTTAGTTCTAAAATCAAAGGTGTGATTGTGTGAATAAGTTAGTCATAAATTTTATTTTCCAAGAGGTGGATCTTAAAATCTAACATTTATTTGTTTGTTTATTACATAAGTATAAATTTCTTTAAATGCATTACGATTTGTTGGATGTTTATGGGTTTAAAGGTGGGTGAGACAGGTTGAGCATGGCCCAGTAGTAACCATACTGCTTGGCTTTACCCCCCAATAACTTGAGCTGGGTGCATCTTCCCTGCCAACCTGACATATCTGCTCAAAATTTGGCAATTGCTATCAAACTAGCGCTGGAGAAGCAGTATAAGGCTTGTAGTTAGTACAAATGGATTCTGCACACATGGACAGTTGATATTTCTTTTCTAATTCATCTTATGAGGTTATCAACTTATCATCAGCTTATGTAACTTACTGGTTTCTTACATTATTAAAACTAATGTATTTTATCATAATGGCATCAAGGGTTATGGAATAGTTACTGTATTAGTAGCAATTTTATTGCCTAGTGTCTCTTCTCAAGGATACGTAAAACAGACTGAAGATAGTGGGCGTCTACCTACAATTTACAATTTACCCGAAATTCTTATTTTGAAGCATGACTGTCTTTTATCCTTGTGTAACAAAAACAGGTCTTTCCAGACTTACAACAGATCAAAAGCTTCAAGAGGCATTTTCTCCTTTTGGCCAGCTTGTTGATGGTAAAAGGCAAACATATTTTGGTTATATTTCTTCCTTGCATCCTTCCTTATTCTTCCACTTTGACCAACTGGCTTAATGATTCTGCAGCAAAAGTCATAACTGATAGAGCCACTGGAAGATCAAAGGGGTTTGGGTTTGTTTCATATGCAACCATAGAAGAAGCTGAGAAGGCCAGAGAAGGAATGAATGCTAAGTTCTTGGATGGATGGGTTATTTTTGTTGACCCTGCCAAACCAAGGGAGCCCAGACCTCCACCTCAGCCACAGCAAGAGCCTTCCGAAACTGGTTTCAGAACAAACAGGACTGTTGGATGGTGTGGATGAATGTATTAGAAGCTGTAGTGGATCTCATTGGGATATGAGGACTGTTTGAGACTATACTACACATTATTAGCCAATATACATGTTGAATTGGTGAAAATGGAACACTATTGCATTAACCATTGAGAAAAATGAAACTTTTTGACCTTTTTTAATTCAATGCATTGTTGGTTTATTGCTGTTAGCCTGTTAGGCTTTGTTATTCATTGTGTTGCTAAAATTTTGTTTACGTGGTATGGAACTTGCTGTGACTGGTTCTTAGGATTCCGACTTCAAATTCAGTTGAAATGCACTGAATCTCAGAAGGCCCTCTAATGTTTTCCCAGGGTACCTATATTGACACTGAAAAATGAATAATAGTTTAATGTCTGTTGACACAACCAAGTCCTTTTACCTTCAAAATTTTCCATGGGTTGAATTGAGAGGGATCCCATGATTCCCATCAGGTTGTCAAAGGCCCCTCTCTCTCTCTCTCTCATCTAGGTTTTTTGTTTTTTTTTTCGAATCCGAGTGGGTAACAGAAATAGTTGTTCCAAATTTGTTTAAGCTGATGTGTAATTGTTTGATAATGAAAATGTTGTCATATCACCAAAAAGATAATACCTCATTGCTCCATTAGACATGGGCAAAGAAACTAATAGATAGTGGAACAATAAGACTCATTTTTTTAACTTAAGACCAATAGAAAATTTTGGGTACTAGTTACTTCAACTAGTAAAGGATTTTGTTGTCAAATTAGTCTGACGATAAAAAAAACAATTATTATAATAAGGGAATGTAATAATAAAACTATCTCTCACAAAGGTTAAAAAAAAAAGGCAAATAGAGAATTAGAGATTAATTAAAATTCAATAAAGCTATGAAAAATTTTTGTTGGTTTTTTTGTAGCATAGAGAGAGAAGTGAGGCTACTTAGTTGGCAGAGGGTCTCAACTTCGTCTTTCAACCTCGGAAGGTGGTGAACTGGTCTGAACAATTTTTGTCACCTTCCGAGGTTGACACACTCGTCTTTTTTTTTTTAAAAAAAAACGCCTACAAATAAGAAAAAAGAAACAAAACCCTTCGGCTTTACTTAAACCCAAACAATACTTTTACAGTCGCAAACAAACATGAATAATCTGTGTCCATATGCTCTTCATTCTCACTGCGTCTCCATGATGAAACTGCCGCCACCACCACCACTAAGTGCTCCAAAGGTCAGTATCACTCTCTCACATTGTAATATTCGCCTCAACAATCTGTTTGGTTGCCAAGAAAATTTTAAAAATAGTTGAATAAAGGAACTGTATATATCTCAGTCACAGATTTGGAGCTCGTTTAGTTCGTCTCAGAGGGAATTCAAAGTATGTGCTGTTTCAACCACTGGGAATATCGACGCCTCCAATTACATTCCAAAGGCTCCGATTTTTCTCCCCGAAGGCCCATGGAAGCAGGTGATCATTTTTGTTTTCTTTGTTTGGGAAACATAATTTGCATATATTTGTCAAAAAAGTACTTTCTGAAAACATTTAAAAAAAAAAAAAAAAAGCCGTGTGAATGTCACTGGTAAAATATGTAATCAATGTAAGGAATATGGAATAATGTGTAGATTCCTGGGGGAGTTACTGCCGCAGAGGGATTCAAAGCTGCTGGTATGTATGGCGGTTTGCGTGCTAAAGCCGAGAAACCTGACCTTGCACTTGTCACTTGTGATGTGGATGCCACATCTGCAGGTTAGCTAGCTTTCATTTTGCTTAGCAAATTTAGTTTCAATCATTTTTATGCTTTTGTTTTGTAGTAAAACTTATTTTCCAGTTGTTTATGGTCTTAAGTATTTTTCTTGAGTTGTGTGCACTTGGAACAATATTGGCTCTTTGAGAATTTAAGAAAGGAAAGGATTTGATTGGAGATACTGTTTCATGTCAATATTTATTTATAGGGGCGTTCACAACGAATGTGGTTGCTGCTGCACCAGTGTTATACTGCAAGAAGGTGTTAGACATTTCAAAAACGGTACTCAACTCCTTTTTCTGTCAACCATAAATCAATAAATGGAGGGATGACTTGTAGTTAGCATGAATTTTAGATATTATTATGATTATTATTTGTTTCTGGCTAGATTATACTTTCGACAATACTTTGTTTTAAAGGGCTTGCTACCTTGAACATTTGATGTATAAGTTATTCATTCTACACATATTTTGCCATAGTATGGCCTATAAATCAAAATAGGGATTTTTTGAGTGGTTGCTGTTCAGATTTTTTATTATTATGTTTTCAGTTTCTTATCTATCTGCTAATGACTCAATTTCGGCAACTCATCAGGCACGTGCAGTGTTAATAAATGCTGGCCAAGCCAATGCAGCAACGGTAAGATATCTGAGTATATTGATGCTTTGCTTGTATATTCCTGTCCAGTAACTGCATAGTTTCAGTCAAAATGTGGTACAATACCAAAGTTAATTGTTGTTCTCCCCCCGGGGGCACTGAGGCCATGTCTGTGCAAAGACTAGGGGTTTATTCAAGTCAACCACATTATTTGCTGTCAGCCTGTTACTTTGAGAGATTCATTGAATAGGGGGAAAAATGTCATTGCCTTGAGTGTGAATCAAGTCTTATGTGGCTAAATGACCTACCAATGATGTCCAGGGTGATGCAGGATACCAGGATGTGATAGAATCTGCCAACATGCTTGCTGAGGTATGCTACCTTCAGAGTTTGAACACTTCATTCCCATCGTTGTGGTTGTGCAGGTTCAATTTTTTCTTGCTAATTAGACTAAGAATATTCTTTGCTGCAGCTACTTCAAAGGAGACCAGAAGAAGTGTTGATTGAATCCACTGGTGTAATTGGTCAAAGAATAAAGAAGGTAACTTGGTGACCTTATGTATGTTATACTGATCACATTGATGTGCACCATGCCTGCCAAATAGACCAGCTAAAATTTTTTGCCGCAATTTCTTTTGTCAGATTAATAACATGCCCTGTTGCTTTCAATGTTTTACATATAATTGATACTCTAATGTATATGCAGGAAGCACTTTTAAAGTCACTTCCAAAACTAGTTGCTTTGCTCTCATCATCAACTGAGGGGTAATGCTCATGCTTTCTTCATTTTAGTTTGTGTTATTGACGTTAATCCATGTTTATGAAGGCACCTGCTTGTCTGTGTTTTCTACTTCCAATCTTCTATGTTGATTTTTTCTATTGTACCGAAAAATGTATAAGCTTCAAATGATCTCCTTGATAGGTTGTTTAGTCTCCTATGTCATGTTTATTAAAACATTCTTGAATATTATCAGCACATGTGCAGGGCAGATTCTGCAGCAGTGGCAATCACAACGACTGACCTTGTAAGCAAGAGCATTGCAATTGAATCTCAGGTGTGCAAGTACTTGTTTTCTGTGTCAATTTGCATGCATATGTGTTACCGTTACAAATTTAAACCAATGATTATCAGCATGCATATCTTGAGAGATAATTGTGCTACTTGCTTAAATGAGGCATTGAATATGGATACTGGATCAAGGACCAAATAGGAGCAACTCTTGTTGGTTTCTTGATTTCTAATGCATAATTGGTGACTCTTTAGAGTTTAATAAGGACAATATCTAATGTTAAAGAAAATGGTTTGTTTCAGCAATGGGCTGTATCTTGTCAATAAAAAGCAATAAGCAAGTTAACATCCTTCCTTTGTAGAAAATGTTGTTGGATGTATAGAATAGCCTTATCTCAACCTTACAGAACTTGCATCCCAGGAAATTAGGATTCTTCTATATTATTACTCTTGGAAATTTAACTTCCTGGCAAAGACAGGCCTTTAAAAGTTATAAATTCCTCAGGTTGGAGGGAGAACAGTAAGAGTTGGGGGAATGGCAAAAGGTTCTGGGATGATCCACCCAAATATGGCTACCATGCTTGGTGTATGTATCCTCACGGTTCTCCTGCAACTTTTGTGGGAAGCATACATTTCTTTTCCATTCCTTTATATTGCTTTATGTGTTCCAGGTAATAACAACTGATGCCCTGGTTACAAGTGATATTTGGAGAAAGATGGTGCAGATTTCTGTAAACAGGAGTTTCAACCAGATAACTGTATGGAATATCATTGCTTTAATCCTGTCTGTTTTATAGGATTATTGACTTGGCTATCATTTTTGTAATTTTCGCTGTGCCCTCTTTTACACAGACTTCCTTTAATTTAGGTATCATAAGTAACTCTCCTCTTTTGTCTCTTGCATGTAATGAGCACCCATTTGTGAATGCAGTAATTCACACTGTAGTTAACTTTTATACCCATTTTACAGTTTCTCTTATTATCTCCTGTCAATGGGATGAACTTTACCTCATATTGGACTGCTTGATGTTTAGACGCGAATCTTTGGCCTGCACATCCTTTACCTCTCCTTAATATCAATATTTCTATATATTCTATGAGTGCATCTTTGTCTTGGTATTATGTCATATGAAAGCTCTCTGTAAATTTCATTGTCAATACAATTAATCATAATGCCAAAACAATTAAAGTTTTCCTCTCTCTCTCTGTTGTGAATTGAGAAATAAAAGATAATGTATTCAATTCGAGATGACTAATCTCCTGAACTTGAGAGAGGAAATAGACATTTTTTTATTAATTTTCTACTTGCTTCATTCACAATTCCTACGTACATAAATACTAGTGAGGAGATAACCTTCATCACAACCAAGTCCTAAAACATAGGATCCAATCCTACTTAAATTTAAATACAAATTGAACTTAAATCCTAATCCTCATCCTAATTTACTACATAATTTTATTAGAATTCTATTCAAATTCAAACTTCTTCAACTACTTCAGAATTATTTGCCATTTGGCCTTGGGACACAACATTCCCTTCCCCTTTAGATGAATCTTGTCCTCAAGATTCTACAACATAGAAATTAACCCTTGGTCACATTGATTGGAGAATACTCGGCCTCGGATTTTGAAGTGTTGAAGGAAAATTATGATCATGGAGACTTGCACCAATTCTTTAACCATTTTTGTGAGCACTAGAGACAAAAATATCTTGCTTCTCATACCCTTGAACTCATTGGGGATGACAAATTCAATGTGTGGGATTGAGATCGACTCATTTGAATTCATGAAAAGATCCCTTTGATCAATCTTTTCCACTTCATTGAACCTTTGATCTTCAAACTCAATTTTTGTAGAAAGTGCACCCTCCAACATATTACTTTCTTGAATTGTTGGTGATACTTGGAGCACTTGACTTTGATTCTCCGAAATTTCATGAGATCCTTAATCTTTTAATTATTCTTTGAGTTCCAAAAGTACATTGGATTGTTTATCTAAGACCTCTATCATTTGATCCCACGAATCTTGCATCTTTGCTTCCATCCTTGCTATGGTTTTGGACATGTCCTTAGTAATATCTAACATTCGGTTGACAATCTTTGACATGCTCTCCATTCTTTGTTTGCTGGGATTGACACACTTGATAGATAGATGTGGCTTTTTTTTTTTTTTGGTTGGGTGTTGCAGCGGCTGCCTGGAACTATGGTGGCCGTTGTTTGCCTTGGGTTGTAGATGGTGGGATAGTGTGATAGTGTGGGATGAGAATATGACTGAATTTTTTTTTTTCCAAGAAACTAGATGAATTTATTGGCTCTGATACCAAATGTTGTGAATTGAGAAATAAAAGATAGTGTAGTCAATTCGAGATGACTAATCTCTTGAACTTGAGAGGAAATAAACATTTTTTTATTAATTTTCTGCTTGCTTCATTCACAATTCCTACGTACATAAATACTAGTGAGAAGATAACCTTCATCACAACCAAGTCCTAAAACATAGGATCCAACTCCTACTTAAATTTAAATACAAATTGAAATTAAATCCTACTCCTCATCCTAATCTACTACATAATTTTATTAGAATTCTATTCAAATTCAAACTTCTTCAACTACTTCAGAATTATTTGCCATTTGGCCTTGGGACACAACACTCTCCCTCTCCTGATAAGTAAAATTGTCCTCTTTATGTGGAGTGGGGTGATGTCTTCTATTGAATGATGTGTGATCCACTTAATGTTCAGTTCTTGTTGGGGTTTGACTATTTGAACTGGAACTGAATTTGAGTACAATTGGTTCGAAAACTTATTAACCCAAATATAACCAAAATTCAAAGAAAAATGAACCAAGCCGGTAACTTCTAGATTGGGTTGGTTCAGTTCCTCTGTTCATGGTTGCTCTCCTAGTGCCCATCACGTCTGCTGTAGGTGTGTGAACTTCCAAGTTATTTACATTCAGTTGATGCTAATCAGAGGTTTAACTAATTTGTTCATTGCTCTCTTTTTTTCTTTTTCTTTTTTTTCCTAATGATTATTGATTCTTTGTGTAATCAATATTTCTTCTAGTCAACACTATTCATTAACAGAAAGCTCCTCCTCTCCCCCTAATAATTTAGCCTTAAGAGAGGTTTTTGCTTCCTAGATATTTAATGATCACAATTTTGCCAGTTCACATTGATGAATATAGGCATATACATGACCTAATTTCTTATCTTATAAATATGCATATAATGCTCCTGTTTTATGAACTATATGTCCTCTTTGGCAAGCACGCTTGTTGCCATGAATAAGTACCCAAGTTTCCTTTTTGACATGGTGTGATTAATCCCACTTCTGGGACATTATGAAAGTTGTAAATATAACAGGTGGTCGATTTGGTGCAACAGGTAGATGGAGACACTAGTACCAATGATACTGTTATTGCTTTGGCTAGTGGGTTATCTGGATCAACCAGGATAGCTTCTATAGACAGTTACGAGGCATTGCAACTCCAAGCATGCCTTGATGCGGTAAGTTATGCTGCTATTAAACTATTCACTCAATCATATAAATTCACAAGTATTATTTTGCTTCTCATTGATAAAGAACTGTTTTCTGCAAAACTTGCACCAACTTTCCATTGTATTTGGATGCCTCTGTTCCCCTTCCTCCTGGTGCTAACAAAACCCTTGTATTTATTTACATCTCCTAATCCAACATTACTGAAATTTTTTTGTTCACTAAGATTGTAAAAGTTTTTTTTTTTTTTTTTTCTTCTTGTTTCTTTCTATCTATCTTTCTTTCCTTTTTTTTTTGACAAAAAAAAAAAAAAAAAAATGTAGTGTTGCACTAACTCTTTTCAATTGCTAGTGCTTTAATTTATCAAAAATAAAATAAAATTGGTAGTGCTCAAATTTGTTCCTAGGACTTGGTCCTGCATTTTATATAATTTCATGAGAAGGGCCATAATTAGTCACGGGCCTTAAATTGTAATATTGTATGGATCTAAACCAGGTATTGAGTTTAATTTATTCGAAGTTTTATCAATTTCAAATTTTCAGGTAATGCAAGGTCTTGCCAAATCAATAGCTTGGGATGGAGAAGGAGCAACATGCTTAATAGAGGTCTGCATCTAAAGTTAATGTTATCTCTGCTTATGAGCCAAATTTGATGCTGTACATTTGCCCCATTCTATAAAATTGGACATCTAATAGTAACCTACCAAACCTACTCTTGAACACAACTATGAACAAGAAACAAGTCTCTTAGGGGAGCAATGTGAGAGGGAACAACTCTCATATCTATGAAGCAGTATCCTCTTACTCATTAATTAATTAAAAAAACAAAGAACCAGCATGGTTTTTTCAGAGAGAATGAAAAGGCAAAAAAATTGAAGCTTATATTTTTGACTTATTCTAGTTCAAATGGCACTTCCTCCTCTAATAATGGGTTGGAGGGTGAGGTTCTGCGTTGTGGGTTAAAGATCCATTGTGTGTATATAACTTGCAAATTAAAAATAATCTTTATGACTTAATTATGATTTCAAACTCAGCAATATGCTGTGATTTTAGGGAAGTGACCGGCTGATACGTTGAAATCTTCTATCTAATTTTATCTTTGGTGTATAGGTAAGTGTGGCAGGTGCAGACAGTGAGGCTGAAGCAGCAAAGATTGCACGCTCAGTAGCATCTTCTTCACTTGTTAAGGCAGGATTTTTAAACCTGACCAACCTTCCAATTCTCACATTAGAGTCTAATCTTCTGTCAGTTTTGTTAAGCAGGCTGCTGTATATGGCAGAGATCCAAATTGGGGGCGCATTGCTGCTGCTGCAGGCTATGCAGGGATTTCTTTCCACCAAAACAAGCTTCGAGTATTGCTAGGTGATATTCTGCTCATGGATGCTGGGGAACCACAACCATTTGACCGGTAATTCTAAGGCTTGACTTTTATGTTAAAATCTGGGGCATAACCAAGAACTAGTTCTTTTCTCTATAAGATTTGATCTTGCATATGTTTTTTTTCCCCCTCATTTTAGTTCCTCCCAGTGTACATATCTTATTTCCAATGCTCTGTGGAAGTTGATCATAAGTTTCTATTCTTATCTTTTTTTTTTTTTGGTGGGGTGGGGGTGAGAGCGAAAGAGAGAATGGGCTGGTTCCTTTGATTAACTTACTGTTACCATCGGTGTGTCACTAAAATCTGGTACCTGTCACAGCACGGGGTATCATCTTGAAATTTTTCTATACAATGCTTCTTTGGTTGCTGTGTGTTAAAAAAGGCAATCAACTTTGCGATCATAGTTGCAGTTTTGAGAGCCCCAAAATGTAGCCATCATCCAAATTCCAGTGTAAACACTTTGTTTCCCAAGCTAGTTTATACCCCATGTTTTAGAACTGAATTTTTTGAGGTAGAGGACTCTCCTGTATAGATGAGTGCAGGTTTGATTCTGTGAAGGCATGCATGTTGCGGGTGCACTTTTTTTTTTTTAAGGGTACGTTTGGTATGCTGTAATAGCTCCTGTAATGGAATAGTTATTCATGTGTAATAACAATTCGGTCATTTGATTGCATCTTTATTACATGGATTAGTTATTACATTGGAGTGACTATTCTTTAAACTAAAGAATAGCTATTCCTCTTTAAATTGGATGTAATAGCTATTCTTTAGTATATATAATAGGTTTTAAAATTAATATATTTCCAAAAATATAAAGTTTCCTTATACATCATCTTTTACAAGTTTTTCATATGTAACAACCAAACTTATGAACAGTAATAGTTATTCCATTACAATGTCTTCTATTCCCAATAATAAAGATTACTATTCCTAACGTAATTTACATTCAGTGTACCAAACGTACTCTAAGCATTTTACATGTGCACATTGCCTTTGAAGCATGCCACTTTCTGTTTTACAAATTCTTTTCAGCTTGTACCTACAATGTATTGAGTAATTGGAGATGTTTTCAGGGCTGCAGCAAGTAACTATCTGAGGAAGGCTGGTGAAACCCACAGTAGAGTTAAAATACATATATCAGTTGGTAAGCTTCTGTAGTACTCATGAAGCATACAAATGCTAATTTTTCTCCCTATTTATAGTTCAATCCAGAATTATCAAGTCCACTAAAATTAGCCAGTTAAGGGATAACCCTTCCCTAGAGGGTGGGATCCACATAATTTTGTAAAAAAGAAAAAAATATAAATGCAATTTTGCCTGCTAACCTTTGTTTACACAATGAATACTAGTATTGGTTTAGAATGTTTGTTCATAATCTGAATATTCAGACCGAATCCAAACAATTCAGTTAGGGTGATGCTAATGTCCCTGCTTAGGCTGCAGATTTGCATGGTTGATAAAGGGCTAGGACTCCTGAATTCTCTTCAAGTTAAATAACTACTATTCATTTTTAAAAAGAAGAACGGAAAACAATGTGTTAGCTCTTTTGCCATTCGGTAGCTAATCTGGGCCGATTTCTTGGGTTCGAACAAGTTGGCTAGCTGAATTTAGTATTTGCTCATTTGGGCAGCCATCTACTCAAATATTAAGATTTAGTGCAATCTTATCATAATAAAGATTTAGTGCATAGTTGACAACTCATGTTTAGTTACCCAACAGATAATGTCTAAAAAAAGAAATTCAGAAAGATATCTGTCATCTCATATTCTCATTGCATCAGTATACTTTACTATAAATGAGCATAATGAGATTTTACATCTTTTGGTGTTAATCTTATTTAATTTCCCTCATTTCTTCTTTCAAACAGGTGATGGATTGGGAAGTGGGCAAGCTTGGGGATGTGATTTAAGTTATGATTATGTCAAAATAAATGCAGAATACACAACATAAAAGAACACTTGTGCCATCTCGTATTTATTCTCACTTCAGGATTTCCAAACAATTAAACCCTCTTTATCATATATTGATTATAGGTTTAATATTCTGTCATTGTTGTATCTCATGTAGATCTGCTTATGCAAAACATTTTTCAACAATCAACACTGCATGATTGCAAATAAATTTTGGAGCTCATTCCTACTATCATAAGAAAAAATTAGGAGACAGTCTAGGAAATCAAACATCTGAACTGGGGGTCTCTGGTAAAAACTCCTAATAATCACTACACGATAGTAGGAATGATATCACATTTGTGGTAAGTCTGCAACAGAAACAGAACCTCTTTTCCCCTTCCAAAGCAGCCCCATACTTAAGTCTGAATATAAATCACTACTTTGAAAAGGAAAAGTATCACCTACTTACAAGACTTGAGAAAGGCTTTGGATCTGGAAACACTGATTTAGTGCTTTCTGGTCCTTCATTCTAGTATAATTAGTGGGAATTGACGGGGCCAGGCTTCAGCAAAGCCATCAAAATGGTGGTTAGACTTGCATGAAAACAAGGTTCTACCTGTCGTGGAAACAAAAAGGACTTCACCATATACTTAGCACTAAGGAGGCCTCTTTCATCAAGACTAGAAATGGATACAAATCTACCAACAATACAAACTTTGAAATTAATACTGCTATATACAAAGCATCAAACACCATATATTAACTTAGTTAAAAAGTTATCACCACACAGTAGTGCATGTATCATCCAAAGTTCTTAGACCATCAAAAACTATGAAAACAGTTGAGGCAAATACTTATTTATCCACACACATGGGAACAAAAGATAGGACATCGTACAGATATGTCGACTCATAATGCTTCAGCAACAGGGTAGTGCATCTCAGTGTGTGATTTTCTAAGGAAGCTATTCCCACAGTGGGAGTTGGAGCTGCCAACTTCAAAAACCTCAAATTCATTAGAACCCTTAGCAGCCTTGCGAGATTGTTTCTTGTCCTTGCCACTTATCCCATGTGAAGAGTTCTTCTGCCCTTTCTTTCCATTTTTCTTTTCATTTTTCTTGTCATTTTTCTTGTTGTTTTTATACTTCTGTGAGCTCTTGTTTTTAACCGAGTGTGACATCAAAGTAGGCCTTGGATCATACACATCAGGAGCCCATTTCACAGGCAGTTTCTTCGGCGGAATCCCCTGAGTCCTACGGCTACCTTTCATGGCAGACACAAGCTTCAAAGGAGTCTGGAAGGTATAAAGTTAATAAAAAAAAAAGCATTACAATGATTCCCCAGCATATTTTAAATAATAATAATGTGCAGCCATTTTGAAAAATCTAAAAGACATCTTACAGAAGAAATACAAAAATTAAGCAACCAAACCTAAGTTTTTCTAAACAATCACATCTAGGTTTTCCTAAACGATAAAATAAAAATCAGTTCAACTTAAACCAACTAAGCAAGGTTCCAACTTCCAAGAGCTCTCCATCATCTGACGCATCCCCAAATTAATGCTTGAATGCTAGAACCAGCTTTCCCAGGTGTTTATCAGTTATTTCCCCATCATTATTTTGTCACATCTAAAATTCACATTTAGGGTCTATTGCTAAAAAAATTTCCAGCCAAGATACAATGACAGCAAAGAATATTTAGTTAGAAGAAAACTGAATGGCACTTATGAGCTCACAACAGAAAAGACAGTGCAGGAGGAGGTAAATACAAGTGTGTGTGTGTGTGTGTAAATATATATACAAGTTCAGTAACAAGTTTAGCAAAAAGATGAGAACTTACTGGCAACGATATCGATCGTGAGTAGGCATGATCGTTAGATTCCTCAGAGTGGAGGCCCTGTGATATTATTTCAGGTTCCTCATCTTCTTCACCTTCTTCATCTGAAGAAGAATTAGGAGGCAACCTTAGCTTTGGATATGGAAAGGTTTCAGACTTGATTAAGTGCTTCTTTGGGCAAGTTTCCTTCCATTCATGTATGTCTTCCTCCCCCTCATGCCCATCAGATGCAGGTTCTGACACTTGAACATGTTGGATATTTAGCGACTCGTGAAGAGCATCCCCAAGGGCATTTACATCAGAAGATTGACTGTCCATTGCCAAAATCAACTTCTACAAAAATTTGAGCCCAACACATGAAGATTAGAAACATCAAGTATACTGGTAATCAATAGATTCTACAAGAACAAGAGCATCACATTCATATTCAAAAGACAACTATAGTGGTAATCAATGTAGTAAACATAAACAGCAACAGTAAAATCTTTAAAATATCCCTCATTGCCATCAAAGCAAAAACCAAACAAACCTTGAAATCCAAAAGAATTTAAAGTGACAGCACGCACATCCAACTAAACTAAATCTTAATATTTTTGAATGCATAACAATCCCAAAGTCATAAAACTAAAATAATGTTATTATTAAACATGTTAGTGAATGTAAAAAGCTTAAAGATTATCATATCAATACTCAATAAAGTCAGAAATTTCATATGCATTGAAATCTACATGAAATTAAAAATAAAAGAAAAAAGAAAGAGTACCTTAAACAAATTTCAGGGCTATGACAAACCAGGAACACGTATTTAGTATTTTACCAAACAGAATCTACTATCTTTCTCAGTTTTTGTCCACCCAAAACCTTAATCCCTCTCGATCTTGAATTTCTCGAAAACCCCACTTCAAATCTCGTACAGATCGCTCACGAAACGAGAATGACCGGGAAAATATCTCACCGAAAGAACAAAAAAAAACACAACAACAACAAGAACAAAGAAAAAGAAGGAAAAAGAAAGCAAATGTTAACTAAGATTACCACGACGATCACCTTTCTCAAGACGTTTCAGACGATGAAAAGATGAACCACCATGAAAGCAAGTCAAAGAAGGAACCAAAGGAAGAATAAAGAGTTCAACGGGTACCGAAGGCATTTTCACAATGCTCTTCGAAACCCAGTTAAGAAAAACCCCGAAATTCCTCTAATGAGCCACAATTGCAGCGATTTTTTTGATCAGCGAAAGCAGATTTTTGGAGTTGAATAAGAGGAAAAACAAATTGTGGGATGTGGGTCTGAGAAATCAGCGAGTTTGGAGGCAAAGCATGAAGTGGGTCGGAGGTAGAGAGAGAGACATTTGCGTGATCGGAGAAGAAGATAAGAAAGATCGGAGAAGGAGGCAGA
This sequence comes from Quercus lobata, assembly GCF_001633185.2. Lineage (NCBI taxonomy): Eukaryota > Viridiplantae > Streptophyta > Magnoliopsida > Fagales > Fagaceae > Quercus > Quercus lobata. Next base: position 10,540,586 of record NC_044908.1, on the reverse strand, counting down.
TATTGGGTATGGAAATGAGAAAGAGCAGGTGAGGGTTTACTATATACATTTAGAGAGAGAGAGAGAGAGAGAGAGAGAGAGAGAGTCTTTTGGTCAATGGCCAATGGGTGTATCGCCTAGACGTGTGGCGTTGTCTCAGACCAAATCAGGGACGTACACGTTTTTACTATGACTTGTTGTTCTACTTCTACGGACACAACAGCATACCTTCGTTTCTTAAAAAAAAAAAAAAAACAACAACAACAACAACATGCTGTCACAGTATTTTTGCTACAGATAAAAGATAGGAGTAACAAATTTGTGACATTTTATCGTGTTTTTCGATTTTCTCTTACCCTATCCAAGTAGAGTTTGTGAGTGTGTTCGTTAAGTTTAAAGTGGCTGTTTGAAAATAATTTATTTAACTTTTTATTTAAATTTTTTTTTTTTTTTTGGGAAAAGGCTTGTGTTTAGTGAAAATTTTCACTGGACACATTAGATTGCGGACACATGTCCATGGCCGGATTCGGACATGTGTCTAAGAGTAGTCACGTGTCCGCAAGCCGGATCCTTTCTTTTTCTATTATAGATAAAAAGTAAAAGCTAAATCAATTAAGTAAATAACTTAAATGGTATCCACAAATGGGAAGAAAAATAAATAGAAGTATAATAAAATAAATAGGTGATCATGATTCACGTGAGATCTGCAAATAGTATGAAAAAATAAGCAATAGACTCGCTTATTATAGTTATCAAAATTGTACTAGAGGTTAACCCGACTGAAGGATTGGTTTCAACCAGTGGTTCATTGGTTGAACTTTAGGTTTATTAATTGATTAAATAATATATTTTATAATTATAGAAAGTAACTAAAATAAAATAAAAATACTTCATTTACATAAATTAATAAATTATAACAAAAAAAATATATCATATGAAATAAATTTAGAGGAAAAAAAAAACACATCATTCATATGTAAATCATCCAATAACTAAGTTATATAGTCCAAAAGTCTTAAAAAAAACTTATGTCATAGAAGTTCAAAATAAATCTTTAGCTTATTCACTAAACCCTAGAGCTAGCATAACAAAATTATTTAAATCTCCAAATACAAGTGATGATTAAAATAAGGTGTTATCGTTGTGATATTGATCACTTGTGTTTCATGTAGACGAATCAATGGAATCCACAAAGTTATATCTATCTTTAGAGTGTAGAAGTTCTTCCATCTCTCTCTCTCTCTCTCTCTCTCTCTCTCCCCCTATATATATATATATATATATATTTATTTATTTAAGTTCATCACTTTATCACATACTTCTATAGTTTTATCACTATCTCTTTATCTCTTCACCCTCAACTCTCGTTTCATGGACTGCACAACTTTTACTTTATCTTTTTAGTTTTTAATCTTTATCTGTTTACCTTTTCAATTTTCAGTAGTTTAGTAATTCTATTCAAACTTCAGAGTTCAATACCTTTAGTTCAATCTTCTTTCACAATTTCACACTATATTCTTTCTTTTATCTATGGGTTGCAATCCGTTGGTTTACATGGTTTGAGATTAGGAAATTTCACATTTAGTGTTTTACAACAAATCATTTTGGATAATGCTTTGGTTCATGGATTAAACGGTTTAATCAGTGGTTTGGTACAAATTTAATAACACTATGAGGCATCTCAAATCAGCATTAAATTTTCATATTTCACAATGGGTGAGATGGCAAGTTATTATTAGCATATAATAAAAGTGATATTTTAATCACAATCTATCACATTAATAAATAACAAGTTCTGAAAATTTCGTGGAATTTATGTATTTATAACATTATTGTGGTGTGCTTAGTTGAAATGATGAAAAATTGTCTTGTGCACTTGGTCATTTTAGAACATGCATTGTGCATGTGTTGCCTTTAGTGTCCAAGAACACTAGAGTTCCAAAGGCATGCCAACTCCCTTATTTAGCTTGGCAAAAGATAGAATTGTTTTTCTTACTTTAAGCTTGCTACTAAATATAGGAAAATGAGATAATTTTTTGGAAAGTATTTTTTGAAAAATGATTTATTTTTCATTAAATGTTAATGCCGGAACAATCGGATCGTAAATTGTAAATTGAATCCTTTAAATTTGGAATTATCTTGATTCTATCCTAATTAATTTAAAATTTAGGGTTTAAGATCTTAAGATTATACGAGGATTTAATTTCAATCATACCATTTATGCGCATTGTTGAGTTGAACATTAAATATCTTTAGAAACTTTTTTATAAAAATAAATAAATATTTTTTTTATAGAAGAAATAAGGTAATTTAAGCTCAAAAAGATGTGGTTTTAATATATTTAGTAGATAATAAAAAGAACTGTTCATTTCTATTTTCTATTTTCAAACTTCAATTTTTGTTTTATTATTATTTTTTCTACGTCCATTCTCTATTTCTCTCCAATCGCCACAACTAGCCTTCGCCAGCCCTCTCAATCCAAGCCAACATGGTCGAACAATCTAGTCACCATTTTACACAACCTATAATGTCATTCTTTTAACATCTAATTCTTTAAATTTGCCTCTTCACTTGAGAAATCGTGGATTTTAGGTTTATTATCACGCAAACAACTTTGGCCAAATCCATTAGCCACCATCTAGAATTGATCAATTTCACCAAGACCTATCCTTGAACAAAACCCATAAACCAATATATTTCCAAAGTCGACCCGAGCACCATGCCAAATCGATCGAACCACTATGTTGAAAGTCCAACCACCAAACCTAACTTAAAAAAATCATTACCACCCAATACCCATGCACTATTCTCTTGAAGTTACGGATTACCCTTGCTAAGTTGCTATACGGTTAATAACATTGCCCCATTCGTCTCATTCTCACTTATAACTTCTATTTTCAAGTTTATCCGATTTTGCTTTAGTGTTTTTTTTTTTTTTTAATTTATAAATATTTTTAGGGGGATAATTTTTAAGTTTATCTCCTACTTTGAGCCATTGTATGATATTTTAACCCTATAATTAATTAGGTTTTTTATTTAGGAAGCTTGTGGGGGAGGGGTGTGAGGTGTGGGGGGTAAGGGTTGGGGTTTAAGTTTCTAGGAGGGAGTTTCGTACACATATACACCTAGATTAGGTTAGAGTATAATTTTTATCTTGTATAAAAAAAAAAATTATTCATTTTATGAAACAAATAATTAATTAAAACATCTAATTTTCTATTAAGTTTATTTCATGCATTAAAGCACATTCTTTCTTTGGGTTTTAACCATTAAGAATGTGACACATTATTAATAATAATGAATGCCTTTTTGAGCATTAAAAGTTTTGATGATGCCATCGTGCACTCTTGGCATTATTGTCATTATAAATACAAGATCTTCAAGAGAGAGTTTATACACATCTACACTTAATATTAAACTAAAGTAGGATTTTTATCTCACATAAAAAAAAGTTTTGATAATGTTCTAAAATGAATTCTCAATCTCGAAGATGATATTTTTACCATTGAGTTTATGAAATGATCATTTTACCATTAAATTGAAATTTTAGTACTGATGGTAAATATGGTGTCTGTAACCCCAAACATAAAAGGTGTAATTTGCAAATTCATTTAGAAAATAAATAAAACTTCTATTTGTTTGTTTGAGAGGAAGAATAAGAGTATGAAAAAGATATTCCAAATGAGATTACCTTCTTGTCCTAATTCCTAAGGATTTTTCTCACGGTTTTTATTTCTATTTTAAAGAGAGAGAAAAAATTGTGGGCTCAATGAGGATATACCCACCCATCTTTTTTTTTTTTTTTTTATTCCTTGCCGAATTGTAAAAAATAATAATCACTTCATTTTCTCTTCCTAGTTTTCTATTCTCCCATTTTCAGCCAAACTAAACAGACTTTTAGATTATCACCATGCATCCTTGATATGATGGTTACTTTACAAGTACAAAGTTTGGCATTTAAATCTTCAAGAGAAAGTTTCACATACCTATATAGTATACACTTAGATTAGACTCGATAAGCATTTATATTTTTGTATAAAAAAAAAAAACCAAAAAAAAACTTTAGATTCTACTCCAATCCATGGGCGGCTCCACTTGGAGCCTAGGGGGTTTTGAACCCCCTGAATTGGCCCCAAATAAATTATGTATAATATTTTTTAAATCTTTTTTTGTTTTGACCTTCCTAAAATAAAATTTTGAATACCCTAATCTTAGATCTTTTTTAAGCCCAGCTGAAAGAAGTTTGAATATAATTATCTTAACAATATCCTAGCATTTTTAAACACAAAAAAAGCTCAATAACAAACCAATCTGATCTAAAATTTGAAAAAAAAAATTTGATAAGCCCAATAACAAAAGTAGAAATTTGTTAATTTTAAATCTTAGAAAAAACACATTTAGATATTTAAAATTTGAAATAAATCAATCAAATGAGAGATCAATAGATGAATAATTGCTTGACTTGGTACATTGAAAGAGATGTAACTTAGAGAATTGATAATGGAAATATTTTATAACGATTTCAAAAATATGAAACATCGTAGAAAGCAATTGTAAAACTTTATGTCTTTTAGTTTTTGTTTTTTGTTTTTTTTTTTTTTTTTTGTAATGTTGATATATTCAAATTCTCACTTATTTTAAATTTTGTATAATTTATGTTTTTTATTGATCCCCTAACAAATAATCCCGGACCCACCACTTCTCCAATCCAAGATATTTATTTGAACTGGACCTGGATAATTTAAACATCGTTTGCTTGCTGTTCGAGCTTCAGTCAGGCCCGACCCAAAATCATGCAATGAAACTCACCTATCACGGTTGATCGATTGGATACCGTTCAAAGCGGAGAGCAGCTGAAACTCGCAGTCTCACTCCTGAGCCCATTGATTCAAAAGCAAAAGTAAAACTTATCCAAAGCGATCGTGTTTCTTTGCCTACGTTGCAATCCGTCTACCACTTTCGTTGTCTATCTCCACGAAATCTTTTAAGTCAAATTCATGGATAAACTCCATGATCTAGTAATGGGACTTTTAAAAAAAAATTATTTTTAAATAAGTTGGTTAAATGTATAAGAGTAATGCTAATGATACAATATTTTTTGCAATTGTTGATATAATTTATTATGATTTAAGTAACATTAATTTCATTTGAACTCATCACTGACACTATTTTTATTATGCACTAATCATAATACACTACATTAATAATTATAAAAAAATTATGAAAAAATATGTTGTATCCGTAGACTTACTCACTGGGCTAAATAAACCTTTTTTTTTTTTTTTTGAGAAAAAGGTAAGCGAAATTTTATTAAAACAAACTTCAAAAAATACAACCAGCAAACTCAGGAGCGATCAGACTGAAAGACATCAGCCACCTCCTCAGGTAGAGCCTCTACCCAAACCTCCTTGTCTGCAGTTAAAACTGCTTTTTTAGCTAGACTATGCGCTAAGCTATTCCCCTCCCGGCTAACATGCTGAAACCTACAACCTCTCAACGTCTGACCCATCCTCTTAGTCTCATCAATGATATGCCCAAACAACATATTACAAGGATCTGTACGCTGCAAAGCCTTGATAACATGGAGACAATCACCTTCAATATTACAAGGATCTGTACGCTGAAATTAAATAAACCTATTTAATTGCAGCATACAATATATATATATATATATATATTTATATATTTTTAAAGAAGTGTTTGGTATAACAAAATTGAACAAGAATAATATATCTTTCTTTAGTTACATGCACATTCCTTGAAGAATAGATTTTTTAAAGGTGAAAATGAATATAGGCTAAAATTGATTTTAATACGATTCCAAACAAAATTGATATAAAATAAAAGAATAAAATGAAAAAAAAAAAAAAAAAAAAAACTACTCTTAAGGTTTGGACTAATGCTATGCAATACCTAAAACTTTTAAAAAGATCCAATTTACTCCCCAACCATAAACATTACTTAACACTATTTTTAAAAGTTTGTTGTTTGTGTTTCATTCTCTATATCTGGTTATTATGTATTTACCATTGGCTGCTCGAATACCCCCTCATGTACATAATATATAGTCACTATTATATAGTCAAAACAAGCTATAAGAAGAAAACAAAGAACTTAAAAGAGTGGGATACTTTCAAACAATATTAAGTATTATTTGTACGTAGGGGATAAATTATATATTTTTGAAAAGTTTGAATGATAACTCGCATTAATTCATACCATAGCAGTAATTTTTGTATTTTACCCTCAAAATAAAACCTTATAATATTCCACTCCTTACTTATAAAGGAAATTAAAAAGTACAAATTTTATGGACCGTGGATTGTACCTATAACTTTTGGAGTACGTCGTGTTTCAACTCATTTAGTTTTTCTTTTGTCTCTATAAAAAATAATTAATTTTGTGGTTTGTCACACAATTTTTAATTTTTTTTTCTTCTAAATGCAATTATATAATAAATCTAATTGTTCCTTCAACAAATATATATATATATATATATCCTACTCAAAAACAAAAACAAATATTGTAAGGACACGATTATTAACGACCCAAAAATGACATTGGGCTCGTACGTAAAGGACCCGAACAATATAATTTGTAGAGTGTGGGCTTGAAAGGCTTGACCTTGGTCACTGGATAGCGGTCTAGTTGTGGTTTTTATGGAAGTTCATATGAGGGTGGACTTGGCGTGACTGACAAAACTTTCCTTCAGTGCGACCTATGGGGTTTTTGTCCTCTGACCCTGTCCGAGGAGCTTAGTGTTCTTTTTTTTTTCCTCTCCCTTGGTTCTTCTTTCCTTTTATACTAGTAGTTACGTTCCTTTTAATGTCCACGTGTAAGTTTCACTTGCTGGAATGGAGACTTGTCCTATCAGCCCATACCTAGAGTGGTTGGGAAATAGACGTAAAGGTTGAATAGCATGGTCAAGAGCATGGACCTGTCAGACGTAGAGTTCTTTATCACAACATTGACAACTTTTTCACCTGTCCTGCCCCTGCACTGAGCTCGTCCTTTTTCTTTAGGTGTCCTATGGGATGCTGAGCGTGAGATCGTTCTCGGCCACATCCTTAGGCCTCTTTAGGGCTTTCATTATGCGTCCTCGGCAATAGGTCTCCTCGGCTTGGGTCTTGGGCCCTAATGTAAAGTGGGCTGGAACCACAAATTCTCCGGCCCCATAATAGCCCCTCAAAATTCTACTGCCCGACCTCGTGGTTGGGAAAGAGGGTTTTGGTGATGTCGGGCCCAAACCATGGCTTGCCCAGCTCTGCACTTCATTAATATTGGGGTTTCTCTATTTGCATAGGAGGCGCGCCGGATTATGAGACATCTCCCTAGATTTACTCACGCGGCGTCCTTGACGTTTCAGTGCTCGAGGCGCGTCATTAATATGTCCCCTTCACGAGGCTATCCAAATCTTATGGTTGCAGACGGCGTTGGGAGTTGAGCAAAAACTGTCTCGTCCGTAGCATTTCTTAGGAACCTACGTAGATTAAATGCCTCCAACTTGCCCTCTATATAAGAAGCAGGATAGGAGGTTACTCCCTTTACGTACAAAACCCTTTTGGCCCCTTCAAATTCTTAATCCTTCAGCTGTGCTCCTAGTCTTCGTCTCCAGTGCAATCAAACCTTAGAGTAATATGTTTGAGGCACGAATGCGGGTGAATGAACCACACCTGCTCCAGAAGCATTGGGTCTCTCCGAGTCTTAGGATGGCACGGTCAGGGCAGGGAAGACAGAGACTCGAGATAGCTCTCCGCTTTCACGAGATGGGAGCGATTCCTCCGCCTCTTTCAGTCAAAATCCGAAGCAGGTACTGGTCGCGTCAGATTTTTGATGCGACAGCAGTGGAATTTTCCGTCATCAACACCATCTGTTCTATCGCGAGCGTTGCTAATAGGGAGGCCATCAACTTCCTGTGTGGCCACCTACGAATACCCAGCTCCCTGCACCTTTTCTTCAAAAGTGTTAATCCCACGTTAAGTTCTTTTGCCGCCTGAGTTATGGGCATGTAAAAGTATTGAGAAATGGTTTCCTTAGACAACATTTTGGAACTGTTGCATCTTTCTTCTCTACAGCTCTTCTTTTGCTTCTTCTTCTCTCCTCTGTATCTTTTCTCTTTGCTTATGTAGTTAGCTTTTAGTATAGGCTTACTTAAGCTCCTTCATTGTACGTTGTACGTTGTACTAGTTCTTTGTCTTAATAAAACATGATTCTGTTTCATTCTAAATATTTTTCTTTTCTACAGTAATTACTTTGTGAATGGATATATTTCATGTGTATTTTTATTTAACGATACTTGGGGCAGGAAACCTTGTAACAAAAAGCTATTAATTTGAACTTATAGAGACTATCAAATATAATAATACCAACCCACAGTAGATTAAACTTATGAGACTAACTGAGATAACAGCTGAGTGATCCGTAATGCGCGTGAGGTAGTCGTCCGAGAATGAGAAACCCAAAATAAACCATCCGAGAGGGTTGCCGAGTAGTGAGGAACTTTGGCCGTGTTTTTGATAACATCTAACCTCTGATCCGAGGACTGAGGTATGGTTGTAGCGGGCCCCAACACATTTGCATTAGTTCCCTTGGTATTGAGGATCCGAGGATAAATCGGGACTTTCATTCGGTCTAGGGATTAACCCAATTATTAATGGGTAACCCCTCCATGGGACAGAGTCCGGGGACTATACAATGTCCGGGTTGTGTCCAAAATTCAGTATTTTTCATCTAAGTAGTTGGTTTTCCCATAGGCTTAAGTCCGAGGACCATACAATGCCTTGGTTCTGTCCAAAACTTGTAGTTTTTTCTATAAGTAGTTGGTTTCCCCATAGGCTTGAGTCCGAGGACCATACAAGGCCTTGGTTCTGTCCAAAACTTGTAGTTTTTCTTTTAAATAGTTGGTTTCCCCATAGGCTTGAGTCCGAAAACCATACAAGGTCTTGGTTCTGTCCAAAACTTGTAATTTTTCTTTTAAGTAGTTGGTTTTCCCATAGGTTTGAGTCCGAGGACTATACAAGACCTTGATTCTGTCCAAAACTTGTAGTTTTTCTTTTATATCATTTTTTTTTTCGAGGATTAGCCCCTCGACCAAGGTGGGGGGCATTAGCTTGATGTTGGAAGCCCCTAGAGCTGCCCGTGCCATTGACACTGTGAGGTGTAGCCCTTGGCGGACATTTATGTCGGGACAACAACAGCGTGTTGCTGGAAATGGAGGAGTTTTCGCAGACCCTTGTTTGACAGAGGCTTGACTCCGCCACCACCTGTGCCAACGCGCAAGCCTTCTCACAAACGGCGCCAATTGTAAGGACACGATTATTAATGACTTAAGAATGACATTGGGCTCGTACGTAAAGGGCCCGAACAATATAATTTGTAGAGTGTGGGCTTGAAAGACTTGACCTTGATCACTGGACAGCGGTTTGGTCGTGATTTTTATGGAAGTTCATATGAGGGTAGACCTGACGTGACTGACAAAACCTTCCTTCAGTGCGACCTATGGGGTTTTTGTCATCTGACCCCATCCGAGGAGCTTAGTGTTCTTTTTTTTTTTTCCTCTCCCTTGGTTCTTCTTTCCTTTTATACTAGTAGTTACGTTCCTTTTAATTTCCACGTGTAAGTTTCATTTGCTGGGATGGAGACTTGTCCTATCAGCCCATACCTAGAGTGGTTGGGAAATAGACGTAAAGGTTGAATAGCATGGTCAAGAGCATGAACCTGTCAGACGCAGAATTATTTATCACAACATTGACAGATTTTTCACCTGCCCTGCCCCTGCACTGAGCTCGTCATTTTTCTTTAGGTTTCCTATGGGATGCTGAGCGTGAGATCGGTGGGGCTTTCATTATGCGTCTTCGGCAATAGGTCTCCTCGGCTTGGGTCTTGGGCCCTAATGTAAAGTGAGTCGTGACCACAAATTCTCTGGCCCCACAAATATATATATATATATATTTATATAATTACACATTTTTTTTTTTTTTACAATTACTACAACAAAACCAACTATGACTATTGATCGACATATATGAAATTAACTTTCGTGAATCTCAATAGACCATGTCAACCCCAAACACAAGCAAAGATACTCCCATATTATAGGGTCCAAATAGTAAAATTGGTCTTTGATATATCTAAACCCACGTCCTTACCTCATTGGTCCATCCCACTTCACACGGATCGCCACTTCATCACTTCACAACCGTCAATTAGACCCAGATTCAACAGTCCAGATTCCCCCAACCACAGACCATGGTTCTCGCCGAGTCCGTATTAAATCTCACCCACCCAACCATACCGCTCGCTCACACAATTTCCATTTCCATTTCCCACTTCCAGTCCAAACACTCTTTCCCTAACTCCCTGTTTGTTTCTCGAGAAAATTCTTTTTGTGTGATTTTTTCATGGATACAGGTGGAAAAGTGAAGAGAGGAGCTGGAGGAAGAAAAGGCGGCGGCCCAAAGAAGAAACCCGTCTCCCGGTCCGTCAAAGCCGGTCTACAGTTCCCAGTCGGTCGGATCGGCCGGTACTTGAAGAAAGGCCGTTACGCTCAGCGTGTCGGTACCGGTGCTCCGGTTTACCTCGCCGCCGTGCTCGAGTACTTAGCTGCTGAGGTAACCAAAATTTTTTGTTGCTTTTGACTATTTAGGGTTTCTACTTGATTTAGTTGCTTCTACTTGATTTAGTTATAAAGAATATGAAAAAAGGTAGAACTTGTAATGGAGATGTAATTTAGGTTTTCAAACTTTCGGAACTTAAGAATTTGAAGCTAATTTAATGTTCATTTGTGGGTTTTAATTAGAACCAAACATTTAAATTAGTTTATTTGTTTGGTTGTCTGAACTATGATTCTGTTAGATCTTGCATTACTGTAGTCTCAAGTAATGAATTTGTTGCGGGTTTTAGTTAGTTCAATTAGTAAAGTTTTTTGTCGTTGAATAAGAGATTTGGGGTTCAATTTCTGTTCAACTTAAAAAACCGATTGGTGTTTTGGTCTGATGATATAAAGCAATGATGACGGCATAGGTTAATGAATTTGTTACATTTGCTATATGTTTGCTTAAACTTATGATTTGTGTGTATTGGTCTTAACGTGTAAATTAGTTTTCTTGTTCACTTTTAAGAATATTGTTTTTTTTGGTTTAGGTTTTGGAATTGGCTGGAAATGCTGCAAGAGACAACAAGAAAAACAGGATTATACCAAGGCATGTGTTGCTAGCCGTGAGGAATGATGAAGAGCTTGGAAAGCTTCTTGCAGGTGTGACGATTGCACATGGAGGAGTACTTCCCAACATCAACCCTGTCCTTCTTCCGAAGAAGACCGAGAAGGCGGCCACAAAGGAGCCCAAGTCTCCAGCCAGGGCCACTAAATCGCCTAAGAAAGCTTAATGTGTTAAAACAAATTCAGTCTTTTGTGTCACTGTATGTAATTTCCTATCTGTATGTGGCTTGTAGGGAAGCTTTTTAATGTTCTTAGGAGTTAGGACCATTTGTACTCTTTGTTTCCATGTGATTGTAGTGTTAAAACATCCTTTGTTTTAAGTCATTGAAATGAAATTGCAGCCCAGTTTGGAATTCTCATTTGTTACTTTGGTTGAAGTTGTTGTAATGTAATTAGGCTTAATCTGGGTTGTTTGTGGCTTTGACCATTTGGTTTGTTGTGTTAAGTGTTTAGAAGAAAAATCCTGGGCTGTCATTTAAGAAGCTTGTTTGGATGGATGGAGAGTAGAGGGAGGGAGAGTAGGAGATAGAACTGCTTGACCAAATAAATTACTAAATTCTCTTATCATATTAACAAAATTGCAAACTATGAAAATGCTAATTATTTCTCTCTCTTTTACTTAATTTTAAAAACATTTAAACAAGGTGGAGGATAACAATTTTTCTCTACTATCCTCCCCACTACTCTCCTCTTCTCTACTTTCCTTTACTCTCCTCACCCTCCAAACATAGCATAAGAGTTCTTGTTCGTGGCTGGATGGAAATAATTCAAATTTTGGGGTGTAGCCTTGGTGGTGGTTAACTGTGGAAGATTTTAATTCATATTGAAGAGACTTGAGGTGTCTTTGGTTCATTGCCTGAAAATAAAAGATTTAACCCAAAGGCAGGCTAGAAACACAAATCAACTGCCAAGAGCCTTGTAGTGTAATGCCACAATATGTTCTACCTTATTAGGAGAACTGGCTTTTAAATCCCCACCTCCCCCAGTTGTAAGTTGTAACTATTGAATTTCAAAAAAAAAAAAAACCAAGAACAACACAAATCAACTGAGGCTTAACTAAGGTTCTTATTGGAGCCACTGACCTTGGAAGCACTCGAAGGTCAAGTATGATATTGTAATTCATGTTTCCTTAAAAAAGCACGAAGATGACAATAGGTGTAGTCAAATTAGAGCAGATCTTTCTGTAAAGGTCATAAAGCATAAAGAAGATGTGCATTGGAAATTTTTGTCTCCCATGGATTTGGAGTCTTTAGCTTGACAGAAACAATTTAGTCTTTTGAGCTTCTTCTCGATCTATTTTGTCTCCACTCTGTGCGTAGAGTATGCTCTTTTAGGGAATGCCAAATCTAATCACTTAGAGATGTCTACGGAAGTTTGTTGATTCATTTGGATCTCGATTAAGTTGAATGCAAATTTTTGGTGTTGGGCAGTCTTGATCTGGCTACTTGAGGGGGCCTACAACGGGATTATTGTGGTAATTGGATCTATGGGTTTTCTAGGAGGCATAACTTCTAGTGTTGTGGTTGAATTGTGGGCAAAAAAGTGATGGTTTATATCTTGTGCTCTCTTTGAGGTTCACTAGTTTGGTTGTAGAATTAGATGCTCTAGTGATGGTCCTTTGTAAATGGTTCGGTGAAAACTAATCTTGGTTAATTTGCCCTCATTGATGATTACAAGTGTCTCTTCCACCAAATCTCTTGTAAAAAGATATTGTATATGTTTAGGAGGCTAACTAAAGTGTTGATGCTTTGGCTTGATTGGCTCATTGTCAAGCTGATGATGTTTTTTCTAATCCCCTCTCTAGGGTTGATATATGTTATTTTGTTGATACGTCTCCAGAATTGTACTTGTTAACAATGGCGAGTAATTTCTGTTAGTATTAGCCTTCTCTACCAATAAAAAATAAAGATGTGTTGCGGAGTGTAATATACTAATTTGAAATAAGCCAATCAGTTTGATGCTTGCGTGCATCTTGTTCTTGTTATGTTGTCATCACCATTGTCCCCTGTCATCATCATCAGCTAGTTTAAAAAGACACTCACCATTTACATAATGAAAACATAATAGAATTCTCCAATATAATACGTGAAAATTCAAACAATTATTCACATGTCCTATTAAGTCATATAACTTGTTTAAGAAAGTGTAATCAAAATGCACATGAAGGATCATCTGATAACCACATATTAAGTTGAAGGACATCCCTTCAAATTGGTTTAGAGGAAAGCATTGTCTAGAAAAATGTGCTCTTTCATCTAAATAAGAATAAACAGTTTTCTTAAACAATTAGGTGTGGAGATATTTAGGTACAATGAATTGTTTTGTATTTGCCGTCAGGTGTGATCTTAGTTGACTTGGTTAACTCATTTGAATGATATTGCTAATATGACCCTCTACTGATGGATAAAATGATAGGGAATTGAATACTACTTGAGTATACTACGATAGAAGAGCTATTATTGTCAAGCTTAAGTAGAGTTGGCATGGTTGGTTGTCCCCTTCACAGCTTTACCAATTTTTATTCATAATTCTATTCTGCATTGGATTTTCCTTTTGATTAACTCATTTTAGAATATAAAGAGTTGTTTTATTGTTCACAGAGAGAGCGAGAGAGAGAGAGATTGTGTGGCAATTGACAATGGTATTTGATGAATTTGGTAGTGTATATAATTTGTTTCGAATTAATGTTTCCTATTCTAATGTGTATTTCTAGCTGCCCTATGATTTGTTTGTTTTGCATCCTAGTTCTGTAAAGATGGTTATGTAAAGCTTAGAAAGTTGACCATGTTATGTATGTTTCACAATGATGCTATAACCCACTGGGTTTTAGTTGTGTTATTGTGAAGGGAGGCCAAGCTTGTTTGCATTTCATTTGGTTTTTATTCGTCCATGAGCTGATAGCGAATGCTAGAATGAAGCATGATTCCTCTTGCTGATGAGAAATGGAGCAAGATCTGTAGAATTGAAGTAGAACAAGCTTCTTTTAGGTGATTTTTCATATCTTATTAATAATTTGGTTTAAGCAGCATACCTGCCACTCGGTTTGTTTTGACCAATTTTCCCTTGCTTTTATTTTATTTTATTTTATAGGTAAGACACAGGACCCAAATTTAAGGGGGGAATTAACGTTTCCTCCACCAAATGGAACTAAAACTTATAACGCCTCTTTGGCTTTCCATATTAGGGATGGAGAAGCTGGGTGTTTGACCTCACTCTGCTGTGCAGATCCGAGACTGACCGTACTTTACCATAATATTTCATACCTAGAAAAGATATCAATATGATTACCAAATATAGTTGTTCAAGGCAATTAGGTAATTTTCCAACTTATCAATCTTATGCCACTAGGAAGACTAGGATGATTTTATTTGAATTAAGAAATAGTAATCTCGTCAAGCCCAGAAGAAGTTATTAGTTAGTGCTGTAGCTTGTATTGTGATATATGCATCTGCTCTTTCCACTAAGCTCTCTTCAGCATTGAGAAAGGTTTATTTCATTTTTTCCAAGTCTAGATACACAGCAAATTTAGTTTGAGAGTTCTATGCAAATCTCATAGGTACTGATGAGAGTCTTTTATGCTATGCTGGAGGTGTTTGTTTTGAACTCACACCAGGCAACATATCTTGTATCATTGGTTATTAGTCTTCTTCCAAGAATTGAGACTCAAGCCTACGAGACTTGTCTTCTCCACAATATTGATTATGTTGCATCGTTCCTTGGTGGACGGTGTCAACCTGGACTTAGTTTTATAATGACTAGAGGTTTCTCGGTTGAGAATAAGGCTTTGCCCACCATCATGGGCACCAATCTATATCCTATTGATCATTTGGCAAATCTCAACTCCAGTCATTCAATCTATGATGTTATCAAGGGCGCCTCCATTGACATTTGCTACCACATCTATCATTGTTTTTGTCAACAAGGGTCCCAGACTTCTTCCAGTAGTGGCTTACTGTTTCCCCCTCTCGTGCTCAATATTTGTGGCTATTTTTCGGTGAACCGTCTTGATCCGTACACATCTCTTCCCCGTGTTGGACCGATTAGCAGCTCCATTCTTGCAAGGATCCGTGTACAGATTGAGAAGAATAAAGAGAAAGGTTCTTCTAGTCACCAGGAGGCCCCTGGATTTGGTGGTGCCAATGTTGACCTTGATGCAGAGATTGACAGGATGTTAGAAGAGGGTGCCCCTCCTTCGTTCGATATGCCTGATATTCAAGCAAAGTTTGAAGAGCTATTGATTCAGATTGCATCGGGTTTCTCCCATATGGATTCTCTCTTTGTTGACATGTACACTGATTTGACGGTCTTGACTCGGGTTGATGGGATCGAGCAGTTTCTACATGTTCTGTCTCCACCTCCTCCTTCACCTCCTACGGAGGACTATAGGATTTGAGGGCCCTCTTTGCCTATTCTGCTAAAAAGGGGGAGAGCAGTACAAACTGACTTTTTATACTTAAGAGGGATTGCTCAAGGTGGTGAGAAGATTGATTAGCTACACGGCCTACACCAAATCTCACCCGTTTCTTTTTGTTGTAACTTATTTTATTCGCATTACTGTTTTTATGTAGTCTTTACTTATGGTTATCTTTATAACTCTGTTTGTTGGTTTGTACTTATGGCCGTGTTTAGGCCTATTTGACTTGTGTGGTGTTTTGGATTTAAGACTTTATATTATGCTAAACTATTTCCATTACACTGTTCTTTAATGTTGGACATGCAATTATCTTGTGCTTGTGTGCTTAATTGCTTGCATGTTCAGATGATCACTACTTGGTGTTTTGATCACTGTAGCCATTTTTAAATGGTTGTTTGTTTGATCAAGTCGCATTCATGCATATTATTCATATCAACTTGATCATATTGTATTTGTTTCTTATTTCTTACTTTATCCTACTTGCCTTAAGTTCATTAGTTTTAAGTTCAAGTTTTGCTATAGTCATTACAATTAAGTGTGAGTCATTTGTTGTTCCTAGGTTTTTGACTCACATTTAAGTTTAGAGTTTGTATAGGTGTGTTTTGTCACAAAATAGCTAAATGAGGAGATTGTAAAGTCCATGTTTTTAATTGGCTCTATTCAATGACAAATTTGTGTATTTTACTATTTTTTGTGCCATTTTAATGTTTCTAGGCTTAATTGTATTTGGAGTAAAAAAGTACTTAAGCCCTGTGATCTTTGTGAAAACTGCATTCTGGGTCAACTTGCGACCTCAGGCAACTTGCTCAACTCGCAAGTCCAGATTGTGACAAGGTCGCAAACTGCACGATCAAACAGCTATGTTTTTTGATATTTTTTTGTCCATTGTAAAATTTTTAATACACATTCTATGTATGTTGAATATGACAAGAGGGAATGATCATGGTATAACTTAATCTCTACACATCATTCTTATCATCTATCTAGCCACCTTTAAGAAAAGAGAGAGCTTTTAGTTTTGAGGCATGAAACTTTCATCCTCTCTTCTCCATCGTTCTCATCATTTGAGAGAGATTTTTATTTACTTCATCTCAAACACACAGATCATTGTGAGATGAAGTTGTGGAAATATAGAAAACCATCACAAATTCAATCTTATTAGTGGTTGTCCATTGGTGGTTCAATGGAGGTGTCTCTTGCAAGCCTGGTGGAGAAAAAATCCGGATTAGTTGGCTGCTAGTTGGGGTTTGGGGGGCTCAAGTACTTTAGGTTTATGGGTTGGAAAGGTTCATGATGTCTATTGTATTGCAACTATTTATCTAGTGGAGATTTCTAATAGTATGGTCGGGGAGAGGTTTTTTCACCCGAGCCTCAAGTTTCCCTCTTCTTAAACACTTCTTTGTTTAGTGTTGGTTTGCTTTTATTTACCTTATTTCCATTTTGTTATTTACTTTGTTTAGTTCATAGTAGTTTTGTGTTTGATATATGGAATTGGTTAATCACTTATATTTCACTAATCAGTAGTTTTAGGCTAAAAGTGATTAAGCTGTAAAAATGATGTCTAGGGTTCTAAATATGAGCCAGGATGCTATTAGCATTTTTCATTTAGGTTCTTTACAATTAGACCAATCACTTCTTGAAAGTGGCTAGCCACTTATTAGACTTGATTGTTTAGCCCAACCATACGTGCTGTCAAATCGGCGACTTCGGCTTTCTTTTCCTTCCAATGGCTTTTGCGTTTGTGCCAACACCCTGCATTTATCAGCATAGAATAGAAGGCACGCCTTTAGATTTACCAATCACGAATAATATATGTAATCCATAGTAAAGATGCAAAATTGTTCAGCTCAATTGTGTATTGGGTGATCCAAACTTTGGTCTAGTTGAAACTAGACTACCTTTGTGCTTGACTGAACTCTGAACCTCAATTAAATTATAATTGAAATAAAAATGATAAATTTATATATAAAAAATTCTGCTGTTTTTTTATCATCCAAAATTAAATTACAAATAGTATCTCATTATAGATTTGTCAGTTGTCACCTACCAACCTAATGCGACAGTCTCTCTCTACCGAGCACACATCTCTCTAATTTTCCTCTTAAAACCAAAAGTTTTTTTGCAATGAATTGTTCAAGCCTCTCTGTTGATATCTGCATCCACAAGGTCCTCTCTTCTCTTAAGCAATGCTTTGTATGAATTCTCAGTTTTTTATTTTTATTTTTTATAATTCATTTTTAAATTTTTCTTTAATTCCTCTTTAGATGATAAGAAAGCAATAAAAAAGTTGTTATGTTGTTTCCATTTGGATTGAGGAGGAGGGAGGAAGAGTAGAATAGAGTAGAGTGGAATTGGCTTAAAAATTAGCCTAGTTTTAGCCCACTCTACTTTACTCCCCTCTCACCCCTCCGGGTCATAAATTTTTTGAGTGCTAATTTTTGGATGAGATCCCCCTCCCATTGAATCCTTCAATTCTCTCAAATTTTTATTTGAGTGTAAGACATGTGACATTTAAAAATCAAATAAATAACATATGTTGCAAATCAGACTAAAAATTGGATATAATTAGAGAATTACATTGGGGGGATACTTTCCTAGCTCAACTTCTTTGTTTAGTAAATAAATAGATATAATAAAGGAAACAATTTTTGTTACTATTTAGTAAAATGCTTCGAAATAACAATGCCTACTCCTTAATTAATCCACTAATTGCATAATAGGAACTAAATCTGACATCGTTTCATGAGGTTTTTGATTTCGAACTTTAAGGATTTAATTTGCTAAGGTTGATAGTTTAGACCTATTTTGTCATCCCATTTGTAAGTGTTCAAGTATTATGCTAATTTTCATATTCACCTTGCATTGTGTTGGCAAAAACAAGAAAATTTTTCTACATAGTCTGTACAGGACTTCCTTCTCTACTATGTTTATACTTCATTTTTCACATGTAATTTGATTATGTTTGACTATGATTAGGTTGATTATTTATGTTTAATTATTTTCCACGTTTCTTTTAGTATTTTTTCCATGTTTAGTTTATTTGATATTCTTTCCTTGTGTGTTTTATTTAATTGTCAACTTGCCATGTTTAATTTTTTTTTTATTGTGTTTATTTATTTTCTTTTATATTGTGATGTGATCTTTAACGTGTTGTATGTTTTATTTTCCTTAAATGCATGATGTATGTTTAGGCTAAGGATTAGGGCTCTCTTAATAAACTCTTTAATTAAATATGACCTAGCAACACATAATGGAGACTAGCCCACAAGCTGGACGGTCTTGGGTGCCTAACACTTTCCCAAGTCGTACTCAAACTCCATACTCATAATCTGGTATGTGGACTCATGTATGTAAGTGATTGGCCCAAAAGGCCCAATATGGTTCCTAGACCTAAACTAGGTGGCTATTCCATTTTTCTTCGTCACGGTCCACTCGGTCGTGGCGTGCTCTCCTTTGCACCTACAGAATTCACCGTGAATGTGAGAAGAGGGAGCACCATTCTCCATGCTCCGGGAGTACTTAAGTATTATTCCTCAAACACATGCACACCATACGACATGTCAATTTAAAAAAGAATAGCAATGAAGAAAAAGTAAAGACTTAAATCTCAATTATAACAGAGGGTGATTATTGAAAGAGATCATATGATTGCTTACTTAGAGACATACAGGTGGAAAGAGAGGAATTGGGTTTTGGTATACTCGGGTTAAGCACATATGTCAACTTTATAAAATACTTCCTAACCCAATTTGGAGAAATTTCTGTACACTAGTCTGCATATAAAATTTGTTTAGATACATATTAAATTTTTCAAGATATGATTTGAGCCTTTATTTTTTTAGAAAATATTTTTATTAATTTTTCATAAATATTAATGTTTTTTTTAGGGGAAATTACACTTTACTATCCTAGATTACGCTTTGCATCCTAAACTTTTTGAATGCATGTTTTGCACTCTAAACTATGACTCTTATTACACTTTGCATCCCGACGCTAAGTTTGCCATTAACTTGGATGGAAATATAAAGTTTAGAGCGCAAAGTGTAATTAAGAGTATAGTTTAGGGTGGTAAAGTATAATTTCTTCTTTGTTTTTAATGGATTGAGAAAAAGGGCAATTGGGTCATTTCACATGATGTCATACTTTTCCATCCAAGTTAACGATAAACTTAATGTCGAGGTGCAAAGTGTAACAAGAGTCATAGTTTATGGTGTAAAATATGTATTCGAAAAGTTTAGGGTGCAAAGTGTAATATGCGATATAGTTTAGGGTGGTAAAGTATAATTCTTCCATTTTTATAATTAATGCTTTGTATTAATTTTTAGGATAGAATACTATTTTAGTCTCTAAATTTTACTAAAAGTTTGTTTTTCATCTTTAA
Source organism: Quercus lobata (assembly GCF_001633185.2). Lineage (NCBI taxonomy): Eukaryota > Viridiplantae > Streptophyta > Magnoliopsida > Fagales > Fagaceae > Quercus > Quercus lobata. Next base: position 10,520,594 of record NC_044908.1, on the reverse strand, counting down.
ACTTTAAGAAATTCATTTTTCGTTCCTAAACTATTGAAAACGTTTTATTTATGTCCATAAACTTTACTAAAAGTTTGTTTTTATCCCTAAACTATTGAAAAAATTATTTTTTCATCCTTATTTTTGTCTCTCTACTACTGAATAAACTCTTTACAAACTACAAAATTTAGGGATGAAAAAATAACTTTTTAAAGTTGACGGACGAAAAACAAACTTTTCTTAAAATTTAGGAATCAAAATAGTATTTTACCCTAATTTTTATGAAAAATTAAAAAAAAAATTTAGAAAAAATCAAGGCTCAACACACAATTTTGACAAAATCAAAACTAGATCATTTTTTTAGGATTACTGACACACAATTTTGATGAAAATCAAAACTGGATCTGTTTTTTTAGGATCACCAACACACAATTTTGACAAAAAGGCTAATAGAAAATATTGAATTGAATAATATTAAAACTTGAAGGACTATACTAAATGAAAGTAAAGTTACAGGACTGAATTAAATTTTAAGTAAAGGTTTTATTTTATTTTTTGGAAAAAAGAAAGGGGCATTATGACCATATGAGAATTGAACTCTAATGCACGCACTCTGAATTAAATATTTTTTATGAAACTATGAATTAAATTTTACTCCAGTATTTATTACCATTTTAGAAAAGAAATTTAAACGGTAATTCACAGCTGGTCACCACGAAGTTGCTCTGTCCTTTGCCACACGCTGTGAAGCATTGTTTTTTTTGGAGGGAAAAGACAAACCAGCTGTGATGTTTAATAACTTATAGCCTGGTCACTGCCAAATTACCGAAACGGAATATGTAGCTTTTAGAAAGAACAAGACGTGTTAACTTGACTCAAAACAGGGGATGCGAAATTGTGAATAATAGGTCTTTGTCTAATTTTGTGTCCTCAGTTTTCGTTGTCCAATTTGATATTTGAGTTCTTTAATTTGGTGGGACTACGTTTAGTCTTCACCTCATATGAGAAAAGGCTGGATTTTCTTATGAAGAACAAAATAAAAGGTGCTTTAATGCTGTGATTTGAAGCTGTTAAAGTTGCTCTATGACTGAATTTTAAAATGAGAATCTAAGAAATTTTTGCCCTATTGATATTCACTGACAATGCTTATAGTTAAATTTTAGATGAATTTAGTTTCTACAATCTACATTGAAAATTTTAGGTTTACGGTAAAAATTTTTAGAGGAATGAAATAAACTCCATTGTCCAAACAAGGTGAGAATTGAGAGGAGATTTATTAATACTTTAGCTTTGTTCGTTTCGATATAAAATCTTGTGTAAAGATAATTTTTTGTGTTTTTCAGTGTTTGGTAACATCAAAAATAAATTAGTCAAAGGAAGATTATCTTTGATCAACAGAAAAAGTATGACTTATTTTTAGAGGATGTTTCCCACTAAATTTTTTTGAAAAATAACTCTATCTCATATCAAACTAAATAAGAGTAGTTTGGAAATTATTTTTCAATTCATTTAAGGTTGCTACCAAATATAAGAAAATAAAATAATTTTATAGAAAATATATTTTGAAAAATGATTTATTTTTTAGAAAATATTATTGTCAAAACAAATCCTAATTTTATAATTTATTAAGTTCCCCAACACACACACGCACAAGTGCACAACTCATCTCAACTTTATTGAGTGTTGCATTGTTTCAATTTATAGCTAGCCTTTTAGCTTTACACACTACCACCCTATCTTGTCTTCTCTTTTTCCTTTTTCCATTCAATCGGGACCCAGATATAGAAAATTCTTAGGTGTTCCCGAAACATGGAGAAATGGTGTTCATTTCTCTTACATTCATGATAGACCTTGCCATGAATTTAATGAATGAACCCTACCATAAATATGAGAGGAGGAAACATCATTTTCCGTGCTCCGGAAATACCTAAGTATTACTTCTCAGACACACGCACACAGGGATGGAGGGAGACTTGGACTAGGAATGGCCCCCCCTAATTTTTTTTTTTTTTTAAAATTAATATATACATAGTCACCAATTTTAGCAATTTTGTTCTATAAAATCACACTTTGCCCCCCTTAATATTATCATTGATTCTTTTAGGAGTACTACTTTAGCCACAAAATTTTCTATAACATTTTTACAAACTGTTGTGGTAGTAAACTTTTATTGGTTTGCATCTGGACTCATCACTTACATCGCATTTTTATTTACTAATAACCACTCACCACATTAATAATTTATAAAAAAAAGTTTGTAATTCTAGCATTTTCCTCATTTTAAAGGCCAAATCTAAAATCTAAAGCAAAATAAACAAGCCCAAAAAAATTATTCAACAACAAAAATTACCAATAGTAAACCTAAAAACAATTAAACTCAATCAACCAATTTTACCTAAAACAAACAACTTGGCCCTTTAAAAAATTTGGCGAAAACACCATTTTGGTCCTTACATTTTTGGGTCATTGTCAATTTGGTCTTTACATTTTGGTAGCAATCAATTTGGTCCCTGTTATTTTCAACTTGCAACCAATTTGGTCCCTAGCATTAAATTACTAACGGAAAATTTCTACATGGCAAATGATTTGCAATGTTGGCGCACACGTGGCTATAATAATAATATAAAATCAAATAACTAAACATTAAAAACGCCACCTAAACATTTTAATGAAAGAAAAAAGGCCACATTGGATAACATATTCTGAAAAAATTATTTGAATGAAAAAAAAAAATCAAAGAAAATGGATTTTTAAAAAAACTTCAATTTTTTTTCTTTTGTACTCTTGCAGTTTCTTAACTTCCAAACATGATACCCAGCAAGCAAGAAACAAGGCACAAATCACACATTCACACAGTTATCATAGATCCAACAAGAAGCATCCGTGTTATTATCATATTAGTGTTATAAAGCTCAACTTAGGTTTAATATTATACAAATCTCATTGTTACAATATTGACTACTCATATTTTCTCTTCTTCAACAAATGGGAGTCATGATGAATCACAAGTACCGATGCAACAACAAACCCACTCCTCCAATCACAATAACAGTTGTTTGAACTTTCAGATCTGAACAATTCTCAAGCATGGTGTTCATTCCTTTAGCTTATCCCAATCACCGAAGCACAGATAAAGCTTCAAAGTTTTCAAACTATTCAATAAGCAGACCGAAGGACCGATAAAGCTTCAAAGTTTTCAGATTACTATATTGCTTGCTGGGTATAGTGTTTGGTAGCTAAGAAAGTGAATGGCTACAAAAAGAAAAGAAAATAAATTGATTCTTTTTATAATTCATTTTATTTGATTTGTTTCCAATTAATTTTTTCAGTTTTTTTATTATTTGACATGGCCTATTCATTCTTATTAAAATGCTAAGGTGGCTTTTTTAATGTTTAATTATTTGATTTTAAATTATTATTGTAGCCAGTGTGCACTAACAATGCAAACCATTTGACATGTAAACATTTTCCGTTAACAATTTAATGGTAGAGACCAAATTGGTTGCAAGTTAAAAATAACAGAGACCAAATTGACTGCTATCAAAATATAGGGACCAAATTGACTATAACCCCAAAATGTAGGGACTAAAATTGTATTTTCGCCAAAAAATTTTAAACAAAATAATTTTTTCCATACCTGGATGCCCACATAAAAAACACAAAAAAAAAAAAAAAAAAACACATTAGTTGTTAAGCAATTGAGGTGGAAGCTAAAGCCACCACATGCAACTAATAGTAAAACTGCCCTCCCTAACTTCATAATCTAGCTCCGTTCCTGCATGCACACCATACGGCATGTGAATTTAAAAAAAAAAAAAAAAAGCAATGAAGAAAAAGAAAAAGCTTAACTTTCAATTATAATAGAGGGTGATTATTGAAAGAGATCATATGATTGCTTGCTTAGAGACAGACAAGCGGAGAGAGAGAGGGATTGGGTTTTGGAATAGTCGAGTTAAGCACGTATGTCAACTTTATAAATACTTCTTAACCCAATTTGGAGAAATTTCTCTACACTAGTTTGCATATGAACTTTGTTTAGAAACATATTAAGTTTTTTTAGATACGATTTAAGCCTTTGATTTTTATAGAAAATATTTTTATTAATTTTTCATAAATACTAATGCTTTTTTTAAGGGAAAATTACACTTTACTATCCTAACTATACCCTATATTACACTTTGCACCATAAACTATGACTCATGTTACACTGTGCACCTTGATGTTAAGTTTGCTGTTAACTTGGATAAACATATAAAGTTTAGGGTGCAATGTGTAATTAAGAGTATAGTTTAGGATGGTAAAGTTTAATTTTTTCTTTATTTTGAATGGATTGAGAATAAGGGAAATTTGGTCATTTCACATGATGTCATACTTTTCCATCCAAGTTAACGGCAAACTTAACGTCAGGATGCAAAGTGTAACAAAGGTTATAGTTTAGGGTATAAAATATGCATTCGAAAAGTTTATGGTGCAAAGTGTAATTTGAGATATAGTTTAGGGTGATAAAGTGTAATTCTTCCTTTTTTCGTTTTTTTTTTAATTAATGCTTTGTATTAATTTTTAGAGTAAAATACTATTTTAGTTTCTAAATTTTATTAAAAATTTAAAAGTTTGTTTTTCATTCTTAAATTTTAAGAAGTTCATTTTTCGTCCCTAAACTATTGAAAAGTTCATCATTCGTCCCTTAATCATTGAAATCGTTTTATTTATGTCCTCAACTTTACTAAAATTTGTTCTTCATCCATAAATTATTGAAAAAAGTTATTTTTTCATCTCTATTTTTTTTTCTCTAAACTATTGAAAAAACTATTTACAAAGTTTAGGGATGAAAAAAAAATAACTTTTTAAAGTTTACAGATGAAAAACAAACTTTTCTTAAAGTTTAGAGATCAAAATAGTATTTTACCCTAATTATTATGAAAAACTAATAATAATAATTTTTAGAAAAAATAAAGGCTCAACACACAATTTCGACAAAAATCAAAACTAGATCCTTTTTTTAGGGTCACTAACCCACAATTTTGACAAAAATCAAAACTAGATCTTTTTTTTTAAGGGTCGCCAACGCACAATTTTGACAAAAGGCTAATGGAAAAAATTGAAACTTAAAGGAATATATTAAATAAAAGTAAAGTTACATGACTGAATTAAATTTCAAGCAACGGTTTTATTTTATTTTTTGGAAAAAAGGGCATTATGACTATATGAGAATTGAACTCTGGAGCACGCACTCTGAATTAACATTTTGATTTTTTTTTATGCCTATCAATTTTTTTTTTTTTTTGATGAAACTATAAATTAAATTTAAACAAATAAAACTTGGGGTTTGGCTTACCTCCAGTACCTTTTAAAAAGGAATTTACTTTTATTTTAATGAGAGATTGTCACATCATCCACTAACTAAGTAAAATGTGAAAATTAAAACCCACTATCATTTGCTATTGTATACTTAAAACAAAATGACATTTTCAGTTAAAAAAGTACTGTAGGTAAGCCAAACCCTAAAACTTGCAATTTGTAATTTAAATTTTGGAAAAATTACACTTTGTCCACATGTGGTTTGCCCAAATTTTTTTTGTCTACCTATAGTTTAAAAATTGGCACTTTACTCATTTGAGATTAGCTTCGTTTGTCTCTCATTACCCATCTCTATTAAAAATAAGCGTAAATTTGTATTTTTGTTATCATTTTATATCTCTCTTCTCTCAAAACATTTAAAAAAAAAAAAAAAAAAACTCAAAAATCAAGGGAATAGAAGATCAAAAAGGTAGGTTTTGTAAAAATTAAAACCTAACTTTTCCGTCTTCTTTTCATGTTCCAACTTTTAGATTTTCTATTTTTATGTGTTCTACTACATCATGTTCTGTTTAGATTTCCTGGGTGTCTCATGTCTTGGTGGTCTGAAAATTCGGAGACATGCGGATTCAAAATATATTGAAGGGATTGCTGGGTCATGCATTAGTACTACTACGGAGTATGCTCCTGGCAATGGTTTTACCCATATCATTATGCCCCGTTTGCTTCAGACTTTAGTGGTGTTGATCAATTAAAAATTGAATTCACATTAGGGAAACCTTTCAAGCCATTTGATCAGTTGCTGAGTGTATTGCCTGCTGCAAGGTTTTCAGTTTAATTGCTTATTTATTTATTAGTATATTTATTTGTTTTTCCTAATTTTTTGAATAAACAGTAATACACTAATACTTATTAGAACACATACGAAAATAATAATAGTGTTTTGAACTGTGTTTATAATATATTACATAACTAGAGTACAATTACAAAAATGCCTAACCTTTGTAGTTGTAGACTGTGATTACAAACAGAGGACACTAGATACACACAACTAATGTGAGACAAGCATCCCTATTCTTTTTTTTAAGTAAACAGTAGTACTTACGAAAATAATAATAGTGTTTTTCCTAATTTATTTCTTTAATAAGATGTGGTTTTATATCCTGGGTTGTTTGAAAATCGCATTTGGTGGTCTGAAATATATCTCTCTCCTTTTTTATATTATTGTTTAGGAGCAGTGTGGTTATCCGCTGCTCTTTTTAATAAATACAAATAACCATGACTTTGTTGTGTAGAATTTTCAGAGTTTTCCTAGCATTTTGTTTTTGTTTTTGATCTTCTTGTTCCAATGAACATTTCTATCGATTCTTCCTTTGTTTATCAAAGCTCGTGCTCATCCCAATCTCTGTTGAGATTGCTGCCTTAGTCCCATTATATCATCAGTTTAATGGGTTTGTTATTTTTCATTTGGAGTTGGACAAAGGCTTCAAGCATATTAATTTAGCTCAAATTTATATTTTTTAATGTGTTAAAATAGAAGATTTAAAAGTTGATACATGAAAAGAAAATGTAAAAGTTAGATTTTAATTTTTACCAGACCACCCTTTTAGATCTTATTTTCTCTTGATTTTTGAATTTTTTTTATGTTTTGAAGGGAAAGAGACATAAAAAGGTAATAAAATATAAATTTATCCATATTTTTAATAGATGTGAGTAACAAGAGATAAACTGAACTAATTTCTAATAAATAAAATGTCAATTTTTAAATTACAAATAAGTAAAAAAATTTCAAGAAAACTGGACGAAGTGTAATTTCTCTTTAAATTTTATAGTAAATATTACTCCAGTATTTATTACCATTTTAGGAAAGAAATTTAAACGGTGTTTCACAGCTGGTCACCACGAAGTTGCTTTGTCGTTTGCCATGCTGTGAAGCACTGTTTTTTCTAAGGGAAATGGCAAACCAACTGTGATGTTTAACAACTTATAGCCTGGTCACTGCGAAATTACCGTAACGAAGTAGGTAACTTTTAGAAAGTCGACTTCACCCAAATTTAAATTTTATAGCAAATATTAGTATTTTATTACCATTAGACAATAAATTTAAACGGTATTTCACAGCTGGTCACCACGAAGTTACTCTGACCTTTGCCACGCTGTGAAGCATTATTTTTCTAAGGGAAAAGACAAACCAGCTGTGATGCATTGTTTATAGCCTGGTCACTACTAAATTACCGAAAAAAAAGAAGACATGTTGACTTGACTCAGAACAGGGGATGCGAAATTGGGAATAAATCTCTCTCTTTCTCTCTTTTACACACACACATACACACACGCGGAGAAAGAACAGTATTCATTTCTTTACAACTCAAACCATCACTTTTATAAGTTCTAGACAAATATTTAACTTTTTTAAAAGGTGTTTTTTAACAACTTTCACCAAATGCTTAGGCACTGTTTGGTCACCACATTTAAACATTAGTGTTCAGTGTTTAAACACTGAACACTAGTGTCCAAAAAAAAAAAAAAAAGTGTTTGGTGTACGGTGTACCAGTTCTGTCCTTATTGTTTGGAAAACATTGTTCAAAAACCAATGTTATAAAACCCATTTTTTGAAATCAAGTCTGGATAGTTTTTAAACAATAAACATTAGTGCTTAGTGGCAATTCCGTAATTATCTCAAACAACAAACAATAGTGCTCCGGTCAGCTTTTTCATACTTTCGTCAGTTTTTTTAAAATGTTTTGGCTCTCTCCTGATTTATGGCCCACCATGTTCTCTTTCCTAATTTAAAATATATTTATTTTGTACTAAATACACATACTAAACACATATTTTATATTTTTTGAGTACCGAAAAATGTTGTTTAAACCATGATACCAAACACTTTTTTTTTTTTTTATTCACACTAAAAATACGTTTTTCAACGACACTTTTTAAACCACAATTTTCATATCTTTTTAAACAACAATTTTTGAAAACTATGACCAAACAGGTCCTTAGTTTTTTTAAAAAGCCCAATTTCATAAACACTTTTTAAAAACTCCACTTTTTCAAAAAGCCTAATTTTAAAAAGTTGAACCAAACTCTCTTTAAGAATTGTTCTAGTACCACATAATTTGGGTATAACTTTATGCTATAACTTGTCATTTGGTGAATTGTGATGAGTAAAAATGCGTCAAAGAGTTATGTGAGGACATTTTGTCAATCACAACTCGTTATGTGGTGAATTGTGGCATAAAATTGTGCCTAATTATCTAGCACTAACATAATTCAAATATTACATGTATTTTTACTTATTTTTTTATCCACATATATTTCTAAAAAATATAAATAAAAACAACATTATCAAACGACCCATAAATTTTTTTGCATATTTGAAAAAGTGAATTTCTACATTCAGCAAAAAAAAAAAAAGAATTCTACAAAGTGTGTTTGTAATGCGTTACCAAACATGCGGTTTGGAAAAGTGCATTTTGACTCAAAAAAGTGGAACCAAACGCGCACATGACTTCACTCAAATTTAAATTTTATAGCAAATATTAGTATTTTATTACCATTAGACAAGAAATTTAAACGGTCTTTCACAGCTGGTCACCACGAAGTTACTCTGACCTTTGCCACGCTGTGAAGCATTATTTTTATAAGGGAAAAGACAAACCAGCTGTGATGCATTGTTTATAGCCTGGTCACTGCGAAATTGCCGAAAAAAAGAAGAAGACATGTTGACTTGACTCAGAACAGGGGTAGGGCGGCTTGATGTATTTGGAGGCCTAAGGTGAAAATTGATCATTTTATTTAGATGTAAAATTACTACTAATTAACATAAACAACATAGAATTTTTTTTTTTTTTTGAATTTTTAAGACAAAAAAAATTTGACAAAAATTTTCATACTTGTTGATGTGGTAGATTAATAATGGTAAGTAAAACAGTGGTGTTAGTGGTAGATTTAGATGAAAACTAGTAAAAGTTTGCTAATTAAACTCTTATTATTATTCTTTTTTTTTAGAAGTGCAACATTCACAATATTTTTTACAACAAATCCTATATTTTAAACTGCTTTTTGTTTTTTATTTGAAAATATCACTATAATTATTTTTTTGCCATCAACAATAGGCTGTAATAATTTGCTACTTAGCATTAGTTGTAAAAGTGTTGTGAAAAATATTGTGGACGACGTTGCATTTTTCTCTATTTTTTTATTTGTTTTTCATCTAATCAAAAAAATTATTTTATTTATTGATTATAAATAATCCTATTGGTTAAAATTTAGGGGCCTTTTTTTTACTTGGGGCCTTAGGCGGTTGCATTTTTTGCTCCACCATAGAGCCGGCCCTGAACAGGGGATGCGAAATTGTGAATAAATCTCCCTCTTTCTCTTCTCTTACACACACACACACGGCGAAAGAACAGTATTCATTCCTTTACTAAACAGGAGTAAAAAATTTATGAAGAAATGTTGGTTTGTTGCTGGGAGAAGGAGAAAGGGGAAAGAAGAAAGAGAGAGAGAAAGAATGCTGCTGGAGAAAGGAGAAAGAAGAAAGAGAGAGAGAGAGTCGTTGGTGATGGATGTGACAATGCACTGGTGAAGGGGCCCACAGTCTTAGCTAATTTACGGACTTGACACTGAGTGACCGGTTTTGAGTGATAAAAACAGCTGAGTTTTCACTTTTGCTCACTCACACCCAATTTTTGAGACACTGAATCATGAGAATGATGATCCGAAACTCCATCCAAACAATTGTGCTTCTGTGGAACCCACATCATTTGGATGATGAAAACAAAAAACTGAGTGATATCACTCAGTTTTGTGGGTTTCCAAACAACCTCTAAATCTCTCTCTTTCTCTCTCTCTCACACACGCGCGGAGAAAGACCAGTATTCATTCCTTTACTAAACAGGAAACTTATCTAGTAGGAATTAAATCAGACGTTGTTTCAGGAGAGTTTCGATCCGTATGTTCTCAATTTTCTCACATATTCATCACTTTTATATCTTTCCTTTCACTTCGCCCTTGAGATGAAAAATCCGCATCAAATTGTTTTCTCTTTCCTTAGTTTTCTTTTCTTTTAATATATTTCTCTTCATTTTAATTGAACGTATCTTTTTTTTTTCGTGGATCTATATTATAGCTCAAGATTTACAGGTTTCCATGAGCACCCAAGGAGCCTCAACTTCATCACCGTCTTCTTCTTCAACACCTCGGTGGGATGTCTTTCTCAGTTTTAGAGGCGAGGACACCCGTAAAGGCTTTACGGATCATCTATATGATGCTTTGATAAGAAAAGGCATTTTTACCTTTAGGGATGATCCAAAACTTGAGAGAGGAAAATTCATCTCACAAGAGCTCGTGAAAGCTATAGAAGAATCGAGATTTGCTATTGTTATTTTCTCCATAAAATATGCATTTTCAACATGGTGCTTGAATGAACTAGAGCATATTGTTAGATGCAGGAAAGAGAAAAGATTGGAAGTTTTTCCAATTTTTTACCATGTGGATCCATCTGATGTACGGAAACAGAGGGGAACTTTTGCAGAAGCATTTGATAAATACAAAGAAAGTTGTAAGGAGAGCATAGAGAAGGTTGAAATATGGAAATCTACTTTGACAGAAGTGGCTAATCTCTCGGGTTGGGATTTACAAGATAGGTATAATTTTCATCACAAATTTATTTCTCATATATAAACATTAAACACCCAGTCTTATTTCATATATCATGAAGTATATAATATAAATAGTTATTAAAAAATGTAGCATATTATGCGTGAATTGAAATATTGCAACATATACTTGTTAAATTTTTGTTATATTATTTTTTTTTTTGAGAAAGAATTTGTGTTATATTATTAGAAATAGTATGTGACCTTTTTTTTATATTTTTTGTTAATTTATATTTAGTGAGACCTCTTCTTTGGACTTAGGTACGCTCCCTTGCAATAATTGAAAAAGAACTATTTTATTTAGGGACATAATTTTTTATTTATTTTTTATTTATAATAAGGACTTAAAAATTTTAGAACCCGTGACTGTTCACGGGTTTGTAAACAAAATAATAATAATTTATTCTGAAAAAAAAAATATTCACTTTTTGTCTCTCTGCACTTCTTCCTGAGTCTCTCTCAATCTCCGAAACTCTCTTCTCTCTCAACTCTCTGCACTGCTCTCTCAATCTCTGAAGCTCTCTTCTCTCTTAATTCTCCCTTGTGATTTTAGGTAGGATCTCCGATTCTCTCATCTCTAAGTTCTCCGTGTTCTAATTGTGGTGGATTGGTGGGTTTGGGTTTTGCTCAGGGTGGTGGGGACCGTGGGTTGTTGTTTTTATTTTATGGTGTTGATGGTTGGAGTTTGAGGTCTGAGGGTGGTGTTCTTCAGATTTTCAGTGGTGGTGGCTAGTTGGTTGGTTCGGTGGTATGGGTTTAGTTGTTCTGGTTTGGGTTTGGGAATGTGATTGTTTTGATTTGTTCCAATTTGGGTATGTGGTTATTCCGATTTGGGTGTGGTGATGTGGTTTTTTTGATTTGTTCCAATGGGTTTGAGGTGAGTGGTGGATGGTGGATGGGTTTCTTGTTTTGGGTTTGTGGTTGGGGGTGTTTGTTGATTGTGGCTGTGGGTCTGGGTTTTGCTCGCCGTGAGTTTGGGTTTTGCTCACAGTGGTGGGGACTCTAGGTTGCTGCATTTGGTGTTGATGGTGGATTGGTGCTAGTCTATCCACTTCAAAAAAATTTTTGTGCGTTGATGGTGGATTGTGGATTTTTGTGGGTTGCTAGTGGTGGTGGTGGTGGTGTCAGTAGATTTGTGGTGGTTCTTGTCCAGAAAGAATAAACAAAAATAAAGAAATGGTAAATAAAGAATTAAAAAATAATATTTAATTTAAGTGGTTAAAGAATAGAAACGAGGATGTAGGGTGTATTGACAAATGAGTTGGTATAATGGATAATGTAACTTTTTAGACGGAAAAATAGAGACCAGTTTACAAACTAGGATGTAGGTCACAGATGCACTTCCAACAACTTTGACAAAACTTTTCCCAAATACAATTATGCACACAAAACTACATAAAAATGAGAGAATAGGTACATAAAATTTGTCACTAAATAAGCCAACAAAACTTGTACTAAATAAGAATAAGAACAAACGAAACGTAGAGAAAGAGAAAATGCAGAGAAGCAATCAGCAAAAACGCAGAGAGAGAAGGCGAGCGAAACTGAAAAGAAGAATAAGAACTAATAGTGGTGCGATCTCAATGTTTGAGGTTGAAGCTTCATCAATGGTTGAGCCAGTAAGTACAAAAAAAACTCTGAATCAATTGAACCTGCGAGAACCGTGACAACCGTCTGCAATTTTCAAACCTGTGAGGTTGAACCGCAGTTTGCACGGTTCATTGAGTTTTTCATATATGCCGGTTTTTGAGGATAAAAGAACCGTTTTGGTGAATGGTTTCCAGTTGTCTCGGTCGGATTGTACGGTCTAGTATGGGTTTCAAAACCTTGATTTCAACTACTGATTTAATTAAATTTTATATGGAAAAGAGACTGAAGGAAGACATGATTGATTTTGAAATTTGAGGTACTAAAATCAACACAATTAAGAGCATTAGACAAATTTTTGTACTATTTAGAGAATGAACAGTGACTTTTACCTTTTGACTACCCATTTTTTCAAATATACTTTCTAACAGATTCTCTATTTCATTTAAATATTATTTCTTCATTCATTATTTATTTTTTTTAACAACTACACATCTTTCAACATTTTTTTATTCAATACCTTATTATTATAATAGAAAAAAAATATTTGAAGAATGAACAGTAGCCCATTAGATTTGATGAGCTACTGTTCATGAGCCAAAAAAAATTCAGGATATAGAGAGTCCATTGGAGAATGAACAGTAGCCTATTTTGTGAGTTTACTCTCTAAAGTAGATAGCATTTTGTGTTTAGCTCTCCTGTTGGAGATGCTCTAAGAAAGCTTGTTGTTTAACTCATGTAGCTTCTTGATGTTGGGACATAGAATTGTTATTCTTAGATATTCATACTGTTATATGTATATATTCATATATTAATGATTCACATTTTTTCAGTATGTTCATATATTACTCTTAGTTATTCATGCTGTTATGTATGATAAATCTAGTTAGATAATTTAATGGAAATGAAATAGAGAAATTAGTTTCAGATGATGATTCCCTTCTGAATAAAAAAGTTTCATATATTATGTACAATTATGCACAACAAAACTACATAAAAATGAGAGAACAAGTACATAAAATTTGTCACTAAATAAGCCAACAAAATTTATTCAATTCAGGCTTTTTGTCCAATTTTGTTAAAAATTTTACTTTAAAAAAAAAATTATTTTCACAATAAAAAAATCTATAAAAGCATAGAACAATCTGTATAATGATTCAAGCAATAAGAATGTGCTCGTTTGTTACTCTTCTCTCTTATCTCTAGGAGGCCCAGCTGTGTTCGAATTCAGCTACCACACTTTCCTTGAGCTTTCTCTTCGTCTTAACATACTGATTTGCTTTTATTATTATTTTGATTTTTTCTATTGAATTGAAACTCCCTCCCTCACATGTTTAGCCTTTAATTTATAGGTGTAGTGCAGTACATTAAGTTCTCTAATTAAATTTCAAAAACATAGTTGCACCGCATTTAATTATTCTTGGAAAGAATAATATTGTATTTATTGGTGAACGCAATAAGGTGTTTAATTTAATTTAGGAACCTAATGTACTACACTTAAGGTATCGTACCTCAGTTTATCCTTAGCCTTTTGTATTAGCTTGTTTTAGAAGCCACCTTTGTATTCTCATATCTCAAAATTCTTACAGAAACCAATTACCCAATTCCCCAAAGGCAAAAGCCTCTCACCTTCATCCAAATGCTCTCACATTCTCACTCAATTCATCCCTCTTCCTTAATAAAAAGTTTCTTATTTTTAGGTAGGAAAATATGACATTCAAATCTTGAGATGTGCAAAATTCATCTTTTCCTTTTTCAATTATATTTTAGATTAATTTCTTTTTATTTATCTTATAGTTTATAATTTTCTTTCTTCTTTTTCCTTTAATTTATTAAATCAATTGGTAGCACTAACTTATCAAAAAAAAAACCTTATACACACGTCAGAAATAAAATATTGGATTTGGCTTTGATATTTGAAGAAGAGCAAATCTTGAAGTTGATGAATGAAAAAAGATTTCATGCTGAATGTTGTGTTCTTATTGTGTACATGGAGGCACATTTTTAGTTGATTAATAAAAATTTTACTTATATATAAGAAAATTTGATGTATGAAAATTTATTGGTGCAATTATTAGTAGGGGCACCACCTGATTATTCAAAATTTGACAATGCCTTTAAATGTAAAAGTGATATTAACTTTTTTTTTCCCCTTTTTGGCCATAAATCTCTATTTTGGTTGAGTTTAAATTATTTTATGGGAAATTAAATGTTTCGATCATAAACTATACCCTATTTTACACTTAACCCCTTGAACTACAAGGATTCACAATCAGCCCCCTAAACTAAAACCTGTATAGCACTTTTCCCCCTCCCGTCACTTTCTTAATTAAGTTGGAGGGAAAAGCACTTGAGTCATGTGGCACTTGTTGACGTGGAACCCATTAACACCACCTGAAATGACCACAATGCCCTCCTTAAACCAAAAGCAAATTTCCAATTTCCCCTAAAATCTTTTTTGGCTGGAAAGAAAGGAAAATGAACAAGATGAACAACAAACCTCGAAAATGAACTATGCCATAGGAGATCAGATAACAAATCGATTGTGATGATCAGCGAATCCGAATGAATAACAAACCCATAAAATGAAATATGCCGAGAGATTAAACAACAAACCCACTGAGCTAAACAACAAATCCAGATGAGCAACAAACCCAAAACATTAACAACAAACCCAGAAAATGTACTATGCCACAAAGAGATCAAACATCAAACCCAAGATTACAACATCAAATCAAACTTAGACATAAACCTCATCCCAATTCTCCAAACCCAGACTCGATTCAAATCTCTATTTCGGCTTCATAGGCAACTAGATATGAAAACCCTTCACCTAAATGTCAAAATTCTAGGTTGATTGCCTCACACCGAAGTAGCAAATCAACAAAACTACTGAATAATTGCCAATTGAAGGAGGTGCTAAAACCCAAACCCTAACCTAACACATCTTGTAGTGATGGTCAGAATGGTGGGAGAACAACCACTTTTGACCACGTTGTTCTTGTGGGTTCATACAACTAGCTTCTTCTCTTTGTTGTTGACGAGTTTAGGTTAAGGTTATTGTACAACTAGCTTCTCTCTTTGTCCCTGGCAGGTTGTGGTTGGATAATCAGGTTCGGGTCTGTGTCAAGGCTTATTGGGTGTGTGGTTCCTACGTGCTAAGCTATTATGTCAATAGTCTATACACAAACCAAGAGATAGAGACAATCAATCTAGGTTCAGTGAGAGGGAATTTAGGTTCAATGAGAAGGAATTTGGAGAATGATTCCATCTATTTTTGGTTTCTCACTTACTCTTATGGATTCATTTTGGAGAGAGATTTACTTCTCTTTATTTAATTTGGTTCAACGAGAAATTAAACTATGCGCTTGGCTATTATGTCTTTGTATTTTCTTTCCCCTTTTTAAGTTACTAATAATGAGGGGTATTTCGGTCATTCCAAGTGGCATTATTGGATCCATGTTAGCAAGTGTTGCATGAGTTTCACGTGACTATGTTTTTTTTATCTAACTTAATTGGAAAAGTGAAGGAAGTGGATAAAGTGTTGCACAAGTTTTAGTTTCAGGGGGCGATCATACATTCTTGTAGTTCAAGGGAGTAGGTGTAAATGGGGTATAATTTAGGGTGGAAAAGTGTAATTTCTCCATTATTTTATGGTTGCCCATAGTGTTTTTGTTAAATTTAATTTCTTGTTATATACTTATATTTAATATCTATGAATGTTATACACTAATGGTTGTTCAAAAGATATGAGAAATCTAGAGCAAAAAGTGACCTTAATAATGTTTAATTGATAGTTTACATTGAAAAAGAAATTGCTCAAAATTTCACAATGGAGATGATAATGGATAGATTTTTATTATATAAAAGACCACTGTTGATTATAATTTTAATGGAGGATGCTAAATGCTTTTTTTTTTTTTTGAATATTTGTTAAATATATCTATGGCAAATTGAAAAACTCATGTACACTCAAGAAAAGTTTAGAAAGGATGAACAATTCTCATATAAGATAATTTTGTTGATGTGTAACTTTTGTGTATATAGAGATATATAGTAACTTGAGTTTTTCTTGAATTGCAAATTAATATGATAGTTTAGTCTCGCCCCCCTCCCCAAAACAAAAAATTTTGGTTCCACCTTTGATTGGGTTCATTGTAATATAAGATTTGTACTTCACTCATGTATTAAAGATGTAGCTCTTAAGAGTTTCCTTTGTAGATGTATACTGCGAGACTAAACCACGTAACTCTCATATGTTCTTTATTTTATAGTTTTACTTCCGCTAAGGGTAGTTACATCCACGAATTTAGTCCACGTAATTCTCTTCTGTTCTTATATGGGTAGTTCTATCCACGCTACTTGAGCAAATGAATTCAAATGTGTTTAAGCAAGGATACTAATATTTTTCTTCCTCTCGGGGTTTTTTTTTTTTTTTTTTTTTTTTTTTTTTTTTTTTTTTTTTTTTAATTGGTTTGGACCATCATGTAATTATTTTCTATCTTGTTCATTGGCATGAGTTAGAATTCATCCAACACGTTGTGAGAAATAATAAAATATTTGGTTTGGCCATCACATGAATATTTTCTATCTTATTTGTAGGCGTGAGTCAAACTTTATCAAAGACATCGTTGAAGAAATGTGGAAGAAATTGAGTCCAAAATTCTCAAGAATTAACAAAAACTTGATAGGGATACAATCTATCGTGGACAAATTGATCACTTCATATTTAGATTTTGGGAATAATGTTTGCATGATAGGGATTTGTGGTATGGGGGGAATTGGAAAGACAACTCTTGCTAGAGTTGTTTGTGAAATGTATTCTGATAAATTTGATGTTTCTAGTTTAATTGCTGATATTAGGGAAAAGTCAAAAAAAGGTGATTTGCTTCAATTACAAAAACAATTTCTTAAAGAAAGTTTGGGGGTTACAGAGATTTGGGATGTTCATCAAGGAGTTGCGATAATGAAGGATAGGTTACGTCATAAAAAAGTTCTACTTGTCCTAGATGATGTTGATCACATGGACCAATTAGAAAATTTGGCTGGAGAGCGTCAGTGGTTTGGATCAGGGAGTTGGATCATCATAACAACAAGAGATGAACATTTGTTGGCCAAACATGGAGTTCTTAAAATATATAAGCCTAATGGACTCAATAATGATGATGCCTTACAACTTTTTTGTTCGAAAGCCTTCAATAATGAGCAACCCAAAGAAGATTATACGTTGCTCTCTCAAGAATTTGTAAAATATGCTAGTGGCCTTCCATTAACTCTTGTTACATTGGGTTCCTTTTTATTTGGAAGAAAAATAGATGAATGGCAAAGTGCATTGGACTTGGTTAAAAAAAAATCTAAAAAAGAAATTTTTGATATACTTAAAATAAGTTATGATGGACTAGAGGAGGAAGAGTGGAAGGAGATATTCTTAGATATTGCATGTTTCTTTAAAGGGTGGTCCAAATTGGAGGTAATACATATATTAGAGAACCGTGGTTTTCAGGCAAGTATTGGTATAAGTGTTCTCTTGGACAAATCTCTCCTAACTGTCATAGGATACAATGAAAGATTGGGGATGCATGATCTACTACAAGAAATGGGTGAAAAAATTGTTCGTCAACAATCACGTGAAGAGCTTGGAAGGCAGAGTAGGTTGTGGCTTCTTGAGGACTTGTTTCGTGTATTGGAGTATAATATGGTAAGAAGCTATAATTTTATTTTAGCAAATAAGATTTAGTATAGTGACATAATTGTGTTCAATAAATTAGTTCTTGAAAAAAAAAAAAAAACTTAAATAGGTTAAGTGGTTACCTAAGTATCTAAATAACAAAATATAGAATATGTTCATTTAACATGCTAATATATTGTCTATGACGATTTCTTAGAGCATTCATGTTAGTTCGAGTAGAATTTGTTGTCTTTTTTAACAAGGAACGTATTTGTTTTATTTTACAAAACTATTTTTCAAAAACACCTGTGTCATATTATCTATTTACACTGCATTTCTTTATCATTTTTTTAATTAATTCTCCCAAATCATATCTCTCTCCTCCTTAAATTTTTTTTTTTTAATTTTAAAAAACCAGTCTCTCTCACACACAATCAGTTTCACTCTTTCTTCCTATCCAAACCCATCAAACCTGAGACTCTCTCTCTCTCTCACACACACACACACACACACACACACACACACGTAAATCACTCTTACATAACCGCTACCTACCTTGCCATCATAGATTAACCCAAAATCCATCCATAACCAATTTGGCGACCTTAGTCGATGATTTTGAGTTCTCCCACACACCAATGGTGAGATTTGAAGTTCCCCTACACCATGGATCTCCGTTGTATGGTTTTTTGTGCTACCAATTGATTTGACTTTGAGTTTAGGTTGATGGGTTTGAGTTGCTGTTGGGTTTGATATGGATTTTTCAGTTGATGGGTCAATCGGGTTTTGTGATAGGATGATTAAATTGTGATGGTGGTTGATTGGTTATAGTTAGGGAGCAACACACACAGAGAGAGAGAGAGAGAGAGAGAGAGAGAGAGAGAGAGAGAGAGAGAGAGAGAGAGAGAGAGAGAGAGAGAGAGAGAGAGAGAGAGAGAGAGAGAGAGAGAGTGTGTGTGTGTATGTGTGTTAAAAAATGAAATACAAAGCTACAGTAACCTCTATATTTACATGGTTGAGCATTTACATCAGCTCGTGCAAAAATTTCTATCTATTTTAGTTTAAGAACCTACATTTTCTATTTTACAAAACCACTTTTCAAAAATACCCATATCAGATTATCTATTGTACATTTTATTTTATTTAAATAATTATTCTTCATTGTTTTTTTATTATTATCTTTAGAGAGAGAGAGAGAGAGAGAGAGAGAGAGAGAGAGAGAGAGAGGAATTTGATGAGATAAGAGATGAGAGAAAATTTTTTAAATGATATTCAAAGCTACAGTAACTGTGTAGAATACATAGTTACTATAATAACTTTGTAAATTTATATATCTTTAGCTTGATTGATGCTAGCGATTTTGGGGCTTGAATGTTTAAATTTGACACATTTTTCTATCATACACTCGTTGGTCCAAATTTTCTCTATAGCTTTGTAAATGTTTTATACATTTTTAAATGATATGATGTGGGTAGTTTTCGGGGTTAGTTGGCTAAAATGTGACTCTTAGTCTATTTTATATAGACTGATGTGAATGCTCTTATATTTTAAAATCATAGTGCTCCATTATTGTTTTAATGTATGACAGTATGAGATTTAAATTGTTTAAAAAATATAAAATCTTTAAAATATGATGTACTATGATCTATTAGTTACTAAGAGGGCTTAATATGTAGTACATTTTATAATTAAAATGTGATGTTGTACTATGATCTATTAATTACTAATGTGACTCTTAGTTTCGGTTTGTGATGTTAAAAAAAATGTGTTTTGAAGCGTAATGATTTTAAAAATTGTTTTTTGAAAATGTGTTTTTTTAAAAATGAGATTAATGTTATGTTTTGTAACAGTTTTTGTTTTCTATTTTCAAAAGCTTGTTTTTGGGAATATAAAGAAAAAACAATTTTTTTTTTTTTTTTTGTATTTTTGAATTCAAAAACATGTTTTATTTGTTGAAATTAAAAAAAAAAAAAGTTTTTTGAAGGAAAAAATAAAACTAAAATATGTTGTTACTAGGATTTGAATTTTAATACTAACTCATTAAATGAGACAGATTCATTGAATAAAATGTGTATTTTTATTGACTTTTAAAAACTAGAAATTGAAAACAGGGTTTTATATGTTTTCATTTTCTTTTACAAATTGAGTTTTGAGATTTTTTTTTTTTTTTTTTTGGGTTGCCAAACAAATTTTTTAGTTTAAAAAATGAAAAAATAAAAATTTGGAAACAGAAAATAAGGGGAAAAAAACAGTTACCAAACATATCCTAAGTGTTTGATAAAATCTGTGGAAACTGGAAAGAATTTCTATATGAAAAAGTTGTAGTGTGTAAATGTAATGGAAAAGCAAAAAACACTATGAATTGTATTATCTTAAAAACGCAAAGTCAAACACCATCGTTATACATTTTCATTTAAATCGGTCTTTTTCTCCACAAAATCACAATGTCAAATGGTAAATTGGTAATTTGGAGCGCATCTTACTATTTTCTATTATTAAATTTGAAATTTTGACCCGCCATTTTTGAGAGGCAAGTGGAATGCAAAAATTAAATTATTTTTAGTTCGGGTTCAATGAGGCGATTTCCCACCTTAGCCTTCTTGAGCATACCAATAATTAAGAGGAGGTTATATATGGAAAATTGAGGGATTGGATATTTTTATCTCCTTTGAAGGCTTTACTGTAGTAATTCTAATGTTCTTAATTTTTATCATTTGCTTGTGTAAATCTCAAGTGTTTGCCTTTGAAATCATAGGCAACAAATGCAATTCAAGCCATAGTCATCAAGAATTGGGAAGCAAGGTCACGAAAAAAAAACTATGGGGAAGACTTTGAAGAATTTCCGGAAGGTTTTTCAAAGATGTCTAATCTTAGATTGCTAATAATTGATGGATTGCACATCCCAAATGCTCTCAATCGTTTTCCTAATAGCCTACGACATCTTTCATGGGAATACTGTTCTTTAAAATGTTTGCCATCTAGTTTCCCACCAAAGGAACTTGTTGAACTTGACTTGCGGGATAGCAAGTGTGAATATCTTTGGGAAGGAGCAAAGGTAATTTTTTTTTTTTTTTTTTTTTGAGAAATCCGAGCAAAGGTAATTTGGTTCTTTTAACTGCGTTTCTATTATTTATTATTTCTCTTTTCTTTAAGTGTAGCTACAATATAGTGCCGGTGTATTTGAGCTTTCTCCTTTCATTAATAAGGTTGTTTTAATTTCAAAGAATTCTTTACTTATTAAACTAAATTTTGTGCTTAATGGTTTTTTTTTTTTTTTTCTTCTTTTTAACAGTGTTTAGAAAACTTGAAGTCCATCAATCTTTCCTCGTCCAACCTTATTAGGACACCTGACTTTTCAGGGGCTCCGAGACTTGAGGTACTAGACCTTAGATGGTGCGACAATTTGGTTGGGTTACACCCATCTATTGGACAACTCAGCAAGCTTAAAAGTTTAAATCTGAGGTTCTGCGAGTCTCTTACCAATCTACCCAGCTTGTCATCTAAAATGGAGTCCCTTACGTCTATTGATCTTTCTAATTGCTCAAAAATCAAGAAGATTCCAGAATTTAAGGGAACTATGAAAAGCCTATCGGAACTTATTTTGGGTCGGCCTGCTATTAAGGAACTACCACCCTCATCAATCGAGTGTTTGACTGGCCTTGAAATTCTAGATCTAAAAGGCTGGAAAGATCTCAAATGCCTTCCAAGCAACATGGATAGTTTGAGGTCTCTTAAATTTCTCAATCTTTCTTGGTGCTCAAAGCTTGCCAACCTGCCGGAGAACTTACGGAAAATAAAGTGTTTGGAAAGACTTGATTTGACAGGGATGTCTCAACTTGAAGAAATAGAACTTAATCGTATAGGCTGCTTGTCCTCGTTAAAATATTTATCACTATGTTGCCACAAATTGGTCACCCTGCCTGCAATCTTCAGTCAACTTTCAAAACTTGAAGTTCTTGATTTGAGCGACTGCTGGAAGCTTCTTTCAGTGTCAGAGCTTCCATCAACCACGAGATATATAAATTTGTATCACTCTTTTCCACCATCTTATTCTCCCCCATTTTTTCGTGGGTATGATGAGAGCAGTGGTGGAGTGGCATTTACAATATTGAATCGTTACCTACAGGTAATCTCTTCTTTCTCTCTCTTTGACTCTTTCTCTTCACTTGTGAAATGGAATATCATGTGTTTTTTTTTTTTTTTTTGGGGTACAGGGACTCTTCTGTCAAAAAATTGGATATGAAAATGCTACCAAAAGAAAAGAAGATGGATCTAAAACTGAATTTCAGATCATTATTCCCGGATGTTCAGTTCCGCGGTGGTTAACTTATCAAAGTAGGGGGAACTCAATAAGCGTAGTGTTGTCTCCAAATTGGTGTAACAGTAGATGGATGGGATTCACTCTATGTGCTCTTTTCAATTCATTTGTCTATTCTGGTTTGAGAGCTCGTGTGAAAGCCATTGGTGATATGCCTCACAGTCAATATGTCTCTAAATTTCATTTTGAGACATCTAAATTTCAATTTCATTTTGGGTTCTGTAGTTCGAACCATGTTTGGTTATTGTATTTGTCTCGTGATGATTGGTTTAGTACTGTTGGGAATGGTGAATGCACTCAGATTGAGGTTGTATTTGAAGTCGACTCTCCTTATTCAATGAATCCTGTGGGACAATGTGGGGTCAGTTTGGTATATGAGCTAGACATGGAATTGATGGAAGAGTTAAACCAAGCAAATGCACAATGCAGCAGCAGTAGCCGTGTCATTACTTTTGAAGGTTGGGATGGTGTCCATCGTGGATTTGTCAAATCAAAAAGAAGAAAAGAAAAAAAGAAAAAGAGTAGCCGTGATGACTGTGATGACTAAGTATTTATTTAATGTGAAAAAAATGAAATATTTCCCTCTTCATCCAATGGTAATGACCAATTCCAACATCCTTCCTGTTATAAGTCTAATCCTAGTTTCTTTTCTTTTCTTTCTTGCCGTACAGTTGGTTTGGTCGCTAACAAGTATAGTCCAGTTGTCTTTTAGTTTTTCTTCATCACTTTCAAGAAGCTTAATAACTAGTATAAAACCTTAGGCAAGTTTCAGATAGGAAATACATTTTCAAGCTTCACTCATTATGCTGCTCTAATAAGAAATTTGCTAATATAGATGGTTCAAACCTAATTTTGCATCATATTTATGGTTGATCAGTGTTCCTTCTTTTATCTATGTGAAAACTGAAAACCTAGTTCTCTGATTGTGTCTATTTTCTATTCACGCTTTGAGTAAATTTTGTTGGTATTGAGATTGGTACCATTTGTTGATTTTTTTTTCTCTGTAAAAGTTTGAGGGAGAGAGACAAAGGGAGTTGAAGTTTCTGCATCTTTAAGAATTCTCATTTAGTTTCTTTTTCTTTTTCTTTTTCTTGCTTTACTGCCATTGATATTTAGCAGTTTGCACTAATGATTTTTTCGGTTAACTCTTACAGTTAAGATTTGAGGAAATTATACATTGATAGTCATCCATAAAGAGATTTTGTGGGGGCAGATTAATATTTCTGCAATCTCTCTTACCCACTCTCTGATTTGTTTTGACATTGAAGGTTTTTAAAAAAAAATTCATCCATGTGCATTTTTTTAGTTGGATTAATATAGATGATACTGCCATTGGGTTTTATAGTTGATGAAGTAGCTAAGGAATTTGAGAATATTATTTTTATTGTTTGGAATTTTAGTTCTTATTGAAGATTCAGGTCCATCAATGAGTGCATATGTATTGTTTGTGAAAATGTCTGAATGAGTTTTTATGTTTATGTATTTTTGTTCTTTGTTGGTGATTTTTCATGGGCTTGCTTGTTAATTCCTTTTGCTTTTGCAGTTAAGAACTAAACTTAAGAAAAAAGAGACTGTGGAGTAAGGGGCATTGGAGAAAGAAACTATTTTGGCTCGTTGGATCTCATGTAAGTATTTTAAGTCGCATTATTTAATTTACATTTTACAATAATTTTCTCTTATAATTGTATAATTCTTTTGTCATTATCATTGTGAAAAAGTGAAAGAGCAATTTTAAGGCTTTGATCTTCTAGATTATGTGTGTTTACCTAACAAGGTATGAATTAGATCTATGATATCAAGCAAGAGAGAGGGACTGAAAACAAGAAGATTCAATGACATATTTTAAAAATTTTACTTGGTTCCATGAAAATCAAGAATTGAGGCAGTTGTCATATGATAAGTATATTGCTAATTGTCTTAAATGATGGTCTGTGTACACCATCCTTGTCCTTATTTACATTTCTATTTACTCATACAAGTCAATTTTCTTAAATCTTTGTTTAATTATGACAATGAAGTTATTTATTTGCTGTCTTCTGGAGTTGAATTTTGTTATTCTTATATAAAAAAATTAGTTCGTGTAGAAATCAAGTAATAAATCAAATACATTCCAAGTTTCAGGTGTTCGGAGACTTTTCTTGCTGTGATAGTTAGGTTGAGATCCTAGGAATTTCATGGCACTGAGACTTGAAGAAATGTTGTTGATAGATGGTTATGTACTTGGAGGCTGTTGAGGGATAATTCGCCAATTCGGCTAAGCCCATGCCTATCAGATTCAAGAATTGGAACAACCCACAAAGGCACACATCTAAGAGAAAGGCCCAAAGTGGTTTTTCTTACATTCGCCTACTCACATATCCGCAGTTGCAGCAGCAGGTGGGTGTCCCACGTGCACACAAATTCAAGCAAGACCCTAGGTCCGGTCCTCATCAACACAAGCGTCTTCCTCAAGCAAAACAATCAAGGAAAGTTCAGAACTCACTTCGGCCATGGTTTAGCGGTCTTAACAGAGATTCATGAAAGGACAGGTCCTACCGTCCTGTATCGGGGTCACCATCAACTCCGAGGAGCAGGGTCAAACGGTCCAACACCTCCGAGACAAGCAAGATGCCTAAAACGAGATCACAAATTGAAAGCAAAAAGTGAGGAATTCTAGTTGCAGGAGGAAGAAGAAAAAGTGAGGCAAGGACTTTCCTCTTCTCAGAGGATAATAGGCAGTGCCCAAATAAGCTAGAGAAACCAAGAGGAAAAAGTGGGGGATACGAAAACCCAAGTCTAAATTCTCACCCTATATGTAAGGGTAAAGATTAAAGAGACTCACTTGTAGGGGCAGATGAAAAAAAGAGAGAAATCGGTCATTGAGAGAATTCAGAAAAGCTTTGAATTTTGTTTCTCTTTTGCCCTTTTTTCTTCTTCCTTAATTCTCTGCTTTGTGCATCTTGGATCAAATAGTCCTAATACAGTAATACCTCTTCATCACCGTGTCCAACAATGGCTCCAAAGTCAAAGAGCATGAAGAGAGAGAGCAAAGCGGAGGTAGCAGCTGATGCCTCTTCCCACGCACCTATACCAGATGTTGCCATCCTCTATGAGATGTTGCAAACCATGCAGCGAGAATAGCTAAAGCTTGCTGAGTCAATCAAGCAACTGAGAGAGAGTCTCTATAAGCAAGCAGCGGGAAAATGTTGTCTGATAAGGAGATTGGCTCTACCGCCAATAACCAGCAATCTATCATTCGATGGCCTCCCTATCCGATCGAGTTAATGAAAAAGCACACTATCCAAAGAACTACAAAACTCCTATCTTCGTCCACTATGATGGGAGCAGGGAGAACACGACAGAGCATGTCAACAAATTCCTCGATACAGTGGGACTGTATGCTGGTAATGAAGAGCTATGTCTAAGAGAGTTTTTTAAATCCCTTACATATAGGGCTTACACATGGTATGCCACACCCCCATAAGTTTCAATCAGGATTTGGGATAAGATGGTAGACGATTTCTGCAATAAGTTCTTCCAGGAGGAGGAGAGGATAACGTTTGTCAGTCTTTGTAATAACACCAAGCAAAATGTGAATGAAGGTGTGGTGGAATTCATCCGAAGATTCATGGACACAGCCTTGGATTGTTATGACAACAATGAGGAACATGAGCTTGTTGAGGCGTGCATCAACAATATGCTCTCGGAATACAGGTTGCACCTCGAGAACCTAAATATTGTGCAATTTGTCGATCTGTTACAGAAGGCTTGAAGGACAGCCCTCATAGTATCAGAGAGGAGATAAAAGAGTCCAAGTGTTTGTATGCGTGATTTGTAGCTGGATTTGGGCTTTAAGACAGGATTTAAAATTTTCTATTTATAAATCCTGACTTATGCGAAAATTCAAAAATGGTAATGGCAATTATGTAATGGTTGTGCGTTTGTTCTTTTGCACATTTTTATACTTCAAGTTGATTGGAATGTCTTTTTGAGATTGATAGCGCGAGTAGAATGAAATTGTTTGCACCCCAGTCTTTCATATATACAAAATAAAAATAAATAAATAAAACTATATAGATTATATACCATTTTTATGAGTAGGTGACAACTGACAATCTTCCAAGAAAGCCATACTCACATACAAGAATTTGTTGAAAACTTGATTGCCAAACCACCATATCTCTTCAAAAATATCAAACTAAAATTCAGTCATTAATCAAAACCAATCCAGATTTTTCCGGGAAATTTTTCATTAAAAGTTCAAAATTCCCACACAATTTTTAAAGCATATTCTAATTCAAGTTATAATTTCACACTACCATAGAAATCGGTCTCATTTTTTTTTTTTTTTTCAGTTTCCATTAGCAAAAACACCACCACCACTAGCATCTCCCCCAAAAAATAATTATCACAACCCACTTTATATATCAAATACACAAATCAACATTATCCCATTTCCCGTTTGGTAAATACATAATTTCAATCGTTTTCCCACCAAACACATTCACATTCACATTCACATCCCATTGAAAAACAAACAACCAATCATTCCAAACAATTCCCAGAACCAACAAATTCCATTAAATTTCTCTACCAAACGTTACAAACTATAGTTTGCTTTGCCAAACAGAAACTAACAAAAACATCAAATTCAAGAACTAGTAAACTTGGTGACAGCCTTGGTTCCTTCGGAGACAGCGTGCTTAGCCAACTCACCAGGCAACACCAAACGCACCGCAGTCTGAATCTCCCGAGACGTGATCGTGGGCTTCTTGTTGTACCGAGCCAATCGCGATGACTCCTGGGCGAGCTTCTCGAAGATATCGTTGATGAAGCTGTTCATGATCCCCATAGCCTTGCTCGAAATCCCAATATCGGGGTGAACCTGTTTGAGAACCTTGAAGAGGTAGATCTTGTATGTCTCGATGCTCTTCTTGACCTTCTTCTTCTTCTTCAAATCGCTACCGCCTTCCTTCGAGATCTTCTTCTCGGCCTTCGCCGGAGCTTTCTCCGCTGCCACTGGCTTCTTCTCCGCTGGCTTCTTCTCTGCCTTTGTGGGTGCCATTGATTTGAAAGAGAGAGTGAAAATTCTAGAGAGAGATTCGGAATGTGAGAAAAACTTGCAATGCAAAATGTGATGAAGAGGTTGATGGGTTTGGGAGAGTTTATATAGGGAGGCGGAGTAGGCTCTTATTGGAGGATAGGGTTTTCACGCGGATCGATGACGTGGCGTTTTCTTGATCTGTATGGACGGTGGGGATTGCGTTTTTCACTCTTTATTGAGTCGTAATCTTGCGGATTCGGAGTGCGGTTACTGCTGTACGGTTTATCCAATGACTACGGGAATTTCCAAATTATTTTAAAATAAAAAAATTTCTTAAGTCTTTTAAGGGATGGGGAAAGTTAAAAGAAATGTTTCATAAAGGATTTTAATCCAACTGAAAGGTCACTAAAATAATATATATTCATTTCAAGTCTCTCTTTTATTTGTTTGTTGTTGTAAAACATTTTGTAGAACATATGTATGGTTAAGAAAATTTGAATGACATGAGTGTGTATCAAAAATTACCTCCACATCAATATATTAAAACTTGTTTTTGACATTAAAAAGAAATGCATGGGATATCTAAGTACTTTTATAAATACTAGCTTCATTACCCAGTACTTGATTTCTTAAAAGTAAAGTATCATACAAAAAGAAAAAGAAAAAGAAAAGATAAATCACTCTGTAATCCACACTTTAAATACTAATTATTATTTTAAATATTTATAATCTACTTAATAATATAAAATTTACAAAAAAAAAAGTGAAAAAAAAATTACCTAGTACTTGATTTTTTAAAGGTAAAGTACCATACAACAATAAATAAATAAATAAAGATAAATCATTACACAGTCCATACTCTAAATACTAATTACTATCTCAAATATTTATAATTCACATAATAATATAAAAGTTACAAATGAAAAAAAAAAGTGAAAAAAGAAATTTACACAGTACTTGATTTTTTTAAAGTAAAGTACTATACAAAAAAAAAGGATAAATATAATTCACTCCACATTCCGCACTTTAAATACTAATTACTATCTTCAATATTTATAATCCACTTAATAATATAAAATTTACAAAAGAAAAACAAAATTTATCCAGTATTTGATTTCTTGAAAATAAAGTTCCATACAAAAAAAAAAAAAAAAAAAAAGATAAATTACTTCATAGTTCACAATCTAAATATTAATTACTATCTTAAATATGAGTAATTCTACTATATATTCCATTTTTTCAATTTGAATTTATCTATTGTTAATGAGATTACACAGGAATGGATTTTTAAGAAACTAAAATTTAATATTTGAAATAGAGTAAACTGCTTGGTTTAATGTGCGCTAGTTTTTAGGAAAATAATTTCAAACATTCGTGAGAGATATTTCTACAATATTTTTACAACAAATTCTAAGTGGCAGGTTGTTACTGGTTATTATTGTTAGGGCAAAAAAATAATCTTAGCGTTAGTTTCAAATTTGAACCAATAACAACTAACCACCTGTAATTTATTGTAAAAATGTTGTAGACGTAGCATCTCTCATATTTAAATAAAGAGTGCTAATTTTTAGGAAAAATTTTCTCTGGTATTTTTTTTTTGAATTACAATTTTAACTCTATTTTTTATTTTTTAAAAATAAAAATTATCTAATTAGCTTAAGGGTATTTTTGACATTTTTTGAAAGCATAAATGACTTTCTAAATCTTTTTAATATATAGAGATTATACATAAACATTATTTGGAGTATCAACCAATTGATGAGGTGAAAAAAAATATGTGTACATCATTTAATAAAAGGTTAATTTAATGAAATTTTTAGTAAAAGATTTAATTTATTACAAGGCCAAAGTGAAAGGGTTAATTGTTCAAAATAAAAGTGTATAAGAACCAATTTAACACTAAATTTTTGTTTTGAATTTTTTTTTTTCGATTTCAAGCCACATGGTATATTTTTATTTGTCACCCTATGCAAACTCAAATACTATGTTATAGAACATGGGTTTTATTTTTATTTTTTTAGAAAGAAATATTTTATTAATACCAACAAAACATTAAAGGGGACAAACTCCTCAACCAAGAGAAATTATAAGGTCCTCATGATAGACAACTGATGTGGTCCACCATTCCACATAAAGACTCTCACCTATTTGAAATTGCTAAGTTAGAAATTTTTTAAAACACAAACTAATTACTGACTCGGTAATTTTAAACAAGTGAGAGTCTTTTAGTGAAATGGTGAACAAATGATAGAGTCCACCAGAGGATTGTATAATTTCTCCTCAACTAGGAAGTTGTTCCTCTAAGATAATTTTTACAACAACATAAGAACACAAACATAACATCAAGATACCCTAACTAAGAAAATTTAAAGACCACAGAGCATTAGCATTAATGGAACTAAAATTTATAACTTTTAGCATCACAAAAATTCACTTTATCTATTTTAACACACCCAACATCAATGATTCTATTTTTTTTACCACTTCGATTAAAATAGTACAAAGAACTCATTAAAATAATAATAAAAAACATCCATAAAAACCTTAGCAACCAGCCACAACCACCCCCACCACCACTCCACCAACCATAACCATCACTGTGGCAATGATAGCCTATGGCAAAAAAATAAAATAAAATAAAAAACCACAACCCATGACATTGCCACCACCAACTACAACCCACCATCTCAACCATAACCCACTACCGTAACCAAATCCATGAAACCCGTAGCCAAAATCAATGAAACTCACAACCAAAGCCGAATAATACACAAACTTAAAACCCAGCCAAATCTGAAGAAAGGGAGAGAGAGAAAAAGGATAGAAGAAAGGGAGAGAATTGGAGAAGCTACAGAGAAAAAAAGGAGAAAAAAAAAAAAAAGAATCAGAAAAGCTAAAAGAGAAAAATGAGGGAGAAAAGAAGAAAGAGAAAAAATATATTTTAAGTGGAAGAGGAGAGAGATCGAAATAAAATATTTTTTTTATAATTTTGAAGTTACAATAAAGTGTCAAAAATGACATTTTATTGTAGCTTGTTTGCTAAAATATTTAACTTTGGTACAATCAATGTTGCTTCCTTATTTGTATTTTGGTTGCTAAAATAGCTTTTTAGCAATTTTAGAACCATTAATGTGGATGCTTTTAGGAAGAGAGTTGGCTGCTTTATTTGCTTCCCTTGGGAACCAAACTAAACAATATGGCTTGACTTTGAGTTGCCTTACAAAAGTATTAGCAACAGTGGTTCAATTTTCTAGTAGTGTAATTGTATAAACTTCCGGATTTCTCAAAGCATCCATGCAATTTTTTAACTCCCCTTACTGTTCTCCGAAAATTATAGCTACCCACCACAACGGTTTGCCCAATTAAACGCCTCTGCTTCTACTTGGAGAGGAGTAGTTTTAACCTTTTTTGAGTGAGCAAAAACCAGCATCCCTCTACTATAAGAACAATTTGTCCCCATTGCTGCATCAACATTTACTTTAACTCAACCGTTAAATATGGGTGTTGGACAAAGCCAAATGAAACTGAGTTAGATAACTATGTTTTCATCATCCAAAACTCAAAAAACGTGGGGCCTATTGAAAAACAAGTTGTTTGGATTGATTTTTGAGTTGATTTTTCATAACTCAAAACTCAAAATTTTGAGTTTGAGTTACGGAAACAAAAAACAAAATTCAACTATTTTTGAGTTTTGAGTTAAGTGTTTCAATGGTATAATTATAAATAACTTATGGCCTGTTTGAAAGTTTAAAAAAGGAGAGGGAGTAGAATAGAGAGAGGGAGAGTAATTCAATTACCTTATTTGGAAGTTTTTTAAGGAAAAAGGGGGAAGAATTTGGAGGGGCTTGGAGGGCTTTCAACCACCTCTAACCCCTCATTTTTAATTTCCCCAAATTGGAGAGATTTGAAGGGAGAGTAGAGTAGATAAATTATTGACTAAATAAATTTCTCAATTTATCCTTTCTTAATTAATAATAGACCAATATTGCAAGTCTATTTTCAAATAGGGGTAAATTTGTCTATTTTAATCATTTTCTCTCATCTTCATCCTAATTTTTAAAACATCCAAATAAGGGGAATGACTAATTACTCCATTCTCTCTTACTAATTTTAAAAACATCCAACTCTACTCTCCTCCCCACTTCTGTCCTCACCTCTACTCCCCTCTACCCTCCTCCCTCTCTAAACTTCCAAACAGGCCATTAGTCTAGTAGAGCTTATGTCAGTGTATTGTTAAATCATAATAGTATAAGACCGTCGAGCTCTCTTTATTCTTTATTTAATTTTTTTTTTTTTAATTTTCAAGCAACTCTTTACTCTTACATCCATCACATAGCACGCCCACACCCTCCTTCTCATTTTATCAATTTTGAGCTTTAGAAAAGAGATATGCACCCAAGACAAGATATGAAACCAAACAAGTATTTTTTAGAATAAGTGAAAAAGTAGAGTTAGAGATATGAATTATGATAATTGAGTTTGAGTTATGAGATTCGAATTATGGAATTTAAGTTATGGTTGATGCTCAAACCAAACAGGCCCAATGTTTGGTCACACGGGTTGGGCACTTTTGCTAAATTATGGGTCTCTCATGAATCAGGCCTTGCAGTCCTTGGATTTTTCTTCACGATATGACCTTTATGACCAATGGACTTTACTTCACGATGTGGGATTTAAGATCAGGTAGGAGTATTTTCTCCTCCTTCATGAGTTGGGCTCATGGCACGTCTTCTTTTGCTTAACGATCGATCTCCTTGCTTCGGAAGTATGCCTCATGAGTCATGACCCACGAGCTTTTGCCATATAATATGCTCATATCATATTCTCTCTACGTGGATTTGGCCCACGATAATAGCCTTAATTTACACAAAATAATTATTTATGTGGAAGTTGGAAAATGCCCAAATCCGAGTCATTTACCAAACAAAACAAACCATTGGACTAATCAAGTAACAAATTCAAAAGCCCATCAATACAATTGTAAGTAGAAACTTTTATCTGTATCTTATATCTATATCTATATTCCAATCCAATTTTTCTTAATTTCTTAATAATATTTTGCTTACGTTTTTATCAAAAATAAAAAATAAATAACAGAATTTCCTGTTTAGATCTCAACATTTTGTGTACTAAAATACTCTCGTACAAATTCTTAAACTCTCTAAAATACTCCTATCTTTTAGTTAAATAGTCTTAAATTATAAAACACAAACTAGTTAAAAGAGAAATTTATTGTTTCTAACTTTTAAGCTTTTTCCTTTATCTTTTCCATTCAGCCTAAAACTTAGAACACTACCTTTATCTCATTTTAAACATTATTTCACGTTACCTTATCTCTTTCTTTAAAAAAAAACAAATATACAATTATTTATGTATCACTTTTAAACATTATAACACTAAATCAAAAATAAATAAATAAAAAAGAGTATTATTGCATGGGCAAAGTGTGTGTAATAAGTCTCGTTGTGTAAATAAGCCAATTGGGGCAGAGTGGGTGATAATTCATTGATGCCCACACTATCTGCAAGTGGTAATACTTGAGGCAAGTTTGGTAAACTATAATAAACGTCGAAATGTAGTAGTTATTCTTAAGGAATAGTTATCATGTTGTTTGGTTGTAGATTTATTATGGCAGAGGGAAAAGACAGACAAGCCATGTTCCATATAAATTTTGAAAAACACAATCAGAATGAAATTTTGGAATTTTGACCCACTAGGACAAAGTTAGCAAGCAGACACTGTGGAACCAAGGGAAACCAACTGTGACCATGTAATTACCAACTTGCTCTGCCTGGCAGACTTAAACTTACAACCGAGAAGAAATTTAGCAGATTGATGCAAATATTCGTTCTGCTAGATAAAAAAGCTACCTTAACAAAAGTATGTCTCAGGTCTTTGCTGTCATATATGTATTTGAAGTCCAAATAGAGAGCACATAAAAGACCCAGATGAAAACTTGAAACTGCATTGAACATCATGTGCAGAATGATAAGCATTAACTTCAGTCTCCAAATAGCATTGTGGATGACAGGATGAGACACTGAGTGCATCTTCCTTCTTTAAAATCCAAAATTTCTTATGCTATGAGTGAAAACTTGGCTAAAACCTGTCAGTTCAGAGAAGGGAGGAAAATCAAAGAAAAAACAAAAAAGAAGAGGGAGAATGAATGAACAAACAAATGAATGAATAGAAACATCATTCATTCAAAAATGCATGGAAGGCATATTTAAAGAATAATAACATAAGAAAATCAAACAAAGCACCGTAAAATATCATTTTATTTCCTTTACTAATAAATGGATAAAGAAACCATGAATTATGATGCAGTATATATTACGCAGTGAATACAGTAATTCAGAAGAAGGTTTGAGAAACTCATGCAAGTAACCTTATGCTTTGGTGCTGAACAGCAGCATGTCTCAAACGTTAGACGACATGCAAAGTAAAGTCAATAGAATAATCAATTTCATAAATAAATATGCTTCACAAAGATATCATGAAGACATTTATACGATAACATAAAACTGACATGGAAGATGAACAAATTCAACTAAAGCCATGCATAATTTTGAATGAAGTACAACCAAATGGAATTAGCACCTCTCCTTTGATGTTGAAAAAAATTTATGTCATTAAGCTATCACGGAGAAAAACGCAGAAACAGGGCCTTATACATACTAGGAACAAAGCCCTGATGACCTAAATTAGAATCCCATATAAATTAGACCTTGTCATTCTCCCATAATATGTCACATTTTTATATTATGTCAGTCACATGTGCATTTTCTTGAATCCAATTAAGACCAAACCTTGAATAAACAAATAAATTGGAGTAGACATCAAAATAAGTACGAGCATTTGGTTGAATTGGAAAACTCAGCAAAAGTAGGCTAGGCACTTGAGATCTAGCCTGGTCCACCAATTCATTCAAAACCAGGTAGATTACCTAGTTATGGGCTGCAGACAGGTGAATCACCTAGACCATCAAGCAAACCCCAAGTTAATCTCTAAATCTCTGTGTTCTCAAAACAGGTTTCTTGTTCCTTGATAAGTTCCAAATAGTTTTGTTGGTAAAATAGGATTTTGGGTCAAATGCAAAAACATCCTTTAAATCGTCTAATTTGAAATTAGATCCCCTGAACTTTGAGAATTACCAAAATTGATCATTCTATCTAAATTTTCATGTGTGTGTGTGTGTGTGTTCTGAACTGTTTATAGCCTCCCACTCCTACCTCTATAGACAACATCCTAAAGAAGGCTGCAACGACCAATCACTTGTAAGCCATAGAAAATTTCAGGAAACCACCAGTCAGGCTTTGATTCTGACATTATACTGTGCCTACATATTAAGGTAACTGGTCTTGTGCCTTAATTGCATGAAAATTAGGTAACTCAGAATCCTTGCCTATTTCCTTTGTGACCAATGGTTTTCCTTTTATAGCCACATCCTAATGCTAAACTCAATGCCATCAGAGTTGGAAAATGTTAGGGCAATTTAGCAATACTTCTAAATCCCCAATCCCCCACCCCCACTTCTCTCTCTCCCGCCCTGATGGCCACCGTCACCAAATACTTCTTTACTCAACATATTTATCACTATATAAGCAAATATTTGGCTCTTTAAAGCCTGGAGTTGGTTAAACCCTAGGTGACTTATCCATAATCACCAAGGATACTCTGGCTTTCTAGAAATAATATTTTTCTTTACACTTTACCCTAAACATTGATAGATCTATGTCAGCAGGTGTTTCCCATGGAGATAGTTGGCTTTCATCAGCCACCACAGACTTCTTTGTTACAGTGCCAAAAATCCCATAGATCTGATCATGTACATAATTTACTCTTGAGGCTTCAACCTTATCAAACACCACTCCATTTATTAAGTATGCAAATCCCAGCAAATCACTAGCTAATACAACAAAACATCAACAAAGAACAGATGGAGTGAACCCCTTAGCCTGATATCCTACAACTGATGAATGATAAATTATTTCCTCAAAAAACTAACAAAAGTATGTAAATATCTAGTTAACTCCAATTATCATAAATACCAATGACATGGTTAATCAGCTACATGACTCTTATGCACCATTTTTTGCCAGCACAAACAATAATAATTAGACAAAAATCACAATTCCAATGGACATCAAATCACAATTACACTAGCATCCAGCTGGCATTAGATTGTCTAATGCTACTTCAATTTCCAAAGGCAAAGACCATAGGGTGAATATTCCCTTCCTTTCATCAATCAGTTTCACATACGCTACTCGTACATTTGGAGCAAATCATCCATTGTGCTTGGAACTACAAATGCATTTTTTTTTATAGATACAATTCATATGAATACGATAGAATTTTCAACCTAAGGCATCTCCTCCATGATGATTGACACTAATTGGTTTTTGGTATAGGTAAGGTTTGAACACTATATCTATATGTATTGCTCGACGACGGATTTTATCAATTAGGTTAACTAGAATCCACTGGAATTGCAAATACATGTGAATACTACAAAAAGATTAAAAGCCCTATGACAACCGTCACATCAACACACACCCCAACCATATAACCCCATTGGCACATGCACCATAGCCACCCAATCATCAACATCATCCCAACAAACACCTAATGGTATTAACTGCTGTCAGCAAAAATCAGCAGAATCACCCAAAACCCTATCTCTTCATTGCATCCATTTCCAGTACTGCCACACTACTCTGTTCCACCAAACCCAACATTACTTTACCAAAATATCTGATCGATACTGATAACACTGTATAAAGCCTATTTTTCATTATCATTGCAGCTTCCAAAAAACAAACATAGGTAGCTTTATCAAGTTACAAAAAGAGAAAACAGCAAGCAGGTTCTCATTTCTAACACCCAAAACAACATCATCACTAAACTAAACCAACCAAACACAAAACCAAGAAAATCCCAAAACAGCTTATACAATAAGAAACACAAGAAAAGAAAATGAAAAGGGATTTTCTCATATAAACCTTGGAGAACCAGCATTGATATTCCGATGAAGAATCCGAGCCCCGCCAGAATCGCCACCATCAATCAACTCTCTTAGCCCCAAGTTCCCAACCTTCTCTTCCTTCTCCTCCTCTTTTTCTTTCTCTTTCTCTTCCTCAACACCACGCGACTTAACCAACAACCTCTCGAAGTAATTCCCATATATATACTCAGGCGTGTACCCATTTTCTTCATCGAAAAGCATTATATGCCCATGCCACTCCCATACCCGGTAATCCGAACCCGTTTCCTCGTGAAACCCGACACAAATGTGGTGCTCACCGATAGTCACGGCCTGACCCGAGTTGGGTTTCAGAGAATCGGTCTTTCCACTAAGGATGACCCGGACGATTTCCTTTTCGAGCTTGGATTCTTCTTTGGCGAGCTGGGTTTTGCTACTGCCATTCTCACCGTCGTCTTCGTCGTCATCGTTGTCGTCGGAGAAATTGGCGGCTTCGAAGAGGAGGTCTTCGAGGGACTGAGAGTGGAAAGGGTTGGTGGTGGTTGTGGCGGTGGGAGGGCGGATTTGGAGGCGACCCATGAGAGTTTGGAGGAGGAGATTGTCGAAGTTGGTGGTGTTGGTGAATGACCCCATGGTGTTTGATATTTGGTCTCTGAGAAAAAAGAGAGTGATTGATTCTTCTTCTAAAGGGTTTTAGACTTTAGGAGGAAGAGTGTTGAGGGGAGAATGGACCCGTGGGTGGGAGAATGGAGGGTTTATGATTAATATTTTTAGATTTTTGACAGGTTTGGAGATCTATTGGAGACACGTGTAAGCAAAGGATAAATATGAAAAATGGTTGCTGAGTAAGCGTTGGAATTTTGCTATAGCATCTTTTTTTATCCAAGTTTTTCATAAAAAAGTTTCTAATTTTCTTTTTCATAAAAAGAAAAAAAAATCTATATTTGTTTTTTTTTAAAGGATTTTTTTAAAATAACGGTGAAGTATATGATAATAATATTATCAAGCAAATTGAATTAGAATGTTTCATAAAAACAACCAGCACAAATTCTTACTTCACAAAAAACC
Organism: Quercus lobata; assembly: GCF_001633185.2. Lineage (NCBI taxonomy): Eukaryota > Viridiplantae > Streptophyta > Magnoliopsida > Fagales > Fagaceae > Quercus > Quercus lobata. The sequence goes on along the minus strand of NC_044908.1, from coordinate 10,483,007 downwards.
TAAACCAAGCTAATGTATAATAAACATCTGAACTCAAAGTGACTCTCTCCATCCACATTATTATCAAGATTTTAAATTATTAAGATTTTTAAGATTCATATGAAGGATATCATTTCATATGTGAAAGTAAGAATTTGTGCTGGTTTTTTCTTTTTATTCTAATTCAATTTGTGAAAGTGTATCATAATCATTCTTAGATAACATAATATTTTATATATGAAAGTGTATTAGGTTGATTAGTACCAGGCATATGGTAATCTTTTTAAAAATGAATCTAAATTATTTTGTCGATAAAGTGAAATTATTCAAGTTTTCACTATTCGTAACAAAAAAACCTATTGCATATTTTTGTTGTTTAATTGGCAGCATTAGGAATTATTGAAAACTTTTACTGTTTATGAATATTTAATATTCCTCTTCTAACTTATTATACTCTCACTTTTGAGGGCTATATAAGGATGCTCCTTGGATGTATCATGCATCACAAAAAAAAAAAAAAAAAAAAAAAAAAAATTATAAATAAATAAAACAAAACTTATGATCACACTTGTACTCAAAATCATCATCTTTGTAATCTTTCAGAATTTTCATTTCTTAACCCTTTTGTAATATTTTTAAGTATTGAAATGAATTTCAGGATGTGAAATATTATTGAAGATAAATTTTTTTTTTGGGATAATTATTCAAGATAGATTCAAGTAAGCTTACAAAGAATTATTTGGTACTGCTATTCTGTTTTGTAGCATACTTGTTTCACTATTCTTATTTCTTTGTTATCTTGACTCTATAGAAATTTTTCATGAAACATAATGGATTGTAATATGATGTGTTTTCCTAAAGGGACATGAAGTTGAGTTCAACTTGAGTCTACAAATTACAGGATATCCCTTTTGAAAGTATATTTCAAATTTTCAATGCATCACAAAATTGAAATTTTGGTATTTCTCTTAGAAAAAATGAGAAATAAATTTGAGAATGATAATGAATGATGGTTGATGGTTTTCTCTATTTTTTTAAATGAAAAATGGCAAAAAGTTTTTTCCTTTTTTTTTTTTTGCTAATAATCTAACTTTTATTTATTTATTTTTTTTTTAACCACGCTAGCTTTTAGCTTTTTGTTATAGATTTAACATAAAAATTATATATATATATATATATATATATATTTATATAAATCTATAGCTATAAATCTATGCAAATAAACTCCTAGAAATTTTGGGGCACTCAAACGATAGCCCCAATAATTAAAGTTTTGGGGATTGAAATTTTGTGAAAGTTTACAAGGTACATCTGGATCATCTCCCCAAGCAGATATTGAGAGCATTTAGAGAATCTGGCATTTTAATTGTGATCATATTTATTATGAGCATAAATTGCAAAATCCGAGCATATTTACCATTCTATTCTTATTAGACAATTTTTTCTTTAAAATTTTGGAGGTTTTTTTTTTTTTTTTTTAACATTGTAAGGCAGGAATTTGAACAATGAAAATTAGTAATTTTTCGAACTTGAGATTTATTTTTGATAAAATGTTCCGTTGTTCTACTCTTTTTTCCCCCTAATAATTCGATAGTACTATAAGGGAAAAAGGATTTAAACATTAATTCTTCCAATAAAAGTGCCGGTTACAAAACACTTGAACAAATCCTCTATGCAAGAGGTAATCAACCCAATAGTTACATTTTTCATTGCCATATCGGTTATAATAAATGAATTTTAGACCCTTTGTATTACCTGTTCTTTGAGGAGAATCAAGGTTTGAATACCTTCATAGAGAGACTCCCTCTAATGTCTACCAAACTTTCTTCATACAAGGGAGAACCAAGGTTTGAATACCCTTATAGTTGTAGGCATTAGAGGGAGAGAGACTCCCTCTAATGTCTACCAAGTAAACTTGATACGAGGCAAATACCGATTTATTCATTTTACAAACCATTGCACCAGTTGTTTAACAAAACACATTTATTTTTTTATAATAATAAAAACTTGTGACAAATCGACTGCATGCTTGAATAATGCCAAGCATCTTACAAAAAACGGTGACAAATTGAGGACCCTAAAAAAGAATCATCACAAGCATCAATATACTCTCTAGCCAGACTAATTTTCCCTGCTCCTTTCAGATATTCATTACAACAAAATTCGTTCCGTACTTTATCATCATCATCATCATCATGAAAAAACAATCCATTTAAAGGTTGTAGTATTAGCACACATTCCTGAAACCAATGTAAGCAGAGCAGCTACATATAGAGGTTTCTTGTAACAAAGTAAAATCTTATATAACAGCAACTTCATTATAAGTAAGAGAATCACACCCCAAGATGTATGCTTGTACAAACAGCTACCGCCTCAGGCTCTCCACTATGTAGTCTGCATAGAGGTTCCTTAACAAAGAAAGAAGATAAATGTAATCAGATGATAAGCATAATAATACATGCACATATCAGTACTAAAAAGGAATTAGAAAGGAAAAAAAAATTAAGATATTCAAGATGAACACCTAAAAGTAACTATAAAAGCCTGGAACCTGTGTTGTCCAGGGTTGGAAGTAGTGCAAAGAAAGCATAAGAAATAGATTTACAAATATATTTTACAATTAGATCACTTGCCCAAAACTCAAACTGGAATTGGGAATATCTTCTAGATCAAAAATATTGAAGCATTTTCTTCCCTTTTGTGTGTGTGTGTGTATTCATGTGTAAGAGAGACTAATTAAAGAGGAATATCACTTACATGGAGTACTGGATTGCTTCATAGGCAGCAGAAGCAGGCAGAAAGTCATTAACTGCAACTTCCTTGTTCTCATTTTTCTTGTCTGATTATCGTATTCAGGATCAGTAACACATCATCCATAGGACTTACACAAAGAAAGGACCATATACAGCAATGGATTATGTTTGCAGATGTTCACAATTATTGTATGCTAAAAACTTACAGTCTTCAAAGAAGCGGCGTATCTCAGCCAAACGATGTGGTGGGAGATCCTTGATATCATTGATGTCCCGGTACTCAGGATCATCAGCACAAACAGCAATTATCTTGTCATCTTTCTCACCCTGTAAAAAATCAAAATTAACACTTGTTTTTTTTAAGGATAAAGACTTTTTCTCTAGGGTCTCAGATTATTTACCTGATCGATCATAGGCATGAGGCCTATAGCTCTAGCCCGAAGAAAGCATCCAGGAAGAACTGGCTCCTGTCAATATTTGTAAAGCCAAGATATATCAGGCAGGTTTACAACTCTCTACAATTAAACCATTGTTTTGAAGGCCATTTGTAGGGTTCAGTTCATCAGTCATGTTCAATGCGATATACACATGTACAAACATAATCTAATCAATGCAAGTTCAAGTCAAGTTTGAATGCCTTGAACAAACAAGGCAATCAGATGACATTAAGTGCTTTCAAGCATACATGTATAATTCCCAAAAACACATCCATGCAAGGATAAAAAGGAGTGAAATTTTGAAATTTGCAAAGAGATATGCATACCTGCATAATAACCAAGACATCCATGGGGTCATTGTCCTCGCAAAGAGTACGAGGAATGAAACCATAGTTGTGGGGATACACAACAGATGAGTAGAGCACACGATCAACCTGTAAATAGATGTACCATTTAGAAATCCACTAACACACATGAGGAAACCAAGGAAAGAGACTTAACTCGCATCATTACCTTAATCAATCCAGTTTTCTTGTCAAGTTCATATTTCACCTTGCTTCCTTTTGATATTTCAACTACCTACATAAATTAGCCATCAACCCATAAAAGATTCTAGTCAAAATGCTGAATGTATAACAATTTTTCACTAAATATCATGTAAAATATTCCCTTATTCTTCTGAAATGCAATAGCAATTCTAACAGCCCAAAGCTGTAACTGTACAGAAAGTAATATAAAACTGCATCTTCAAAGAAAAGTGCAAGATGGTATTTTCTGGGGCAGCTTATTTAAAGGAAGAAGAAAACCAACGACATTACAGTTCTGGAAAATTATAGATTTAGTCTGACTTGTCTAAACAAGTTACTTCTTCCAATTCCATAGTCATGAATAAACAGTTTTCTTTAGATAAGATAGCTAAATTTTGCAGATTATGTCATACAGTGCTGCACAGAACAATGGCACAAATATAAAGGACATATCTTTATATGTTGATTCGCAAACCACCCCAAAATTACATGACAGGAACCACATCCACAAATCACATGGCAGGAGCTGCAAATTTGTGGCTAATGTGGCTCCAAGGTTTAGTGCATTTTTAAAGTATCCAATTCAGTACTAGTTAAACAAAACTTCTCTAATAATGAGAGATTAAAATTACAGGGTATTAATAGTTTGGACTAAAATCCAATAATATCTAGCAAACTAAGTATGATGTATTCACTTTCTCTTTTTTTAGAAGTTCTTTCTGACACTTTCCTAACAAACAAGCGGCCCCAAAAGTTACGCAGCATTCATATGTTTGACCATACAATTCTTGGTCCACTTTGCAAAGTTTCCTCAGAACTTAGGGGGCCATATGATTTGTTTAGAAAAAAGGAACTCCCATTCTAAACAAGAACAGAATGCATTGATGTTCCGAAACATAGATGAAAACATAGGTGATACACAGTGTCGGTAATAACCAGACTGGTTTGTCCAACTTTTTGGTTATGGCTAGATCTGTGTAAAATATATGATAATCATAAATCACTATTTACACGTGCAAACCTTAGAATCAGTTCTCAAGCAATCACAAGCCAGAACAACTTATACAACGAGTAAATGAACAAATGATGATAATGGTTCGGTATTCTTACAGCGTTGAATACGGTTGGAGCTCCAGGTCCTGTTCGAAACGAAAACATAGGTTTGCCACATTGATTAGTGACAAAAAATAACAATTAAGCATTAACTGCAAACGGTTTACTATGACATTGCATACCTATCTCAAGATCATGCCAAGGGTGAGCAGCAACAGACCTCCTCGTCATGGATGAAAGAATCCTCTCATTAAGAGGAGCATGTGGGGCGTAATGAGCATCGTGGTTTTTGTTTGGGGTTTCAATTGGTGGAACCATGACTGCAGGCTGAAAGTGCATACATTGATATTTCAAAAAACGCAGCTAGTACTTTTGTCACAAACCCAATAAATCATGTATCTTCAAGCAACAATTTCTCAAACTAAATCAAAACGAGAATCTTCATTTAGTTCTACTCACATTATACGCAACTTTCTGATTAGTTGGAATTAGCAATATAGAGAGACACTTAATTGTGTCTCATAAAGACATTTGTACCAAACAAAGATACCCATTTATCAACTTTTTATGTATTAATTAAGGGTCCCAATTGCTAAACCAAACGTCAACTACAAGATTACAATATGAAACGATAACGTTTATTAGACCTTTACCGTGTCAACTAAAAGTAACATCAACCAGAAGCAACCGTAAAAAACTATTAAAAAAATAATAATAAGAAACCAAGATTTTTTTTATTAAAAAAATTAAAAATTAAAAATCTTCTACAAAGACAAGCACAAACATGACAGAAACAGTTCTGGCTTTGAAATTCGTCAAAGACTTTTGGCATTATTTGGCTAGCAGGTTACAGATTACTTTTCTAAAATTTTAAATTTTAATACAAAAATCAGACAAATTTAAATTAATAAATGCCCTAAGCTTCTCGATCCAAATAGATATTGAGGTGAATATCTAATTAGAAGAAGAAGAAAAAATTTCATTTTCTTCGTACTTAAAAAACGCACAGACAAAACAATTTCATTTTGAAACGTATCAGAAAAAAATGAACTGTAAGGAAAATAATTTCATCCACAAAATCAGTCTCAGATCTGCCAAAAATGGCTAACAAAGATTCATCAAGAGTTTCCTTCAACAATCGCAGGGATATAAAAGTAAAAATACCGTTTAAAAAAATCAAAACAAAGATTCGGAAAAATCACAAGCAAATCCACTCGTTCTTTCTTTGGTAATAAGAAACGCTCACACAATAACACACAGAGAGCACTGTTGCATGCATCACACGCAACGAAAAAAAAAAAAAATTTGGATCCACGAGACCACGACCAAAACAGAAAGCAAAAGGCAAGAGCATGAAGTTTACGGCAAAAAAAGCCGATCTGTGAAACGTACCTCCACTATTTCAACTGTTAACTGAGGATCCAGCTCGTACAAATGAAACTTCGAGAGAAGGAACAGATCTCGACGAAAATAGAGAAAGAGAATGAGAGAATGGGAAAGAGAGGATGCAACTTGCAAGACCTAAAAAATGGGAATAGCGTTTAAGTAGAGAAAGAAAGAAAGGAGGAGCTGTGCGGTACGCGTTCCCGCTCTCGTTTCTGTTTCCCCATTTAAAGGGACCTAAATGGAAAAGACAAATAAATAAAAGAAAAAAAGAGAAAATGGAAAATTCTTACGTTTCAACAAACAGTGAAATGCTTATGGAATCCGTATTTTCTGCGAGAAAACGAATATATCGTGGCACCAGCTGTTAGAAGACGGTGGGGGGTACGTGTCGTTTTTTGATTGGGTAGTTGAGACTTTGGCTGGGTCCCACTTAGTTCCTAACGGTCGTGCGGTGCAGTCTTGGTCCGCTGCGTTATCGTTAGTCTGGACGTTGGGAAGTCTATCGTCTCGGTTACCGTTTATTTTTGAAACCAAAAAAAAAAAAAATTGTCTATTTTATGATATTATAAAAAATGGTAATAGTAGTACCTTACATTGATTGTGTTTGGTGATGGGGATGAAGTGTGAGTCGGTGTACCCCATTCGCTGTGGGGTTTCGGTTATTGTGCAGCTGTATTGTTGACACGTTAGCTTGAATCTGCAGCATACTATGTGGCAGCGACTCATTAACACGTTGGACCTCATTTGCGTTATCCACTCGCGTAGAGAAGAATTTGCATTTTTTGTAATTTCGGGTAACTTTATTTATTCAAAGGTAAGACAAAGAGAAATATAGATTTGTTTCCTTTGTGGAACTTTAGATATACTTCTATGTTAGAACCAGATTTTCTCTTGTTTTATATGATAAAAATGATACAAAAATCGATTCAAGCAAAAAGTTTATAGATTAAATTTTGCTGCCAAATGGACACTTATTTCTTTCTTTCTTTTTCTTTTTTCCTTCTCAATTTTTTTTTTCTTTTTTGGGAGGGACTCAAAACTTTAAAAAATAAAAATAAAAAAAGCTGTAAGGACACAATTCTCTGGCGGCCCAATAAGGATGTTGGGCTCACGTACGAAAGATCCCTCACAATATGATTTGTAGAGAGTGGACTTGAGAAGCTAGCCGTTGGTCAAGTGGCGTTGTCCGGTCATGGCTTTAGAGGAATCTACATAGAAAAAGGGGATTGGGTATGAACATTTAAGCCCTGAGGCGTCGTACCCCGTGGGATGGAGCTCCTCGGAGTTGATCCGAGGACCTATTGAGGTCTTCTCTCGGTTGCCCAACGACAGACTTTCTTCCATGAAGTTCGGTGTTCCTGAGATGTTTCCCCATGTTGTCTCTCTTTTTTCGGAGGTGGAAAAAAGGGCCTCCTCTAGATCTACTTACTTCCTTATTTTATACTAGCTTGCATTCATTGCCCTTCGTCCACGTGTAGGGTCAATCTTTACGAACACTGACATTTGTCCCATCAGTCCAATCCCGGAATTGTTGGGGATGGTTTGATAAAGCTGCAGAGTACGGCTCTGTCAGGCGTCGGGCCTTATCTAGAAGGGTAGTATGGATAACTTCCCCAAGATATTCTGGATTTCCTTACTAATTCGTCCCTATACCAGTTTTGCCCCTTTATTCTGGTGGGATTATGGATCTGCCGAGGACTAAACTGTCCTCGGCTGCTTCCCAAAAATTGTTTTGTGCTCTGCGTTGTAGAGCTTGGGCCACAGCTCTCCTCGGATTGGGCCTTCGGACGCTCTAAGGATAAATGGGCCTGGTCCACGAATTGTTGGGCCCCACAATAGCCCCTCAAAACCTTTCTGTCCGACTTCCGGGTTGGAAAGGAGGGTTTTGGCAAACCCGGGCCCTCAATATGGCCCATTTAATTTGACCCCGCATTTATGTGAGCGGTTTTCCGCCTGTCCACGAAGTTAGCCGTTTTTCAAGGGAGTCCGTTTAATCTGCTCGTGATCTGCTCCTGCCGATTGACTATCCCAGACACGCCTTTAGTAAATCCCCTTTACGAGGCTCATTTATGTCCGGCGGCTCATCTGATAAGGTGGGGAAGCGGAAGAGACGCCTCTTTTTCTTCAGATTCTTTTGGAAACTTTGAATGCGTTTAATTCCCTCTGTTTGGTTCTTCCTATAAGAAGGCAAGCAGGAGGCAATCACTTTCGTACAGACTCCTCCCCTTCCTTCTGAGATCTGAAACCCGTAGCCTCTTTTAGCGTCTGCTTAGCCTGTTTGTTATACATCATATCCGTACACGTCCTCCATAACGAATGATGAAGGAAACACACTCCTCCTCAAAACACCATATCCTGACAAAACTTGAAATGGCTCGGTCAGGGCAAGGGTGGCGCAGACTTAAGATCTGTCCCGCCTCTCTTTTAGCCAAAATCCGAAGCAGGGGCTCGTCATGTCGAATTCTCGGCGTGACTGAGTCGAGAACAACCAAGACCAGCACCACCCGGCTCCTCACGAGCGTACCTAATATGGCACCAGCGTGTTAGGAGTCAGGGCTGAGGCAGGGGCTAAGTGCTTCTGCTTCTCCCTCTTTTGCTCCCTGGTGCCCTCCCCCGCCCTCTTCTTATAGTCTTCCCAGCACCAGTTCCGTTCTGGTGCTTTCTCTTTTCCCTCTTTTGCTCCTTTCCTTTCTTTTTATCTCTTCTCTCTTCTTCTCCTCCTTCCTTACTCATGTCCTCCATCTTCTTCATCCATCTCCTCCATCTTCTTCATTGATTTCTTCCTTACTATTTCCTTCTTCTTCGTTTTTTTTTTATTTATTTATTTATTTATTTTTTTATTTTTAAAGTGAGTTCTTCTCTTAGTATGAGCAGCTATGAGGCAGAGATCGGAGGGACCTTGAAGACAAGTTTAAAAAGGCGCTTGACCGTTTGCTTATCTGTACTGTGGATGTTAGTACTGCTTCGGCAGCCCCTCTTTTGTATAGGCTGGTTGAAGCCTCTCTTTGTATATTGTAATAATTTTTCATATTAATAAAACTTGTTTCTATTTCACTTTGCATGTTCGGTCTCTTTGTTTTTTATAAATTTGTAAGCGCCGCTCGGCACAATCATATAGCATCTAAATCAATGACGACTAAGACCAAAATACTTAATAATAAAAAAATGTTGCCATAACTTTAATGGAAGTGCCCGGCATGATAAGGCAGACCAATAAAAAGTAATACTTACCCCCCTGGCTTGGGTCCGAGGACCATGCAAGGCCTTGGTCCTTTCCAAAACTTTAATAATAATAATGTTTTGTACTTGGTTTCCCCATAGGCTTGAGTCCGAGGACCATACAAGGCCTTGGTTCTGTCCAAAACTTTAATAATAATAATGTTTTGTGCTTGGTTTCCCCATAGGCTTGAGTCCGAGACCATACAAGGCCTTGGTTCTGTCCAAAACTTTAATAATAATAATTTTTGTACTTGGTTTCCCCATAGGCTTGAGTCCAAGGACCATACAAGGTCTTGGTTCTGTCCAAAACTTTAATAATGGTTTCCCCATAGGCTTGAGTCCGAGGACCATACAAGGCCTTGGTTCTGTCCAAAACTTTAATAATAATAATTTTTTGTACTTGGTTTCCCCATAGGCTTGAGTCCGAGGACCATACAAGGCCTTGGTTCTGTCCAAAACTTTAATAATAATAATGTTTTGTACTTGGTTTCCCCATAGGCTTGAGTCCGAGGACCATACAAGGCCTTGGTTCTGTCCAAAACTTTATTCCCTCCCCTTTTCTTTTTGCACCTGTCTTTCCTCAGGTGTCTCATAAGTTGCCGAGCAGGAAGTTGTCCTCGGTAATGGTTATTCCTTGGTGTGGGCCATAGTCCGTGGGCTTCCATGCAGAACGGGCCTGGGCCGCGAATTTATTAGGCCCACAGGTTTAGAGGCATTTCCGTAGCCTTTGGTCACGCGGTACTTTTTGGCGTCCCAGTATTCGAGGTGCGCCTTTACGAGGCTCCTTTAATCTCAGGGTTGCAGACGGCATTGGAAATCGAGCCGGAGACATTTTGTCTGTAGCGTTCCTTGGGACGCTGCGTGAATTAAATGCCATCACCTCTTCTTTTAAATAAATAGGAGAGAAGGTTGCTTTACTTTCACACGAATTCTTCAGTCTCCTCTCTTAGTACATCATGTTTGAGGCGAGGATTGGGGCAAAGGAGCTCTCTCCGCCACAAAAGCGCTGTGTCTTCCTGAGACTCCAGATAGTGAGGTACAGGCCAAGGAGGCGTAGACTCAAGAGAATATCTCAATTCGAGAGAGGGGAAAGGATGTTTCTCCCTCTTTTAGTCAAAATCCGAAGCAGGTTCTAGTCATGCCAGATTTTTGGCATGCCCGAAGAAGGAATTTCCGCCATCAGCGCCGTCTGCCTTGTAGCAGGCAAACTTCTGCGGGGGCTTCCCAACTGCCGGCTCCCTGCATCTTTGCTGTAGATGGTGTTAGCCTAAGGTCAGGTTCTTTGGCTGCCTGAGTTATGGGCATGTAGAAGCGTCGAGGAATAGTTTCCTTAGACGACATCTTGGAACAGTAGCCAACCTCTCCTCTGAGATATCTCCTCGGCATCATCTTTACTCTTTTGTGCTTTTCTTTTGCTTACGCAGTTAACTCTAATGTAAGCTGGTTTCAGCTTTTATTGTACACTGTACTGTTCTTTTGTCTTAATAAAAGATGTGTTTATTTCTTTATACATATGTTATTATTATTTTTTTTGCAACAACCACTTTGGGTCTGAATATTAAGTCTAAACATGCCTTTAACAATATTCTGGACGGAAGAACACTTTAATACAAACCCTTATTAGTTTAAACTCGCAAATATTATCAAGTATAACAATGGTAATCCTCAATAGATTGAATTTATGGAACTAACCGAGATAGCTGCTGAGCGCTGCGTGATGCACGCTAGACGAATATCCGAGAGAGCAGCCAAGCAGCGATGGACTTGGATCGTGCCCTTGGGACAACATACTGTGCCGTATCGTATTAGCCCCTTTGGCACTGGGGATCTGCGGGTAGACCGGGGAACCCGTGCAATTAAAGACTGACCCAACTGTTAACGAGAAGTCCTCTTCGGATGGATTTTAATGCTCTAGTAACAGTTTTTATTTTGTGTACTTGGTTTCCCCATAGGCTTGAGTCCGAGGACCATGCAAGGCCTTGGTTCTGTCCAAAACTTCTAAGATTTCTTTTATGTACTTGGTTTTCCCATAGGCTTGAGTCCGAGGACCATGCAAGGCCTTGGTTCTGTCCAAAACTTCTAAGATTTCTTTTATGTACTTGGTTTCCCCATAGGCTTGAGTCCGAGGACCATGCAAGGCCTTGGTTCTGTCCAAAACTTATAAGATTTCTTTTATGTACTTGGTTTCCCCATAGGCTTGAGTCCGAGGACCATGCAAGGCCTTGGTTCTGTCCAAAACTTGTAAGATTTCTTTTATGTACTTGGTTTCCCCATAGGTCTTGAGTCCGTGGACCTATTATGCAAGGCCTTGGTTCTGTCCAAAACTTGTAAGTTTCTTTTATGTACTTGGTTTCCCCATGGGCTTGGGTCCGAGGACCATGCAAGGCCTTGGTTCTGTCCAAAACTTGTAAGATTTCTTTTTTGTACTTGGTTTCCCCCTAGGCTTGAGTCCGAGGACCATGCAAGGCCTTGGTTCTATCCAAAACTTGTGAGATTTCTTTTTTGTACTTGGTTTCCCCATAGGCTTGAGTCCGAGGACCATGCAAGGCCTTGGTTCTGTCCAAAACTTATGAGATTTCTTTTTTGTACTTGGTTTCCCCATAGGCTTGAGTCCGAGGACCATGCAAGGCCCTGGTTCTGTCCAAAACTTATGATCTTTTTATGTACTTGGTTTCCCCATAGGCTTGAGTCCGAGGACCATACAATGTCTTGGTTCTGTCCAAAACTCATAATCTTTGTTTTAAGTATTTGGTTTCCCCATAGGCTTGAGTCCGAGGACCATACAATGCCTGGGTTCTGTCCAAAACTCATAATCTTTCTTTTAAGTAGTTGGTTTCCCCATAGTCTTGAGTCCGAGGACCATACAATGCCTTGGTTCTGTCCAAAACTCATAATCTTTCTTTTAAGTATTTGCTTTCCCCATAGGCTTGAGTCCGAGGACCATACAATGCATGGGTTCTGTCCAAAACTCAGAATCTTTTTTTTAAGTAGTTGGTTTCCCTATAGGCTTGAATCCGAGGACCATACAATGCCTTGGTTCTGTCCAAACTTGTAGATTCTTTTAATGTACTTTGGTGTTCCCAATAGGCTTGAAGCCGTGGACCAATCATGCAAAGGCCTTGGTTCTGTCCAAAACCTTGTGTAAGATTTCCTACTTTTATGTACTTCGGTTTCCCCATAGGCTTGAGTCCGTGGACCATGCAAGGCCCTAGGGTTCTGTCCAAAACTTATAAGATTTCTTTTATGTACTTGGTTTCCCCGTAGGCTTGAGTCCGTGGACCATGCAAGGCCTTGGTTCTGTCCAAAACTTATAAGATTTCTTTTATGTACTTGGTTTCCCCATAGGCTTGAGTCCGTGGACCATGCAAGGCCTTGGTTCTGTCCAAAACTTGTAAGATTTCTTTTATGTACTTGGTTTCCCCATAGGCTTGAGTCCGGACCATGCAAGGCCTTGGTTCTGTCCAAAACTTGTAAGATCTCTTTTATGTACTTGGTTTCCCCATAGGCTTGAGTCCGAGGACCATGCAAGGCCTTGGTTCTGTCCAAAACTTGTAAGATTTCTTTTATTTGTTTTATTTTTCAACCACCAGCCCCTTCACCAAGGCGGGGATAGTTGGCCTGAGGCCGGAAGCCCCTAGAGACGCCCGCGCCCTTAGCACTGCGAGGCGTAGCCCCTAGCAGAGGCTTACGTCGGAGCAACAACTATATGCCGCCGGAGACGGGGGAAATCCCGGAATTTCTGCTTACTAGAGAGCTGACTCCACCGCCACCTGCGCCAACGCGCAAGCTTTCCCACAGACGGCGCCAATTGTAAGGACACAATTCTCTGGCGGCCCAATAAGGATGTTGGGCTCGCGTACGAAAGATCCCTCACAATATGATTTGTAGAGAGTGGGCTTGAGAAGCTAGTCGTTGGTCAAGTGGCGTTGTCCGGTCATGGCTTTAGAGGAATCTACGTAGAAAAAGGGGATTGGGTATGAACATTTAAGCCCTGAGGCGTCGTACCCCGTGGGATGGAGCTCCTCGGAGTTGATCCGAGGACCTGTTGAGGTCTTCTCTCGGTTGCCCAACGACGGACTTTCTTCCATGAAGTTCGGTGTTCCTGAGATGTTTCCCCATGTCGTCTCTCTTTTTTCGGAGGTGGAAAAAAGGGCCTCCCTCAGATCTACTTACTTCCTTATTTTATACTAGCTTGCATTCATTGCCCTTCGTCCACGTGTAGGGTCAATCTTTACGAACACTGACATTTGTCCCATCAGTCCAATCCCGGAATTGTTGGGGATGGTTTGATAAAGCTGCAGAGTACGGCTCTGTCAGGCGTCGGGCCTTATCTAGAAGGGTAGTATGGATAACTTCCCCAAGATATTCTGGATTTCCTTACTAATTCGTCCCTATACCAGTTTTGCCCTTTATTCTGGTGGGATTATGGATCTGCCGAGGACTAAACTGTCCTCGGCTGCTTCCCAAAAATTGTTTTGTGCTCTGCGTTGTAGAGCTTGGGCCACAGCTCTCCTCGGATTGGGCCTTCGGACGCTCTAAGGATAAATGGGCCTGGTCCACGAATTGTTGGGCCCCACATCTATATATATATATATTTATATAATTAGTGAAACTGAGAGAAATTCAAACTAGAAAAATTAGAATTCCAATTTTGCATCATGTGTCCTAAATTATTTATTTTTAAAAATTTTTATTTCTTAATTTTAGAATCAAATGTTGGACCACACCATAAATATTCATCTAAGTGAGTTATTAAGTACAAAAACTAAAGAGTCTAGAATAAATGAATCATTAAAAAAAAATGCTTCACAATAATAATAATAAAAAATGGACAATTTACATTTTATACCTAATAATATCCTTACAAATTTTTTTAAAGAGTTAACAAAATATAAAAATGACTATCAATAGTATTTAAATTATATATATAAATATTATATTATGTATCTTATTGTATATTTTTAAATGTATCCATGCATATATAGGGGGTTATAAGCTAATATTATTAAATAAGGGATGTCAAGTCGGCAACAATTACAACATTAAGATGTGGAGGGACACTCTTCATTCACACCTTTAAATCAATAACATGTTTAGCAGGATTGTGAGCAACAGAATTTCCTTGTCTCTTAACATGAGAAATAGTAAAACCAATAAAGAATTCTTCTATAACCTTCACATCCTCGATCAAATGATCAAAAGAAGCAAAATAAATTAAAACTTTGATTGGCGTTTGGTATGAGGGAATCCACATTACTCATAGCATCCAGATTCCTAAGAATGTGATTCCTTACAATCTGGATGCCTAGGAATGTAACTACTCTTATGTTTGATTTCATTGGAAATCTCTTAAAATTCTTAAGAATGTGAAATGATAATATTTAGTTTATTCCCAAGAATCTTAAATGAATTATTTATTTTTCTCATTCTATCTTTAGATTTGAATGTGAACTACCAAGTCCTTTAAAAAAAAATCTTCTTGTAAATAAATAATAAAAAAACAAAATATAAACTATTAATAATTTGTTGAGCAACACACACACAACAACAAAAGTGAATACCTAGCAATAATGAAGGGTCCCCTTCTAATTTTTTTTTCCCCCACATGTGAAATCTAAATAGAACTTTGATAAAGAATATATCAACAAATTTCTCTATCCTATTTATGTTATTTTGGTGGGAAAAAATATTAATAATTTGTTTTATATTTTATCTTAATTGCTTAAATGATAAGGAAAAGAGTTAAAATTATCAATTTATAAAAAATACAATTTCTTTTAAGTTTGAGAATCTGGATACCCACCTGTTTTAAAGGAAATCCACATTCTTACTGAGAAGGGTTTAAAGGGAGAATTCAGATTCCCCTGGCATCTAATTTTCTTGTATAATTTGCAACCAAATATAAGAATTTTAAAACATTTTTGAGAATTTTAAAATATTACCCTGTACCAATTGCCACATAAGAGTACAAAATAATAATTAGAATATTTAAAATATTACCCTATACCAATTGGCACATGAGAGTACAAAATAATAATTAGAATATAAAATTATATCAAAGTGAGTTTAAAAGTTAAAGCTCTGAGTACTGTACTTTGGACTTTGAATTGGGCCGAGCTGAGAAAGGTCCAAACCCATCTAGTATTATTCTTATCCGAGCCTTTCTTCTTCTTTTTTTTCTTTTTCTTTTTCTTTTTTGGCCTTTTTCAAATCATCTTATCAGTTAACACTTTCGTAATTTAAAGATTTTTTTTTTTTTTTTTTAAATCCAGAGTTCCCCAATTCAAAACAAAGTACGACACTTCCGTGGCCGTCGTCGACAACTTTCCCACTTTGCACATCGTCGTTTCGCCAAACATACCATTTTAAAAAAAAAATTTATTTTTCAGGTCAGTGAATGTGAATTACTCTTTAATCATGTCGTTCTTCTGCTTCCTTTTCTTTCTCCTATATGTCGTCAAGGTTTTATTTTTGTGTATTTGCTTTTCTCGTTACTGAATTTGAAAGCTTGAACCTTTACCACTAATTGGCCTAGTATTTTTAAATTAAATATTATATTTGATCTGGGTTTTTAATCTTATCATCTGGGTTTTAATTAATTTGCGGGTTTGGGTGCTGCAATTGCTTGCTAAAGCTCTGTTTGCCTCTATGGGAAAATACCCAGAAAAGTTTTCGATGAAAAACATGGTTTAATCAAGCTGTTTAAGGAAGAATATAGTAATTGATGATGTAGAGAAGCATTTTTGTTTGTAAGAAGTAAGAAATAAAGGAAAGGAAAGTGCTTTCAGGATTTGCTCAATAAAATCCCAGTCTTGAATTCTTTACTATTTTTCTTGTTATCTGTGAAATTAATCTTTATATTTTTGGACACAGAAGACAGAATTCAAAAGGGAGAGCTAAAATTTAGAGAAATTGGGTGTTTGCTACAAATTAAATGGAAGTTAGGCTTTTTGTTTAATTATTGATCTTTGCATATGGAACTACGGCTTTGTGTACAGTGAAGAAAGTAGTATTGTTCATTCATTTTTTTAGTTGTAAATATTCTTACTTTTTGCTTTGATAAGGGAAAGTTCAGGTAAATAAAATGGAAGTTAGGCTTTTCTTTACTTGCTAATCCTTTTTACTATTGTATATATTGGAAGGAGCCTCAGCTTTACGCTCCAATTCAAACTCTGTGTCTTTTGAAGTAAGGGTAGTGTACAATGAAGAGAGCATTGATTTTAATGGCCTTAACCATTTGTTTGTCCTTTTTGTAATCTCTATCTGTTCAACTATGTATTAAGGGTCATGCAAATGTGAGTCTTGTCAATTCAAGGTCTGAACTGGCCAAAATAATTGTTGTGTCTGAAAATCAAGTTGAAACTAGTTTAATGCTACTGCAAGTTTTTTTTTTAGCTCGAATTACTGCTCTTGAGCTACTACTATATGGAGCTAACTTTAGCATTCCCTTTTTTGGCTTGTAGTTTGTTACAAAGCTCAAATGGAGACCACTGGAGATCCCGGTCCAATTGATAATGTTGTACTTTATGATCAAGATAGCCATGTCTCTTCAGCTGTTTGGGATGGGCAGGTTTGACAATATCTATCATATCACTCCTTTTGTTTTAATTTGTTTTTTCCCAAAATTTTAAAGGACTGCAATTGCTTATAATTTAATTGCAACATTTAAAAGGAACGAGGAGTGCTTAGATGTCATGAACACACTTCACTGCTTGACCAATGGAAGCTCACAGCTGAACAAATCGAGTTGGTTGGGAAGGCTGGATTTCATTACTTACGAATGATTCCCGCAATTAATTTTGACAGTGCCCTCATAGCAGCGCTAGTTGAGAGGTGGAGGAGAGAAACAAATACCTTTCACTTGCCTGTTGGAGAAATGACAATAACTCTTGAAGATGTAGCACTCTTGCTTGGACTAGCAATTGATGGAGAGCCTGTTATAGGTGTAACAAGCAGCACACCCAGCTTGTTGTGTGAAAAATTACTAGGAAGAGTACCAGAGGACCTAACTGGTGGAATGGTGAAGCTTACCTGGTTGAAAGAGTTCTTTTCTCAATGTCCCAAAGATGCACCAGTGGAAGAGATTGAGTGCCGAACACGTGCCTACCTTCTATACCTGGTAGGCAGTACAATATTTTCTACAACAACTGGTAACAAAGTCCCTGTCATGTACCTTTCATTGTTTGAGGATTTTGACAAAGCGGGAAAGTTTGCATGGGGTGCAGCAGCATTGGCATTCTTATATAGAGCACTTGGCAATGCTTCACTAAAGTCTCAAAGCACCATTAGCGGCTCTTTGACTTTACTCCAGGTTTCAGATAAATAACTGTTTTCTTTGCTTCTCTTTTTGTTTCAGATAAATAACCGTCGGGGGGGCAGGGTTGTGATTTAAAATATTGATTGGTGAAGCAATTGGAATTTGGCTATGTTGATGACTTTCAGTCATAATGCTGACTTCAATTCTTTGTTATGTGTCTTTAGTGTTGGAGTTATTATCGCCTGAATGTTGGCCGACCAAGGTTCAATCAGGAGCCAAACCAAGGTTGCTTCCCATTGGTGCTCTGGTGGAAAGGAAAACAAAGTGGTTCCAGAATGAAATGTAATTTAGTCTCTTATCGGAAAGCCTTGGATTCTCTTAAACCTTCTGATGTGAGTTTATATGCATGTTAGTCACTGTCAATTCTTATATGTATTGTCTAGAAGATATGATCCAATTGGTGTGCTTTTGACGTGCAGGTGGAGTGGCTTCCTTACAAAGATATCGACCATACAGTAATACCAGAAGATATTAAAAATACTTTGACCTTGCGGGCATCAAGGACTATGCTCATTTGCTTTGAAAAGGCAGAAAGACACCTCCCAGATCGTTGCGTTAGGCAATTTGGCATGCTTCAAGGGATTCCAAATGATGTTCATCGATGGGAGAGAAAGAGCCGTGCATATGATCATGGTGTTGACATCTTGGGTAAAATGCAATATGAGCTTGATGAGTGGGCAATGCGTAGATTTTATGTCGTGGAAGGTGATGATGATGTGGACGAAAAGGAGTACATGCAGTGGTATGAGAAAATTACTCGTAAATTCGTAGGGAGGCTTACATCTGTTGAGTCTGAATTTAAGGGAAAAGTAAGGCTATGCATAACTAGCTATTTGATGTTTACTAATCTCAACAATTAGATATTATTTAACTTGTTGTTCTTCTTTTCTTTTTTCTTGATATTTGGTTTTTATTAATTTTACAGGTTGAAGCTTTGAATGAAATCGCAGACATGCTAGGTAAGTTTTCAGAAGATGGGATGGATTTCCAGGATAGGAAGTTACTTGATGAGGTCAAGGATATTGTGCACAAATATTTGATGGATGAAGTTGGAGATTCACCAAAAAAAATTGGAATGAAGAGTACTAAGAAGCGTAAGCGGAAGGATGATTCGATTTGCGAGGATGGCCAATGTTAAGAGTTGTAGATGCATTAATCATGCGGACAGCTCTGTTTATTGAGATAAAAATACCCTAAAAAAAATCTATTTGGCAAAGTGGTTAAGATGTGATTTTCTTTTCGTTGGTCATTAGTAAAGCACTTCTAGGAAGTAGGTTATTATTACTTAGTTTTAGGGGATATGTAGTGCATAGCCTATAGTCGCCTTGTATGATTATGAAATGTGTAAAAAATTCTTCATTTAAGATGTCAAGTAGTTCTTCACTGAATTAAAATTTTCAATGCTGGGATGGATTTGGTGTTGGCTTGACTCTCTCTCTCTCTCTTGAATTTATGAAGTTCTTGGTCTATAACAAGCAGTGCTGGAACGGTTGTAGTATCAAATGAGCTGTGGGCTGGATAGTTATTTTAATTGCCATGGAAAATGAAGCTTTTAGATGGTCCATGACACTTTTAATTTAAATTTGATTTTTCGGTTTTATTGAAGCAAAGCAAGCCAGTTGATCCAAGGGATTGGGGATGAAAGATACTGCAGAGTGCAGATTAATCATAATCCATTTAATCACTTTTCTCTTTCTTTTTATTTTTTCTTCCTTGTCTACTCGAGTATTTTTTTAATTTTTTAATTTTTGACTTGGTCTACTCGAGTATTTTGAAATGAGTGCAAATTTTAGCTTTAGTAAGACCTTTTAGCTTCCATCAATATCCTCAAGAATTTCCCAGATAACAGATGTTGTCATTATGACAAATGTTGTCATTATGACTATCATTTACTCCTAATATAGTGTTGAGTAATTTTTGAGATAAATCTTCTATGTGATTAGTGAGTAAGCCCAAGCTCAGCTGGTCACCTTACCACCTGTGAACCATGTAGCTCATTCAGTTATGGAGTGTCAATCTGCTATCTTTCCATTAAGTCTGATTTCTGACCATGGACTAAATAAATAAATGAATAAAATAGGTGTTGCAGAGACCATCTACACAAAGTAAAAACGCATATAGAAGCATTACAATTTTAAATGAGTGATTTTCTTAGATTTAGTCCATAGAACAAAGGCTTGCCGACTTCGTACTTTTTTTTATGAACTGTATTGTATGGCCACCTCGGTATTCATCTTATTGATATAGTGAAATCGTTGCAATTTTGTGAACATAGGCACATCGCCAAATCACTTAACTCTTGTGTTTGATTGTTTTTCTTTGCGCATTTTTCTCTCTATTTTTCATCTCTCACAGATTTAGACAAAGGTTAGATTCCTAAGAAAGTGTACTGAATAAAGATCCCAAATGCTAAATCAACTCATTTGTAAATTTGATACAAAATGCTCGAGTGTTTATCTACATAAACATAGAATCAATGAATCACATTACTTGGTATTATATACATTTCCATTTGGATACATCTCCAGAAAATCTTTTTTCTAGTGATGCTTGACATATCAAGCCATTGTGGCAGAGCTGCCTTGGCTCCAAGCTGACCTAATCATCTCGCTTCCTCTTTTGGCCCTTACTCTCAATTTCCTACTCAAAGAATATCACGTTAGTTTCTCACGTAAGAGGAATAGAGAAGATAAATGTGAAAATGGCTCACCCTTGTTTGAAGCATATGCTTTAGGCCAGCAACAAGCTTGAACAAGTACTCATAAGCAGATTTGTGAGGCTCCTGCACAGTTTAGGTTTAGACCTCTGACAAAGATGATAATAATGGGTAATCCAAAAAGATGTTATTACCTCTAAGTTGGGGGGTAGTGGTAGTCCTTCCACCTCAGGAGCCTGTGGAACTTGAACAAGTTGGGTGCCACCCAAATCATTCGGCAAAAGAACACTCCAAGAAGGAGGATTAGAAATGCCCAGTGCCTCAAAGTTAACCCCAGAAGCCATCACAACCGGAGAAGATTTTTGCAACGAAGAGATGGCGGCCGTTGAGGACTGTGAATGCTAATTAACAAAGAAAGTCCATTTCTGAGAATAATATTATGGAGAATGGAGAATAGCTGCTAGGAGCATTAAGATCAGGTGTGAGGGCCATGGGCATTTAACATAAATCCTTCATATATATATATATATATATATATTGAATAAGTGACATAAGCCCTTCATATAGCAACTGAAATCCCAATTGAACACGTGAGCAGGGAAAATGTAACAAAACATAATACTGCATACTCTAAGTGCAAACATATAATACTATAATGTAATGCTACAAGAATTGATCTGCCTTAAATTACATGCATTTCACAGCTTTCAAATTTTCTTTTGGAATTTCTTAGACATATTAAACTTCCAACTTTCTAGAAAAGATGGTTAATCTTTTCCGACTTAAAGATAATGTCACATTGATTCCATCTTCCATATAAGCAAGATATAAAGCAAAACAAATCCTACTTTGAAACCATTTTAAAGAAAAAGTTACCTAACCTGAGATTGATTTTTTTCCCCAAGAAAATATATATATATATATATATATATATATATATATCATTTCAAAATTGGACAGAGGAATCACCTATTTGTAAGATTGATTGTTTTTCTTTTCTTTTGTTTTGATAAGTAAGAAAAATTGCATTAAGAAAAGACTACTTCATTAAAGAGATGAAGTAGCCAGAAAAAAGGAAGTACCTATTTGTAAGATCGATTAGAAAAAGAAATCCAACTTCATGCCTTGTTGACAAACCTACTTAAGAATTTTTTTCCCAAATGTATAAATAAGGTGGAGTTGAGTCTTCGGGAATCAGACCCAAATTGCACCATAAAGAATAACATTATACCTTATTTGTTCAAGCTGCATTTCTCTTTACTAAACAAGGGCAGAGGAAAAGTTAATTTAAAACAACCATTGTGAACAACACAGAATCTAAGACCCAATACATTAGTCAGAGCATCATATATTTCACTTGAAACCATAATTTAAAAAAAATTAAGGGTTACTTTTCCTCCAGAAAATGTTAACAACTTACTATTGATGTGAGGTCTCGTTCACCTATATCTATCTCATCTTCTTCATCCGATGTTGCTATCTGATCTTCACGTTTAGATGATGCTATCTTATCATAGTCATCAACATCAACAAAAGGATCTGCCTGTGAAGCAAGTTGCATCAAGTTAATTGGATACATTCATGCAGGCATGAGTTACATGAAACTGAAACCCTTCAAAAAGCTTTAATGTCATTTCCCCAACCTGCAGCTAGATGCAGGTGTTCTAAGCATACAAGTGCAAACTTATCCATCGGCAAGGGGCCAAAATCAATGGTTGGAATCCATACCTTTGGTTTTTCTACAGCTTTGAATGAGTGGAAGGAAGGACTTTCAAAATTAGGAGACTGAAGTACAGCATATGCTCCTTCATTGGCAAATATCTTTCTACCGAACTGCATAATTCACAAACTGTTATCTGAGATAGAATACAACTTCTGTACCCAAAAAAGTATACTTCCGTAGCAGTTGACATTAACTTCCTTTCTTTGAACATCAAGAGCTACCATGTTTTACTAATAATGCATACTGTAGAAAGTCCAATAGATTTAATTTTCTTTTCAAATGTAAAATCCAAATAAAATACTCACAAATTTCTGCTCATAAAAGGAAGAGAAGTAGAAAAACTTCTATCCAGAAAATACACCAACTAGCAAGCTAGCAACAAATTGCACATTCCATTATATGGAAGTCATTTATAGAAACCCTCATTTGGGATGCAAAGACACCAAAAGAGCAGACCACAAGTGTATTGGATTCCTCATTTTCTATTAATCTTAGTCACGGCCTCTCTATCTTGACGCACACAACCATACTAATTGGTGGCACATTACTAAGCTTTGCAAAACAATCTCTAGTGTAAGTCAAATCTTAGTTTAGTAAGGGATACAAAGGCCTGCTTGTCGACGACATTTGCCGTGTTGCAACATGTCTACACATTCATAATGTATAGAATAAACATCTATAATCCACTCTCCAGGTGTTGGATGCATACCAACTTAATAAAGAAATGAAGATACTTCATGTTAAAGCAACCAAAAGACAGAATTAGGACATTGAATAAATCTGAACCCTAGTGTAAGTCAAATCTTAGTTTAGTAAGGGGTACAAAGGCCTGCTTGTCGACGATATTTGCCATGTTGCAACATGTCTACACATTCATAATGTATAGAATAAACACCTATAATCCACTCTCCAGGTGTTGGATGCATACCAACTTAATAAAGAAATGAAGATACTTCATGTTAAAGCAACCAAAAGACAGAATTAGGACATTGAATAAATCTGAACCCTGCAACCTGTTAGCCAAAGCACACAAATTTCAATCCTATAATTAAAAGACATGTTTTATTTAAGAAGAAAAATTATTTTTTTATGACACATAATGCAATCAAAGTCAGAAATTCTAGTCATGGTTATATGTTGCTATTTGTACAGAAGAATTATGCTTACTTTCTCATATGAGAAATAAGGTGAAATGCTCATATTGGTCAATTCCAAAGTCATGTCCCATCAACGATATTCACATATAAAGTTTATAGTTGTCATTATTTTTTTCCAAGTATAAAGTTGATAGTTGTCATATAAACAGAATAGAAGCATTCCATTATTTAAATATAAGTCCACACACACACAGACTGCCCTTCAGATGTAGAAAAACGAAATACAGAGCTGTAGCTAGTTGCAAAGATTATCACATAGGACTAAGAAATGTCACTTACAAAATTAAACATACCAAAAAAATTAAGGGTCAAGTCTTAGAGATAAATCTTCAACCTGAGGGTAATCCGGAGCACTAAACAGCGTATACAGCTTCCCTAATTCTCCTTCATGATCCAAGCTATACCCACATAGCATATCACCAAAAAGATGCTGACCAGCCCTCACATCAGGACCTTCATGCGATCTTATGATCAACTACAGTAGAAATGAAGAGGCAGTGTTCACAAGCATTAAAAAAAAAATTAAAAGGGGATCTGGAAAGTGAGTCTTTATGCACAAATAATTCACAAAATGGAGCTAACAAAAGATAATTGAGCCAAGAGCTAAAATTATTGCCTCAGTTAATTTTGTCTCAATATTTGCTTAGAACCTAATCGGTGTACATGATTGTATGTATGTTAATAATCTTGAAAGTTTGAGCGAATACCAAGTAATAAGCTTTTACTAGCCTCACTCTTCAAAATACAAGTGGGAACAAGGTATTGGATCCAGATGGCATGACCAAGGCTTTTTCATGGAAAAAGCTGGATGGTGGGACAAGATGTGATGAGGTTCATCAAGTACCTGGTGTCAGAATGGGCCATTATGGTTCCACTTATAGTATAAGTTTCATATAGACACTTTTACTACCTGTAAAGAAGTGCTGAATCATCGGAATGTTACCAATTTATATATCTATAAGTAATTTGAGAAATGGTCAGGTTGCACAAAGGGCTGAAATATTTGAAGAGAATCTTCTTGGATCCAGTAGGAGCAGTAATGGCATGCTCTGCAAGAAATCTTTACGTGGGTCAGTTAGTGGAGGTGGAACGCTTCTTCTCTGCTAAAGGAGATTTTAGGCAGAAGCAGCACATCAAAGATGACATCCTTTGATTTCAACCTCCATCATATCATATTCAACTTTAGTATGTTTTAGGGTTCTTGTAGAGTCAATTGCATGTCTTGTGAAGGATTGAAGCGAGTAGCTCAAATCCTTCCTAATTTAAGAAATGGGTCCTCTTTGCATCAGTGCAACATAATTTTAGAAACTTTTAAGGCTATTAATTAAATATTTAATTTTAAAGCTTACTATAATTATCAATATATATATATATATATATATATTAAAGCTTCCTATGGACTAATTACTATGGTAGAGGTCAGAAAAGGCTGCTTATTTAACCTTTCAGGCTCTAGTATATTAGGCATTAATCCTTTTTTTCTTATACAATTCACAAAACCATTTAATTATCCAATGAGTCACATCAAATGTCCACAAAACCAAACAAAAGAACATTTGAAACATTTCATTCCATAATGACTTTATTTTTTATTCCAGCATAGCGTTGAAAACGCAGTCCAAAAAAAGGGGGAAAAAATTAGCTCCAGCCTTAGCCAAAGTTAACAAAAAAGAATTTTAAAAATGAGACCATATGTGATATTAATTCCATAAATGACTGACATCTAATATGATTTCTATTGTGACAAAATAAGTTAGTGGTAGCTTCAATTGTGACAAGAAAACTTCAACTTAATTTTTCACTAGCTACGTAGAAAATTATTACCTTTAACTTGGACATTTTCAAGAAAGCTTCAGTGCAATCAGGACCCCACCATAAACCCCGTCCTCGAGCTCGATTTTTACACATACCCTGCCTCTGTGATGGATCTGACCATAGCACATCAGTTAATATCATATTTGGGCCTTCATATGGAGCATCTATTAGAGATCTTTTAACTGCAGATAACTCTTCTAAAGAACCAAGCTCTAGCCTCTGTGTCCTTTTTCTTCTAGATCTTCGTGAATATGCAATGCGTGTACTACGGAAAAGCCCTCCATGAGTGGTATAAACAGATCCAGCAATAACTGAGGCCAAAGGAAGCTCTTTAAAGCAATCCAGGAATTTATTATAGACGTATTCACCTTGATCTCCAAATTTGGTCTTCACCTCCTTCTCGAAACCATATGACAGTGTGCATTCTTTTGACTCATGATTCCCACGGAGTAGATATACTCTGTGAGGCATCAATACCTAAACACCAAGGAGTTAAAAATGAAAAACAAAAACAAACAAACATTAAAGCAGTATAATCATCACAAGTTATAGAATGAAAAAAATACACATAAAAAATCAACAACAAATAAGTGGACTATATATTACTTATGCAGAGGGAGGAGAAACCAACTGCTCTTTTTCTTCAATGAAGAAAACACTATATTATTTATGATAATCACTAAGATGAGAAAATAAGCATAATCAAAATAATGAATACAAAGTAATCATATAACTCATACAACAGACAATAGAAAAATATAATTGTGTTACTTAGCCACCAAAACAAGTACATGATACATAATTGTTTACATATGCTTTTTTTGCCTCCATTCTTTTGCTTTTTCTAAAAATAA
Source organism: Quercus lobata (assembly GCF_001633185.2). Classification (NCBI taxonomy): domain Eukaryota; kingdom Viridiplantae; phylum Streptophyta; class Magnoliopsida; order Fagales; family Fagaceae; genus Quercus; species Quercus lobata. The sequence continues at coordinate 10,457,131 of NC_044908.1, read as the reverse complement.
AAAATGAGCATTAAGCAAATGGACAACTACCATAAATATCATTCATATCACATACCTTCCAAGCCAATAGGAGCAAAAATACCTCCAAACCCCATGCTCCTCTATCTACATAGTTACCATTGAAAACATAGAACTGATTCTCAGAGGGAAAACCAGCATTTTCAAGAAGATGGAGCAAATCATGGAACTGGCCATGAATGTCGCCCACTACAACAACTCTTGAGTCCACTCCATGGCAATCAATTTTCACACAGTTTGATTCTTTGGAAAGGATACTTGAAGCATTATCAACTAGTTTATCCACCACAGAAATTGGCATTACCAATTGAAACTCAGAGGGGGGATGATTCTGTGAAAACTGCTTAATTGCGGATATCAATGACCAGATCCAATCTAAGGTAATGCAGTCATCTGGAGGCCATATAAGAGATTGCAGAAGCGGTGGTTGTGACAAAATCTCCTGCAACTGATTTTTACCATTTTCGTTTATTAATTGAGCTTCCACCTCTGGTGGCTCATCTTCAGGCATCTTCCTTGGTACCTCTCCAATCTGCACATCCTTTTTTCCAGTGAGTTTTGCCCTAGTCACAGGCCTTTTCTGCACCACATTATGACCGTCTTCATTTCTTAGCTCCGTTTCCTCCACCAGCGATTCTTCAACCACCATAATTTCTGCACCTCCAACCAGGACATCCACGCTGCTTGGCTGCATTTCCTCACCTGCCAAGCTTTCTTTAATCCATGTATCACTCTCAACACTCGCAACTTTAGCATGTTTAGCCGCAATCTCTTTCACCCTTAATAATGATTGAATCCGTTGGTCATCTAAGCCTTTATATGACATCTTACTTAATTTATACACAATATCCCTGCATGAACTGGCCTGCATTGCCATCAATCATCACATAATGATAACATAATGTAAAACAACTTATCATGATATAAGTAGTACTTACCATCTTCTCAATACTAGAGTGCAAAGCCCTAGTCACATCACTCTTAGTTACCTATAAAGTAACAATGCAACAAATGAGAGTGATCAACATGATAATCAAAATAATTTGCACATACTCCCCTCTCTCTCTTACCTTTCTATCCTTATTTTCAACAACCCCACGTGCTATTTCTCGCATCATCACTAGTGAATGCACCCGTTGGTCATCCAAGTTTAAAAAAGACATGGCGTTTATGCACTCCACAATCTTCATGCATGCATTCTTAATTCTCTCTTCTCGGTCCATGACTACAGCCAACAATGCAGCACATATTAGGACAAATCTATCCCAAGCTACAACCAAACATTCACATTCAATTGCAAGTACTCACAAAGCTTGGTGATTTCAAACTTCAAAGCATTGTGCAATGCAAGTTTAATGGCCCATATAAATAGAAAAATACCTTCTAGAAAGGAAATAAAACACTCAATAGTTACACTGAATAATTTAAACTGGCCTTTGAGACATTCATGACTAAGCAATGATCTTGTTAGCTATATCTATAATTAGCAAACTCTTTACTCAGGGCACAAATCCCCTGTCAGCTAAACCTTCATTTATCCCAAAAATCATGACCATAACTTACTTCTGTTCGACAAAAACACCAAAAGTTCTCATGCAAGTCTCGTACTGCAACACTTCTTAAGACCCCTCCATCAACAAATCTGCCATTAGATACACACAAATTGCATTCGAGTCACAAAAGTTTTACATGTATAAGCAGGTATTAAACTGTTAGAAAAATGGACAAATCACTAAATGAACATTTTCCTAGCAACTTAAAGCTTTTAGGATAAGTGATAATTTATCACAGTGATATTATCGTTAGTCTTGAGTTTAACCCTTTAAAATTTTCACATGGTGGGTCCCACTTATTAAGAGATTATGAAACCACACATGAGGGATAGTGTTAGAAAAAATGGTTCAATACTTCAATAAACCATTTCCTTTGAAGTTAGCAAATTGTCAAATAACACACATTACAATTTTTGTTCTTTAATTTTTTTGAAAAATCAAAAGCATTACACAGAAGCTAATCAAAGTAAATTGTAACTGTGTCATGCTTTTTAGTTCAACCCAATTTTAAGCAATGCAGCTTCATAAACCCACAATGATTTTCTTTTTCATTTGTGAAAAGTAACAAATTCTATTTAAATAGCACATAAATATTCAAAGTTTCAATTTTTATGAAACTTTCCCAACATTTTCTTTGCAGCCAAACACAGCTTGCAACAAATTCTCGCGTGCTTTGTTTTCAAGCCCAGATTTTTACTCTTTCCCCTTTATTAATAATAGGCAAAAATTTGAAAAAAAAAAAATTGGGGAAAATCCTGGATCGTCTAATCACAATCTTGTACAATCGTAGCCGTCCAATTCGTTACGAATTTGTCAATGAATAAATATGAAGAAGAAAGTGAAAGTGTACCTGGGTTTTTTTTGTCCTTCAATTGGCTCCAGAAATTGAAATTTGAAACCCTAGGCTAGGGTTTCAAAAATTGGAAGGCCCTCAACGCCATAGAAACAGTAATACGACAGAGTGCTTTGGAGGGTAGTGTTTAGGGATCGATAACTACTAAAGATGCAGCGACTTGTAGCTTTGGAAACGGCGCCACTTTGAGTTTGAGAAGCTTTTTTTTTCATTAGCCAGTATATTATGTGTGCTCACTTTTCATATATTTTTGGATAATTATATAGTAGGTTGTTTTTATTGACAACTTATTTGAGATAATAAAGTTATTATTATGACTGATGGGTGAAAAAAAAAAATGTGATAATTGTGGATTAATTATAGTTTATTATCTCAACAAGTATTAAAATTGCCTATGAAATTATTATGTGTTATTTTTTTCTTCAAGGATTTCTTACCTATAAATTTTTTATTTTTTAATTATAATCTCATGTTTATGTGTAACCTTGCTTATTGATTGAATCTCTTTCTTTCTTTCTTTCTTTTTATTTATTTTTAAGGAGATTAATTGTCAATGAACCATTGGTTTTCAGCTAATATAGGAGGGGGGAAAAAGTCAAAATCAAAAGATCATTTTGTGAACTAGTGAAAAGCTTATAAAGATAATGACACTCCAACGACAGAATCTTGCATACGGTAAAATAGTGATGTCTTGGATTCAATCCCTTCAATCCCTAGCTCTAACTTATTAATGTAGTAACCAAAAAAAAAAATAATAATAATCATTTTATGAACTAGTGAAAAAACTTAGAAAGATAATGAGTAATGACACAAATTATAGAACAAGACTAATTGTCGACTTTTGAAACTGATTTTGATAGGAAAATATTTAAGGTTATATTTTTAGGTGTTAGCATACCAGCTTCCAAACGTACTTAATGATGTATTTTGAGTCTTAATTTTTAGTGTCCAAAAGTGTTGAATATCTATGTGGAAGACACAAGAAAACTGCTCAATAACAACTGAATTTGTTGCCTCAATACTAGGTTTGACTACAAATCAATTGATCAAGTTTAATTAAATATCAACACCAGCCAATAGATCAAGATTTGTAAATTCTGAATTAGCTTGAAACGCTTTTAGTTAAAATGACTGTAATTAAGTTTTTGTAACCTAGCTGGAGCCTATTTAAAGGCTTATTAAGCCCCACTTTAAATAATGTTATTGAGATAGAAACTGAAAGGTTTTTAGAGAAAAATCCTAACCTACACATTGAACTTGTGAGTTATCTTGCTGCGAATTTTGTGCACTAATGGTTATGTACCAAAGAAAGTCTTCAACTCTAACCATTGAATATCTTATTGGTATTTTACGTGAAACTGCTGCAAAGTTACACTATTGCAATCAATTTGTTGTTGTTGTAAGGTTGCTATGTTGATAAGATATTTGTGCAACCGTTGTTAGTCACATCAATAGGAGATCCGTGCAAATTGAAAAGTCTTCTGTTAATCAAAGTCCAATGAGTCGGAATTGAGTTAGGATTAGTATGTTTTATTTTAGGTAGATATTTGGGATTGAATAAAATTCCTTGCCCTTGTAAGTTGTAACCTTGATTTTTTATTAATAGAGTTTTTGAGAGTTGTACTTGTAACCTACATAATCACCGGTTGAAGTTTTTACTACAAAAGTTTTCCCCATTGTGACGGGCTCACTATATCAATTTATTCTTTGCTGCGCTATACTCTAGATTGGCGATATAATTATGCCTATAATTGGAATTTGCATGTAATTGAATCAATTGATCTACTTAACTAATTAGTTAATTGAATTGGGTTCAATTTATAACCCAACAATAATCTTTAAGGAGATGCCCATCCCAACACCTTCATCCCTTGCTTATTTTATTAGCTACAATAAATTTCACTCATTTAGCTAAAAGTGCGATAGAAATTGTCCTCTTTGTTATAGATATGAGATATGGTTTATGTCACCAATGGATTTACGATTTGCACACTATCATCTCTCCTTGTTGCAGGTTCAATTGCACCTCTGTTTTAAATTAGCAAAAGGTGTGGCTTTTGTTTAATCCTCTGTGAACTCTTGTAGATTATTTTGTTATTTAACTCTTGATTATATTTCTTTTCCATTTTACCCATAAATCTTTTTTTATTTTTAATTTTTCTTTCTCCCTTCTTTCACCTCTCCTAGTCTTCTCCACTCTTCACCACTATTGTCCTTGCTTCAAATTTTAAATAGACTACTTCCTATCAACCACCCCAAATGCCTTAATAACCAAATTGATTAGGTTTTAGGCCAAAACCCTTGTCCACTCTAGTCCCCCCACTAGCCAAATCACCAGACCTCCACGACAAAGTGTAATCACAGTTCACAGCAACCAATCCTCAAACCCAATTTCTCAATTGAGCTAACATCTTTTTGCCAATTGAAACTCACAAACACATCAAAAATTCCTCAAAACCTTGCATGCTAAAACACCCACTTCATACTCTCAGCCAAAACTCAATTCAACCCAGCAAAGCTTTCCCAAAACTCACTAAACTAATGCATGTATCATCTAAATTTTGTCATCGTTAAATTCTTTTTCATTTTATATTTTGAGATCTAAACCTCCCTTTAAGACCATTTTTGGAATAAACATTTCATTGTCACATGTTTTGGGTTTCTTAAAATTTCCAAGTAAACTATAGTTTGGGAGATTCTGTGATATGAAAATTAATTTAAAAAATTTGTGAAGTTGTTCTTTTTGTGGGAGAGAGTGGGAGTGGTATGATGGACAACACGTGGATCAAACCCATCAAAGTATTACAAAGCTACAAGTAGGGCACCCTGAAATTTATTTACATAAGAAAGAGGAACAACTTTTGTTGCATACTTGAATTTGTAGTTGTCCAAATGGCCTATGAGGTGTATATACGTTGGATTGGGTTGGGTTTGAGATGTTTTTTGTTTTTAACTCAATGCAACTTCCTTAGGTTGTGAAATCTCCAATCTAACCTAACCCAAAATTGTAGGTATTGGATTGGGTTAGATTTAGTCTTCAGGTTGAAGATGCAATATTGATGGCCTAACTAAAAAAATTATATCTCTAATGACTATTTAAGAAATTCAATCATTCTTATTAAAAAGAATCAACTAGATGCGTCTAAGAGTAATTGATTTTTATTCAACTATTTAATCTTATTATTCAATAAATCATTATAATTTACACAATAAATCTTAATATTTCAATGTCATAAAAAATCAGTCCTAGAATACCAAAATAAATCAAAGAAGCAAATTTAAACAAAATCTCAATATCAAAAGTAAAGCAAACTAACACATTAATACACACACACACACACACACATATATATATATATATATATATATTATTAATAGCATGGATTATATCTATTTACATGGACTGACAATTTTGCTAGCTCAAACTCCAAACCTAGTTGGGCTTGGGGGGCAAAGGGTGTTAAACTGGGTTTGTCGGGTTGATGAGTAGAATACACACCCCTAATTATAACACAATAGCTAAGTAAATGTTTAAGGCACCATAAATCACTCTTTCTAAAGGCAATATTAAACTCCATGAGTCCATATATTTGTTTTGGTAACACCATTCCTAAGTCATTCGAAAAAACAATGTTAAGACATATTTCTTGATCTTTAACATTGCTATTACACAGTAACTCATTACGGCTCACTCCAATATCTCAAATTTTCGATTTTACAATTATAATTTAATAAATTCTTAAGTTAATGGACCATATCGAGGCAGAGTCTTTATTCTCCTTAATTAAAACTCCCCTTCATCCCAATGGAACAGACAAAATCTATTCTGTAAGGTTCTATTTGGCTGGTTTTTCAAAAAATTGCTCTAAAATTTAATTAAAAGTTATTTTTGAGAATGAAAAAAAAAAAATTACATTCCTACCTTCTAAATAACCCCATTAATACCAAAAATAGTTACTCAATCCTATTCCACATAACTACATTTTCTTCAGAATTCCTTATTATCATGAACTTTGCATCAGTTATCAAAAGCAATGTGTCACCAAAGTATCCCTTTTTATCTTTTTCTTTTTGAGATTAGTACCCCTTTTCAATATGTTAATACTTCCACAGTAAATTTGCTAGGAGACCCCTTTTTACGCGGTTTATATCCTCTTTACACTTTGAAAAGATAGACGATCTTAAAAGGAAAACTTTTACTCTTCATTCTGCTAGAATGTCAACAAAGACTCTACGCTTTAACAATGCCTCCATTTTCTCTCTTGTCCGAACTAGTTTCTTATTTTATTTGCGACCTCATTGATAAGACAGTTTACGGATTTGGATCAGGTGCAATATCACTAGGTGCAATTATATCACGTATTCTCATATTAATTTTTACCATTTTCATTTTTTAACTTTAACTTTTTAATTTTTTCAACTTCTTTTTAATTTTTTTATTTAATGGTTGAAATTGAAAGTTTAAAAAAAGAAACTTTCAATCTCAACTGTATATTACTATTGTATCAAGTGCAATACTTTAGGTATTGCAACCGATCTCAATTCGACAGTTTATTATGAGATTCCATACAAGAAATTACAAATGGCATGAATAGCCAAAGAGAATTATGGGATTTGAGGACAATGTCAATGTCATAATGAAACCCATTATTATTCAAGGATTAAGGATTCAAAATTTTTAATGTTACTCTTCCAATCCTTAAAGTTTTCTTTTGCAAGTTACAAATTACAACCAATAATTAATATGCATTTCTTCTTGGTAAAACTACCTGCACCCAGGCACCGACACAAGTCACAATAAGTAAAACAGGTGGATGGATTATTGGAGACCAGATGGAATCCGACAAACATTTGGGACATGAAAATTAAATGTTATGAAATTTGACTTTAAAACAATGATATAGTACTGCATCTAATAATGCACAACAGTTGAGCTACCACGTTGGCGTCACTCCCAAAATCTGCATTGCCATTTACCAATCCCACCAACATTGCTACAATGGAAAATTGTTTTATATATGTAAGGACGCGATTCGTGGCGGACCGTAACAGTGTCGGGTTCGCACGTGAAAAGGCCCCTAACAATATCATTTGTAGAGCGTGGGTTTGGAAGGCTAGGCCTTGGTTGATAGGCGGTGGGTTTTTCACGGTGTTCGTACCAGTTTCAGTTTTCCTACACCCCTGGAGTCTTTTTCCTAGAGGTGGGCTGGGAGGCTCTGGTTTCTGGCCATTTTTCCCAGCCCCTTCTCTAGTTTACTTATCTTTCCTTTTATATCTCCTTGCGTTCATTGTCCTTCGTCCACGTATAGGGTCAACTTTTCCAAGACTGATACTTGTCCCATCAGCCCATACCCAAAGTCGTTGGGGATGGTTGTAAAAGCCAAAGAATGCGGCTCTGTCGGGTTCAGAACATTAAATGGCAATAACAGCAGCTTTCCCTGGATATTTTAGATCTTTCTTCCATGTTCCAGTCTTATACCGTTTTTACCCTTCCCTTTGGAGGTACTGTGGGTCTGCCGAGGACTGAACTACCCTCGGCGGTACCCAAAGGCTATTTCGTTGAACTTGGGCCATAATCCTCCTCGGCCTGGGCCTTTGGACTCTCCCTGGGTAGAGGGGCCTGGCCCATAAATCATTTGCGCCCCACATTAGCCCCTCAAAACCCGGCTGTCCAACCTCTGGGCTGGACAGGGGGGTTTTGGTGATGCCAAACTTCTTCCTACGGCCCAATCCATTCGGCCTATTGAACATGCTGGCGGCGCTTCATATGCCCAAGAGGTGCACCGGTCTACGAGACAGTTTTTAATTTCGCGCTTGATGCATTCTTATCGCTTGGGGTATTCAAAACGCGCTTTGAATAATCACTATTTACGAGACTACTTTAATTCGACGGTTTATTTTGATGGGGTGGAGAAGCGGAACCGGCGTGTTTGGGTTTGCTGGTTCCTTTGGAGATCTGAACCTATTAAATGCCCCCCGCTCCGCCCTCTGTATAAGTAGGACAGGAGGAGGTGATTGTTTTTACCAAAAATCCATTTTCATCCTCCTGCGACTCTGGAATACTTAGCCTCCCTTAAGATTCGGTTTACTCGCCGGTTTATACACTTAATCGTAAAATACTTTACCATAACAACAAGGGATGCAAAAGTCCCACCCCTCCCAAAAACGCCACGTTCCGATAAAGCTTATCATGGCTCGATCGGGACAAGGATGGCGAAGACTCAAAATCAACCTCATCCTTCTTTCAGTCAAAATCCGAAGCAGGGACTCGTCACGTCAAACTTTCGACGTGACTGAGTCGAGAACACCCAAGATCGTTACCATCCGGCTCCTCACGAGCGTACCTAATATGGCACCGGCGTGTTAGGAGTCAGGGCGGAGGCAAGGGCTAAGTGCTTCTGCTTCTCCCTCTTTTGCTCCTTGGTGCCCTTCCCCTCCCTCTTCTTATTGTCTTCCCAGCACCAGTTCCGCCCTGGTGCTGTTTCTTTTCTATCTTTTGTTCCTCTCTTTGTCTCTTCATCTCTCTCTCTTCTTCTCCTCCTTCTTTACTCATGTCCTTCATCTTCTTTATTCATCCCCCTCATCTTCGTCATTGATTTCTTCCTTACTATTTCCTTCTTCTTCATTCATTTTCTTTTTTAAAGTGAGTCTCTCTCTCAGTATGAGCAGCAATGAGGCAGAGATTGGAGAAACTTTGAAGACGAGTTTAAAAGACGCTTAACAGTTTACTTTTCTGTACTACAGATGTAATGGTTGCTTAGGCAGTTTACATTTTATATAGGCTCGTTTGAGCCCCTTTTTGTATGTTGTAATGATTTTTTTATATTAATAAAAATTGTTGTCTACCTTATTTCGCATGTTATGTCTCTATGTTTTCATAAATTTGCAAGCACTGCTCGGCACAATAATATAGCATCTAAACCAATGACGACGAAGACCAAAATATTTGATAATAAAATGATGTCGCCATAGCTTTAGTAGAAGTGCTTGGCACAATAAGGCCGACCCGTAAAAAAAATAGTACTCACCCGGAACTAGCCGAGGAGAGAACCGAAGGCTTGATGCCGTGTGAGAAATAGCCGTCCGAGGACATATCCCCTACCAAATGAATAGCCCTCTTATACGACTAAATGCTGGGGCGTTCCACCCCCTTCCTTACACCTTTATTGGCCTTAACATTTTATGGTGTTTAAGCCGTGGATGAAGTGACCTGACATTTTTACCAAGTAACCTTTCTTATGAGAGTCAAACCTTTTCTTATCCAAGTATTTGGTTTTCCCATAGGCTTGAGTCCGAGGACCATGCAAGGCCTTGGTTCTGTCCAATAACTTGTAATTTTTATAATTTTTCGTGCTTGGCTTCCCCATAGGCTTGAGTCCGAGGACCATACAAGGCCTTGGTTCTGCCCAAAAACTTGTAATTTTTATAATTTTTCGTACTTGGTTTCCCCATAGGCTTGAGTCCGAGGACCATACAAGGCCTTGGTTCTGCCCAAAAACTTGTAATTTTTATAATTTTTCGTACTTGGTTTCCCCATAGGCTTGAGTCCGAGGACCATACAAGGCCTTGGTTCTGTCCCTGGGCCCATATGCCGAACGGGCCTGGGCCGCGAATTTACTGGGCCCACAAATTAAGAGGTGTTTCCATAACTTTTGATCACGCGGTACCTTTTGGCGTCCCAGTGTTCGAGGTGCACCTTCTCGAGACTCCTTTAATCTCAGGGTTGCAGACGACGTTGGAAGTCGAGCCAGAGACGTTTTGTCTGTAGCGTTCCTTGGGACGCTGCGCGAATTAAATGCCACCACCTTATCTTTTAACATAAATAGGAGAGAAAGTTGCTCCTTTTCACACACAAATCCTTCAGATTCCTCCCTTAGTTCATCATGCTTGAGGCAGAGATTGGGAAAAAGGAGCTCCCTCCGCCACAAAGGCGTCATGTCCCCCCGAGACTCAGAGTAGGGAGGTACGGGCCAAGGAGGTGCAAGTTCAAGGGAGCATTCCATTTCGTCATAGGGGAGAGGGTCCTCTTCCCTCTTTTAGTCGAAATCCGAAGTAGGTTCTGGTCATGCCAGTTTTTCGGTATGTCCAAAGAAGGAATTTCCACCATCAGCACTGTCTACCTTGTGGCAGGCAAATTTTTGTGGGGGCTTCCCAACCTCAAGCTCCTAGCACCTTTTCTGTAGATGGTGTTAGCCTGAGGTCAGGTTCTTTGGCTGCCTGAGTTATGGGCATGTAGAGGTGTCGAGGAATGGTTTCCTTAGACAATAACTTGGCGCAGTAGCCAACCTCTCCTCTGAGCTGTCCCCACGGCCTTCTCTCCACTCGCTTGTATTTTCCTTTACTTATGTAATCAGCTTCAGTGTAAGCTTGTTTCAGCTTTTCATTGTACACTGTACTGTTCCTTTGTCTTAATAAAATATGTGTCTATTTCTCTATACATATCTTTCTTCTCCGTAACAACTACTTTATGCATGAATATTAAATGCAAGCTTGCCCTTAAGGATATTCCAGGCAGAAAAAATGCTTTAACACGGGTTCCTACTAATTTAAACTCACAAATATTATCAAGTATAACAATGGTAACTTTCAATAAATTAAATTCTTGGAACTAACCGGGATAAGCGCTGAGTACTACGCGATGCATGCTAGACCAATGTCCGAGAACGATAATCTCTAAATAATTCGTCTGAAAGGGTAGCTAAGTAGCGAGGGACTTTGGTTGTGCTTTTGGGGTAATATGTTGCGCCGTATCGCATCAACCCCTTTGATACTGGGGATCCGAGGGTAGACCGAGGAATCCGCGCCATCAAGGTATTAACCCGTCTGCTAACGCGGAGTTCTCTTCGGAGGGATTTCGAGGTTTACGGGCCATAGTTTTTTCTTTAAATAGTTGGTTCCTCATCCAAGTAGTTGGTTTCCCCACAGGCTTGAGTCCGAGGACTTTGCAATGCCTTGGTTCTGTCCAAAACCTAGTTTTCACTACATCCAGGTAGTTGGTTTCCCCTGAGGCTTGGGTCCGAGGACCATGCAATGCTTGGTTCTGTCCAAAACCTAGTTTTCCACATCCAGGTAGTTGGTTTCCCCTGAGGCCTGGGTCCAAATGCAATGCCTTGGTTCTGTCCAAAACCTAGTTTTCCACATCCAGGTAGTTGGTTTCCCCTGAGGCTTGGGTCCGAGGACCATGCAATGCCTTGGTTCTGTCCAAAACCTAGTTTTCCACATCCAGGTAGTTGGTTTCCCCTGAGGCTTGGGTCCGAGGACTATGCAATGCCTTGGTTCTGTCCAAAACCTAGTTTTCCACATCCAGGTAGTTGGTTTCCCCTGAGGCTTGGTCCGAGGACCATGCAATGCCTTGGTTCTGTCCAAAACCTAGTTTTCCACATCCAGGTAGTTGGTTTCCCCAGAGGCTTGGGTCCGAGGACCATGCAATGCCTTGGTTGGTTCTGTCCAAAACCTAGTTTTCCACATCCAGGTAGTTGGTTTCCCCTGAGGCTTGGGTCCGAGGACCATGCAATGCCTTGGTTCTGTCCAAAACCTAGTTTTCCACATCCAGGTAGTTGGTTTCCCCTGAGGCTTGGGTCCGAGGACCATGCAATGCCTTGGTTCTGTCCAAAACCTAGTTTTCTCATTGTGTGGGATCTTGGCTTTAGGGGAGTTAGCTCCTCGGCCAAGCCCCTAGAGTTTATCCATACGGTTAACGTTACAAGGTACCTAGTTTACTCTTTACAGGGGACCTTGGCTTTAAGGGAGTTGGCTCCCCAACCAAGCCCCTAATCAAGAAACATAGTTCCTAACAGAACTTTATGCTAGAACTCTATAACCGACGGTTAGATATAACGAAGAAACTCTATCGACCCACTTCCCATACCAACACACAAGCCTTTCCTACAGACGGCGCCAATTGTAAGGACGCGATTCGTGGCGGACCGTAACAGTGTCGGGTTCGCACGTGAAAAGGCCCCTAACAATATCATTTGTAGAGCGTGGGTTTGGAAGGCTAGGCCTTAGTTGATAGGCGGTGGGTTTTTCATGGTGTTCGTACCAGTTTCAGTTTTCCTACACCCCTGGAGTCTTTTTCCTAGAGGTGGGCTGGGAGGCTCTGGTTTCTGGCCATTTTTCCCAACCCCTTCTCTAGTTTACTTATCTTTCCTTTTATATCTCCTTGCGTTCATTGTCCTTCGTCCACGTATAGGGTCAACTTTTCCAAGACTGATACTTGTCCCATCAGCCCATACCAAAAGTCGTTGGGGATGGTTGTAAAAGCCAAAGAATGCGGCTCTGTCGGGTTCAGAACATTAAATGGCCATAACAGCAGCTTTCCCTGGATATTTTAGATCTTTCTTCCATGTTCCAGTCCTATACCGTTTTTACCCTTCCCTTTGGAGGTACTGTGGGTCTGCCGAGGACTGAACTACCATCGGCGGTACCCAAAGGCTATTTCGTTGAACTTGTGCCATAATCCTCCTCGGCCTGGGCCTTTGGACTCTCCCTGGGTAGAGGGGCCTGGCCCATAAATCATTTGCGCCCCACAATATATATATATATAAATTAATAAAACTTATATTTTCAATATAGTCATTCCATCCGTATTAAACCTCATAAAGTAGTGGATTTTAGTTAGTTCAACTAATAAAGTCTCTGATAGTTGAATAAAATATCGAAAATTTAATCCTCACTTATATTAATAACGGATTGATGTAAATAAATAAATAAATAAATAATAGAAGAGTGCATTCCAACTCCTTTTTGGTCGTTGATAGAAATTAATATTCTATGATAATTTAAAAATAAATGTAAGATGTGCATAGGGAATCCTTTGAGTAAACTCACATGAATAAATCCTAAACGTTCTTCTTTAAAAGATTATTGTTGTGATGATATAAACCATATGGTAGTCCCAATTACTTGTAGTTTTATGCTATTCTTCCAAAAATTAACAAACTAGTGTGTGCTTGAGTTAAATTTTACTTTCTATTTCCTTTTATTTTCTTTGGCAAGTTCTTGAAGAAAATTGCACAGAAAAGTTAATTGACTCGATTTCCTATGGCTAAGTGTATGATTCAAAATTAAAGTCCCATTTAGGTGAAAATTATTGAGACTGATTCAAAAGAATTTTGTTAAGCCCAAAGGAAACTATATGATTGACTTTGAAACTAACATCTACATTAGTTGCATCATTTGGTCTGAGATTTCCATTCAAATTTAAGAGACCCCACATTAAGGTCAAGAGGGTACTTTGACACGCTCAAAGGATATTGTCAAAATATTAAAAGACACAACCTGTAGAATGATTCTCTAAATTACGCTAATCACGTTCTTGATTACCGTAGATTTTGTCTGGATATAGTATCTCACAAGCACTATACGACATGCATTTCCTTTTCTTTACTCTGTTTTATTTATTCTTCCCAAAGTTCTCTTAGTTTCTGTCTAGAATTTTACTTTTATTTTTATATATAAGATTCTCCCAAAAAAAAAAAAACAATAATTTGTTATATATAAATAATATAATATGATAATTAGGGGATGAGGTTTTAAATCCTAAACATCTTCATTAAAAACGCTAAGAGGTGCTGGTTTCTATCTAGATTTATGAACTACACATTAGTTACAAGATTGGTATCTTAGATCCTTAATTCAATCTTATTTAATCCCAATTTTTATAAATAACAACCAAGACAGGTTTTTAATCAAGTAAATCAATATATTAAAACATGTTTGATTATTATACATATATTCATTTTATAATATTTTTTGAAAGAGTTTCAACTTATGCTTTTCGTTCCAGATAATTGCTTTTTTATCATCAAATCAAGACATTCAATTGGTTTTTGATGTAAATAGGGATCGAACCCTAACTCTCTTATTTCATGACAAGAGACTTTACTAGTTGAGTTAACTAGAACCCACTATTTTATTCAATTGATTTGTAGCAAGATAGTATTTTTCTTAGGGAAAGTTTAAGATAATCTAGGATTTGTAGGTTTAAAGTCAATAAAAATTAAAAACATAATTTTATAAAAGGAAAAAGTTTTGATGCATACTTATATGTAGAGGAGGTATGCAACAACAAAAAGAAATGGACAAATGTCTAAGGTCCACCTAGTGATATGCGCATGTTTCTTTCTTTTTGCTGCCACATACATGTATGCAGCAAAACATTTCCCTTTTATAAATAAGTAAAGATTTTCACTATTTTTGTTTTCTAGAAACGGTTTTCAACTAATTAATTTTGCATAAATGAGGACATCTTAATTATATGCTGTCATTTAATTAAGAGCTAGAGACATAGAAGGAGATCTACAAAATACATATACTCCTTTAATGTGGCTTGCTTCAATGTTAGCTAACAAATGTCTTTCTTTTTCCTAACATAATAAACGTAAGCTTTATTTGCAAAAACGATATATATGTGAACATAAATTTGGTGTTCAGATTTAATACATCAACCGCATGGAAATGACTTGAATTTATAAGCTAACTTCCAATCTTTAATTATTTAAACTTAAGATGTAGTCTTTAATCCTTGTATGTTCATTACTTTAATTAATTATCAAACACTAACCCATTTTTTACCAAACGAAATTAATGTTACAATATTACAGTAAAAATTGACTCAGATTTATAAGTTGTCAATATCCAAAAACATACATCATTACAACTAATCAAATTGATGTGTTATATTAACAGTCCTCATCCAAAATTCTACTTATGAATCAATGATTCAAGCTTGTCCTGTTGTGAATTATTTGACTGTAGCTTTCGACATATGTCACCGCCCCTTGAAGACTACAAATTATAGCTCTTCTTTTAAAATTTGACTTATATTAATCTCACAAACTAATCTTACTTGCCCTCATTTTTTTAAAGTTGATCATATCAACTCTAATAATCTAACTTACAAGTTACAACAAAAGAATACTTGTTATTTTGTCTTTAAGAGTAAGCACCAGTGAATTAAAAGCAAATTAATGTTGCCCGCTAAGATCTTGTTTACAAGCTTTCATGTGCTGATATGATTTACTTCACAAGAAAAATTGTAATCTTGTAACTATTCACTATGAATAAACCATACAGATTCATCCTCTCAACCCTGGAAAGAAACCCCCATTCTCATAAAATAAGCACCCAGATCTGATTGAACTATCCATAAGTTATAGCCAAAGAAGAAAAAACTACTCTACTACTCATAGAGATACTCATTTACTATTAAGAAAACCACAAAATAGGGTTAAATTAATTCTCTCTAGCACAAAACATAAATCTCTTTCCCTTCTTTGCCATTAACACCGCCACGTATTGTTTTTGTTATTACCATCACCTAAGAATTATCTTATGCAATTGACGGTGTGTACTGTGTAGCATGCCTCTCACAATATCCAAACTTCATAGATACATAGGTCTCACATGTTATGAGAGATTCAATGCACATGATTAATGTAGAAGATTTTTAATGTGTGTTTGGGATGAGCTAAATTTTTTAGCTTATCTCCACTTTCAGTTTATTTTTGTTACTATTTATGGATCTCATTGCACTTTTTGATATTATTCATTGGTCGCGTATGGGATGAGCTAAAATTTTCAGCTTATCTCTGCTTTCAGTTTATTTTTGCTACTATTTATGGGTCCCATTGCACTTTTTGACATTATTCATTGGTCCTACTGTACTATTCAGCTTATTTTTTAACATTTTTTCTGTACTTTCAGCAAAATGTTTTCAGTTTCAGCTAAATAAGTTATTCTAAACTGATACTAATGTGAGTTATATATATATATATATATATATATATATATTCGGAATTATTTTTATCATCACAATCAAACATCATCAGATATGAAAAAAAATTTGATTTGTTTTCTTCACCAATAAATATCTCAAAACAGACAAAGTGTAAATTAATAGAGTAGCTTTTAAATTTCACTAGTGTGCTTGGCAAGCATTTAAAAAAAAAAAAAAAACCTCTTTTTAGCTTTATTTTGATGGCATAAAGAAAAAAAAAAGGCTTTTTCCATAATTTTTTAATACTATTTTATGTAAATAAATAAATAAGCTCATCCAAACACACATTTTTAAAATTCACTTTCAGCTTATTTAATGAAAGAAACTGTTAAAAAATCTATAAAATTTATTACATGAAACTAACAAATTGATGTGTCAATAAATGTATTTGGTTGACTTTTACCACACCATCTAATCAATAGAAAAAAAAAATGTTACGTTCACAACATTTTTACAACACTTTCCTAATAAATTATAGGCGGTAAGTTGTTATTGGTTCTAATTTAAACCTACTTCTAAAATTATTTTATTTTCACCAATAACAACTTGTAACAACTTACAACTTATGATTTGTGGTGAAAATATTATGAACATAAAATTTCTCATCAATAAATGCTTTAAATTGTTTTTTTAATTAGTAACACATTTATAAAAGGATTTTTTTTAGAAGATATTTATTATGTTCTATAACATCACTTATTCAATAAAAAGTTTGTAATATTCTATTGAGGATTAAAAAAAAAAAAAAAAGTGACTATAGCTAGGGGTGTCAATGCTCAACCCAACCCACGAACTCAACACGAACCTGACACGTGTTTTTTCGGGTTAGAGTTGGGCATTAATGGGTTTGGGTCATAAACGGGTCAACCCGAAAGTGACACGATAAAAAACGTGTTATAAGCGGGTCAACCCGCGTAACCCGCAATAGACACGTTTGACACACCAATTTATTTGTGTCAACCCGAAATGACCCACTTAACACAACTCTTTTAACTCGTATAACAAATAAATATTTATTTTATTTTAGATTTGTCAAATACTTTTTATATCCAACATATATTTTAAATTTAAAAAGAAAAGTGAGTAATTACAAAAATTTACAAGGGATATAATTGGAAATTGAAACTTTACAGACTCTAGAACTACTAATACTTTTTTTTTTTTTTTTTTTGGGGCATAGAACTTGCACAAATGAAATTGGATGAGTTTGTGGAAGATGTTATAAATTTGGACATCAGCAAAGAATCTATGGATGATAATCATGGTCATAGTTAGGATTAGTCTACTATTTGCTCAAATTCTTCAATATTGATACTTAGCATTTGGCGAGTTCCAAATATATTATATTTTCGTTGAACTATGTTATTTTATTTTTGTTATTTTGAATTTGGGTTGAAGTGTATGCACTTCTTTTGGAGTGTAAAGAACTCATTTCTAGATGAATGTTATATTTTTGTTAAATTATATTATTTCTAATATGGGTTGAAGACTTAAAGTGTATGCACTGCTTTTTGGGATGTAAAAAAAATTATTTCTAGATGGATGTTATATTTAATATTATGCAAGCTGAAATGGGTTGTGTTACATTCATGTCAACCCAACACGACTCGTTTATTAAGCATGTCAAATGGGTTGGGTTAGGTCAACCCGCTTTATTAACAGGTCGGGTTTGGGTTGAAGGATCATGACATGATTATTAAATGAGTTGGGTTAGGGTTGAGTCATTTAGTTAAATACCCCTATCTCGACACGACACGAATTCGACACGCTAACCCAAATTGACACCCCTAACTATGGCAAAAAGCTAAGCTAAAATAAAAAAGGGTAAGAAATCCCCATTTTCAATTAGATCACTTTCTTCCTCACGTGTTTAATTATTTAAACGTAAGATGTGGTCTTTAATCCTTGTACGTTCATTGAATACTTTAATTAATTATCAAACACTAACCCATATTTACCAAACGAAATTAATGTTACAATATTACAGTAAAAATTGACTCAGATTTATAATTTGTCAATATCCAAAAACATACATCATTACAGCTAATCAAATTGATGTGTTATATTAACAGTCCTCATCTAAATTAATTATACTTATGAATCAATGATTCAAACTTGTCCTATTGTGAATTCTTTGACTGTAGCTTTCGACATATGTCACCGGCCTTTGAAGAATACAAATTAGCTCTTCATTTAAAATTTTACTTATATTAATCTCATAAACTAATCTTACTTGCCCTCATTTTTTTAAAGTTGATCATATCAACTCTAATAATCTAACTTACAAGTTACAACAAAAGAATACTTGTTATTTTGTCTTTAAGAATAAGCACCAGTGAATTAAAAGCAAATTAATGTTGCCCGCTAAGATCTTGGTTACAAGCTTTCATGAGCTGATATGATTTACTTCTCAATAAAAATTGTATTCTTGTAACTGTTCACTATCAATAAACCATACAGGTTCATCTTCTCAACCCTGGAAAGAAACCCCCATTCTCATAAAATAAGCACCTAGATCTGATTGAACTAGGTCCATAAGTTATAACTTATAACCAAAGAAGAAAAAACTAATCTACTATTCATAGAGATACCCATTTACAATTAAGAAAACCACAAAATAGGGTTAAAATAATTCTCTCTAACACAAAACATAAATATCTTTCCCTTCTTTGCCATTAGCACTGCCACCTAGTGTTGTTGTTGTCACCATTACTTAGAGCACTAGCATTGGGGATGTAAACACCCCTAGTTGCTATTTTACAACTCAAACAACAAAAACCCACTCCATTTGTGTTTGTATGCTTAAAAAAATTTGCAATCTATGAATAGTAAGGTTGCATAAAAAAAAAAATCTAATATTGTGGTTGTGTGTGAAGAGAAAAAGATAGTGGGAGAAAAGAGAGAGAGAAGAATACTTTTTATTAGATAATTTATATTATTTTATTGGATTGTATGTAAAAATAAAAATTAGGAGGTAGGGTGAATTGTAAAATGAGTTGGTAAAATAGATAAAGTATTTGAGGATGCAATATAGATTTTTTTTTTTTGGTATTCCCGTATGCTAGTGGTCTAAGAATTATCTTATGTAATTGACGGTGTGTATTGTGTAGCATGTCTCTCACAATATGTGAACTCCATAGATGATTTTTAATGTGAGTTATATATATTGGGAATTATTTTCATCAACACAATCAAACATCGTTAGATAAGAAATTTTTTTGATTTGTTTTCTTCACCAATAAATATCTCATAACAAACAAAGTGTAAAATAATAGATCTTAAGTAGCTTTTTAAATTTTACCAGTGTGCTTGGCAAGCAAAATAAAACCTCTTTTTAGCTTTACTTTGACGGGATAAAGGAAAGAAAAAAAAAAGCTTTCCATAATTTTTTAATAATATTTTATGTAAATAAATAAAAAAAAAAGCTCATCCAAACACACAATTTTAAAATTCACTTTCTGCTTATTTAATGAAAGAAACCGTTAAAATCTATAAATCTTACTACATAAAATTAACAAATTAATGTGTTAATAAATGTATTTGGTTAACTTTAACCACACTATTTAATTAATAGAAAGAGATGTTACGTCCATAATATTTTCACAATATTTTCCTAACAAATTATAGATGATAGGTTGTTATTGGTTTTAATTTAAACATACTTCTAAAATTATTTTTTTCTCACTTATAACAATCCGTAACAATTTACCACTTATAATTTGTGGTGAAAATATTACGAACATAAAACTTTTCGTCAACAGACGCTTTAAATTATTTTTTTAATTAGTAACACATTTTATAAAAGGATATTTTTAGAAGATATTTATAATATTCTCTAACATCTATTATTCAATAAAAAGTTTGTAATATTCTATTGAGGATAAATAAAAAAAAAGACTGTATGAAATCCCCATTTTCAATTAGATCACTGTTCCTTTCTTCCTCATGTGTTTAATGATGCAGCCACCAATCGTTGCTCTTTCGTTTACCCCAAATCTTACTTTTCTCTCTCAAAATAATGCCGTATGAACCGGTCCATCTACTCAACTCTTCTTCTTTCTCTCTCTTTCTATATCTATAATCTATCAATCCATCCTTTTCATTCTTTCCATCCTTTATTTCTTTCCTTTTCTTCCTTTCCTTCTCTCTCTCTCTCTCGCTCTCTAGGGTTCTGCTTTGATTCTTCAACACCCAAATCTCTCTCTCTTTCTCTGAGTTTATGCTATGACTTCCACTTCTGTGAAGAACAACAACTTGTTGCCACCGGGGTTGGTCTCCAATCTCCAACAAGTTCTAAGCAAAAAAAACGGCGACAACAACAACAACAACAAAAACAATGATGATGACAACGTTAGTAACAGTGAAGCTGAGTCAAAAGAAAGCGACAATGTTGAACCCGCCGAGCCCTCTTCTTCCACATCGGTTTCCGATGCTTCTGAGGCCGTAGACACTTCCAAGCCCATTGTTTTGGTGACCAATGGAGATGGGATTGACTCCCCTGGGCTTGTGTTCCTCGTTGAAGCGCTTGTTCGTGAAGGCTTGTACAATGTCCATGTCTGCGCTCCGCAATCGTGGGTTCAATCTCCATCCACTTTGCTCAGCTATTTTGTTGTGTTTTGTGTTTGATTGTTTGTTTCCAGTGGTTTTCTCATCTGGGTATGTGGGGTTTTTCATTGGTTTTTGATTAATTTTGATATTTGGCTATCTGGGCTTCTTTCATTTCCTGAATTCTATAGGGTGTATTTTGTGGTTTATTGCTTGTTCCCCTTGATTTTCTCATCTGGGTGTGGGTTTTTTGATTGCTTAGTGGTAGATTTTTTTTTTTTTTTTTTTGGATTGATTTTGATATTTGGCTATGTGGGCTTCTTTCATTTCCTGTGTTGTATAGGTTGTATTTTGTGGTTTATTGCTTGTTTCCTTTGATTTTCTCATCTGGGTTATGCGGGTTCTATTATTTTTGATTGCTTAGCTGTAAAGTTTTGTGTTTTTTTGATTGATTTTGATATTTGGCTATGTGGGCTTCTTTCATTTCCTGTATTGGTATGTGAGTTTCATTCATTGCTTGTTGGTTTTCCGGGTTGTCAATGATTATAGGTCGTAGTTTGCGTTTTATATCTTATTTCCTTGATTCTCTCACCTGGGTATGTGGGATTACATTGTTTTTGATTGTTTAGGCGTGTATATTTGTGTTCCTGTATTGGTATGTGAAATTCTTTCATTTCTCAATTCTTTTAATATGTTTTGTTGTTTTTTTTTCTGTTAATTTCATCATCTGAGTATCTGGGTTCTTTGTGATTATTGATATAACTTACCTTTTGTGCATGTTTCTCTTAATTGCTTTTTATGGGTGTGGGATTTTGAAGTTTTTTATTTATTTGCCTATTACTATTTGTATATGGATATGTTGTTTTGTTTCATTTCAAGTATTGGTATTGAAGCTGGGAATATGTTCTGATTTGTTAGCTTGTGATTTGGTGCTTTTAGGGACAAATCAGTGTCAGGTCATTCTGTGACTCTCCAAGAAACGGTTGCTGTGAGTTCCAGCGAGATTAATGGTTCTACAGCTTTTGAAGTTTCAGGTATGACCGATATCTATGCATTGGGTTCTGTAACTATACAAATTATCTTGTATTTAATGGATTCATCATTCCTTGCATTTTGGCTTTTGTTTATGTTTATGAAATTGGGTAGATATGATGTGGATTTTTTGATATTCAATTTAACTACTAGCCAGATTCATTCATTCTATATATGGAAAACTTCAGTGATTTTTAGTTATTGATATATTTTCTTTGAAATTGGCATCAATGTATGCCTGAAAGATTTATGTAAAGTTGATCCGGATTTTGCGGTTTCATCATGGTTACTGATAGTAACAGGCTTGGACGTGATTCTTTTTACTCAGGGACTCCTGTGGATTGTGTCTCATTGGCATTATCTGGGGCATTGTTTTCTTGGTCAAAGCCTCTTCTGGTTAGCATTTGTATGATGTCATCAGTATGATTATGCATATACATTTTGGGGTCCAGAAAAATCATATATGGTCTCATTTTCAGGTGATTAGTGGAATTAATCGGGGATCAAGCTGTGGCCATCACATGTAAGTTGTTAGTTATTGCTTTTTATCATTCCTATATTTTCTTGTTTAAGTCAAGCAGGGTAAACTTTGGAATCATCCAATATTTGAAATCAGTGTTTGATATTTTTACTCTAGTAATATCGGTTAAAGCTGTATGTTTCTATTTTTTCCTGGTGACTTCTAGTCCTTATTTGAATAGACAAGTTTTTTTAATGACTGAAACGTTGATCAGGTTTTACTCGGGTGTTGTTGCCGGAGCTAGAGAGGCCCTAATTTGTGGTGTTCCATCATTGTCAATATCATTGAACTGGTGACTTGAAGATTTTTTCTTATAAAAATTTGATATATATATATTTTCCTTCTTAATGTTGAGAAGTAATTCTTTGGTGATATAATCTATTGCAGGAAGAAGGATGAAAGTCAGGAAAATGATTTTAAGGATGCAGTTTCTGTCTGTATACCTTTAATAAATGCAGCTATCAGAGATATTGAAAAAGGAGTTTTCCCCAAAAGCTGCTCCCTGAATATAGAGATACCCACTTCTCCTTTGACAAACAAGGTTTGCATCTCTAAAGTGTTAAGGAAATGGGTTGTTAACTTGTTTCTAATTGAAAGTTTGTTTTGAAAACTATGGTAAAACACACTGAACTTTGACCAGGTGTTTTACAAAATATAATACTGGCCATAATAAAGCACTAGAACTGCTTTCTTAATGAATGACTAGTTTTTTCATTGACCATTGTGGTTATTGTTGTTTTCATACAATGGATATATGTGGGGTAGAGATGCAGCCTTTATTATTCTCCCTGTCTGAATGATAAACTATTGGGAAGGTTTAAAAATTTAGGGTGCATTTGGTTATAGATTCTCAAATTTATTGATAACTGAATGCCCCTACTTATCAGAAAAAGAAAGAGAATTGAAAACCCACCGGATTAAAAACTTTTCAGAATGATTCTGGTATGTTAGTGTATCACTGAAGTGTTTTTTGGTCATATCAGATGACTTGGTGACTTAAGATGACATGGGCAGTATCATGTTGAGAGCCTTATATGTTAAGATGGCCAATATTGGTTCTTGGGAGAAATGAGGTTCTGCTAGGTAATCAGGCAGTGAAAAATCTTAGTGCTATCAACACGTACAGTATCATGTTGAGAGCCTTATATGTTAAGATGGCCAATATTGGTTCTTGGGAGAAATGAGGTTATGCTAGGTAACCAGGCAGTGAAAAATCTTAGTGCTATCAACACGTACTCTGGAAATTGGCATCCTCTGTCAAGAATTTAGAAGTAGCTTGGATAGTTATCAATAGCAATGTCATCAGGGTAAGGCTTAGTTTTATTTATAGAATCATCACTACTTTTGGTGCATGTGAGGTATGTGGATCTAAGATTATATTCTATTGCTATTCTTGGCGCTTAGTTGCTAATGATAAAATATTAGTAGGTGTCTCTGCTCGTTAGAATGTATGCTGACTTTATAGGATAGATCTACAAACTTAAGTGTGATAACTGTAATCACATTCTTGTCACCGTTGGACTGGAGTTTTACAGTTATAGTGCTTTAGTGTAGGGGCCTGTGTTGCTCCCATGAGTCAAAATTTTGAGGGAAAATTTTAACTCATTGGAGCCAAAGTATCTTATGCTTAATATATGGAAAATGTGCTACAATTCGGTCAGTGATAATCTAGGAAGCACAGACACTTCATTTAGGGTACCGTACCCGTGTCGTACTGGCCATTTTATGTTATAATTTTTCAGAAATTGCTTGTGTCACTGTGTTGTACCCATGTCCGCGCTTCCTAGGTGGTAACACATTTTTCTTTCTCCCAGTTCAAGCATGTGCTTAATTGTTAGATGCTGTGTTAGATGCTTTGGCTCAAACCCTTGATTAACTGTATCAGCTGAGATATATAGTTGGTATATTGGAAAATTTTACTTGATTTAGATCCTCTTCTGGGAAGCTGGTCTTACTTTGTCGGTCATGTATTGAACTACTGATTTTACTCATTCATGTGCTTTTGTTTGGAAAAAAAAACTGTTGATATAAATCCTTGCCTTCACAATATTTAAATTCTCCTAGACATTCTTTTCCCTCTTACATATGTGTGAAAATGTTTTGCTTGACAGGGTTTTAAATTGACCAAGCAAAGTATGTGGAGATCAACTCCTAACTGGCTAGCTGTTTCAGCCAACCGGTATCCTGCTGGACATTTCATGTCCAATCAACAAAGCCTTGGCCTTCAGCTCGCACAGCTTGGCCGAGATGCCTCTGCTGCGGTCAGTTGCTCTCACTGTGAATTACTCAAAAAAAAGAAAAGAAAAAAAAGGCTCATGGAAGGATTATACTGCCCTTTTCCTGTTTTCATTTTTTTGGTGGGTGTTTTTCAGGGTGCGGCTCGACGTTTGAACACACAAAAGAAGCATGTGGAAATTGAATCAGTTGGCGTTGCTGGAAAATCTGATTCCAACCGAGTGAAGAAGTACTTCCGGCTAGAGGTATGGAAAAAAAATCTAGCAATTAAGGTTGCTTTTAGAAGCAGCTTTTACTTGCTGTGAGAATGCTTTTAGAAGCAGCTTCAAGAAAGCAGTTATGCTTTCTCCTTTTAGGATAATCAATGAAATTGCTTGAAGTCTATGACATTTTGTAGTTTTATAAGAAGGGTTGATATCAAATTATGAATCTTAAGTTGCTTGTAACAAATCTTTGATAGTTTTACCTATAGAAAAGTCTGAATTTTTGTACTACAAATTGCAAGTCTTCATTGGCTTGATTAACCAAAAAAATTGAAGATATTTGTAGTTGTTTCATGAAGTGATGAACTAAGGCTCAGGCATGCTTACATTTGCAGTTTCTGGATAAGGAGCAACAAGAGACGGACGAGGATCTGGATTTCAGAGCACTTGAAAATGGATATGTAAGTACCTATAATATATATTTTTTTCCTCATCATTGAAATTATTATTATTTTTTTCTCGTCATTGTGTGTCATTCAATCGTATAGAAATGGAATGAATGAATCTAAATTTTCAGTAGTATCATTTTTGTGGGGTCAGCTCTTTCCCCCAGTAGGTTTTTCTTCCATGACTGTCGGTTCAAACAACTGTAATAATTGCAAATGGGGTCCTGTTTTAAAGAGTGGATTCCACTTGCCTGTGATTGGTGACTGTACTACAAAAGAACTGAAGAAAAAGTAACAGAAGAGGCCATCATAAAAAAAAATTTGGTATGTTTTACGTAGCATGTAAAGGTAAAAGTAATAAAGTGTGTGGTCATTGCAGGACTGCCTGGTATCATCCTTTGACTTAAATGTTACTGTGAGTGTTTTCATATATCATTATGGCTCATACCTAATGTTTTGGGTCCCAATGTCAGTGATTAAATCTCTTTAAGACTTACAATAAAACACCAAGGATCAATACGATTTTTATTGGACATTAGGCTTGCCTGTAGCATCTGCATGTTAATTGAAATAATATCCTAACTGTTACATATTTCTTGGGTGGTAGGGTTTGGCATCTCTTTTAAAATACTTGAAAGAGGGTGTTTTATTATGGTTGGAGATGGTTACTTTTCTTTCATTGAAGTATTAGATACTTTGCTTCATATCTTTTTCAATATTATTATTAGCTTCCTCGGTTTCTGATTTGTGTCTCATTTGGAGCGACAGGTTGCAATAACTCCTCTTTCTCTTTCGCCACAAATTGAGACGGACATTCAAACGGCTACCTCAGATTGGATCTCTGCTGCACTCCCTGCAGAACAATAAAGCTTCCTCAGTCCAGCATGATTTAGTGTACATTTGGAGTTCTGATATATATAATTTTTATGCGTCTGCAGTTATATGATAGTCTAGTCATTAAGTGAAACAATTAATTCTGATTCGTGCCGTTCTTTTCTATCAATATTTTTTTTCCCACCTAATCCTTTTCTCCATTGTTTCAGTTCTTCATTTTCATATTTCTGTTCTGGAGCAATTGCTTCTTGTAAACTTTTCGGCATGTTTTAAAAATGCCAATTTGTTGTCTTGTTTTGCCTCTTTTGTTCTCTTTGGTTGGATTTTTTTTTTGGGGGAACACGGTTGTTTTTTAACTACCAAAATTGTGGAGTTGCTTGTAGTTGTAATGGACGGGTTCATTGGTCTAATTTCTAATCAATCACATATTCGTTGACTTGGGATTTTGTCACTGTGATTTATCAATAGGAAGTAGTTTTAGTGTGTTTGTGTTTTCCTATTCACCATCCTCTTTACTTCGTAGGTTTATTAAGACAAGCAATGTCATTAAATGAAGGGAGGGATTTGGTGTTCTAATCGAATAAAAATCATATATCTAACTCTGAATGTCACTTTATGCTTTATCAATGGTAATAAATTGTTACATCCTTTTTATTTTATTTTATTTTATTTTTTATTATAAAGTATATTTAAAATGAACAAAAAAAAAAAAAAAAGTGTTACATTAAGGGTTGTGTGATTTTTATTCGAATTTAGAGTTGAAGTGACAATGTGACTGGTGTTAGGTCTTGAGTTTGGACTGAAGAATGGAACTTGAACAAATGGGTGTAGAGGGTGATTGAATATGAACTTTGCTGAAACATGTAACAATTATGGTAATTGGCTGTTGTTGGCGGTGCAGCAGGACAATAATTCAAGCTTTACATGCATGGTAGACCCAATCATTTGTATTTGGGGTCACATTACCCCAATGAATTAGATATGGGGCCCAAAAGATGAAGTCTCTCAACTCGGCCCTTGCAACCTATTTGCAAAATGTAGGGGAAGACATGCTATTTGAATCAAGAGCCCGTTATCATTTGCACCACAACATGTAAAGGGGCCGATTGGCCTTTTCTTCGTGATTTATAATTTTGTACATGAAAGCGGATATCACAAGTGTGTATTCCTTCCCATATATGCAGATGTTATATACAGCTATTACAAAAAATACTGCTGCGTCTTTCAAATAGTACCATTCCTCACCATTCACCAACAAGTTTTTGTTTTTTGTTGAAGACGTGGAAGCAATGGCCTGTCGCAGGGCTATTAACTTTGCTGCAGAAATTGGAATACATGAAGTGATTATTGAGGGTGATGCTCAGATTGTCATTGTTTAGTTACGGGGTGAAGCTGCTAGTTTTGCTCAGATTGGTGAGGTGATTAACGACTGCTAGCTAGTTGATATTGTCAAATTCTGATTACCTCTAAAACACGTGTGTAATCCTTGAACTTTTAAAATATGCCTTTATTTATGAAATTTGGTTAAGAGTGTGTGTATAAATGTAATTATGTATGTATGCTTTGTTTGATGTACGAAAAAATGTTACAAACCTATGGATATAACTCATCCTTAAAAACCAGCTTGCAAGGTGGCTCCACTCACCTATCAGTTATTTTAATCTAGCCTCTAGGTCGTCTCCTCCGGGATCCAACCACAAAGCCGTAACTTATTTGAGCTACACCCGATTACTCGAGGTGGTGGTTGGTTCTGATATCAAATGTTAGGAACTTATGGGTAAAACTCATTCTTTAAAAACTAGTTTGCAAGGAGAGGGTGCCCAAGAGTTTATAAATACATAGTTAAACTTATATTTAATCCATGTGGGACACTAGGATCATAACATAAAATGGATGGATCAATTATAGTTTTTGACAACTACTTGCTATAAAAGCTAATGTGCATATCTGTTGTCGATGAGCTCTAGCTCAACCAACATCTCCTCTCCTTTTAAGTGCACAGTAAGATAGTAAGTTCAAACCCATCTGTTGTATGTGTAACTTACCAATAATAATAATAAAAATCCATTAAATTTGCCATTTTAGTCTTTGACCATGAGAAAATTGTTAACTAATGAACTAATAACCAATTAACAAATTAACCTAATGTCTTCATATCATTGGTGACCTTAAGGTTGTGCATATATAGTTTGTTTTTTTAATAAATAGGCAGAGGGACGAAGTTATTTAGTTACAAAATTGGTTGTAACCTAATGCTACAACTTCCTTTAAAAAAATTATCATTATTACATATTTTGAAAATTTAGCTACTTGATTGCATATTCTTTATGCTCTTAATACACATGTTAAATTTTGTGTCAATTGGATATTATTTACTATATGATCTATAAATTATATTTTATGCATAATTTTAAATCACAAAAACTTGCAATTTAAACAATTTATTGATGACATAACTATTGATTTTTAATTTTCTAAAAATTTTGCAAGCATGCATAGAGGATATAAGAAAAAAATATAATCCAATGGTGGATTTGTCAAAATTTACCTCCAATAAAAAGATAATGAGTAAAGTTGTAGTCTCAGACTACAACCAATTTTGTAGCTAAACTTTGTTGTTTATGGACAAATGACTATGGTAGACAAAATTAAATTTCTACAAAGCATTCTTTTCTTTGGTGCCTCAAAGAAAAAGAAAGTCTTTTTCTAAACCTTCATTTTTTCTTCTTTAAGAACATTGAAATTATAGAAGCTTCAGCTTGCTCATTTGTCTAGTAACTAGACGTATAGTCCAGTTAAGGATTCCTAACTTTAGTATCTATTACGCATTGCATCCTGGAAACTATGCCCAACTTCTGCCAAATGTTCCATTAAGAACATAACTAGCAAGTATAGAATTGTGGTTTGGAGTAAAAAATTGGTTGAGTGGGGGATGGATATGCGCAGAATCTCTATAGGCAAGATAAATTATAAATGATGATAACTGTTAGGTGTGGTCTTAATTTACTGCTACTAGACATGAGTTAATTATAACCTGCAAAATATTGAAAATTTGTGAACTACAATACTCATGTAGGGTATACCAAAAAAAAAAAAAAAAAAAAAAAAAATCCCTATGGAGGGGCTCTCTTGCTTCAAACTTCAAAGGTTATGATATAGAAGTACTTACTATTAGTAATTACCTAGATTTAGGTGGCTAGGACAGTGCTTCTGGTATTTCCTCTCATGAATTTATCTGATTAACATGATAAACCCCGTAAGATTTGTTTTGCGGTGAATGATATGTCGAAGCTGATGTGGTTATCCTGATTGCCAATATGTTTACTTTTTGATGAGAGATGACTTAAGTAGCAGGCTTCAGACTTTAGGTGGTAGTGTCATCCAAGTTATGCTCTTGTTTTTCTGATGCTCATGGTGACTAATGTACTGAGCTGGAAATAATATCATCTAGAATGATATCCCCTGCTCTTGCTGGTGGAGGGTTTTTTTTTTTTTTTCACTCCTATATATGGCTGGAAGATGTTAGTCCACATTAATTTTGCCATAACCAATTGTTTTCATTACTAGCCAATGCAAATGCAGATTTTTTTCATTTCATAGGCCCTCAAAAGGGGTGCTGCATTACTTGAACATTGTGGTAATTGTTGCAATATGG
Organism: Quercus lobata; assembly: GCF_001633185.2. Classification (NCBI taxonomy): domain Eukaryota; kingdom Viridiplantae; phylum Streptophyta; class Magnoliopsida; order Fagales; family Fagaceae; genus Quercus; species Quercus lobata. Next base: position 10,427,457 of record NC_044908.1, on the reverse strand, counting down.
AAGCTATTATTTAAAGGCATATTCAAGAACACTTAAGGCTAGAGTTTTCAGGGGTTGGGTCACCAATTAAGTCATCAGTATCATTTTGTTCGGTCTTTTTGGTTTCTGTGTAGCTGTTAACTGTTCTGTTCTGAAGGAGATGTTTCTTCTTCAAACGAGCCAATGATTTTATTTCCTAAACGGACTTTCCAGCCTAGCTTTATCCAGCATAAGAGGAACCATGGATTCTTTGTTTGGTACATCTCTCTCTCTCTCAAAATTTTAAAGTAAAGATTGAAATTCGAATCTTCTCTTTAAAGTTCAAATAATTTCATTCAAATGAAATGACTAATAAATATAGGGAAAAGATATGGAATAAATTTTGTTCTTATAGCTCTCAATAACTACTTCTTTTTGTTTATTCTTATAGGGACAATAATTATTTCATGCATTAGATATATGCATATTCCTTCTCACAATGTGTAGATCTCACAATTAAATGAGCTCCACACGTTGTGAAAGAGAGGATGCAATATTCATTTATAAGATACATTCTCCCACCGGGGGGATAAAGATTGAGATTCATTCTTTATGCTTTATAACGAACATGGTTATAAGGATGAAATCAACAGTTGATGACCCATCGAACCCACAGCCAAATATGGTATGGTACTTTAATCATTGTGGTAACAGGGAGACTATTTTGTACCTGTTTTCATTTTCCAACACATTACCCTCATGAAAAGTGGAAGCTTTATTTTGTATTCTTTTATAGAAGAAGAAGAAGAAGAAGAAGAAGAAGAATTACAAAATAATAATTCTTTTTCATCTTCCATTTTTCTATTAGACTGCTGAGTGCTTGTTTGGAAGAGCTTATATTCATTGGTTTATTGAACTTGAAAATTAGTTATAATAATTCTTTTTCATCTTCCATTTTTCTATTAGACTGCTGAGTGCTTGTTTGGAAGAGCTTATATTCATTGGTTTATTGAACTTGAAAATTAGTTGTCAAAAGTAAGTATAATTATACCTAAGAAAAATAGAAAAGTTATACATAAGCTAAATAAGATGAATAACCACTCGTCCAAAGGAACACTAAGGAGATTAGAAATTGTGAACTACTTTCTTACCTGTTGGATGCATGAATTAAAGGGTGTAATTTAAATAAACGTTTAGTAGATTGGCAAAGAAAAGAGTACTTCATGTACTTGAGACCTAATTTGTGAGAATTTGCTGACTTGAATCAATATGAGTGGTGATTTTTTACCTCTTCAGTTCTTAAAATTCTTTCCTGTTCATAATCCTTGCTATTTAAAATTCTCAACATTTCAGTAAAATATTGAAGAGGCTTTATTCATTTCATTAATTACACAAGTCTTAGTCAAGTTTTTTTTTATTTTTTTTATTTTTTATTTATTGATTTTCTTATCCACCAATTTTTCCTAATAGTTGCAATTAAAAAAAGTTATTGATTATTAAGATTAATATGTCGATTTAAGGAAAAATCAAAATATTTAACCTAACGAGGCTTGTAACAGTCTCATATATAATTCATATAGAAAGATTCCTAAAAAGTAAGGATGTGCATTTAACCCACCAATTCAACTGAATTCAATCCAACCCGATGGCCAAATTGGTTATTTAATGGTTGATGGGTTGAGTTGGGTTCTATTTTTTTATTTTTTATTTTTGTGTGGAGATTGAGTTTGGTTGAGTTCCTGTTGGCAAGATTTTAAATTTAAGTAACTTGACAAAACCCATGCTATCAATAATTTAAAAATATATGTAATTAAAATTTTTTTGTTGATTCACTTTTGTATCTTGAGACTTCTTATGAAGTTGGAGTATCAGACGCCATTGTGTAAATTGTAATTTCTTTTGCTAGATAAATAGGGAAAGGAGGTTTTCAAACTTCATACATAGGGCATCATAAGGTATTGATAACATTATGTTACTAAGTCAAACCCCTATTGTGTAAATTAAAATAATTTATTAATTAAATAAGGAGCCTGAATAATTGAAATGCACACCATTTTTTTATTAGGTCCATCACGAGTTTGGTTGGGTCGTTAATTTCTCAAAAAAAGAAAAAAAAAAAAAGAAAAGAAAAAAGAAAAAAGAAGAAGAGGTTATTAGCTTGGGTGGATTGAGTTTGAGAAATACCTCAAATTAACCCAATCCATATACACCCTTGCTAAACTAACCAATTACAATCTCCTCCTCCTCCTTTCTTCTTATTATACTACTCTTCTTCTTCCTCCTCCTCTTATTATTATTATTGTTGTTGTTGTTGTTGTAGTAGTATTATTTTATTATTTTGATCTTCCTCCTCTCGTGTTACTTCTTCTCATGTTTACTATTTTATTATTATGTTCCTCATAAATACAAATGTATAAACATGCATGGATACATCATACATGTTGATCCCATAAAATTAACAAAAGTACTATTTATAGGAAACCATATGATTGACAAATCTTTGAGAATTGACGATTAAAGAATTAATTATTGTCTCTAACTTTCCTCCATAATTAGATGATTTATTTGTCTATATGAATTCAATAATGATGAAAAATAGAGAGAGAGTGAGCCCTTTCACTTGGAATTGGAAAATAACGACGAAACCAGGTACTAAAGTACATCAAGTGACTTTTTCTGTCCCAAAAATAGTGGATTTTTTTTGGCACAATTAAAAAAAAAAAATTATATCCATTTGAATTTTCTTAAGTTTAAAGTTTAAACCTGTTTGTTGAAACGTGAATCCTTCTTAAGAAAATTGTTTCATTATTTTATTAAAGTATGTATCATTTACAAACTCTCACTTTTCTTTTTTTGCCAAATTAAAAACTCAACTTATTTTGGGATGAAGAGTGTACAAATATAAAAAGTCTAAGCCACATACTTTGACACAACTTAAACACGTGGCAAATGGTTATTGAATTATTTTTTACTAAATATTAGTGATGGACTCATCTATAAGTGATGTAATCCTATCATATATTAGCAAATTGTGTCAAAGTGTATAGACAAGTATTATAAATGTGTTTGGATACTGCTTGTTTTACTGCAATTGAAAAATTATTGTTGAAAGTACTGTAGATAAAGGTAAAAGTTAGTTGAAATAGTATAGTGAGGCCCATGAATAATGTCAAAAAGTGCAGTGGGACCATGAATAGTAGTAAAAATAAGCTGAATAATGAAATAATTTTAATTTTTAATCTTAATTCAAACGCACACTATATGTCCACAGAAGAACTGGTACAAATATGGAGCAATACTTTCAACTTTGCTAGGCACCAGGATGCAGGAATTCATAAAATTTATTAATTAAGCTGACAAACTTGAATAATCTACACATATTTTTTGAACTTCAGCCAGCGTTACTCACTTTAACTAGAAACATTTTTAGGTTTCCCAAAGAAGGTTCTCCTATGTCTTGTGCACATAACAAGCAATAAATGCATTGTTTCAATTAGGTCCATCAATTAATAGACAGAACCTAACTCCAACAGAGTACCATGTCTAAGTCTCCCAAATTGAAGGAGGATTAGGGTTTGTGACAAATTTTATCAAGTACGATGATGACATGATGGCATATCCATATACTCCATATGATTGTTGGGCACGTATGGATCATGTGGATAATCAAAACTAGCTGGAAAATATGGGAGTCTAGAAAGTGGGTCAAGGTCTTGTGAAGCACATAAGTAAGGCATGCCACAGCAATTACCACTAATATTTTCACAAGGTTTTGGAATCATGGATGATAATGGATTCTCATCATAATGTGGTGCTGTGATACTTGGACCAATAAGTTTATTACCAATATAATGCTGTGTTGCTCCACCAGTGCTGAAATTTTGAAGTTCTTGATTAGGATCAAATTTTTCATGAGGTTGATAGCCTAGTGACCATAGTGGATCATAAAAAGAAGAATTCGATGGTGCTGCCATTGGGGGCGGGGTTGGAAATTGAACCAAATTGGCACCATAATTGGTTTGGTCTAATTTAAGATCACCATGATCAAAGCCATGCAACATTGGGGTTGGAGTGGGAAGGTACAGTTGGTCTTGTTGAGAGCTTAGGGTCCAATTAGGGTTTGCGTTTAGAGAGAAAAAACCTTCCTCAGAGTTACCGTTATAGTGCATATCAGGAGAGGTGGTTATGGCATGAACATTATGAGAAATCAACTTCTTCTTAATGCTTGAATTCCAAAAGTTCTTAACCTCATTATCTGTTCTTCCTGGTAATTGTTTGGCTATCTGAGCCCACCTGTCCAAAAAAGAAAAAGGTCCCTCTTGCATGAAAAAAAAAAAAAATGGCATACATGATAAGGATAATATCGATAATAAGAAGAGTAAAAAGAGTAATGATAGAGATATTATAAATTTTACTTGATAAGATTTACTAACTGAGTATCATGTGTTAAATAAAATAAAATAAAAGTAAATAAAAAAAATTCATTTATTACGTTGTTAATATGTCACTCATGATATTTAATTTTCATTTTTTTTTTTTTTGAATCAGTAATAATATAAGCACTTTTGGAAAAGAAGAAGAAGAAGAAGGTACTTGTTTCCTAGAATGCCCTGGAGTTCAATGATGAGGGCAGCTTCTTGGGGAGAGAAGCTCCCACGTTTTAAGTCAGGTTTGAGATAATTTAACCATCTTAGTCTACAGCTCTTTCCACATCTCTGCAGGCCTGCTTCATAGAACCGTACAAGAAAAAGGACAAAAAGAAGAACAAAGCAAATTTGAGAAATGATAGTAGGAATGTATGAAAGCTAAAGCAAATTTGAGAAACGATAGTAGGGATACATGAAATCTAGTGCAATTGAGAGAGAGAGAGAGAGAGAGAGAGATAACGTTACCAGCAAGTTTTGGGAGAGAGCTCCAGCAACCATGGCCGTAGGCTGTAATGTAGTTGATGAGTTTCTCATCTTCCTCTGGTGACCATAGTCCTCTCTTAACCTTTTGCTTGTTGCAGCATGAGTGATTTCTCATGTTTCTCTCTAAAAGCAGTATTATTGGGGAATAGGTTTATAAAGAGGAAAAAGATCAGAGAGAGAGAGAGAGAGAGAGAGAGAGAGAGAAGAAGAAGAAGAAGAAGAAGAAGAAGAAGAAAAAAAAAAAGAATAAAGAAGGCAGCACTAGGTCTAGAGCTAGCTAGAAAAAGTCACATTACACCTAAAAGAACAAAAAAACAAAAGTGAAAGAGGAACTATCAGAAGATTAGAACAGAGAAATGGGTGATTTGGAAGTGTGAGTACTCAGTACAGTGAAGTTACGAATTTGATGTAAGAGTTGTACCATGGTGGCCCAGTTAGGGTATGTAGCGAAGAGCTATATTGCTTCTTTCGTTATTTCAGAGTTGGACTTGCTTTACTTGTCACACGTGCAATGTATGATTCTTGATCAAGTAAACATTTTTTTTTTTGGATGAAAATATGTGATTGTAGACCATTTACCCTCTAGCTTAGACTTACTGAGAATGGGCATTGGGCAATAATGAGGTTTTGAGCTGATAGTTAATCGGTTCTGATTGAATGGGAGTGGTGGTACAGTCTTAATCATGAATTCATGAATCATGATTGCATATTGAACCAAAAAATTCTCGAAAATTTTTCTTGAGTGAAAAAGGGTTCTCAAGCGCAGTCTTTAATTTGGCTCAATGCTAACTAGGTACTTGGGAATGAAGTAGATTTCACTGCATAGAGAAGAACAATAATTTTATGTCATATCATGTTATATATTATTCTATATATATAATAATTTTGTTGCCTTATTTTACACGTTTATAGATGAATATGTTTTTTATTATCATGTTTCTCAATAATTATTATAAGGTAATTACATTTTTAGATCTTCAGATTGTCAAGTATCGCATTTCTAGAAATTTAGATGCCCCTGTTAATGTGGATTCCTCTAAACAAAATGCAACCTAAGTAAATTCTTAAAAAAAATTATAATAGAATCAGCATATTTCAATCAAAAATTTTTTATTAAAAATTTTAAGAATTATTTTTTTTTCGTTATTTAATTTAAATTATTTTTTGCATTACTATATTTTCTATTAAAAATTTTCAAAAAGTTTGAAATACTCTTACAAAAGTTTTGTAAATTTAAAATACTTCAACTGAAATTCAATTATTAAAATTTTTAAAGATATTTAAATGAAATTTAATTAATTATTTTAACTTAATCAATCATTTACTATAATTTTTATTGTAATAGTTTCAAAAAGTTTAAAAAACTACTTTAATTAAAATTTATTATCCAAATGTTTAAATTTTTTAAAAGTTTTATAATTAATTTAAGATTATTCTAGTAATTTACTATCATATATTTTGTTTTAAGGAAAACTTAGTCTTAAATGAATGCATCGCACACCCTTAGTATGGTGGTCACTTCATAAGTATAAGTGTTTGTATGGTGTGGGGGGTAAGGGTCGGGGTTCAACTTTTCATGAGAGAGTTTCACACACATATACACTTAGATTAGGTTAGAATAGAATTTCTATTTTGTGTATATATATATATATATATATATATAAGCTCTAAAAATTGATAAGGCATATATATGTGATATATATGTGGATAATTCCAAATGTTCCCAAGATTCTTTTTACTTGGGGAAAAAAAGCATTCAAACCCTATATAGGCTTATTATTATTATTATTATTTTATTTTATTTATTGTCTCACATCACTAGTATTAACATCATCATAATTTATAACTATCTCAATTATAAATATTATAATTTCTCAAAAAAGAAAAAAAAAAACATCATCATAATTTATATTTTTGTTACATATTTAAAATTTACAAGTTTAAAGGTGTACTGCAACCACGCTCTTTAATTTATTATTGCTTCCTCCATAGTTAGAGTACTTCTTTTGATGATTGATTCCTTATAATTACATTAACGAATTCCACTCTCTCTAATAATTGAGGCAATGAGATTATCATAGATATGATCTCATAATTCGACTCAATAGTGAGGTCCAGAATACGTTTTAGGGTTTAATATTCTATTTATTCGACAATTCTACTACTACTCGTCTACTCCTACATATTATTTTAGTTTGTCTTTTTGAAAATATCAGAATATTCTCAATACAATAATTTCTGAGAGAAACGCTATCAAATGCAGTCAAAAGAAGATATATTAACCATTTAATGTATCTTTGGCACGTTTATTTCAAGGTTTTAATGTGCACATGGGTTTCAAAATTTCAACAATGCCGGCAAGGAATTCGAATCTAGTACATGTATTGTAGGGCCATGCTAAAAAGATGTGAAGTCTCAGTCAAAAATAGTTCTGTTGGAGGAGGTTATTCCCTTTTCATTTAAGTACTTTCTTTTTAACTTTAAGTAATAAATACGTTGCTTTGGTAATTTTCATCCACTGCTGCTTGATTTTGTGCTTCGATTGATGGATGGGATTGGCAAAAATCAGCAGCAGTACGGGTGAGAATGTTGATAGATGGGATCAGGTGGATTAATATTCTTTAAATTTTTTAGGGTAATTTCATACTGCAGAGTTTTTTTAGAATCATATGAATTCATTGTAGAATAAATGGATTATTTTATCATGTGGTTAATAATTTAAATAGGTATACATATAGTACTAGTTTTTTTTTTTTTTGAGAAACAGATCCATAAAAAAACAAAGGAGAAACAAGCAAATACAGCAATTACATAGCATCCATTCGGTTTACATCAGACACACAAGGAGGAATCTCTTCAAGCCAGGCCATATCTGTGTCAACATGAATAGCATTGCATTGCGGGCCAGAGTGTGAGCAACTTGGTTTGCCTCTGTGTGTGATGGAATTCACAGCTTTTCATGGCCTTTGACAAAAGCTTCACGTGATAGTACTAGTTAATGTTTATTTAAATGTTAATGATGTGACAAAATCCAATTCATCTATATTACAATAGATAATTATGGTTTTAAGAACTATAAAATAGAAATATTACTCTTAAAAATTTTAAGGATCATTATCTTGGATTAGATGATGATCAATGATGATTTTCATAACTAAAGATTTAAAAAGATAATGTACCAAAGAAGGAAATTTAGGATCGGCGTTCTTGCTAAATTAATAGAAAGACTTAGATTTACATGCATGGATGAAGAACAACAAAGGTGAAATTAATGAAGAACTCTCTTCTTAGTCATGTTAACTTATGCTTGATGTTAAGGATAATATATGCATGTATACTTTCTAAGTTTCCCCAGTACCAAGGATCGAAGATAATGATGTTTATAATGAAAGATTTTATATATAGATATCTCTTAGGTTTTTTACTTTAGGTTGGCAAATCATGAGCAAAAAGTGTATTGTTTTAGTAATTTTAAAGTCTTTAAGTGTTGTCAAGATTGCTGCCCAGGTACTGGAGTTTACCGTGCAAAAGTGTGCTGCTTGACACCAACTCGACCAATCAAGAAGCTTAGATCTCACCAAATTGAGCTGTATTTTCACAGATCGAAACTCGTGATTTTAGAAACGTTCATTTAGTTCATTTAGCCCATTCAGTGATTAGGGTCTCATGCAAACAAGCCAAATGTATTTAAGCAAGTCCTAATACACATCCAAAAGAATTTTGGAGTTGCTCTCTTATTATAAATCTAAGGTTCTGTGCTTTCTGCTCTCAAAAGCTTCTACAGAGATCATTCAAAGCACAATCTAAATTGGTGGATTTATTCAAGAAATAGATCTAAATCTTCAAGTGAATTATTCAAGTTGTGAACTAGAGATTCACGTTGCAATATCTCCATACCTAAGTAAGTCTATGGACTCTGAATTGCATTTCGAAAGGTTTGTAAATTTAATTTTACTAAGAATAGTGTTATTTAGTTATTGTAAAACTTTTAATTAATTGGTGGATTTATTTCACCTTAGGATTGTATAGGTTAAATCCCTCCAGGAATTTTACTATGTAATTTTTATTTCATTGGTTGCCATATTGTTGTGTACTGCTTTATTTCTGCATTATATGCTTGACTTTATTAATATTGGTGATTATTTCGTTACCAAAAAATAATATATAATTAATCTAACTAAAAACTTGGCCTCAAAACTGGTTAACAACACACACACACACACACATATATATATATATATATATATATAGGGTTTGGTTCAAGTTACACCTGGTGTAACTTTAATTAATATTACACAACTCAATATTTTTTAATTGAATGCAAATTTTGACAAATCCACCGTTAGATTACATTATCTTTGTATGTTATCCATATTTGCAAAATTTCAAGGTAATCAAAGATCAATAGTCATGTCAACAATCAATTATTTAAATTCAAGTTTTTGTAGTTTGAAATAATGCATAAAAGTTGAGTTTATAGATTGAATGGTAAATTACACTTGATCATCATGAAAATTGACATGCATATTAAGAACATATAAAACATGTAATTCAATGGTTAGATTTTCATTACATGAATTTAATAATAAATTATTGGGTAGTGTAACATTGTTTAGAGTTACACCAAGTGCAATTTGAACCCAACCCATATATATATATATATATATATATATATATATAAATATATATCAATAATCACATAAATTCATGATAGAATAAATGGAATAACGTAGCACATCTACCAAACATTTAAGGTCTATTATTTTGCTACTCTAGAACTGGTTGACTTGGAAGTATTACATGTGCAATAGGTGTAGTCTTGATATGAAGAATGGTAATTAATTGAAGATGAAAATGATATTGATGATGATGACAATATATGGTTAATGAACTTATTCTAAGAACGGTCATGGAAATGATTCCTATAAAAGTTAAATTAAAAATGTCCCAATTTCGTGGGTTCCAGTTAGCTTAATTGGTAAAATCTTTGATTATTGAATAAGAGATTTTGGGTTCAATTCTCGTCTACACTAAAAATTGATTGGTGTCTTTGTCTGATGATAAAGAGCAATCATCAGGAAAGAGTAATCATCAGGAGCGGATACCATAAGTTGAAACTTTCTAAAAACAAGAACGTTCCAATTTCTTCTCAAAAGAAAAAGAAAGTCCCAATTTTATTTATTTTCAGAGTAAAAGATATAGGATTGTAAATGAACCAAACTGTTTACGAATAACTCGAGATCGGCTCAAGAAAAAACCTTTTATGTTCATTTGTTTAGAAAAAAAAAACCAAATTCAAGCCTTAAGTTTAGGCTTGATTATTAAACAAGTTAAACTCAAACATAATAACACGTTCAAGAACATACTCGTGAACATGAGGACTCGATTTAACAATATATATATATATATATAATTTTGATATGTATATTTGTCAAATTGAATTATATAAATTTATCAATAGGTTCATATGATGTTAATTTATTACTTGTATCTTATTAATGATATAAAAAGTATATTCGTAGTAAACGTTTATAGAATTGTGAATAGGTAAAACATTTTAGTCAAGGTTACACAATATATAGAAGAATAATAAATTAATCAAGTAGCTTGTTAATAAGTTCAAGTTTATTTGATAAGAAAATGAGCTAAACTTGAATATAAAATATTGTTTGCTGATAAGTTAAACCTTGGCTTAAAAAAAAAAAAAAAAAAGGTAAATGAGCAAAATTGAATTTCTAATATTCGGCTCATTTATAGGGTGTAGCACTAAAAAGAAGGCCCTAATCAATTAATATAACTTACAATTACAAATAGATTTATACAAAAGTATGGCAATTTCTGTGTGTATTTGTTTATGTGATTATGTCTAATTTTGTTAACAAGTCATATATACAATCCAAGTGACGAAAAAAAATCATATACAATATCCAGTGATATGAATCTATAATATTTCCTGGAGTGTCGCTTAAGTTACATAATTCAACTGAAGTATTATTTTGAATTGACATATGACTAGACGAGGACTAATGAAATGATTTACTGAGACGTCGGTATTAGAAGTGTTGCACAAATTCACTCGGTTCCCTTTTTAGTTTTTTGGTTCTTTGGACCTGAAAATATGATTTTTTATATCAGGCTTTGGTGTCAAAGAATAATTAAGCCTAATGACTTAATTCAATAGTGACAATTCCAACGTGGCAAACAGCCAAACTTTAGAGAATTCGCGTTTGTTAAATAGTATAATGATCAAATTTTGTCTAATCAACTCTAAAATACACAAACATCAGCTTATGTATTAATTGTGCAAAAATATTTTTCTTATAATACTTGTGCAAAACTATAGAAGCATTGTTATTGTGTATTTCAGTTTTTTCTTTTTTCTTTGTGTTTCTTGAGGATGAAAGAAAATAGTGGATATTGATTGTGGTGTGTGAAGAGAGAGAAATAATTAATTTTTTTTATATTTTGATTAAATTGAGTTTAGAATAAATATTAAATAATCTGATATTGATGTTTTAAAAAAATGATTAGGTAAAATAGAAAAAATAGATTCTTATATTAAAATAGACATTAATTTTTGCATAAGTAGACGTATAAATGGCCTAAGTTCATTGAAAATGTATTTCACAAAGTGTTCCGGACAAAGCACTTTACTAAAGGTACTTACGGGGGGACAATGTTACAGGGTAGAGAATCTTATGAAGAGCAGAATTTCTGTGCTGCATGTAATTTGAAAAGCAATATCCTTGAAAAGTGCCTTAACATTTTCTTGAACTTTCAGATATCATATAGTACTGAAATAAAATAACTGTTTTTGGACTCATCTTGCTTGGCTGGTATTGAAGTGAATATATACTCCTAATTAAAAGCTTGACTTATTTTCAAGGATGTAATGTGCTAAAGTGGAAATCTATTTTTTTGCATTGTCTAACTATAGTTGAAGCTGATTTAAATTTACATTAGCCACATCACTTTATATAAGACAATTATTATATGGATCTTTGCTAGGGTTTTGTGAAAGTTCCAAGGAATATATGAAACAAAGTATTTGCCAACATGATCAAGGTGGTTTCTGATTTAAGGGATGCTGCAAAACTCCACCCAAAAACTACAAATTACAAAATACATTCATATGCCTCGAAACTTTTGTTGGGGATGGCCTCAAAAGCCCTCTTAGGGACTATAAAGTTGATCAGGTTTTTTTTATTTTTTTATTTTTTAGTTACTGAGATGTTGATCAGGTTTTACTTGGGTGTTGTTGCTGGAGCCAGTGAAGCACTAATATTTGGTGTTCCATCATTGTCAATGTCACTGAAATTGTGACTTGATAAGTAATTCTTTGGTGAAATAATCTGTTGCAGGAAGAAGGATAAAAGTCAGGAAAATGATTTTAAGGATGCAGTTTCTGTCTGTATAGAGATTCCATCTTCCCTACGACAAACAAGCTCGGCATCTCTAAAGAATAAAGTGTTAAGAAAATAGGTTGTTAACTTGTATCTAATTGAAAGTTTGTTTTGAAAAACGATAGTAATGCTCACTGAAGTTTGACCAGGTGTTTTGCAAAATATAATACTGGCCATAGTAAAGCACTAGAATTGCTCTCTTCAATGAATGACTAGTTTTTTATTTACCATTGTGGTTATTGTTGTTTTCACTCTATAGGTATATGTGGGGTATATTTTCATTGGGCATATCCAATTGTAGTTAAGGTGAAGTTGAAGCTAGCATATCTTTTGGGATTGCTGTCGAAGGTTATGAGGAGGGAGAACCATGTAGGGTATAGGATTGAGGAAGCTCCAAAGTTATTAATAATAGATGCAGCCTTTATTATTCTCCGTCTGAACAACAAGTGCAATTAGGAAGAGTAAAAAATAAGGGTGCATTTGGTTCTAGATTCTCACATTTATTGAGATTTGAAAAAACACCCTAATAATCCAAAAAAGAAAGAGAATTGAAAACCCACCAAATTAAAATCTCTTTAAAATGCTTCTGGTATGTTAAGTCGTTTCAATGAAGTGTTCTTTGGTCATATGTATATCAGACGACTTGGTGACTTAAGATGACATGAGCAGTATCATGTTGAAAGCCTTATATGTTAAGATGGCCACTATTGGTTCCTGGAGAAAAAATAGGTTGTACTGCGTATAGCAGCCAATGAAAAATGTTGAGCAATGTCTATTTCACACACTTACACACATTCACCACTTTTGCACAAAAACCATGACTTGAAGTTGCGAACTCTAAGTTAAAAATTGTGACTTACAATTGAACAATGTTAGGACTACAAAAAATAACACAGTTTTTATTACAACTTGTCATATGACGAGTTGTGAGTGGTGGAAATGTGAAACACACATGAACTTATAACTTTTTCTCTACTACTCACAACTTGCCTTGTGACAAGTTGTGTCAAAAGTCGTCTTATTTTTTGTGATCTTAGCATTTTCCTTCACAATTTCAGTTCAAATAAATGAATGTGCGCCATAGAAATTTCCCAAAAATTACTATATTTCAATGCTACTCTGGAAATTGGCATCATCTGTCAAGCATTTAGAAGAAGCCTACATAGTTTGTAGTAGCAATGTCATCAGGGTAAGGCTTAATTTTATTTATAGACTTTTCACTACTCTTGGTGCATGTGAGGTATATATGCGAATCTAAGATTATATTCTATTGCTATTCTTTGCACTTAGAGTATTCACAATGATGGTTGTATAATAGTTAAATTGCTATTATACCAACCAAAACACTACAAAGAAGGCCACATTAATGTTGGTATAGTTAAAAAAGATTTGCAAATGAGCTACAAGATGGTAGCTCATTGCAGCTACCAAGTTATAAAAAAAAAAAATCAATTCTTTATTCCGTTTCTCTCTCTTCTTCTCTTAAAATATTTTTCTCTCTTTCTTCCCTCTTCAGCTTTCCCATTTTTTTTTTCCCTCTCTTTTTCTAATTCAAATTATCAAACTAAAACTCAAACTTTGTCAACAAAATGTGAGTTCATGACAGTTGAGATCGGCACAAAGTGGGCTTGTGGTGGTAGTTGAGATTGGTGATGGTGGAGTTTTAGGTTACAATGGCTACTGCCTGCCACTCCTCTTCCCTTTCTTCTATTTTTTTTTTTTGAATTTCTTTTGCTATGGCTGAAAATTTCTCTCTTTCCTATTGTGTTTGATTATTTGTTGCTTTGGGTTTAGGTTTGAAAGGTGGGTGGGTTTCGATTTGTGGCGGTGGTGATTGATGGTGGGTTTCAATTTATGGTGAGGATGGGGGTGGGTTTTGGTTTGTGGTGGGTTTTGATTTGTGGCATTGGTGGGTAATTTGCTTGATGGGTTTTTCTAGGTTGTGCAGTGGGCGGTGGCTATGTCTAGGTTGAATAGGTGGTTGTGACTTGAGGGTTTGTGATTTGGTTTTGATTGTGGGTGGTAGTGGTGGTGGTTATTTTGGGTTTGCTAGTATTGATGGTGGCTTATGATGATTGTGATTTTGGTGTTTGCTCCCCTAAATGAGTCAAAATTTTGAGGGAAAAATTTAATTCATTGGAGTCCAAGTATCACATTGGCCCCCCTGCCCCAAATGTCTCCCCAACGCCCGCGGGTAGCTTTATTTCCAACAAGCAAGCTTTTGTTTCATTTGACACTCCTCTATTAATTCCCGATTTTCACGCTTGGAGTGTAATGAAAAGTCAGTTTAATTCTGATATAATGGCATTTGGAGGCATCCTTCTCCAAAAAGTCCAATTTCTTTTTCTCTTACCTACTCTCAAGACATGGCTGTCACCCCACCACCATTCTTGTACATATTCACTAACATATAATATTCCCACATATATTAATTTTTGTTCGCTAGTACCATGAGTGCTAAAGTTGAAGTTAGCATAATTTTCTATTAAATAGTAGAAAAAAAAATAATCTTTTATCATAAAATATTTTAAAAAAATTAGGGTAAAATACTATTTTGGTTCCTAAATTTTGCCAAAAGTTTGTTTTTCGTCCCTAAAATTTAAGAAGTTTATTTTTCATACCTAAATTATTAAAAAGTTCATTTTTTTGTCCCTAAATTATTAAAAATATTTTATTTATAATATCCTTCAACTTTACCAAAAGTTTGTTTGTTTTTTTTTAATTTTTAATTTTATTTATCTCTAAACTATTGAAAAAAAGTTCTTTTTTTTTATCCCTATTTTTGTCTCTAAAGTCTAAACTATTAAAAAAATTCTTTACAAAATTTAGGGATAAAAAAGAGTTTTTAAAGTTTAGGGACAAAAAATAAACTTTTCGTAAAGTTTAGGGACCAAAATAGTATTTTACCCAAAAAATTATTTCCTATGCTCTTCTTGTTTTATACAACTTTAGTAGAAAAAAAAAAAAAAAAATTCTTAATCGGTAAAAACTTTAGGATAAACCAAGAAATAAGAGATTGAATCTTCAAGCAAGATTACTCTTTTATTTAGATGTTTTGTTAGAGCTGCCTTTGAGTAACCCTAGCCCCTAGCACAAACTCCCTGATTTACTATATGAGCTGAGCCATATAGTTGTTTTAAACCTTGCACAATTGATTCTATCTTGAACTGATTATCTAACTTTGTGGATTAGTATCTAAGGTTTCTATGATTTGAAATAAACCTTACACAATTAATTCTATCTTGAAGCGATTATTTGACTTTGTGGATTAGGGTCTAAGGTTTGTAAACACCTAACTTAGCCACACTATTGAAATAAGCACAATTAACAACTGAGAATGAAATATCCTCAATAATTAAATTGGCCTTCTTCACTAAGCTAGAGTGCTTACTTGAGAACCACTAAATTGATATAAAGCATCTCGATGTAAACTATCGCAATATCAGCCATCTCGATATAAGGCACATTTGAATAATTTATCTCGATTAAAACTAATTCACAGAAAATTAAAGTATCCAAGCCTACTAGAATGCATTAACACAAAATTACTTAGAATTAAACAGTAAATCAGATCAAACTACAATTAACAACAACAGATTGCATCAAACTTATATACATGATTGAAATCACAAGTACATATACACAAGGAAATATAAACTTACAAGCATAAGACAATGAAGATCTTCTACAAGTCTAAAGAATTAATTGATTGCAGGTTACAAACTTAAGAATCTTACTACTGATCTCTAAAAGTGCTCTGTTTGTACTATGAATAAATTCTCAGGTGTGTTTGATTGATTGTTGTTGAAGGGTTTTTTTTTGGTAGCATCAGGTCATCTATTTATACTTGATGTGCTAACAGTTATAACGCTAAGTGTCTTTCTCTAATGAGTTTGCCAGGCTATGTCGTCCCACGTTTGCAAGAATTTAGGTTGCTTGCAAAGCTTGAATTATTGTTCATATTCTCAATCACATTTGTTAGGTTATAAATGTTTAGAACAATTGGTAAATTGAAAACATAAACTTATCTAAGTATAGATCATAGAGTTTATAAGTCACATTAGACAATGCTCAAGGTGTTGCAAGTCAGAATACAAGAACAAAGAAACTGTAAGTTTAGGAATTGTGAATCCGCAAAATGTAAATTAAAGCCCATTAGTTATTAGGGTTTCGGATCTACTTCATTAAGTATACAAAGAAAACCCTAAGGCATGTTTTGAAAAGACTTTAGAGTTGTTCTTTTGAGATCTAAAAGGTTTTGTGCTTTCTCCTTTCAAAGTTACTATTGGAAATCAATCTACATATAATCTGAATCGGTAGATTTGAAGTTACTGCTAAATTGTGATCAAAGGTGTGGATCTAAACCTTCAAGAGTAGTTTTGGAGTTGTAGAATAAAGGTCTACATTGGAGATCTAAAGTATGAATTGGAGGTTCATGTTGGAGTAGATCCATATAAAAGAAGTTTTGAGGGTTTTAGAGTTAAGTTTGATAATCACAGTTAAGTTTACTATGATCTAAATATTCTTGATTGTATACTTCTATTTGATAGTGAATTGTTCTTCTTGAGATTAAGTTCTCCTAGATTTTTACCTTGAAATTGGTTTGTTTCATTGGTTTTTTTGAGTCATCATATCTTGTGTTATTTAGTTTTCCGCTACATGATATGTTTGATCTAGCTATGTTTAACTTAAGGCATGCTTAATTGGCCTAATTAATAACTTGGCCTTAAAACTTGTTAAACATTGTTTATTCAGGGGTCTAAAAATTAACAACATTCTACCCCCATTTGTTCAAGTTCTATCTTCAGTCCAAACTCAAGACTTACCACCAGTCACATTGTCACTCCAATTCTAAATTTGAATAAAAATCCTATCACACCCTTAAGTGTAACACTTTCTACTCCATCTACAGTATCTCATGCGTCTTTTTTCTTCTCATTACACAAATACAAGTTGCTCCACAATTTTGGTAGTTAAAAAAAAATTTTTGATATTAAAGAACGGCACAAATCAAAATTAAACGTTTCACTTACTGACTAGACTATCATATAACTGTAGTCGCATGAAAATTATACAGTATGCGTGTGTTTGCCTAAGAATTATTAGGCGTTTTGTGTTTTTTTGGTTGGGTCCCACAGCACTGCTCATGACCTAGCCAAATTTCAAAAAACGCGCATAAGCAAGTCAGCTGTGGGTCCTATAGTACTATTTATAATTTAAAAATTATTTTACTACAGTGTTTTTAGCAATAAGTTTTCAGTTTTCAACAAAATAAGTAGTATTCAAACATACCCTATATATCATAAAAAATTAAATTCATAAATATTAAAGATGGGCTTAGACTAAAGTAAAGCCCAAATTACTGTATTATAAGAAAAGCCCAAACCATGGACAGGTACGTACTACTAACGGTTACTTTAAGTTCACCCGAAAGCACGTGAGTAGCACGCCAGAGTTAGCATTTGTAGCAAAGAAACACGTGGGAATTGGAACGTGGAGACCCAATCAGCCCAAAAGTTTTAGTACTTGGTTGGTGACATTTCATTTGTATTTGTGGCCACATTAGCCCAATGAATATGTGGCCCAAAAGATACAAGTCTCTTAACCCGGCTTCCTAAAACTTGTTTTCAAAACGAAGAAGAAGGCATACTATTTGAATCAAGAGCCCGTTATCATTTGCACCACTTGACGTATTTGAATGTTTTTTCAAGGATTAAAGAGCGGTTAGAGCAATCAATAAGAATTTGTATAATAGAAACTCTTAGCCAACTAAGTACAAAATTTACTCATATTAGATCATGCAAAATTATGTAAAAATATATGATTAATACAAAAACAGTGTAAAAATACATGATTATACTAGCTAGCACTATTCATTTTGCGTTACATGCTTACACTAGCACTATTAATTTTGCATTTAATTTTTATTCTTTTTTTTTTTTTTTTTACACATTTTGAGGATGAAGGAAAGGAGTGAATGGTGGTTGTTGTGTGTGAAGAAAAAGAAACAACTAAAAAAATCAATAAAAATTTTATATTTAAGTAAAATCTAATGTAAAATAAATAATTTGATGTACGGTATTTTAAAAAGTATGTAAAATAGAAAAAATATGTTCTTATGTTAAAATAAACATGAATTTTTGCTAATATCCATCTTACATAAAAGTAGATCTCATAAGTGTGTCATTCACCCCATAGAGATGTTATGCGCAACTATTATACAAAATCCCACATTGTCTTTCAAATGGTACTATTGTTTACCAACATCCTAGGTTTTTTTGTTAAAATAGTTTTCTTGTTCTTTTAACTACAAAATATTAAATATATAGTAGAATTCTTAAAATCTTATTTATAAATTACAAGATAAGTGCATTAGTCAAGAACCTTGTAACTTAACTAATTGATATGTTTTTGTGTTTTCAATTGTGATATTTATGATTCAAATTCTTCTCTCAATTATCAAATTATGAATAAATAAATAAATAAGTAATTAAAATTTTTCCACCTTTTTAATATTTAAAAATATTGAATGGTACTATTTTGGTACCCATTTAAAGGACAAAATGGGCTTTTGCCCTTTTCCACAAAACTAATTAGCCTTTTGCCCTTCTTCCCAAATTAAATAGGGAAATGCCCCTCTTTTGAAACTCGACTTTCTCAAAATCGAGTTAAAAAAAAAAAAATTCTAAAGCCCTATAGTGACGTTTTTAAGGACCTATAGTGACGTTTAAAGAATCTATAGTGACGTTTTATAACTTGATATTCACAAAATCGAGTTATAGGCAATAAAATTGCCTATAACTCGATTTTATGGATATTAAGTTACGAAACACCACTATAGGTCCTTAAAAACGTCACTATAGGTCCTTAAAAACGTCACTATAGGGTTTAACTCGATTTTGAAAAAGTCGAGTTTCAAAAGAGGGGCATTTCCCTATTTAGTTTGGGAAGAAGGGCAAAAGGCTAATTAGTTTTGTGGAAAAGGGCAGAAGCCCATTTTGTCCCCCATTTAAATTTAGAGTGTTGATGGTACTAGCTAGTCCACCACATGCAGCCCGACATCGACCCAAATCAGGAAATTTCAATTTTCAAATATACCCCCATGGCCCTATCCCTTTCTCTCACTCTCACACTCACTCACTGTGTGTAGGGTTTTAGCAGAACCAACTCAATTGACCATTTTTCAAACACAACAATGGCGTCATAGTTGTGGACCACGTTTACTTCGTGTTGGTCATAGTTGGACTGCTTGGTACATCATTTTCTATATCAGGACTAGGGGCAGAGATTGTTAGGAGTTTTCCTCCCACTTGATTGTTAAGCTAGTACGGTTTTATGAATTTTTCTTAGCTGAGAAAGTTGTGAACAAAACTATGTTGGATTTGCACGTTGCTAATGCACTTTCTCATGTGAACAGCAAGGCAACCAAGGGTGGGAGGAGAGTCATTGCTCGAAGAATAGCAAAGGGCTGGTCAAGAATTACGGCTTAGCATCCTTGCCTCTGGTTCGAATCAAACCAAGTCTCTGAATAAGCTTGCCGGACTTCATGGTTAGACTGTGAATTGGAATGAATCTTTGCCTTTTGTGGTGGATTAGTGTATCCTTAAGGTCTAGAAGACCTTTGAATACAAATCGTATAATCTCTTTTCTTCTATTGAACTTGAAGTGTAAAACATTCAGATTCTGTTATTCTCCGTATTTGCCTCCAAGAATTTTTTTGGTTTGTTACTTAAGGCTTGGTTATGCTGAAGTTTGTAGTTACAATGCCTGTAAATTTCAGTTTTATTATATGTGATTTTGGTTTAACGTCTATCCATTGTAAGAACAAGAAACAAAGGAAAAATATAAGGGTCCATGGAAGGTTTAAGAAAGAAAAAAAAGAAAAAAGAAAGAAACAATTGCTTGGGTTGTTTAATTGTTTTCTGTCTAGCTCATATTGTTTGTAAAGCAAGTTTTGTATGTATATGGTGGCTTGTGCTGTGCAAATAAAGAGAGGGAATTTCATGTAAGCTTAGCAGGATATTGTCCAAGGTTGTCTTTAGAAATTTTTTCAAGATTAAGGGTATTTAAAATCACGACACAGATCTCATTCAGTCATTGTATAGAGCAGTGTATGTGTTGAACTCAAAAGTCTTTTATTTTTGGACAATTATTTTGATTTATATTTTACTATTGATGTAAGATTTATATTGTAGATTAAACAAATGAAAATTGTACAATATTGTACACATTTGCATAAAATAAACATTGTACTAATATTCCACATATATATAAATATATATATATATATATATTTTTTTTTTGGTTTTGGTATGCATTTTTGGGGAGCAAGGTGAGGAACTGGCTAAAATAAACATCAATTCTTAGCTTTGACTAAAGAGAAAAATGACAATATTTAATTTTAAGTTAATATTTTGAGTAATATTATACGTCTACAATATTTTCATAATAATTTCTAACAAATTTTAAGTAATAGATTGTTAATAATTTTTATTTTGATTCACCACTGATATTACTTTTTAAGTCATTGATAACAACTTGACACATACGATTTATTATTAAAATATTGTGAACATAATATTACTAAAAAATTTTAGAAGGTTTTGAGTTACCAATAATTGGTTACAAGGAGAAAGAAGAACGTCCCCACTTTGATCAACGACAAATAGTTTTAGCTATTTAGTGAATTATTCTATGTAATGAAAGAGGTAAGATTCAAGTTAGCTCAAATAGTAAAGTCTCTTACTATCGAATAAGAGATTTGTATTTGAATATTGCTTATACTAAAAACTGAATAATGTCTTAGTCTGATTATAAAGAGTAATTATTATGAAGCAAACGCTATAGGTTTAAATTCTATATAAAATATCTAAAAAAATTTTATTTTAAAAAAAGGGTACAAGTAGGGGTGACAATTCGTGTTCGCATGTCGGGTTCGTGTTGTGAAAACTCATGAGTATTCGACTATATAGGTCAACCCTAACCCGACATATTTATTAAACGGGTCAAAATTCCTCAATCCTAACACAACCCATTTATTAAACGGGTCAGTCGTGTTGACCTGTTTATCAGATTTATCGAAACGAAAAAAAAAAATGATAATTTTAGCATTAACCAAGTTGATATGAATTATAAAAAAACAAAAAAAAACAATATTTTTAATATGTACAAGCATGTGATTGGTGAAGGAGATGCACTAACTCCATTATAAAAACTATCTTCCCTTCCTCGATGGGCGAATAATCATATTGCAAATTGAACTTTACTAATTTTGAACTCTTTGGTTGAGTGTTTTGCTAACCACATCTTTTGAGAGGCTAATTTTTTTGCCCATAATATATTGTTTAATTGGCACTTTTGTTTGAAACTGAGGGAATGATTCCCATTGATCTCTTTATTATTACTAGATTTTTGCCTTAGGCCACAATGTAGAGAAGGGTCAGATTCCCTCTTGTAATTATTATTATTATTATTATTTAAGATAGTTTCAATCTATGACGTCTACTCCTGATGATAGCTCTTTATTGTCAAACTAAAGCACCAATCAGTTTTTAGTGTAAGCAGAGATTGAATCTCAGATGTCTTATTCAACCATCAGAGACTTTATCAGTTTA
This sequence comes from Quercus lobata, assembly GCF_001633185.2. Taxonomy (NCBI): domain Eukaryota; kingdom Viridiplantae; phylum Streptophyta; class Magnoliopsida; order Fagales; family Fagaceae; genus Quercus; species Quercus lobata. The sequence goes on along the minus strand of NC_044908.1, from coordinate 10,405,572 downwards.
GCTAACTAGAACCCACTATTATTATTATTATTTGATTTTCTTCTTTGTTTCAATGAATGATGTTTGTTCAGAAAATAAATAAATAAATAAAAATTGTGTTAACTCATCAAAAGCAGTTTATTGATACAATCAAATTTCGTTATGAGTAGATTCAAGATTCAAATCCTATATATATAAAACAAAATCCCATATCTTTGACTTATTGTAAAAATTGACATATATATACATATAAAATAAAATCGTGCTATCTCAATCAAAATTTTTTTTTTTTTTTTAATTTGATTTCAAATTCTTTAAAGTTATATTTGGAATAATTGAAGCCATAAAATGAGGGGTTGAAGAATAATTGTAAATATAAAGTACTTGATATATGCATGGATTTGAGAATATAAAGCTTTGTTGTAATACAAATACTTCTAATATTATGAACTTGAAATAAATTTACATCCTATAATTTTAAATAGAAATATTAATAAAAATTTAAATTCATCTATAATCCATATAATACAAATTTAAATCCTATAATTTTATATTGACATATTAATAAATTTTTTTTTTGAGAGAAATATATTAATAAAAGTTTAAAACTATAATCCACATAAGAAAATTTAAAATATATTTATAATTTTCTTTTAATTTTCATTCCATACTTTATTCACAAATTAAACTAAAAATTGAAATTGAAATTTTCTCTTCAAAGTTCAAATACTTTCATATAAACGAAATGACTAAAAAGTATAGGGAAAAGATATGGAATAAATTTTGTACTTGTAGCAACTCGAGAACGTTAATATTTTTTAAAATTCTTTTTTTTAATCATGATAATAATTATTTCATGCATCAAATATATGCATATTCTCTTTTATAGTGCGTGAACTCTATAATCAGATGGGATTTATCCGTGAAAGAGATGACACATATGTCCAATATATAAGATATACATTCTCATGCCGAGAAGGATAAAGATTGAGGTTCATACTTGAAATTTTAATTATGAACATAGGGATAAGAATGGAATCAATGGTTGATGGCCCATTTCCTACCACCAAAATAAGGTACTTTAATCATTGAGCTTATAACAATGATACTATATTGTACCTGCTATCAACATATTAACCCTATGAAATGTTGAAGTTTTTATTTTGTGTTAAAAAAATATATATATAGAAAAAATAAGCATTCTACAAAATAATGATTTATTTTCATGTTCCATTATCCTATTAGACTACTGAGTGCATTTGGGAGGGCTTATTTTCATTGGTTTCACTACAAAAAAATTGGACTATTGTGGCTAGCCAAAATTGCTGCTAAAAGTCCATTTGGCCTATTGCGGCGGATGCTATTGTGGCGGTAACAAAAAACGCCGCTATAAATGCACCTTTTAGTGGGTTTTTTGTGGCGGGCAGAAAAACACCTCCATATGAGATTAGAATTCGTGTCAATTGACTTTTAGCGACGGGTTATGCCCACCGGTATTGTGTCCACCTTTAGCGGGTGGGCAAAAGGCACCGCTATAGGGAACCAATTAAAACGGGCTCATTGCACTTTTAGTGGCGGGGAAAAATGTCGCTATATGTTCCAAAGTATTTAAATAAATCCTTCAACACTTTTGCAAGAAGATGCCCTTGGTACACTTTTGCAAGAAGAACTAGTAGTCCCAACTCCACACCTGCTGGTAATAGTATACTTAGTAGTGGTCACTTGTTCTAGCTTAACATTGGGAGGTATGGTTGGAGGCGGTGGGGGTAAAGGTGGTGGTGGCCCACCAGCTTCCTCAGAACCACCTAATTTCTCCATCTAGGCTAGGGTCCTGCATGCCAAATTTGCAAGAAAATTATAATCAAGAAAAAGAATGCAAATAAATAAAATTGAATTAGTTGTTTTATGTTTAAAAGTTAGCATGCCAATTTCTAAAGGCTTACTAAAATTTGTAATATCGGTCCAACATTTTTCTATAATTGGCTAGAATTAAATAAGAATAGAAACAATTCAACAGAAACAAAATGAATTAAACAAGTATCCAATATGTTTCTGTTTGCAGGCTCAAATATAAAATATTAGCAATTCACTAGCTATTTCAGATTGGAACTTTTTAAGTTCCAACTTCTAAAACAGTGGCTCTGCTTACCAGAAGCCTGCAACCAAATTACATGCATAGGAAGTAATTCTTTAGTATTTTTTTTTTTTGGTTGATAAATTTGATAGTTATGAGAGAGAAAGAATTTAAATCCTAAACGTTTCCATTTAAAACAATAGAAGACGCTAGTTAAGCAAAATACTTTGATTAAAAAATTTGAAGTTTCATTATGAGGTTATACCTGCAAAGTTGACTAGTTGAAAGATGACTAAAACTGCAAGCAGGGAAGTAAATATTGTTATTCACCTTTACTATGGCTATAAATCTTTGTACATCATAAAGAATATGCAAGTCTGAAACTAAAGTTAGTAGTATGTATATGCAATATGGGGGACATATATTTTTTCCTTTTTCCAAGGCTGGTTGGTGTAACAGACAATACAACAATCTAGTGAAATATAATATTCATATTCATATTCATATTTAGGGCCACCCAGGGCCTGGCAGAAAGCATATGATCCTTTATCTGATGGCATTGTAAAATCAAAACCCCACATACACATGAAACAATTTCTATAGATTTCTTTTTTCTTTTTCAACATTGATAAGTTCTTAATGTGGAGGGCTATCGTTTTCATTTTCAAACACCATAGTTTAGTTCTTATGAGATTATCGCTGTAATCAATCACAAGGCAAAGAATATTTCAATTGAATGAAAAAACTAAACCGCTATAGCCTATAAACAACAAATACTTGCATCATACATGAAAGATTATCAAGTGACTTTAAACAATTTCAACAAAGAGAACCATATTGTGATAGATTTGTTGAAGTTTTCTAGATTCAAACAATTTTAAGGAGAAGAAACTAATCAGAGAGAGGTTTTGAAACTCTAAGACTCATCATCATTGGACTCATCATCATTAGACTCATAAACATCATTGCTAAGCTCTTCATCATTGTTAAAGTCTTGTTCAAGCAATTCATTCTCACTAATCAATGGTGTATCATAAATGGTTCATTCTTCATTAACTCAAGCCCAAGCATGGTTGTCATTTGCATCATCACATGTATCATCAGTAGTTATATTGTAACGGACATTCTCAAGATAAGTACCCACTTCATCATCATCATCATGTGAAGTATTAATACCAACATCTTCCACGTAAAACACTTGTGAAGTTTGAGATGCATACATAAGACTCGTCAATCAATCGACCACCCATGTGTATTAATTGTGAAAAATTGACAAGGGGAAATCCAAACTCATCATTTTGCATCCTCTCCCACTAATAACGTCAACTCATTGACATTTGAATAGTACATATCGATACTTGTCAAAGTAGTTCAACTCAATAATATCAATTAGTACATCATAATAAGTAGCACCACCTTCAGTAACAACACATACTCTACTGTTTTGAGTTTTCCTAGTTGCCTAAGAGTCTTTGGTGCGAAACTTCACACCATTTATAACATAATGCTTGAACTGTTTTGCTTTATTATCTGGATATCAAGCAAGCCATATGATTTTATCAGAGAGTTTCTTTTTCTCAGATGCATCCATTGACATCACCTAATATAGACAATAACATTTATTATAAGTATGCTATCTAAAGTGTTACAACCAAGTTTTATATATAGACATTGACATCACCTATTATAAACAATAAAGTTTTATATATATGCTTTACTTACATAATTCCTAAACCAGCTGCAGAATTTCTCCATGTGCTGCTTTTGAATAACATCATTGGTTACATGAAAAGGGAAGTTAGCCTTGATTTCCGCTATGTGTGCACTATGTAGACAACCGTGTTAGTGTTAAGTTAGAATATTGTACTTGAATGCCATAAAAGGATATGCAATGACATATCACTTACTTGTGAAATGAGGTGATTTTTTTCACAATTGAATAGCACATAACGATGTGCTTGGATCCATGAATTTGAATCTCGTGTAATGCTTGTTAGGTTCTAAAGTTTAGGACTTTATGTATTTTAGAACTCTAATGTGTAAAGTTGGCAAACCATGATCAAAACAATGTGTTTAGAAGTTATTAAAGCTAGCTTAAAGTTGTATGTCAATGTAAAGTTGGAATCGAGTGGAAAGCAGAAAGCAGTATGGCTTTCGGCCTGGCTCAATCGATCGAAGCTTAGGCTCGACCGATCGAACGTCAGGCAGATTGCTTTTCTGCAGATTCGTCCAACTCAGCCCTATGTGTTTAAAACGTTTTTAGGGTTTCTTATTTGTCCTAAGTATAAAAGGCAAACCCTAGCCACGTTTTAGGGTTGCTCATATTGCGGTTTGTGTAAATCTCTTATGAGATCTAGAGGAGCTTTCCTTTACACAAACTTAGGGTTTTCAAGGAAAAGATATTCTCTAAACCTTGATAATCAAAACAGTTGCTGCCATTAAAACTTAAAGAATACACAAGCGGGGGTGCTTGTAGCTGGTGAAATCCAAAGAAAGAAGGAGTCCGTGGATTCGGAGCTTGCACGTGGTTGTGTCAGTAAGTTCTACTGGTTGGTAGCATTAGGAAGTCGAGCGGGGGTGCTTGTAAGTCCTTTTGTATGAACTTCGATTGTTTCTGATAGTGGATTCAAGTTTACCTTGAGGATAGCTAGGTCAAATCCTCCCCAGGTTTTTACCGGTTTGGTTTCCTGGGTGATCATATCGTGTGTTATTTATTTTCCGCTGCTTTGCATGATTGATCTTTATTATTGTGATAACCTAGATTTGTTAATCTGACTAAGTAATAACTTGGCTAATTAACTAGGGTTAATCAATTGTTTAAGGGGTCTAAAAACTGTCAATGCTCACCACTGCATTTACGGATTCCTCGACATTCCATACAGGCCGATTGAATGCAATTTCAATAGATTTAAAATAACGTAAGCAGAATGCTAAGCATTCCTTTGCTATATACCCTTCTACAATGGAGCCTTCTAGATAAGTTTTATTATGCACGTAAGACTTAAGTCTTGCCAAGTACCTATTGGAAAACTTAAGATCAACAATAGGAAATTGGTGTGAAAAATAATTAATTTGATAGACAAAGTTACTATACATGTTACCTCTCTATGGGATACATCCAACGATAATGAATTGGACCAGCAACTTTGGCTTCGCTAGCTAAATGCATGACTATATGTACCATCACTGTAAAGAAAGAAGGAGAGAATATCCTTTCCAACTCACACAATGTCACTGCAATTCTCTTCTTAAGTGCCCCAAGTTCATCCACATTTAGTACTTTGGAACATATCTCCCTAAAGAAACAAGATAAGTCAATTAAAGTCCTACTTACTTCAGGGGGCAAAGATCCGCGTATTGCTATCGAAAAAAGTTGCTGCATTAAGATGTGATTATCATGGCTCTTCATCCCACTACTCTTGCGTTCTTTGAGTTTAACGTAACATGAGATATTTGAAGAATATCCATCTGGCACTCTTACATCCTTCAAAACTTGTAGAAAACCATCCTTTTCACTAGCATTCATATGGTTGCAAGCATATGGCATGCGTGTCTGATCATTCCCAACTTTTTCCAAGTGAAATTCACTTCTTATACCCATATCCTTTAAGTCTTGACATGCCTTCAAGTTATCATTTGTCTTGCTATCCAAGTTCAACAATGTGCCAATTATATTATCGACTACATTCTTTTCAATATGCATTTCCACACAGTTAAGGCTTCCTTCCCCTCTTTTTCTTTTATTGGGCAAATTAATTGTTTTCTTCCCAAACACATGATCGACTACAACATCCGTTTGTTACATGATTTCCCCTCCGGATACTGTAATAGGAGCTGATCTCGTATCAACATGCCCATCAAATGATTGTTTTTGCTTACAGAATTTATGATCACTATCCAAGAATCGCCTATGTCCAATGTAACTAAATTTCTTTCCATATCTTAACCAACGAGACTGACTATCATAGTTACAAGGGTGACATGCAAGAGCACCTTTGGTATTCCAACCTGAGATATCACCATATGCAGGAAAATCATTTATGGTCTACATTAATGCATCATGCATTTGGAATGATTTTTTGAAAGACACATCAAACGTTTTTACTCCAACATCCCATAACTCCTTCAGTTCTTCTACTAGGGGTTGTAAGTACACATCTATATTGTTCTCGGGCGAGGTTGGACTGGGAATCAATAATGATAGCATGAAAAAAGACCTTCTCATACACATCCATGGAAGGAGATTGTATGTGATCAAAATGACAGGCTATGTACTATGAGTACTACTCATATTTCTATACGGGTTGAATCCATCGGATACTAATCCAAGCCTCACATTACGAGGCTCGGATGAGAACTCTATGTACTTAGAGTCAAATGATTTCCAAGCTTCAGAATCAGCAAGATGCCTTAGTAACCTGTCATTCACACGACCATTGGCATGCCACTTCATATGATTAGCAGTTTCAGGAGACATAAATAGTCGTTGCAATCTTGGTTTTAAGGGGAACCATCGTAAGATCTTTGTAGCTTTCTTCTTTCTTTTCTTGGAGGAAGCAGTAGTACTTTGTTGACCTTTACACTCTTTACTTTGCTATCTTAAACGATTACAGTTTGGACAAGCTTCAAGGTTGGTATTCTCCTTCCAATATAAAATACAATCTTTAGGACAAGCATGAATCTTTTCATAGCTCAAGCCCAAATCCTTAATAATCTTCTTAGCCTCATAACAATCTTTTGGCAACTTAGCATTTGAAGGAAGAAAATCAAGCAAACATTGCAGCAACATGGTAAATGATTTGTTGGTCCAACCATTAAGACACTTCATGTGATACAAATGCACAATGGCTGACAATTTGCTAAAATTCTTACAACCTTCATAACAAGGTTGATTAGCATATCCAAGCAATTTCATAAACTGAAGTGCATCTTTATTAGGACCTTCTGTGGGTTGTTGCACAATAGGGATTTCTTCCATTGGCCTAGATGCCATATCTTGTATGGACAACATGTCATGCAACATGTCACGAAGATCGACATACTCTATCGGGTTTTCTTGGAAATAACTATTAGGAATTTTAGAAGAAGTCTGTGCAAAAAAAAAAAAAAAAACATACTACAAAATAATGATTTATTTTCATGTTCCATTTTCCTACTAGACCGCTGAGTGTATTTGGGAGGGCTTATTTTCATTGGTTTATTGAATTTAAAAATTAGTTGGCTAAAGTACAAGGGAAGTGTTAACCAATGCCCTAAGGGCATTGGTTTAGGAACCATTTTTAGAAATATTTTATTAGGAGAATGATAAAACAATAATTGAACTAAAAGTAGCTAAAAACAGATCCTTACCAAATATATGCATCATATAGAAAACCAAAAATATAAATTGGCACATAATATGAAAAAATGAGCCTAAATACAATACAATGCTACATAAGTAAAAATGTATACATAAAATCTAAACAAAATATTTAAGACAAACATAATATTTTGAAAATTAACAAACCTCTCAGAAAGAAAAACAAAGATATTGTGAGAACAATTATGGAAGTTTAATTTTTAAGTCTAATGGAAATGGGGATTTATATGAGACAAATGTGGAGACAAAAAAATATTTACCCAATTCATTGAATCGAACTCTTGCAATTCTGCACTGAAGTTAGTCTTATGCAGGAAGTTGAAAAGTTTTCTTAATTCCTACATTTTCCATGTCTTTTTCAATCCATCCGTATTTATTCAAAACATGTAAAGTTATAAAATGTATACAAATTCTTTGAATTTTATTAATACATTGAAATAAATGCATTTGCCATTACTTAATAGTTTGACATAAAAGCTAAATTTAGATGAGGTGGAAGCTTAAATGAAAAGAATGTCATACAATGTGCGACTTGGCAGAACCTCATGCTTTCCCACATGAGATCTCTACTTTATATATATATTGATTAGACCAAAAATCTAAGCAAATCATGGAGCTCAAAAATGTAATTGCTATGTGTAAAACCCCAATTCAAATCAGCAAGGATTCCAACTGATCTGTTGGTCTCTATCATTTCCCTTGTGAGTATATATGAATTTATGGATGGACAAAATTTAGTTACAAAATTGGTTGTAGCCTAAGGCTACAACTTCCTTTAAAAAAAAAAAATTATTATAAATTTTGAAAATATAATCGTTAGATTGTATATTCTTTATGCTCTTAATACACATGTCAAATTTTGTGTCAATCGGATATTATTTACAATATGATCTATAAGTTAATATTTTATGCATAATTTTAAATTACAAAAACTTGCAATTTAAACAATTTATTGATAACATAAATATTGATTTTTAATTTTCTAGAAATTTTGCAAGCATGCATGAAGGATATAAGAAGAAAATATAATCCAATGGTGAATTTTTTAAAATTTACTTTCAATAAAAAGATAATGAGTAAGGTTGTAGTCTCAGGCCACAACTAACTTTGTTGTTTATAGACATATGACTATGTTAAAAAAAAATTAAATTTCTACAAAGCATTCTTTTCTTTGGTGCCTCAAAGAAAAACAAAGTCTTTTTCTAATCCTTCATTTTTTCTTCTTTAAGAACGTTGAAATTATAGAAGCTTCAGCTTGCTCATTTGTCCAGTAACTAGATGTATTGTCCAGTTAAAGTCTCATAACTTTAGTATCTATTACGGATTGCATCCTAGAAACTATGCCCAACTTTTGCCAAATGTTCCTATTGGGAAATTTAGACCTTAGTTGATAGAATTAACAAGTTTTAAACCCAAGTTGTTAATTAGATTTATTATGAATAAATCTTGTTAAAACAAACTAACATCAATATCATGTCAATATCATGCATAGCGGAAAAGTAAATAAGACAAGATATGATAACCTAGGAAAACCAATGAAACAAACTAGTTTCACAGTAAAAAACCTGGGGAGAAACCTTCCCGAGAAGAAAGTCACTATAGTAAAGAGAAGTTCCAGATCTAGTACAAAAATTTTGTCCCTAGACTTTACAATCCCCGTAGATGAACTCATAGTAGAAACCTTCTACCACTTTAGAACCTCTGAACTCTTTAATATATGAACACCACCCTTTTGCACGGATCCCAGTACATGACTAACTCACCAACTTGAAGAAGATTGTTTGCTGTAAAGTTCTTCATTTCATCAACCATGAAGATCAAGAAGCACTTGGTTAAAAAACCCTAAAGCGCAAAGACGCAGTAGCTTCTTTTAGAGAGAATAAGGCACTCAGGCACTTTTCGCATGTGTTCTCCTTGTATTCTCTTATGTAACAGCCTTTAAAATAAGCCTTATATATGTCTAGGGTTGTAAGAAAAGAAACCCTACACATACATGTCAGCATGAGCCGAAAATCAGATTTGAAAATTCTGATTTCGTAATTCTCGATAGATACAGTTGTCGAGCTATCTGTCGAGACCTCAATAGATATATTTGTCGGAGGCAAAATTTTAATCCAATTATAAAATGCCACATCAAAATTTAGTAGCAAATTCTGAATAATGTCATTAAATTAATTAAATCAAATGATGACATGAGTCATCCAAATTGATATTACATTGACATATTGAAATTTGCCATGTGTCATTTGGCTCGCAAGATAAAGATAAATTTCCTATTCAAAATTTAGGGATAATTATCTTTATTAAAATAAATAAATAAAATAAAGATAAATTTGCTATTCAAAATTGATAAATAATTATCTTTATTAAAATAAATTAAATAGAGATAATTATTTATCTTTGTTGATTATTATCTTTATCAAAATATGATCTTTATCAAAATAGATAAACATAGATAATTATCTCTAAGAAGAATTTGGGCCAATCAAAAGTCTATTACATACTTTCAAGTATATCAATTCGAAGTGGAGCATATCCTCTAAAATCACTATAAATAGAGGATATCCCCTCTCATTTTCAACACCAAGTTTTCAAGAGGCCCAAGCTCTGGAGAAATTCTGTCTCAAGAATCTTTGAAGAACTTGAAGAATCTTTGAGGAACTTGAAGAACATTTGAAGGGCTTGAAGGACAATGAATCTCTAATAAGCTCAAAGCTAAAGATTTATTGTATAGACCGATCAATCCATCTTCCAACAAGTCAAGAAGATTTCTTGTTCGAGTCAAGTTCAAAGAAGATAGAATCATAGGGTATTCTTTTGTAAAAGAATTGAAATAGAGATTGTACTCATTATTCATCAATACAAATTTATATTTGCAAACCATATTTCCTTTCAATTGTTTGATTTTTTTGCAATTAGAAAATTTTGTGTTTACAATAACTGTCGAGCTATCTGTCGAGATTCATTAAACCTTGATAGATACTATTTGTCGACAGCTATCAAGAATTTGTCCAGCTTTAATGAACAGCTTTTCTTCACTTGTTTCTTGGTCCAATATTCATGGCTTTAATACTAGACTTTGAACTCTTGTTCCTTAAAGTATTAAACACATCCTAGATCTATCCAATTACATGTAAAGTGTGTTTTGTCAAAGGATAAGCCAATTCTAAATGACATTGTTCATAACATGTTCCACATATGTCCTAACAATCTTCCCCTTTGGCAATCCGTGACAAAACCACAACAAAAAAATGAAATATGAGAGAAGTCATAAATCACTCAACTCATACTCACTTGTTGAATACAATAAAATCTATCCTAACACAAACTCTTGAAAACCTTTGCAAGAAGAGAGTTCATGGCATGGAAGATTTTGATAACCTGTATTTCTAAAACACTTTAAACAAAACTCATCAAGGCATCTTAGTGTGAAACTGAAATAAAAGATTGTATACAATAAATAAGAAGCATGTGTATAAAGAGAGAAAAGAAACAACATATGGAGAGATAGGTGAAGAAGACATACATCATTTATATATATATATATATATATCAAAGATAAGCACAATGTATGTAAACATGGTCACAAAACAGGTGTATAAGAAGCTAAAAGAAACTCCTAAAACAACAAGGAGATAAACACTCCCCCTAACAAGATGAAACACAACTCCCCCTTACAAGGGCATGTATTTCTCCCCCTATCATGTAGAATCTTAAAAAGAAATCACATTTTCTCCCCCTTTTTGTCATGATTGACAAAGGGTACAAGAAGCAATAAAGCTTCACCCGAGAAACAAAGATGATCAAGGAGGCATAAGGAATCTATATAAATGCATGAATGTAATGAAATAAGATGCTATGGATAACAAGATAAAAGAAAGATGCAAAACATGAAAAAAACAATGCATGCAAGAGGATCTCAACAGATCGAGAAGCTATTGAGTAGCTATCGAGTAGAAGCCAACCTCGATAGATCGAACAGCTATCGAGCAAACAGAAAGTTTCTCAATGGGTCGAGAATCTATCGAAAAGTTATCGAGACAAAGTCCCAAAAGCTTGATGGATCGAGATTGCGTTAACTTCTATCGAGACAAGAAGAAAGAGGGGCTCGATAGATAGTAATCTGTTGAGAGGTGTCAAGAAGTTGTTGAGATATGTAAAAACAGTTTTTCAAAGAGGGGAAAAATACAGACATGAATGCAATCAAGCATGCTACTCAACCAATGATCCAATCAACATTTTAAACTCTTAAAAACATCTCTCAACAAGAAAAATGCAAAGCATTCAAGATCCAAAACACACACACACACACACACAACAAGTCTAACCAATTTTATATTTCAAAAACAATTTAAGATAGATAGTGAGCATACATTAACACATGTATTCCTTGTGATGGCTAAATCACATTATACCTGCACATGTATCAAAAGTAACAAAGAATATTGCGTATTATATGTGTGAAAAACATTGCAAGATTGTATAAGTGTCTACATGTTATGACAAATTTGAGATATAAGAAAATCACTTTAACTCACACATAATCATAACTGTTTGATGGGAACTATCACCTTCGAGGTACATCCTATAACTCTCACATCTCCTAGAAGACACGCTTGCAATCATATTAAAGCATTTTGATTCTTTTTGCTTTTATTTTGCTTTGGACATTTTCTTTTGTTAAGCATATCATGCATGTGTATATAAGAGAGAGAAAAGAAATACCCAATTATGTTAAGGTTTTGACATTGCACTTTTGCTATGCTGAAGCATACGTATGTCATTTCATGATTGACGGCAATAGTGATGAGATGATTATGTATGCCTTTCTCTTAAGATTTGTTAGTCATTCCCATAAAAAAGAGTGATATGAGTGTTAAGTACAAGAGATTACTTAATCGTAATCATCACAAACACGAGCCACAAAGCTCACTTGCTTAGTTGTGCATTGAGATGCTCATCTAAGTTACAAAAGATACGAAGTTTAGAAAACTTTATTTCAATGGCCATCCGAGGTACACAAGTACCAATATACACAAAACACACACTGTTTTTGTATTTTTTTTATTTTTCCCTTTTTTTTTTTTTTTTTTGAAAACAAAACAAAATAAAAAACTAAACAACCAAACAAAAACAGACAAACAACATGAAAGCATGAAAGAAAGATGCAGATGCATGAAGGCATGATTCCAAAGCAGATAAGAAATCAAGCAAACAGAGTCCTACTTTAGATAGAAAGAATTAAAGTAGAGGACAAACAGAAAAGACAATTGTTGGTTTTTAGACCCCTTAAAACACAATTGGATTAACCTAGGTAATTAGCCAAGTGATTACTTAGTCCAAATTACAAGTCTAAGTTATCACAAGTAAACAATCATATCATGCACAACACCGGAAAGATAAATAACATAACGATATGATAACCCAAGAAAACCAAATCGGTAAAAAACCTGGGGAGGATTTAACCTAGCTATCCTCAAGATAAAAAGCAAATCCAGTAGAAAGAATCGAAGTTCATACAATAAGACTTACAAGCCCCCACGCTCAACTTCTTATTGCTACCCACCAGTAGAACTTACTGACACGACCACGTTCAAGTTCCGAATCCACGGACTCCTTCTTTCTTTGGCCTTTGCAAAACACAAACACCCCCGTTTGTGACTTTGAGATCCCACTCAAAGGTTTAGCAACACAAACTCTCCTGTTTATGACTCTAAGACCACCCTTGAAGGTTTAGATTATCAACACCTTTGATGACAAGAGAAGGCAGCAACTTCTACAACACCGGATCTTAAGATTCTTCAAGGAATAACATCGTTAGAAGACATAAGAGAGCTTTTTAGGAACAAAACCCTAAATACAAAAGAGGCACACTATTTTCTCTCTGAAAAGCCACATAAAAACGTGCTTAGAGTTTCCTTTATATATTGGGAGAAGTAGATTAGAAACCCTAATCCTAAATGGGCTTGAACTGCTGTTTGGGTTTAATTAAAATTCTGCAGATACGACTTTCGATCGATCGAGCCTGTCTTTCGATCGATCAAACCAGACAAATTAGGAAATCTTCTTCCTGCAGCTTGTATGTTCTTGAATCTTTACTTGAATCACCTTGAGCATTGTCTAATAATACCTATAGTCTCTAAGATCTATATCTAGACAAGTTTGTGTTCACGATTTGCTAATTGTTCTAAACATTTAGAACCTAACAAACTCCCCCTTTGGCAATTCGTGACGAAACTTTCATACAAAATGAAATGCTCAAATACAAGAACAACCCAATACAATAAAATGCCCAATTACATCACAAATCCCAATCTAAAACTCCTAACCTAGAAGTTGCAAGAAGAGGTAGAAGGTCTTGATCAGAATGCACCTGTCTTTCCTGAAACACTCAACAAACACATCACCGCATGTGTGGGAAGAAAGACATATAAACAATAATATGAAACAGAATATAAAAAAATAAACTAACTCTCCCCCTAAGCTAGATACAACAACAAGTTTTTTATATTCTCCCCCTAAACAAAACAAACAGATCATCTATGTCTCCTCCTTTTTGTCACGTATTGACAAAGTCTACCTAATCAGAAGGTAGACAAAAAACATATGCAACGGAGTAAGAGGAAATAGAGACAACTCCCCCTAAGAACCACAAAGGTTAAAAAAAATTTCTCCCCCTATAAAAATAGGAAAAACAAAACAAGTTTTGGGAAAAACAGTTTTGGGGAAAAATAAAGGGGTTGGGGATAAAGAAAAAGACACAAACCAAGTTTAAAAAAAAATAAGTTGAGGATACACATGAAGAAAAATATTCTCTCTTTCAATAAAATGCAAACATGACACTATGTGACCCATAAACAGTTGTATGAGTAGAGAAAATATTTGCACATTGATTATCCATCATATCTTTTAAGAAAAATATTTTCTACAGTTCACACATAAAAATAGCATATACTAAAAAGTACATAACTCAAAAATTAATCAATCAATTTTTAAATCAAGTTGAGTACCCAATTAGCAAAATGTATGCATGTTATGTGTGAAAACAATGAGAGATATGACTGCAAAACTGTAAGATGGATACAGAAAACAATGCAATGCATGTGAATCCTAAACATAAATGATGCATGGAAAAATCAAATTTTTGAAAAAACTAGAGCAATTTAATGCAGAAACTCCTTAAAGAACAATATTTCATGAATGAAATGCATGAGTATGATATTAAAAGTTTTTCAAAAAAAACACTTGAATTCAACCCATATCTTCCAAAAACAAGTTTTTCAACCAATTGTCCTCAAAAACTCAAACATTAAGACATTTTGCATCAAAATCAAGGAACTTTAATCTTGGATGGCCACAACAAGATCACACACAATATAATATACCAAGTTTAGCAAAAAATAACTTGTGTAGTGTGTGTAACTAGCAAAAGCTTGAAAAACATGTGAGGTGATATGTAAATAGAAATCAATCACAATTTCTACAAAATAATCACATAGAATTTGAAAGAGACTATCACCAAAAGAGTTACATTATATAACTCCCACATCTCCTAGAAAACAAGCTTGCAATCATGTAAGTTTCTTGATTTTTGCCTCATAATATACACACCAGTTTTAATTGTTCAGAAACTTATTAAAAATAGCCGGGATAATGTACACACCAATTTTAGCATTTATAACCAAGGCTACACCTTATATTCTTTTTGTGCATGTGTTACACTTTCTCGAGCACAAAATCTTATGATATGCACTAAGGTGTTCATGATTGACTAGTAAACAGTGGTGAGATGGTTATTTATGCCTTTCTTAAAAGGATCAAGTCTGACAGTCAAATAACATGTGACTTCAAGATTAAGACAAAGTGACAAATACCATAAACATCTTTCCCACACAACATGCATTACAAAGCTTCAACTAGTCAAGTGCAATAAATAAGCTCATCAAAATTAAACAAGGTACATAAACTTGTTATGTAAAGATAATATGACCAATCCTTGATTATAAATCCAAGATGTGAAATACAAAACACAAAAAACTTTTTGGTAAAAAAAATTTATAATAAAAAACTAAAAGCACACATTATGCTAAAAGAACAATGCAAATGCAATGCATGACAGTGCTTAACTAAGCTATAGAGGGTACACAAACAAGAAATATCAATTTCTTAATTAACCCATGAGTACATATACAAACTAGTACATACTCACACAAAATCAGAAATAGCTTAGCACTTATTAACACATACTATTCAAGTTTCTCCACAATGGCAAGCATGTTCTAAATCAAGAGAGAGATATCATAACTCATGTAATCCTCAAGAAAAATAAAACTAGACACAAAATAAAATATTTTTGTCTTTTTGAAAATTTTTCAATGTTTTTGGATTTTTTTTTTTTTTTTATAAAAAAAAACTAAAAAACAAAACATGTCCACAAACAATTGAAAGAATTAAATCAGGGACAAGTCAGTAACACTCACCTTAGAGAATTTTTTCTCACCCATATAGCATGAGTCTTTGGCTTTGTAGGTAAAGATCCATAAGAAACAGAGTGTATTTGAGGGATTACACTAATCTTCTGAGAAAGACTAAAATCCTGCAAATTCCTTTCACATGCCAACAAGCTTAAATTTTTCAAAAGAATATGAAACAATTTATATGGACTTATAGCTGGAGAAATATCATCACAAATCCTAGATTGAAACATAGAATGCTTAAATTTCAGTTTATGACAATTAGGACGAATGTGACCACGGACACCACAAAAGTGACAAACAGGAACAAATTTAGGAACATCAGTATTCTTAACAACAAATCTAGTCTCAGATTTTGGTTTTTGTGTCAACAAAGAGCAATTTGGTCTAATATGACCAACAACACCATGAAGGTGACAGGTAGGCGCAAAAACAGATTTATTGTGCTCTTTAACAGTAGGTTTAGACTTAGGTTTAGAAATTTCAGCGTCTACATCAGAACTTTTACCTTTGTCTAACCTAGCAAAATAAGCATTTTCTTTATTATTCCTCTTAAAAGGAGGGATATAAACTTTCTCAGTTTTAGGCTTAAGAGAAACAGAAATACTTCTGTTATCAACAGCAGGCTTGGTACTAGTCAAATTTTCAATTTTAGCTTTAGATTCAACTAACTCTTGTTCCAAGCTTTTCATCTTCTCATCTCGAGAGGAAATTTGATTTCTCAAAAATTCATTCTTTTTATTAGATTCATCTAATCTAACAATTAATTCCTCTTTTTCAAGATTAGCCAATTTTAACTCTTCCTTGAATTTCTTAGTAATTTTCATAAATTTCAATAATTCCTTACGAAAAGTTTCATAGGCATCAATAAAATCAACAGAAGCATGAGCAGAAACATGATCAAAAAGACACTTAAAATTATCCATAACAACAGGGGTCAAGGATCAGCTCAGAGATCAAAAGTTCTAAAACAAAAGAGCTACCCGCTCTGATACCACTTGTTGGTTTTTAGACCCCTTAAAATACAATTGGATTAACCTAGGTAATTAGCCAAATGATTACTTAGTCCAAATTACAAGTCTAGGTTATCACAATTAAACAATCATATCATGCACAACAGCGGAAAGATAAATAACACAACGATATGATAACCCAAGAAAACCAAACCGGTAAAAAACCTGGGGAGGATTTAACCTAGCTATCCTCAAGGTAAAAAGCAAATCCACTAGAAAGAATCGGAGTTCATACAATAAGACTTACAAGCCCCCACGCTCGACTTCTTATTGCTACCCACGAGTAGAACTTACTGACACGATCACGTGCAAGCTCTGAATCCACGGACTCCTTCTTTCTTTGGCCTTTGCAAAACACAAACACCCCCTTTTGTGACTTTGAGATCCCACTCAAAGGTTTAGCAACATAAACTCTCCTGTTTGTGACTCCAAGACCACCCTTGAAGGTTTAGATCATCAACACTTTTAATGACAAGAGAAGGCAGCAACTTCTACAACACCAGATCTTAAGATTTTTCAAGGAATAGCACCGGTAGAAGACATAAGAGAGTTTTTTAGGAACAAAACCCTAAATACAAAAGAGGCACATTCTTTTCTCTTTGAAAAGCCACATAAAAACGTGCTTAGGGTTTCCTTTATATACTGGGAGAAGTAGATTAGAAACCCTAATCCTAAATGGTTTTAAACTGTTGTTTGGGTTTAATTAAAATTCTGTAGATATGACTTTCGATCGATCGAGCCTGTCTTTCAATCGATCAACCAGACAGATTATGAAATCTTCTTCTGCAGCTTGTATGTTCTTGAATCTTGACTTGAATCACCTTGAGCATTGTCTAATAATACCTATAGTTTCTAAGATCTATATCTAGACAAGTTTGTGTTCACAATTTGCCAATTGTTCTAAACATTTAGAACCTAACAACAATTAAGTCTTAGGTTCCGTTCTCACCCACGCAGCACGAGACTTTGGCCGTGAAGATGAAAAGGCACGTGTCCTAGTATGTCTACTAAAAGACATAGAAGAATTAGAATTTTCCTAAAATTGAGTTAAAAAGCTTAAAAATTTTAATAACTCTTCAAACAAAGGTGTAGGTCCTTGAGAGAAAACCTATGACTGTTTGGACACTTGCTTTTGAGGATAAAACTTAAAGCAATTAGGACGAATGTGTACTGAAACACCATAATGGTAACAAACATGATGTCTAACAAAGAATTTAGAATTAGCCATATCAGTTTTGGATTTCATACCTTTATCACCTTTCTCAAATTGGGACATAAAGATAGTCCTTAATCCAGAAGCCGTGGAAGAGGAGACGCCGAAGGAAATAGCATATCCTAAACCAGTCTTATCAGAACTAGACTTTTGAACACTCAATACCTCATCAAACTTTGTACTAGACATCCTCTCTATTTGAGTTCTAGCTTGACTAAACTCAACCTCAAGATTCTTGACATTCTCTTCTAATGAAATGTTCTCTACAACAAGAGTCTCAACTAACCTTGTAGTCTCATCTAGTTTGACTAACAAATCATCTTTTTCAGTTTTTACCTCATTAAGCTCTTTTCTACAAAGATGAGAAGTTTTTTCCAGATTTTATAAATTTAGTGCACAGCTTATCATAGGCTTCCTGAAGGGGCATCTTCTTGGGTACTTCATCATCAGAAGAATCCTCACTGTCACTAAAACTCTCCACAATCACCTTATTGGTTATGGTAGCAAAAGTCATAAAGTGATCACATTCATCCACATACTCATTAGAAGAGTCATTCTCAATATCACTCCAGGTAGCAACCAACCCTTTATCTTTTGACTTCTTGGTCTTTTCCTTCAGAAGGTAGTTTGGGCACTCTATCCTCATATGACCAAAACTTTTGCACTCATGGCACTGGATAAGGGGTTTCTCACTCTTACCTTTCCTAGAGGATTTAGATTTCCTAGGAGGTTTGTCCTTATCCTTCCTCATCATCATCTTCATCTTCATCTTTGCTTTCTTCTTCATTTTTAGAGTCATCAATCTCTTCCTCTATACCTTTAAGAGCCAAGTTTCTACTTTTTCCACCTTTTTCCATTGAACCTAATCCCATCTCATAGGTTTGAGGTCTCCTACAAGCTCAGTCAAAGGAATTTGATCAATTTCCTTCACTTCTTCAATGATAGTGATCATGGCGTGGAATCTTTCAGGTAAGGACCTAAGGATTTTTCTCACAACTTTGGATTCTGCTATAGATTCTCAAAGGTTGAAGGCAGAATTCACAATGTCCTTGAATTTAGCATAGAAATCATTAAAGGTCTCATCTTCCTCCATCATTATTTCTTCAAAACTACTAATGCGTCTTTGAAGATTCACAGTCTTTACTGCCTTGGTACCTTCATAGGTGGACTAAAAAATGGTCCATGCTTCCTTGGTAACTTCCGTGGATGATATTTAGTTGAATTGCTCATTGGTCACCCCACAAAACAAGGAATTCAAGGCCTTACTGTTGAAATTTTCCGCTTTGATTGTTGCTTCATCCCAATCCACCAGCGCTTCCTTTGGCTTAATCTAGAAAATTTCAACAGCTTGCCATACCTATTCACCTAGAGCCTGCAAAAAACTTTCATACGAATTTTCCAGTACGAATTAATTAGTGCATCAAATAAAGGAGGAATCAAAAGAGATTGTCTATAATCCATGACAACGGGGGTTAAGGATCACACTCGGGAAATTAATCCAATCAGAGTATTTTCGCTCTGATCCACTTGTTGGGAAATTTAGACCCTGGTTAATAAAATTAACAAGTTTTAAACCCAAGTTGTTAATTAGATTTATTATGAATAAATATTGTTAAAACAAACTAACATCAATATCATGTCAATATCATGCACAGTGGAAAAGTAAATAAGACATGATATGATGACCCGGGAAAACCAATGAAATAAACTAATTTCGCAGTAAAAAACCTGGGGGGAAACCTTCCCAAAAAGCAATTCACTATAGTAAAGAGAAGTTTCAGATCTAGTACAAAACCTTTGTCCCTAGACTCTACAATCCTCGTAGATGAACTCATAGCAAAAACCTTCTACTGCTTCAAAACCTCTAAACTTTTCAATATATGAATGTGAGAGACCGCGCCCCTAACCCCTTTTTTATGGATGTTAGGCCAAACCTACGTGAATGGGTGGAGTCATGTTACTACTTCTCAAAATGGATGCTCAACTAGTTATATTTTTCCCTTTAGATTAAGGATTTTACAATGGAGTTGCAACTTATTTAATTATTGGAATAAATAAGAAAACCAAAATTGAAAAATTCCTCATTTTATTAATTTGAAATTGAATTTACATTGATCATAGGAAAATTACATGACTTTAGTCCTAGATACAATCTAAGATAAAGTACATGGCTTTGTTTACTAGTTACAATCTAGAAATAAAAAATTACATGGATAAGAATTTGATCTACTAACCCTTAATCTAAGCTCGGAGGCTATGTTACAAGGTGGGAAGGTGTTAGGCACCCACCTTGCCCAGTGAAACCAGTCTTCTAAACTATGGTGGCCAACATTCATATCACATCATCCAATATGTTATTAATCAATTTGCATGTTGAGTTTAATGTGTGTGCATGTGATAAATTCTAATTCAATTTATTAAGCATTTCATTTAGATTGAAAAATAAATTCTAGTGAATGTGTATAGATGGTGATATTCTAGATTCAAGAATTTGAAAGAATTATTAAACAAACATCTTTTTTATGTTTTTTGATGTGGATTTAAGATCAATACTAGTGTCATGTATGAACATGTGATGAACAACCAAGAATATGTGAAGAACACATAAGAACATTTAGGAACATTCAAACATATTCAAGAGAATTTAAATAATTACTATCATGATTTAATCTTAAATTCTCATCATGACAACATAAAAAACAAGTTAGGGAGAGGGATTATACCTTCATGCAAGATTCATACGGTGGAGGAGGAGACTCTTGGTAGAGGTCCTAAGGGTGAAGGAAAAGAAGAGTTAGGAGAGGAAGAATGAGTCTCACTTAATACCTTGAGTCTCAAGAAGACCAAGATATGACAAGACTACTATACTTTCCTAGAACTCAAGAGAGGAGAAGAGAGGGGGGTTTTTTGTGTGCTTTGAAATGGAGGAGAAAGGGGAGGGGGAGGGGTTTATATGATAGTGGTGGAGAAAATATGAATGGAAGGTCATTTAATGAGGTTTGACAAAGAATCATGAACCTAGACATTATTTTAGCCTTTGAGGAAATCAGGTGCATTAAATTTAGAGATTGGTGATAGTTAGAAGCAAGAAAATTCGGTTTTCTCGTAGTTACTGTAACAGCCTGTAGAACCAAATTCAAAAAATTGTATCTTCCTCAATTCTGATCAGAATTGTCTTGTTCTTGTACTCAAATTGAAGCCTCGGATGTCTAGTTTCTAGGAAAATTAACCTTATTTACAGATTCAAAATATTCTGAGAGATATCAACAAAATGGTGAACAAAGGTCATTTGTTAGAAAATAATTTCAGCACAATTAACATTAATAAGTCCCAAATTAGTTTCCAATTAACATTAATAGGCTCCAATCACTCTCATTTCAGACTTAATTAGTTCCAAATTTACCCTAATTAAAAGATAATTGCACAAATTACTCATTGAATAATTAATGTTTGACTATCTAATTAATTAAGTGTGTGCAACCTTAACATAAAATATAGTCCTAACCAATCAAAATTATGACACGTAATTAATCTCATATTGATTATAATTATAACCAATTGGAATTAACTGTTCATAATCACATATAGTTAGACTCAATTTATGATAGTGCATCTCAGCCATTAAAATTTGATTTGATGATAGCTTTCAATTTGATGCTCCGATTAGGGCTTATGACTAGTTGATTTGATCATTACAACATTAAGATCATTTTGATGAAATGAGATTAAGGATCTAATAACCAGAATCAAGATACATATTTTCAATGTGAAATTATCCTTTTACCCTCCATATGAGGTTAAATGTGGTTGCAAAATGGGGTGTCAACAGAATGCCCCTCATTGACAGAGCTTGAAAAGCAAATGTCAATGTATGAAAAAGACACCTAACTTTGCAACTAGTATTTAACCGTGGTGAATGTATGATGCATGCAGATAAAAATGCAGATTGTCATGTAGTGGATCAAAATGTGAACCGAATCTCAAGGGAGATTGCCTACGTACCCCTTGGTAGGAGGATCAGGTCCAAACATAGTTCATGCATGCAATTTTTTTTTTTTTTTGAACGAGCACAAGACATGCTTACCTGAGGTCAAGAAAATTTGGAGATTTTGGTCGTGTGTTTCAGAGGACCAAAGGTTTTGGATCTTGACTCATGTTTTTTAGAGGACCAAGGATTTTTTGGGCTTTAGCTCATGTTTTCAGAGGACCAAAGGTTTTGGATCTTGGCTCATGTTTTCAGAGGACCAAGGATTTTTGGGTTTTGGCTTATGTTTTCAGAGGACCAAAGGTTTTGGATCCTGGCTCATGTTTTGTTTTCAGAGGACCAAAGGTTCTGGATCTTGGCTTAAGTTTTTAGAGGACCAAGGATTTTTGGGCTTTGGCTCATGTTTTCAGTGGACCAAAGGTTTTGGATCTTGGCTCATGTTTTCAAAAGGCCAAAGGTTCTGGATCTTAGCTTATGTTTTTAGAGGACCAAGGGTTTTTGCTCTTTGGCTCATATTTTCAGAGGACCAAAGGTCTAGATCCTGACTCATGTTTTCAGAGGACCAAAGGTTTTGGATCCTAGCTCATGTTTTCAAAGGACCAAGGATTTTTTGGGCTTTGGCCCATGTTTTCAGAGGACCAAAGGTTCTGGATCGTTGCTTATGTTTTGTTTTCAGAGGACCAAAGGTTCTGGATCTTGGTTTAGGTTTTTAGAGGACTAAGGATTTTTGGGCTTTGGCTCATGTTTTTAGAGGACCAAAAGTTCTGGATCCTGGCTCATGTTTTCAAAGGGCCAAGGATTTTTGGGCTTTGGCTCATGTTTTCAAAAGACCAAAAGTTCTGGATCTTGGCTTATGTTTTTAGAGGACTAAGGGTTTTTGTGCTTTGGCTCATATTTTCAGAGGACCAAAAGTTCAGGATCCTGGCTCATATTTTCAGAGGACCAAGGATTTTTGGGCTTTGATTCATGTTTTCAGAGGACCAAAGGTTCTGGATCCTGGCTCAAGTTTTCAGAGGAGCAAGGATTTTTGGGCTTTGACTCAATGTTTTAGAGGACTAAGGATTTCTGGGCTTTGGCTCATGTTTTCAGAGGACCAAAGGTTCTAGATCTTGGCTCATGTTTTCAGAGGATCAAGGATTTTTTAGGCTTTAGCTCATGTTTTCAGAGGACCAAAGGTTCTGGATATTGGCTCATGTTTTCAGAGAACCAAGAGTTTTGGGCTTTGGCTCATGTTTTCAGAGGACCAAAGGTTCTAGATCCTGGCTCATATTTTTAGAGGACCAAGGATTTCTGGGCTTTGGCTCATGTTTTCAGAGGACCAAACGTTCTGGATCTTGGCTCATGTTTTTAGAGGACCAAGGATTTTTGGGCTTTGGCTCATGTTTTTAGAGGACCAAAGGTTCTGGATCTTGGCTCATGTTTTTAGAGGACCAAGGGTTTTTGGGCTTTGGCTCATGTTTTCAAAGGACCAAAGATTTTTTTTTTCTTTTTTCTTGGGCTTTGGCTCATGCCGATATGTATGGGCCTTTTACCCTAGTACCTGTAAAATAAATATTTTCAATTAGTAACAGAGTTACTCATTGAAAATAATTCAGCATACCTAGTGAATGCCCCTAGTTTGGGACATATTCCATGACTTGATGAATGTCGAGGGTGGACAGTTGACTTGATGTTGCACCACTGGAGAATATGGAAGAGGATCATAGCTTATTGTTCCTGAAGAAGAGAAAAATTTGGAAATCTTGAATTTTTTGAAGGAATTGAAAATTTTGATAGATGATTTTTTTTTTTTTTTTAAAGCAACCTAAGAAGTATAAGCCCAATGCCCCTAGTCCTAAGGCTTTTTTGAAAATTCCTTTTTTTTTTTGGAAGATTTAGAAAGAATTGTTGTTGTTGTTGTTGTTTTTTTTTTTTTTTTTTGGGGGGGGGTGGGGAATATGAAGATTTGTTCATTATCAAAAAGTGAAAAAGATGAAGATGAAGATGGAGTAAAAGTGATGAAGATTTATTCATGATATATATATATATATATATTGTTGAAAAACCTATCCTTTGAATGAGAATAACTTTGGCTGGAAGTTTATGCGAATTGCTGGATAAGTCCTTGCTTAATTCCTGCAAAAAGATAATTTCAATTAGCAATGGATTAATTCGTTGAAATGAATTGGAAGCACTTAGCCAATGCCCCTAACTTGGGGCATATTCCATGCTTAGATTGAAACTGAGTTCATTTGATGTTGCGACCATTGGAGAACATGAAAGAAGATCACAGTCTGCCATTACTGGTTCCTACAAAATGGCTTTCTTTCTCTACCTTGTTAGAAACTAGTTATCATGAAAACATTTTTGGCCATTGCCCTTAGTGTGGACATGCTTGCAAAAAAATGGATTGATGCCTCAAATGAAAACATGCTTTCATGCAAGAAGGACATATCCACATACAATATAAATAGGCCAATGTCCCAAGTTTAAGCATGCTTGATGCAAGACAAATGGGCTTAGCCGAACATGCATCCAAAAAATTTTGACACATTGTTTCGAATTTGTTCCCCAAGGTTTTTTGGGTGATTAGGACTGAGCCTTTGAAAGGCTACCCATGTACCTCTCTCATAGAGGATCAAGTCAAGACGTAATTCAGAAGGATTGGATTTTGTAAGAGAATGATTTTTTTTATTTATTTTTTTTTGAAATGAGATTTCTCTCTTTAAAAAAAAAAAAAAAAAATTTTCCAAAATTTTTTTGAACAAGATGTGATCCTTTGAACAACCATTTTGGAAAATTATAGTGTTTAAGAACCAAACAAATCTCTTTGATTATGAAGGATCAAGATAATTAAACTCATGTAATCAAAATTTGCTTCTTTCTTTTGAACATTGTCAGATAAAGACTCCAAAGGCAATCAAGAAATGAAATGTGACAATATTTAGGAATCACATTGTTGGGTGCAAACATGGAGAGTTCTCCAAGTTTGAAATTTCTTTTGAGAATTTGAGAATTTTTCTCTTTGGACATATCATCTAGTGGGGTTTGACAATTTTAAGCATTTTTCCTTTTCAATTCAAGAAAAAATATTAATAGAGTTTAAGATGTGCCTACAACTAGCAACACTTTAAGGAGGTCTTTATTCATGGGTTGTAATGTAGACCGGGTTTAGGTTATGAAATAAATGATATAAAAAGGCTCAAAATTCCCTATGATGTTCCCCCAAGTATGTATTACTCAAAAATCAAGTATTGGAGGAGTTTTCCCATTTCTTCTTTGTCATCTTCTCACTAGTCTTCATTGGTCACTTGTATCAACATTTGTTTTTATGCTCATTCATCTTGAATCATACCTCTAGACTTTCATCTTGTAAAATTATTCTCTTTTTAGGTTGCATCTTCAAGTTTCCAACTTGGTGGGATTTACCCCTTTTTTTTCTTTTTTTTCCTTTTTGGCCCTAACTTTTACCTAGACTGCCCTTTTGGGTTTTCAACTTAGCGAGGTTTTTTTCTTTTTTTTTTTGGTCCTTCATCTCTTGATTGAATGAAATTTTGAGGACCTTTTTCCTTCCTTGTTTTTCTTAGTTTAATTATTTTTAATCATTTTGATGCACTCTCTAGACTTCTTTCACTAGCAACACTTTAAGGAGGTCTTTATTCATGGGTTGTAATGTAGACCGGGTTTAGGTTATGAAATAAATGATATAAAAAGGCTCAAAATTCCCTATGATGTTCCCCCAAGTATGCATTACTCAAAAATCAAGTATTGGAGGAGTTTTCCCATTTCTTCTTTGTCATCTTCTCACTAGTCTTCATTGGTCACTTGTATCAACATTTGTTTTTATGCTCATTCATCTTGAATCATACCTCTAGACTTTCATCTTGTAAATTATTCTCTTTTTAGGTTGCATCTTCAAGTTTCCAACTTGGTGGGATTTACCCCTTTTTTTTCTTTTCTTTCCTTTTTGGCCCTAACTTTTACCTAGACTGCCCTTTTGGGTTTTCAACTTAGCGAGGTTTTTTTCTTTTTTTTTTGGTCCTTCATCTCTTGATTGAGTGAAATTTTGAGGACCTTTTTCCTTCCTTGTTTTTCTTAGCTTAATTATTTTTAATCATTTTGATGCACTCTCTAGACTTCTTTCTTGCCTTGATGCACTTGCACTTTTCTGTCTTTTCTATGCTTGATGAATCTTTTCCTTTTTCGATGAATTCTCTTTTGGATGAACCTTGTATTCCTCTTGGCATGATGAATTTTAGGCTCTTTAAAGATGCACATTGGAATTTCATTTCTATTTCCTTGATTGAATGAAACCTCACTTGATCTCTTATCTTTAGCTTAATGAATCATCTACTTGTCTTTTATGTCTTTTAGGAGAGGCTTATCAATTAGCTTCAAAGCTACAAGGTTGAGTCCTCTTCAACATGAGATTTAAGTATGCATATCTTGATTTTTCCCACCCCAAGTTTAGATTTTAGTGGGTTCATGCAAACAAAAGGCTTAGTGTTTGAAGGCTCAAATGGGCTCGCAATGGATAATGAACATTCTAGGTAATAGGAAATAATTAGGTTTGTTAGGATATATGTGAATCATTGTTAGGAACATATGTCAATATAGATTTGGTTAATCCTTTGACAAAACGCATTTTACTTGTAATTGGATAGATCTAGGATGTGTTTAATGCTTCAAGGAACAAGGTGTCAAGTTCAAGTGTTAAAGCCATGCAAGTTTGTCCAAGAAACAAGTGAAGAAGTGTTTTATTTTAAAGCTCAACAGCTAGTATCTATTGAGGTTTAAAAAGCTGTTTTAGCCCGAGGCTCGACAGCTGCTCGACAGATAAGGTATCTATCGAGGTTTATAAAAATTAGTTTTTTAGAGTTGATTTCACTTCAATCTGCGAATACATGTTTGGGCTTTCTTTTCTCACAACCCTAAACATATATTAGGATTATTTTAAGAGCCGTCACAGCTGATGCAACTCAATGCAAAAAGTTTTTCACAAGCATATTGTGAACCAGAGACATATGCCTTAGTTCATCTTTCTATTCAAGAATTGCTGTGTTTGTACACCGTAGGGTTTTGTAACTAAGGAGCTTCATAATCTTCATTGTATTGATGAACTGAAGAACTTTACAGTCAACATCTTTCTCAAGTTGGTGAGTAAGTCGCATACTGGGATCCGCTCATCAAATTGGTTAGTCACGTACTAGGAGCTGTGCATTAAAAGGAGAGATTGTCATTACAGATCAAGTCCAATTGGGTATTGGGGTAAGGGTTCAATTGTAGGTTGGTATAAAGTACTGAGATTCCTTTACTTCTAACCTCTTGTTATGATAATAGTGAATTCTCAGGAGTAGTGACCTTAAAATCACTTAGTGGGGTTTTTGCCGTGTAGGTTTTCCCCATTCGTAAACAAATCACTGTGTCAATTTATTTTCCGCTGCATTTTAACTTAGTTGGTGATTTGTTTGTGCTACCACGCTTATTGCATGCAAATTGAATTAATTAATTAACTTGGATAATAAATTGGTTAATTCATCACAAGGGGTCAATACATTCTTGGCTTATTAAGTGGTATCAGAGCAGGCACACTCTGATTAGGTTTTAATCTTTGCTGTGTGATCCATTGACCCCTGTTTGTCATGGATAGAGGACAGTCTCTTATTATACCTCATTTATTTGATGAAACTAACTATGCATACTGGAAAGTACACATGAGAGCTTTCTTTTAGTCATTAGATGAAAAAGTGTGGCAAGCTGTGGAGATAGGCTGGACTAAGCCAAAGGAAGCACCGGCCGATTGGGATGATGCTAAGATCAATGCAGCTACCTTCAACAGCAGGGCATTGAATGTTTTATTCAGTGCAGTCACACATGAGGAATTCAAGAAG
Organism: Quercus lobata; assembly: GCF_001633185.2. Taxonomy (NCBI): domain Eukaryota; kingdom Viridiplantae; phylum Streptophyta; class Magnoliopsida; order Fagales; family Fagaceae; genus Quercus; species Quercus lobata. The sequence continues at coordinate 10,377,605 of NC_044908.1, read as the reverse complement.
ATATCCTCTACTGAAATTATGAAGGAAGCATAGACCATCTTCCAAACAACCTATGAAGGAACCAAGGCTATCAAGAATTCAAAGCTTTAGAGGCTTACCACGAGCTTTGAAGAGATTAAGATGGAGGAGGTTGAGTCATTTAATGAGTTCTATGCCAAGCTCAAGGATATAGTAAACTCAGCCTTTAATCTTGAGAAAACCATTCCTAAACCCAAGATTATCAGAAAAGTGCTTAGATCTCTACCTGAGAGATTTCATGCCAATATCACTACAATTGAGGAATCGAAGGATATTGACAATATTCCTTTGACAGAGTTGGTTGGAAATCTACAGACCTATGAGTTGGGTTTAACAAGGATAGGGAAATCTAGTAAGGGAAATAGCATGGCATTGAAGGCCAAGAGCAGTGACATAGATGAGTCTTCAGATGATGAAGATTCTAAGATGAAATCCTATATCATGAGGTAGTTCAAAAAGTTTTGAAGAATGCCAATGCTAAAGGATTTGATAAAGACTGCAAGCAGTTTAGCTTATCCCATTTCAAGAACCAGGACAAAGGAAAGAAAGATGCTAGGGATGGCAGTCAATACACTGTTCCCTTAGGACCAAAATGTTTTGAATGTCAAGGCTTCGGACACATGAAACAAGAGTGTCCTACATATCTCAAGACCATTGGGAAGAGCAAAGCACTTGCTACTACTTTAAGCGACACTGAGCCTGAAGATGACTCTAACAATGAGGATGATGGAATCCTAAATGCCTTCACTGCCATTGTAAATTCTACTGAAGGGATTGTCAAAGATGTGGATGAAGAAGAAGACTTGGTGGAGTCTAAATTTGAGAAGATGGATGAACAAGATGACATCCACACAACCTATGCAAAATTATATGAGGTCTCCGAAAAACATGAGAAGTTATATAGGTTAGCTCCCAAGAAGCATAGGGAAGTGGAGCTTGAGCGAGAAGAAATTTCCACAAAGTTTGATGAAGCCAATCAGACCATTGGAGTACTATGATTTGAGAATAATTTTTTGGCAAAGAATACCAAGAAGTTTGAGGTAGAATTGTTCCAAATCAGAGCTTAGTTGGAAAGGACTTTAAGTGCAAAGTTTGATGAGATGCTTAGTCTTTAGAAATTTCCTTCTGATTGAACCAGTTTAGGGTATGATTTCTCTTCTCCTAGTATTGCTTCTGCTAGTACTACTATTTTTGATCCTCCTACTAATAATGTTGAATCTGAAAACAATGATGTGCAAAATGTGTTAGCTAGTGAGAACATAGACAAGGGTAAATTTATCTTAGGAGCACCTCCTAAGAAGGATAAGAAAGAGATCAAAAACCCTAGGGCTAAGAAGGGAAACACTCAAAAGCCTAAACTGAACAAGCAGCATCTCTATCATCACTGTGGAGCAGCTGGACATACTCGACCTAATTGCTACAAGTGGTTAGCCACTAAACAGAGAAACAATATGATCTCATCGGGAAACCAAAATCAGTTCTTATCCTTCTTTGCTCCTCTTGGAGATCTTCTCAAAGCCCTCATGTGCCTTTCGAACTTGAACAGTTTCAATTCTTCCCTCTCACCTCCGGATCAAGGGTTTGCTAAATGAAAAGGTTCTTCTAAGGTGTGGAAGGAAAAAGGCTCCAAGTGATTTAGTCACTTTTTCTCTCGCTCCCCTTCTTGTTTTTGATTTTGCATTACTTGTGTGTTTTGCTTTCTTGTTTTGAGTCAGTCTAGTTTTATGCATTGCTTTGTCTAACATGTTTTTGTTTGTTTATTTTCAGTTTTGATTTATTTTTTTTTCATAAAAATAAAAATAAAATTGAAAAATCAGAAAAATACAAAAAATAGTGTGTGTTTGTGTACATTGGTACTTATGTACCTTGGATGGCCATTGAAAGAAAGTTTTCTAAATTTTGTATCTTTTGTAGCTTAGATGAGCATCTCTATGCACAACTAAGCAAGTGAGTTTTGTGGCTCATGTTTGTGATGAGTAAGATTAAGTAATCTCTTATACTTAACACTCGTATTACTCTTTTTGACAGGAAGGACTAGAAAATCCTAAGAGAAAGGCATAAATAACCATCTCACCACTGTTGCCCGCTAATCATGAAATGACATTTGTATGCATCGGTATAGTAAAAGTGGAATGTCAAATGCTTAACATCATTGGGTATTTCTTTTCTATCTCTTATATGTCCATGCATGGTTTGCTTAAAAGACAAATATGCAAAGAAAAATAAAAAGCAAAAAAAAAATCAAAATGCTTTATATATGATTGCAAGTGTGTCTTCTAGGAAATGTAGGAGTTATAGGAAGTACCTCGCAGGTGATAGTCCCTATAAAACAGTTATGATTGTGTGTGAGTTAAAGTGAATTTCTCATATCTTAAATCGTCATAACATGTAAACACTTATGCAATCTTGCGATGTTTTACACACACAACACGCAATATTCTTTGCTACATTTGATATTTGTGTAGGTACAATGTGATTTGGCCATCACAAGGAATACATGTGTTAATGTATGCTCACTAATCTGTCTTAACTTGTTTTTGAAATATAAAATTGGTTAAACTTGTTTAGTGTGTGTGTGTGTGTACGTGTTTTGGATTTATGTGCTTGAAATTTTCCTTGTTAAGAGATGATTTTTAGAGCTTAAAATGTTGTTCAGACCTTTAGTTGTGTAGCATGCTTGATTGCATTTATATCTGTGTTTTTCTCTTTTTGAAAAACTATTTTTAAGCAATCTCGACAGTTGTTGGACACCTCTCGACAACTAGGCTATCTATCGAACCCTTTCAGCTTCTTTTTATCACATTCTTGATAGCTTATCGACAGCTACTCGATCCTTCGAGTAACTTTCTTGATAGCTACTCGATAGATGCTCAATAGCTTCTCGATCCATTAAGCTCTTTTTGCTGTGGACACCTCTTCATAGATCCTTGATAGCTACTCGATAGCTATTTCTCGCGTTTTTATTCTCGACAGATCTCGATACCTCTCTATCCTTGATAGCTACCCATGATGTTTTTAAGTTTACATGTCACATGTTCATGCATACGTACCTTCATTTTTCTTTATTTTGATATTGATCTATGTTAGTGCTTTTCTGCATGTTTCTCTCTCTCTCTCTCTCTCTCTCTCTCTCTCTCTCTCTCTTTCTCGGTTAGTTGCTCTATGGCACCTAAACAAAAATCCACTCCGTCCCAGAACCCTCTTTGTTCTGGGGCATCTTCCTCTGATCCTGCCCCCTCCCATGTCAGGTTTTGTGATGAGAAGGCCAAGTCGGACTTCTTGAAGAACTTTTCATGACGCGACATTCATTCGGAATGCCAAGTCATTCTATCGGATTTTTCTGATATTGACCTTCCCACTTTCATCTACAGTTGGGGTTGGGAGTCACTGTGTGGTATCCCGGTCACTTGTCCTTCTGTGATCATACAGGAGTTTTACTCTGATATGCACAGATTCGATACTTTAGTACCTCATTTTATTACTTGCGTTTGAGATACGCACATTGTAGTTACTCCGGATATTGCATCCGAGGTGCTACATGTTCCTAGGGTAGTGCATCCTGACTACCTTAACTGCGATCGTCTGAGGACTGTGCCCAAAGACGAACTTTAGTCTCTATTTTGAGAGACACCTTCATCTTGGAGTGACAATTAAAACACCCCTTACTCGTGCTTTGCAAAAGGTTCTAGATTCCTTAACATGGTGATGACATTAGTTCTCCATCCTTTGTCTCACTATAATTCCATCACAGAGCCTTGTGCTCAATTTTTATTATTCCTTCTTGAGGGATTTTCTATTAACTTCCCTTCTTACTTCATTCTATCCCTTATAGATGTATATAGGGATATGGCGACTCATGATAAACTCATTTTTCCTTCAGCTATCACGTGGATCCTTTGCCATTTTTCTATCTTCTATCCAGTGTCTACACATTTTTCGGTTATGTGTGCCATAGACGTTGCTACCGTTCGACGGAGCGAGGCCCAACTTCGATTGAGGTTGCCACAGAACGAGACGACGACTCCTCTAGCTTCTTCTGCTCCTTCGTCTTCTGCAGGTGGAGTGTCTCTCGAGGCCATCATGGCAGAATTTGTGCGCATGGATACTTGCCTTGACACACTTAGTGATGAGTTGTGTCTGGTGAACACCCGTGTTGGTCGTATTGCAGGATGACAGGCTGCCATGGGTGGTTTCACTGCTTATACCTCTCCATCTCCACCGGCTTTAGAGGATGAGAGTGATGATGGCTTCAACAATGATGATGCTGATGAGGGCGATGGTGCTAGCTCCCCCAGTAATGATGAGATCTCTACTTGATTTACTTACCTTTTGTCACTTGTGACAAAAAGGGGGAGTAGTTTTGATATGAGAGTAGTCATATACATAGGGAGAGAGTTAGCATAGGAGATTTTTGTTAGGGAGAATGTCTATATTTTTTTGAGGGATGTAGTAAGGACTTATGTATTTTTTTCTTTTCTTCTTTTAGAGATACATTGTTCTTACATTGTGATAGCAAACCTTGTACTTATGATGTTATATATATGATGAGGTTGTTATTACAGTTCTTTTACCTTTCTTTACATGTGTTATTTCTTTTCTCTCTTTATGCATATGCTTCTTATATATTGTATGCAATTTTTTATTTCTATTTCACACTAAGATGCCGTGATGAGTTTTGTTTAAAGTGTTTCAGAAATACAGGTTGTCAAAGTCTTCTTAACATGAATTCTCATTTTGCAAAGTTTTTTAAGAGTTTGTATTAGGATAGATTTTATTATATTCAACAAGTGAGTATAAGTTGAGTGATTTATGACTTCTCTCATATGTTTATTTGTTTGTTGTGATTTTGTCACAGATTGCCAAAGGGGGAGATTGTTAGGACATATGTGAATCATTGTTAGGAGTATATGTCAATATAGAATTGGCTAATCCTTTGACAAAACGCACTTTACTTGTAATTGGGTAGATCTAAGATGTGTTTAATGCTTCAAGGAATAAGGTATCAAGTTTAAGTGTTAAAGCCATGCAAGTTTGCCAAGAAACAAGTGAAGAAGTGTTGAATTTTAAAACTTGACAGCTAGCTCGACAGCTAGTATCTATCGAGGTTTAAAAAGTTGTTTCAGCCTGAGGCTTGACAGTTACTCGACAGATAAGGTATCTATCGAGGTTTATGAAAATTAGTTTTTCAGAGCTGATTTAACTTCAATCCGTGAATACATGTTTGAGCTTTCTTTTCTCATAACTCTAAACATATATAAGGATTATTTTAAGGGCCCTCACAGCTGATGCAACTCAATGCAAAAAGTTTTTCACAAGCATATTGTGAACCGGAGACATATGAACTAGTTCATCTTTCTATTCAAAAAGTTGCTGTGTTTGTACACCGTAGGGTTTTGTAACCAATGAGCTTCATGATTTTCATCGTGTTGATGAACTAAAGAACTTTGCAGCCAACATCTTTCTCAAGTTGGTGAGTAAGTCACGTATTGGGATTTACGCATCAAATTGCTTAGTCACGTACTGGGAGCCATGCATTAAAAAGAGAGATTATCACTATAGAACAAGTCCAATTGGATAATAGGGTAAAGGTTCAACTGTAGGTTGGTATAAGGTACTGAGATTCCTTTATTTGTAACTACTTGTTGTGATAATAGTGAATTTTCGGGAGTGATGCCCTTAAAATCACTCGGTGGGGTTTTTGCTGTGTAGGTTTTGCCTATTCGGAAACAAATCTCCATGTCAATTTATTTTCCATTGCATTTTAACTTAGTTGGTAATTTGTTTGTGCTACCATGCTCATTGCATGCAAATTAAATTAATTAATTAACTTGGATAATAAATTGGTTAATTCATCACAAGGGGTCAATACATTTTTGGCCTATCATGGTTTAACCAAAGATGGCCTCCAATCCCTAGTAATGCTTGCTTATAAGCACAATGACTCGAGCTCTTTTAATAAATTCATCTTAAAAGAAAAAGTATGAATTCTCTAATGTTGTGAAACAAAAGACTTTTGAAAATTGGATCGAGTGCATGAATTCTTGGGATTTTTCGATGGATGGATTCTTTTTGATTGCCTTTTAAGACCATTTCTTCTTATATTCTAAGTCAAGTAGCAAAAGTCTTTACGTGGATCAAATGAAATTAATCATTCCTTGGTACAAATTGATTGTTTAAGTTTTTAAACATCAAGATTTAGAAAAATTTTTGTCCAAGGGATCCTCGTGTACCATTTTGAGAAGGAGACCTTTTTTTTTTTTTTTTTTAATCTTGAAATCCTTGAAAGAAAAAAAATTGGGCCTTTTTGAAAACGTCACTAGGATCAATGCCCTTAGTTCAAAGAATTTTTTTTTTTTTTTTTATATGACTCAAGGGCCCAATGCCCCTAGTCCAAAGACTTTTTTCATTTGAAAATTTTTCTCCTTTTTTGGGAAAGATTTGGAAATTTGTTTTTTAATATATATATATATATATATATATACACATGAACAAAGTGCATCAAATGCTACATGGACTTTTAGAATTCAAAGAAACATAGAAACATGGAATTAAAAAAACAAACTTTAAGCTTAACCATGATATTGCAAACCTAATGTGGAGTGAGGCAAAGTTGGGCCACTTGCTTCTTCTTGGTTCATTTTGGATGCTTGAGACCTGGTATGCTTAAGCCTTGATTTTGATGAAATGGCTTGGGCTTTGGAAGGCTTGAACCTTGATTATGATCTTTTGGTATTTGCTTGAAATGGCTTGGGCTTGCACTTGAAAGGCATGCATCTTGTGAGCTTTTGGCCTTTGATGTTGATCATGTTTATACACTTTCAATGGGCTCAAGTGTTGGGCTTAGAATGATTCAAGAAACAATTTTGGGCTTCCATGCCAAGTAGAGTTGAATAGTAGGCTTTTAGGCTTGAGTTCATTCATAGCATTCAAGGTTCAAACAATTATGATGGGCTCAAGCGTTGGACTTGGGCTCATCATGGTTCAAACAATGGCCAAACACATGCATAATGCAATGCAATTTATATGGACTGACCTAAAGGTAGATTCTATGAGTTAACATGGGTAAAAGGTAGGTTAAAGGTCTCCACAAGTTAGGACGTTGTACCTCCCAACTTGTGACGCCAAGAGCGCTGCATTGGTCCGAATGGTACAATTTGTCCCTATGAACCACCATGGTATAACCATGATGATCCTTGTCGTGGTGGGTGGTAGGTTCACCGCTGAGTATGTGAGTCTCAGGAAGACTGCAATCCACGGCTAATACTACCAGGGCTCCGGGCTAGCACACAAATAAAATAAATTTCGTTCAAGAAAATGATACATGACATGCAATATAATGTCACATTAGACATATTATATACAAAAAGCAATAAATAAGCAATGACATGGCTGGCCACCCTAACCTAATTGAAGCTTAGCCCTCAATATTCCCCAGTGTAGTCGTCATTGTGAGAGACCGCGCCCCCGACCCTTTTTTATGGATGTTGGGCCAAACCCACATGAATGGGTGGAGTCATATTACTACCTCTCAAAATAGAGGTTTGACTAGTAATATTTTCCCCTTTAGATTAAGGGTTTTACAATGGAGTCGCCATTTATTTAATTATTGGAATAAATAAGAAAACTAAAATAGAAAAATTCCACATTTTATTAATTTGCAATTGAATTTATATTGATCATAGGAAAATTACATGGCTTTGGTCCTAGATACAATCTAAGATAAATTACATGGCTTTGTTTTCTAGTTACAATCTAGAAATCACAAATTACATGGATAAGCATTTGATCTACTAACCCTTGATCTAAGCTTAAAGGCAATGTTACAAGGTGGGAAGGTGTTAGGCACCCACCTTGCTCGGTGAAACCGGTCTTCTAGATTATGGTGGCCAACATTCATATCACATCATCCAATATGTTATCAATAAATTTGCATGTTGAATTTAATGCGTGTGAATTTGATAAATCCTAATTCAATTTATTAAGCATTTCATTTGGATTGAAAAATAAATTCTAGTGAATGTGTGTAGATGGTGATATTCTAGATTCAAGGATTTGAAAGAATTATTAAACAAACATCTTTTTTATGTTTTTTTTTTATGTGGATTTAAGATCAAAACTAATGTTATGCATGAACATATGATGAACAACCAAGAACATGTGAAAAACACAGAAGAACATTTAGGAACATTCAAACATATTCAAGGGAATTTAAATAATTACTGGGAAATGGATTATACCTTTCACAAGATCCATACAGTGGAGGAGGAGACTCTTGATGAAGGTCCTAAGGGTGGAGGAAAAGAAGAGCTAAGAGAGAGAGAGAGTGAGTCTCACTCAATACCTTGAGTCTCAAGAAGATCAAGATATAACAAGACTACTGTACTTCATTAGAACTCAAGAGAGGAGGTTTTTTATATGCTTTGGAATGGAGGAGAGAGGTGATTCATATAGTAGTGGTAGAGAAAATATGAATGAAAGGTCATTTAATGAGGTTTGACAAAGAATCATGAACCTAGACCTTATTTTAGCCTTTGGGGAAATTGGGTGCATTAAATTTAGAGATTGGTGGGAGTGAGGAGCAAGCAAAATTCGGTTTTCTCATAACTACTGTAACAACCTATAGAGTCAAATTCAAAAAATCGTATCTTCCTCAATTCTGATTGGAATTGTCTTGTTGTTGTGCTCATATTGAAGCCCCAAATGTCTAGTTTCTAGGAAAATTAACCTCATTTACAGATTCAAAATATTCTGAGAGATATCAACGAAATGGTGAGTAGAGGTCATTTGTTAGAAAATAATTTTAGCACAATTAACATTAATAGGTCTCAAATTAGTTTCCAAATTTTCCCTAATTAAAAGAAAATTGCACAAATTACTCATTAAACAGATTAATGTTTGACTATCTAATTAAATGTGTGCAACCTTACCATAAAATGTAGTCCTAGCTAGTCAAATTATGACACGTCATTAATCTCAAATTGATTATAATTATAACCAATTAGAATCAATTGTTCATAATCACATATAGTCGGACTCAATTTGTGATAGTGCATCTCGGCCATTAAAACTTGATTTGATGATAACTTTCAATTTGATGCTCCGATTAGAGCTTATGACCAGTCGTTTTGATCATTACAACATTAAGATCATTTTGGTAAAAGAAGATTAGTGATTTAATGACCAGAATTAAGATGCATATTTCCAAGGTGAAATTACCCTTTTAACCTCTATATGAGGTATGATGCGAGTTGCAAAATGGGGTGTCAATAATGAAAGCCACCCTTTTGCATAGATCCCAGTACGTGACTAACTCATTAACTTGAAGAAGATTGTTGGCTGCAAAGTTCTTCACTTCATCAAAAATGAAGATTAAGAAGCATTTGGTTACAAAACTCTAAGGCGCAAAGACGCAGTAGCTTTTTTTAGAGTGAATAAGGCACTTAGGCACTTTTTTGCATGTGTTCTCCTTATATTCTTTTATGTGACGGCCTTTAAAATAAGCCTTATATATGTCTAGGGTTCTAAGAAAAGAAATCCTACACATACATGTCAGCATGGGCCAAAAATCAGATCTGGAAATTTTGATTTCGTAATTCTCGATAGATACAGTTGTCGAGCTATCTATCGAGACCTCGATAGATATATCTATTAAGCTATCTGTCGAGATTCAGTAAACCTCGATAGATACTATCTGTCGGCAACTGTCGAGAATCTATCCAGCTTTAATGAACAATTTTTCTTCACTTGTTTCTTGGTCCAATCTTCATGGCTTTAATACTAGACTTTGAACTCTTGTTCCTTGAAGTATTAAACACATCCTAGATCTACCCAATTACAAGTAAAGTGCATTTTGTCAAAGGATAAACCAATTCTAAATGACAAATGTTCATAACATGTTCCACATATGTCCTAACAATTCCATTAAGAACATAACTAGCAATATAGAATTGTGGTTTGGAGTAAAAAATTGGTTGAGTGGGGATGCTTATGCGCAGAATCTCTATAGGCAAGATAAATTATAAATGATGATTACTGTTAGGCATGGTCTTGAACCACAATACTCATGTAGGGTATACCAAAAGGAAAGACAAAAAAAAAAAAAAAATCCCTATGGAGGGGCTCTCTTGCTTCAAACTTCAAAGATTATGATATAGAAGTACTTACTATTAGTTATTACCTAGATTTAGGTGGCTAAGATAGTGCTTCTGGTATTTCCTCTCATGAATTTATCTGATTAACATGATAAACCCCATAAGATTTGTTTTGCGGTGAATGATATGTCGATGCTGATGTGCTTATCCTGATTGCCAATATGTTTACTTTTTGATGAGAGATGACTTAAGTAGCAGGCTTCAGACTTTAGGTGGTAGTGTCATCCAAGTTATGCTCTTGTTTCCCTGATGCTTATAGTGACTTATGTACTGTGCTGGAAGAAATATCACCTAGAATGATATCTCTTGCAGGTGGAGGAATTTTTTTTTTTTTTTTTTTTCACTTCTATATGTGGCAGGAAGATGTTAGTCCACCTTAATTCTGCCATAACCAATTGTTTTCATTACTAGCCAATATAGATGCAGTTTTTTTTTTCTTTTCTTAAGCCCTCAAAAGGGTTGCTGCATTACTTGAACATTGTGGTAATTGTTGCAATATAGAAGCTGTTATTTAGAGGCATATTCAAGAGCACTTAAGGCTAGAGTTTTCAGGGGTTGGGTCACCAATTAAGTCATTAGTATTATTTTGTTCGGTCTTTTCGGTTTCTGTATAGCTGTTAACTGTTCTGTTCTGCAGGAGAAGTTTCTTCTTCAAACGAGCCAATGATTTTATTTCCTAAACGGACTTTCCCACCTAGCATTATCCGGTATAAGAGGAACCATGGATTCTTTATTCGGTACATCTCTCTTTCTCTCTCAAAATTTTAAAGTAAAGATTGTAATTCAAATCTTCTCTTCAAAGTTCAAATAATTTCATCCAAATGAAATGACTAATAAATATAGGGAAAAGATAGGAATAAATTTTGTTCCTATAGCAACTTAATAACCACTAAATTCTTTTCTAGGAACTTCTTTTTGTTTTTTTTTTAGGGACGATAATTATTTCATGCATTAGATATATGCATATTCCTTCTCACAATGTGTGAATCCCATAATTAAATGAGCTCAACACACTGTGAAAGAGAGAATGCAATATTCATTTATAAGCACTACAAAAAATGTGGGCTATAGCCGTGTTTTAAAAACGCGGCTATAACCCTCCTAAAAACGTGGCTACATGTCATGACCTAAAAGCTGCATTTTTAGACATGGCCTAAAAGCTGTCATTGTAGCCATCTTTGGATACATTCTCCCATTGGGGTGATAAAGATTGAGATTCATGTTTTATGCTTTTATAACGAACATGGCTATAAGGATGAAATCAACAATTGATGGCCCATCGAACCCACAGCCAAATATGGTGGTACTTTAATCATTGTGGTAACAGGGAGACTATTGTGTACCTGTTTTCATTTTCCAACACATTGCCCGCATGAAAAGTGGAAGCTTTATTTTGTATTCTTTTATAATAAAGAATAAGAAGAAGAAGAATTATTACAAAATAATGATTCATTTTCATCTTCCCTTTTTCGATTAGACTGCTAAGTGCTCGTTTGGAAGAGCTTATTTTTTATTATTTTTTTGCTAGGTAATTGTTTATTTTAGGGTATCGAACCCCCAAGCTAGCGGTCACTTGAGGAACTGGGTACCACTTGGGCAACAAGGCCCGGTGGTCATTTGGAAGAGCTTACGTTCATTGGTTTATTGAACTTAAAAATTAGTTGGCTAAAGTAAGTATAATTATACCAAAGAAAAATAGAAAAGTTATACATAAACTATAATAACCACTCTTCCAATGGAACACTAAGGAGATTAGAAATTGTGAACTACTTTCTCATCGATTGGATGCATGAATTAAAGTGTGTAATTTAAATAATAAAGGTTTAGAAAATTGGCAGAGAAAAGAGGGGAGAGGATCCCCTCCAGCTTAGAAATCTGCAGTTTCCTCCCATTTTAAAATGGATGAATGACATGTGGAAATAAAGTGATCTAACAGATAGAAAAAAACCAACAATTTATCATTTTTCACTTACCTCTTCCTTCACCATTTCTGAATTGTCTCTACCTTCACCACATCCATCATTCAACCCAAGACCAACGCTGCCTTCACCACCTAGACAAGGCATCACAAATCCCTTACCACCATCAAAAGCCACAAATCTAAGCCATCAAGCAGTCCGAGCCTCCCATCGGACTTGTGAGTGTTCTTTAGTCCCTTCGCGAAACCAATACCACAGATCTCTTCATTGGCCTTCAATATACAACCAAAAATCCTGCCTCCATCTTCGACCTCACGTGTCGCCACTTGCGTCCTAAAATTTTTAACCATCAATACATGCGCCACACATGCCGCCTAAGATTTGCCCTTGGCTAGTGGAGATTCAAGAAACCAACACGGTACGGCAGCTTCTCCCACTCCTTCTGCTTCATCCACATCCACTCCCTCCTCTTCTATGAGCAAAGTGACTCTAGAGGACATAATGGCGCAACTTCAGCGCATGGATGCTCGCCTCGACACTCTCAGTAATGAGTTGTGTCAGGTGAACACTCGTGTTAGACGCATTGCTCGACGTCAGGCTGAGATGGGTGGTTATACTATGCCTTCCACTTTTGTAGCCCCTGCGGATGAAAGTGATGCTGATGATGCTGATTCTGTTGATGAGGATGATGGCGATGCTAGCTCACCTAGCGATGACGAGATGTCTACTTGACACTCTTACCCTTTGTTATTCATGACAAAAAAGGGGAGTAGTTTTGGTTATGAGAGTAGTCATACTTAGGGGAAGGGTTAACATAGGAGATTTTTGTTAAGGGGAGAGTGCATTTTGAGGGATGTAGTGAGAATTACATGTATCTTTTTCTTTTCTCTATTTGAGATACATTTATTCTTGTACCTTAGGTCTTGTGACCATTATTGACATACATTGTACTTATTTTCTTTATATGTTGATGTATGTTTCTTTCACCTATCCTTGTATGTGTTGTTTCTTTTCTTTCTTTATACACATGGTTCTTATTACTTGTATGCAATCTATTATTTCTGTTTCACATAAATATGCCTTGATAAATTTTGTTTAAAGTGTTTCAGAAATACAGGTTGTCAAAGTCTTCTTACCATAAACTCTCTTCTTGCAAAGTTTTTCAAGAGTTTGTGTTAAGATAGATTTTATTGTATTCAACAAGTGAATATGAGTTGAGTGATTTATGGCTTCTCTCATATCTCATTTGCTTGTTGTGGTTTTGTCACGAATTGCCAAAGGGGGAGATTGTTAGGACATATGTGATTTACTTGTTAGGAACATATGTCACTATTATATGTAATTGGCTAATCCTTTGACCAAACGCACTTTACTTGTCTCTAGGTAGATCTAGGATGTGTTTAATACTTAAAGAAACTTTGTTTCAAGATCAAATATTAAAGCCATGCAAGTCTGTTCAAGAAACAAGCTGAAAAGTGACTGTCATTAAATCTTAACAGCTAGCCATCTATTGAGCTTAAAAGATCTGTTTAGCCCCGTGGCTTGACAACAGCTTAACAGATAGGGTATCTGTCGATGTTTATGAAAAACAGAATTTCAGATCTGTTTTGACTCCAATCCGTGTCTATGTGTTTGAGTTTTCTTTTCTCACAACCCTAGACATTTAAAAAGATTATTTTAAGGGCCGTCAAAGAGTACACAAGTTGCACAAGTGTTGAGCAAAGTTTGTTTAAGCAATTTGTGACCAGAGACATAGTTTTGCCTTAGTTCATCATTCTTGTGAAGAAGTTGCTGTGTTTGTGCACCATAGGGTTTTGTGACCAAGCATCTTCTAGATCTTCATCGTTGGGATGAACTGAAGAAATTTGCAGCCAACGACTTTCTCTAGTTGGTGGTTGAAGTCACGTATTGAGATCCGCGCAATTTGTTAGTCACGTACTGGGAGTCGTGCATTGAAAGGAGAAATTATCACTACAGAACAAGTCCAATTAGGTATTGGGATAAGGGTTCAATTGTAGATTGGTATAAGGTACTGAGATTTCTTTATTTGTAACCGTTTGTTGTGATAATAGTGGAATTTCGGGAGTGGTGACCTGAAAATCACCTGATGAGGTTTTTGCCGTGTTGGTTTTCCCCATTCGTAAACAAATTATCGTGTCAAATTTATTTTCCACTGCATACTTAGTTTATTGGTAATTTGTTTGTGCTACCACGCGTTTGCTTGTTAATTAACTTATTTAATTCACTTGGTTAAATTAATTGGTTAATTTATCACAAGGAGTTAATTCGTTTTTGGCCTATCATGCACTTTGACCATTAATCTACGTGCCGTTGTTGTTGACTGTGGCATGAGTCAATGCATTTTTCCTACTTTGATTCCGACAATTGTGGCCTGAAGGTTTGCTTCTGCTTCTATTTTTGAAAACACAGATTGCTTATTTTCTAGCCGTTAGATCATTTTCTTTCCACGTGTCACTCATCCATTTTAAAATGGGAGAAAACTGTAGTTTTCTAAATTGGAGGTAATCCTCTTCCAAAAAAGAGTACTCCATGTACTTGAGACCTAATTTGTAAGAATTTGTTGACTTGAATCAGTATGAGTTGTGGTTTTTACCTCTTCAGTTCTTGAAATTCTTTCCTATTCATAATCCTTACTATTCAAAATTCTCAACATTTTAGTAAAAGATTGAAGAGGTTTTATTCATTTCATTAATTACACATTTCTTAGTCAAGTTATTTTATTTTCTTATTTATTAATTTTCTCATCCTCCAATTTTTCCTAATAGTTGCAATTAAAAAAGTTATTGATTATTAAGATTAATATGTCGATTTAAGGAAAAATCAAAATCTATAACCTAACAAGGCTTGTAATAGTCTCATAATTAATTCATATAGAAAGATTCCTAAAAGTAAGGATGTGCATTTAACCCACCAATTCGACTGAATTCAATCAAACCCAATGGCCAAATTGGTTATTTAATGGTTGATGGGTTAGATTGGGTTCTATTATGATAGGCCAAAAATGAATCGACCCTTTGTGATAAATTAATTGATTAATTAGCCAAGTTTTATAATTAATCAAATTAACATGCAAACGCGTGGTAACACAAACAAATCACCAATTGAACTAAGTGCAGCGGAAAATAAATTAACACGGTGATTTGTTTACGAATGGGGAAAACCAACACGGCAAAAACCCCATCGGGTGATTTTAAGGTCACCACTCCTGAAATTCCACTATTATCATAACAAGCGGTTACAAGTAAAGGAATCCCAGTACCTTATACCAACCTACAGTTGAAATTTTACCCCAATACCCAATTGGACTTGTTTTGTAGTGAAAATTTCTCCTTTTGATGCACGGCTCCCAGTACGTGACTAACCAATTGCGTGGATCCCAGTACGTGACTTCAATCATCAACTAGAGAAGGTTGTTGGTTGCAAAGTTCTTCAATTCATCCAAATGATGAAGATCTAGAAGATGCTTGGTCACAAAACCCTACGGTGCACAAACATAACAACTTCTTCACAAGAACGATGAATTAGGACAAATTCTGTCTTTGATAACAATTTGTTTGAACAAATTTTTGCTCAACACTTGTGCAACTTGTGAACACTTTGACGGCCCTTAAAATAATTCTTTCATATGTCTAGGGTTGTGAGAAAAGAAAGTTCAAACATATAATCACAGATTGGAGTCAAAACAAAACTAAAAATATGTTTTTCATAAACCTCAACAGATACCCTATTTGTCGAGCTGTTGTCAAGCCACGGGGCTGAACAGCTCTTTAAGCTCGATGAATGGCTAGCTGTCGAGCTTTAATGACAGGCACTTTTCAGCTTGTTTCTTCGACAGACTTGCATGGTTTCAACACTTGATCTTGAAACACAATTTCTTAAAGTATTAAACACTACCTAGATCTATCCAAATACAAGTAAAGTGCATTTTGTCAAAAGATTAACTAATTATATAAAATAATGACATATGTTCCTAACAAGTGAATCACAAATGTCCTAACATATTATTAATTTCTTGAATAAAGACAGATTTAATTTCTTCATAGGAAAAGTTAGTCATAAGCTTTTGACAGATTTTTCCTAGACTATTACAGTAGTTGATAAAAAACTTTATGAAGAAGCTTTATTTCACATATTCTCACAGAATGAGATATATAATGATAGTTTTTAGACATCTTAAAAACACAATTGGATTAACCTAGTAAATTAGCCAAGTGATTACTTAGTCCAAGTTTCAAATCTAGTTTAACACAATCATATAATCATATCATGCAAAGCAGCGGAAAGATAAATAATACAATGATATGATCTCCCAGGAAACCAAACTAGTAAAAACCTGGGGAGGATTTAACTTAGCTATCCTCAAGGTAAACCTGAATCTACTATGAAAGAATTGAAATTTTACAATAGGACTTAGACCGCTAACATCCTATTGCTACCCACTAGAAGAAACTTACTGACACAACCACATGCAAGCTCCGAGACCACGGACTCCTTCTTTCTTGGATTCTGCAGCAAATACAAGCACACCCGCTTGTGTTTCTTTAAGTTCTCATGGCAGCAACTGAATGATCATCAAGTTCTTAAACGAATCTCCTCTTGATAATCCTAAACTTGTGTAAAGGAAAGCTCCTCACAGATCTCACAAGAGATTTACACAAATAGTAATATGAACAACACTAAAACGTGACTAGGGTTTGCCTTATATACCTAGGGCAAAAATACAAAACCCTAAACATTTTAAATGAACTAGGGCTGAGTTGGAATTCTACAAAAAATGCATGCTGCCCGAATTTTGATTGATCGAGCCTAAGCTTCGATTGATCGAACCAGGTCGAAATGCTTTATTAAATCTGCATCAACTTAAATCCAACTTTACATAAATGACACAACTTTGAGCAAGTCTAAACATGACTAAACATCTTGTTTTGATCATGGTTTGCCAACAATACACATTGGAGTTCTAAATATATAAATTCTTAAGTCTTTAGAACCTAACAAACTCCCTCTTTGGCAATCCGTGACAAAATACAAATAAAAGCTCAAAGTTTACAAGAAATGCCCTTTATAAAAAAAAATGCTCATAAAAACAAATCCAATTCTAACTACTATCCATCAGTTGCAAGTGTAGACAGCAACTCAATTGAATCAACCTGTATATTTCCTGAAACACTTAAACAAAATGCATAACTGCATGTATGGAAAATACAAGTAAACAAAATAAATTCTTGATATCACTCAACACAAAATAAAGACATATATCAATGAATGACTCATAAATATAAGTCAATAAGCAGTGAACCAAGAAACATATAAAACAATAAATGTATCTCCCCCTATCATGAATAACCCAATCAACAAAACAAGAGATAAAAAGGAAAATACAAAGTGAAGCACCTAGATACAATCTAATCTCCACAAGCTCCAACAAACAAAAATGCTCTCCTCCTAAAAACAAAAACTCTACAAGTGCTCAGATATGTACTCCCCCTTTTTGTGACGGAATGCCAAAGGGCAATCAAAATCCATCATCAAAAGGAGGTGGCGATGAGGATTGTCAAAACTGTGCCAACTCTGCGCGCAAAGCACAGACCTCATCAAGTACGTCCACCAAAATCTGTTCATGAGCCGCCTGAATGGTCAAGACATGATCCAACGTACGTCGAATGTCTGAATCATCCGAAGTAGTCGGTAGAGGAACATTAACATCAACAGCAGCAACACCAGATGCCTCAGCCATATCAACACCTGTAGAAGAGGGACGAGGGGGAACAACAACAGATGAAGCACCTCTAGGACATGTAGAGCCAACTCTCAAGTAAGCAGTCCTCTGCCTAAGGAAGGTGGCACCTATAGGAGCTATGACATGAACGGGCTCACCGGCAGAGAAATCAGCTAAACCGAGAAATAACAAAATCCTATGAATGAAAATAGGATGGATAAGAGCATGAGCTATGGCAGAACTCCAATGAACTTCGTTCAAAGAACAAAGAAACAGATGAGGAAAGCTAATAGACGCACCGGAAACAAAAGCGTACAAATACACGCATCACTCAAGAGGGATGGTGTGGAGATGAGAAATAGGCCACAAAGAATGACACGCTATCCTAAAGAAAAGATAGGCAGTCTCAGTAAGCTCAGCGGACGTGATCTGAGGATTAGAACCCCACTGGATAGAAGACCCAGTGATGTAAGACATAATGTCATCTAAGGGTGGAGACTCCTCATAAGGATAGATAGGCTCCCTAATGATCGGAACCCCAAGAGCTTCAGCCACTATCCGAAGGGTAATGGTGAACTCAACACCTCGTATCCAACTCCTAAGAAGGGTGTTGGAATCATAGATGTGGCAAGAGAGATTCGAGAAGAACTCTCTAATCAGGGCAGTCAGGGGTGGATGATCTACCTCTAACAAAGGCAACCAACCTCTACTCTCAAGGTTTGCCCTAATGGTAGGATCTACCTCATCTAACACATCAGAATGCTCAGCCCAAATCTTATGCTTACAGTTCAGTTTCTCATATACCTCTCTACTTTTGTCATTCCTGAACAACTCACTCCTAGAGGGAGACTCAGAGGAAGTGGAGGGGGTCCTATGGGCTCTAGTCTTCCTAGGCATGGTGCTAGGAAAAGGACAAAGACACAAAGCAAGAGAAAAAAAAAAAAACAAAAACCAAGGGCAGATTGCAAGTTAGCAAAATATATATATATATATATATATATAGAACAAAAATCTATATGATGCATGAACAGTTTAAATGTCATGATGCATGCTCTAATGCAATGTAATTAAGTTCAAATTAAATTCAAGTTCACAAAATTTGCTTGAGCATAGATTTTCTAACAAAAACCCCAAAAATTTGATAAACCACTTGTGCAATTTGTAAAAAATTGACCAATTGATCATTACACAAGATAGATTACATAAAATAATGATCAATTACATCAATTCAACAAGCCAATTTCATCAATTGAAATCAATTTGAACAAAATCCCCAAATTCGGATAAATACAAGCCCTAGAATTTTCAATTTCTCACAAAACACCAAATTCATCAAATTAAGCATCATTGATCATGATTATATCATTATAGGAACAAAACGCAATGATCAATTTCAGAAAAAGTTGCTTGAATCAACAAAAAACCCAATTTGAAAAGTGCCGAAAATACCCAATGTAATGCATGAAAATATGAAATAAAATGCAAAAGGAAGGGCACAATGGACTTACCGGCTTATAGAGAGGAAAACCTTGCAAAAAATTCGGAGGAAAATGACAAAATATTTGTGGGCTAGCCTTGTCCAATTCAAAGAGAGAGAAAAAGTTTGAAAACCCCTTTTGAAAGGTAAGTTTGAACAAGTCAAATCTGATTTTTAAAAAACCTGATTCATGAGTTTCGATTCATCGAAAATCAATTTCGATTGATTGAAACAAACAGAGGTTTCTTTAAAAATCTCAAAACAATTTTGATTGATCGAAAAACAGATTGGATCAATCGAAGCAGACAGAGGCTTCCTTAAAAATTTTAAAACACTTTCGATTGATCAAAAAAACAAATTGGATCAATCGAAGAGGACAGAAGCTCACAAAATTTTTAAGAAAACACAGTTTTTGAAAATAACAAAGACACATTTTGGAAACACTTCAAAGCATTGAAATAGATGAACAAAATGCATGAATATGTGATGAAATGTATTTCAAAAACAACTGTTTTAAACCCAATTTCCCAAAATTAAGATTTTCAAACATTTTCCATAAATTCTCAAGCATCAAAATTGTTTTACAAAAAAACTCCAAGTATTTGCAAACTTGGTTGATCAGACCAAAGACACACACAATAACATGTACAATGTTTAGCAAAGAGTAACTTGTGTAGTGTGTGCAACTAGCAAAAACTTGAGATACATGTGAGGTGATATGTGTATAGCAATTAAACACAAAGTCTAAAAAATTCATCACATAGAATTTGAAAGAGACTATTACCAAAAGAGTTACATCATATAACTCCCACATCTCCTAGATCATAAGCTTGCAATCATGTAAATTTCTTGATTTTGCCTCATATTATACACACCAATTTTAAATTATTCAGAAACTTATCGGGATAATGTACACACCAATGTTAGCAATTATTTGATTTAGCTTTAAGTCCAATAATGTACACACCAATTTTAGCATTTTAAACCGAGGTTACACCTTATGATTTTTTTATGCATGTGCTACACTTTTTGGAGTACAAAATCTTACGATATGCACTAAGGTGTTCATGATTGGCTAGTGGACAGTAGTGAGATGGTTATTTATGCCTTTCTCTAAAAGTTCAAGTTCGACAGTCAAAGACATGTAACTTCAAGATCAAGACAAAGTGATCAAAACCATAAATATCTTTCCCACACAACATGCACTACAAAACTTCAACTAGTAGAGTGCAAAAAGTAAGCTCATCAAAGCTAAACAAAGTACAAAAGACATGTTATGTGAAAATAAATTGACCAACCTTGTTTTCAAAAACCAAGAAAATAGTGCAAAACACAATTTGCTTCCATTATTTATTTATTTATTTATTTGAAAAAGATAAACAGAAACAACCTAGAATGAAATGCATGAATGTTATGCAATGCAAATCCTAGAAATAGAGAAAACAAAAACCAGAGAACAATGGTCACAAAGAATAGCAATGAAGCACAAGGACCATGTCAAAAGAACTCAATTAGATTGAGCCTTTTGCATCCAAAACTTTTTAGATGCATCACGAGCATTGGAGTTATTATTCACATGGGAATGTTTTCCAACTCCAGGATTGGAATAAAAGTTTAGAACCTTTACCAATTCACTAATGAGTACCATAGGATCTTGTGCTTGAGGCAGAGGTACTTTTGGTTTGTTTGCACTCTTAGCAGCTTGCAGCTTGTAACAGTTTGGACGAATGTGTCCAGACTTTCCACAAAAATAACAAACCCATGAAGGCTTATCATGTGACTTGTCCTTAGAAAGGGTAGGCTGCTTAGGTTTAAACTCTTTCAGATCAACCCTAATCTTCCTAGGAGGTGTAACTTCTAAGGGTTTGACAACCTTACTCACAACCTCACTCACAGGGGATTTAGAAGAAGATGAAGGAACAAAGATAGTGGAATTGGGTGCAGACATATTGATACTTTCTACAAAACCTAACCTAGTTTTGTCAAAAGGAGACTTTTGAACACTAAGCATATGATCAAGTTTGGAACTAGCAGACCTATTAGATTGTTCTCTAGCAACAGAAAACTCATGTTCCAAATTCTTAACTTTATCAAGCAAAAGCATGTTCTCAGTCTTCACATTATTCAAAAGTTCAGTAGCATCAAACAATTTAACAAGCAAATTTTTTTTATCAAGCTCAAGAGATGCAATTTTCTTCAAGCCTAATTCAACATTCATAGCATCCTTTGCAGCAACTTTGCAAAGTTTATTGTAGGCTTCTTGAAGATTTGCATCCTTAGAGAGTTCCCCATCAGAAGGGTTCTCTTCAGCAGATACACTTTCATTGACTACAGCATTAGCAGTGAAAGCAATGAAGTTTCCATCCTTGTCACACCTAGACTCATCATTAGAAACTTCACCATCACTAAAGGTTATAGCCATAGCCTTACCCTTAGACTTTAAGTAAGTAGGACATTCAAAACACTGAGGACCCATAGAATTATTAGAAGATTGATCTACTTTTTCTCTAGGTTTATCAGTGTTGTTAACCTTAGTGGGATCATTCTTCTTAAAGTTTCTAGGTTCAGCAGTGTTCTTATCTCTTACCCTTCTGTTGTTGTTTCTAAGGAAATTCCTAAAGTTCTTGGCAAGATAAGCAATCTCTGTAGCAGAGAGCTCATCATCAAATCTACCAACATCAATTGACTTAAGAGCCATTGATTTGGATTTGCTAGTTTTAGGTAGGTCCAACTCATAGGATTGAAGAGATCCTACAAGTTCATCAACAGGGATGAAGTCCACATCCTTGCTCTCAATGATGGCAGTCACCTTGGGTCTAAAATCTTTAGTCAAAGATCTAAGAATCTTCCTAACAATTTTAGGTTGATCATAGATTTCACCCAAGTTATATGCAGAATTAACAATATCATTAAATTTAGCATAGAATTTATTGAAAGATTCATCATTAGACATCCTAATGCTTTCAAATCTAGTTATTAATTGCTGTAACTTATTGATTTTAACTGCCTTTGTGCCTTCATGCACAGTTTGGAGGATATTCCAAGCAGTGTAAGCAATCTCAACATTAGAGATTCTCTTAAATTCCTCCATAAAAACAGTATTAAAAATAGCATTCATAGCTTTGCTATTAAAAGCGGCTGCTTCTTTCTGAGAAGTTTGCCATTCACTCACAGGAGTAGTGGGCTTCTCCCATTCGTATTCTACGGAGTTCCAGACTCTCTCATCAATAGATTTCAGGAATGCTTTCATCTTTACTTTCCAATAAGCATAATTATTCTCATCAAAGTTAGGAGGAATAACCAGAGAGTGTCCGTGTTCCATGACAACAGGGGTCAAAGATCAGCTCAAAGATCAAAAGATCTACAACAAAAGAGCAACCCACTCTGATACCACTTGTTTGTTTTTAGACCCCTTAAAACATAATTGGATTAACCTAGTTTATTAGCCAAGTGATTACTTAGTCCAAATTTTAGATCTAGGTTAACACACAATCGTATAATCATATCACTGTAAAGTGCGAAAAATAAAGAACACAAAGATATGATGACCCAAGAAACCAAACTGGTAAAAACCTAGGGAGGATTTAACCTAGTTATTCTCAAGGTAAACTTGAATTCACTATGAAAGAATCGAAGTTTTATAATAGGGACTTAGACCACTAACATCTTATTGTTACCCACCAGTAGAAAACTTACTGACACGACCACATGCAAGCTCCGAGACCATGAACTCCTTCTTTCTTGGATTCTCCAGAAAGTACAAGCACTCCTGCTTGTGTATCTTTAAGCTTTTATTGCAGCAACTGAATGATCATCAGGTTCTTAAATCGAATTCTCCTTCTTGACAATCCTAAGTATGTGTGAAGACAAATGCCTTTAGATCTCATAAAAGATTTACACACACAGCAAAATGAGCAACCTAAAACGTGGTTAGGGTTTACTCTTTTATACTTAGGGCAAAACATAAAACCCTACACGTCATATGGGCTTAGGGCTGAGTTGGAAAATTCTGTAGAAAAACGTTCTGCCCGAATTTCGATCGATCGAGTCTAATTCTCGATCGATCGAGCCAGGCAGAATCATACTATAATTTCTATAGCAACTCGATTCCAACTATACATAAAACGCATACACTTTGAGCAAGTCTAAACAAGACTATAAAACCTGTTTTGATCATGGTTTGCCAACAATACAAATTAGAGTTCTAATACATTAGTTCCTAAGTACTGAAACCTAACAAATATCATTATGTTAGTCAAACCCTATTGTGTAAATTAAAATAATTTATTAAATAAGGAGCCTGGATAATTGAATGCACACCATTTTTTTATTAGGCCTCACAAAATCGTTCCAAACTCAGCCTAACCCAATCTTTATGAGTTAGGTTGGGTCGTTAATTTCTCAACTCAAGGAGGTTAGCTTGGGTGGATTGAGTTTGAGAAATACCTCAAATTAACCCAATCCCTATACACCCCTTGCTAAACTAACCAATTATACTCTTCTTCTTTTTCTTCTTCCTCTTATTATTGTTGTTTTTGTTGTTGTTGTCATTGTTACCATTTTATTATTTTAATTTTCCTCCTCTCGTATTACTTCTTCTCATATTTACTATATTATTATTATTATTATTATTATGTTCCTCATGAATACAAATGTATAAACATGCATGGATACATGTTGATCCCTCAAAATTAACAAAAGTACTATTTATAGGAAACCATATGATTGACAAATCTCTGAGAATTGACGATTAAAGAATTAATTATTGTCTCTAACTTTCCTCCATGATCAGATGATTTATTTGTCTATATGCTTTCAATAATGATGAAAAAGAGAGAAAGAGAGTGAGCCCTCTCACTTGGAATTGGAAAATAACGACGAAACCAGGTACTAAGGCACATCAAGTGACTTTTTCCGTCCCAAAAATATATAGTGGATTTTTTTTTTTTGGCACAATTACAAAATATATGGGACTTTCTTTAGAAAAAAAAATTATATCCATTTCGAATTTTCTAAGTATAAAGTTTAAACCTGTTTGTTGCAACATGAATCCTTCTTAAGAACATTGTTTCATTATTTTATTTTATTAAAGAATGTATCATTTACAAACTCTCACTTTTTCTTTTTTTGCTAAATTTCACCTCTTTTGGGATGAAGAGAGTGTACAAATATAAAAAGTCTAAGCCACACACTTTGACACAACTTAGACACATGACAAATAGTTATTGGATACTTTTCACTAAATACCAGTGGTGGATTTATCTGTAAAGTGATGTAATCTCATCACATATTAACAAATGTATAAATTGTGCTAAAGTGTGTAGATAACTACTATGCATGTGTCCACAAAAGAACCGGTACAAAAATATAGAGCAGTACTTTCAACTTTGCTAGGCACCAGGAAGTAGGAATTCATAAAATTTATTAATTAAGCTGACAAACATGAATAATCTACACATATTTTTTGAACTTCAGCCTGCGTTACTCACTTTAACTAGAAACATTTAGGTTTCCCAAAGAAGGCTCTCTTATGTCTTGTGCACATAACAAGAAGTAAATGTATTGTATCTAGGTCCATCAATTAATAGAGAGAACCTAAGTCCAACAGAGTACCATGTCTAAATCTCCCAAATTGAAGGAAGATTAGGGTTTGTGACAAATTGTATTAAGTACGATGATGACATGATGGCATATCCATATACTCCATATGATTGTTAGGCACGTGTGGATCATGTGGATAATTAAAACTAGCTGGAAAATATGGGAGACTAGCAAGTGGGTCAAGGTTTTATGAAGCACATAAGTAAGGCGTGCCACAACAATTACCACTAATATTCTCACAAGGTTTTGGAATCATGGATGTTAATGGATCCTCATCATAATGCGGTGCTGTGATACTTGGACCAATAAGTTTATCACCGATATAATGCTGTGTTGCTCCACTAGTGCTGAAATTTTGAAGTTCTTGATTAGGATCAAATTGTTCATGAGGTTGATAGCCTAATAACCATAGTGGATCATAAAAAGAAGAATTCGATGGTGGTGCCATTGGGGACGGGGTTGGAAATTGAACCAAATTGGCACCATAATTGGTTTGGTCTAATTTAAGATCACCATGATCAAAGCCATGCAACATTGGGGTTGGAGTGGGAAGGTATAGCTGGTCTTGTTGAGAGCTTAGTATCCAATTAGGGTTTGCGTTTAGAGAGAAAAAACCTTCCTCAGAGTTACCATTATAGTGCATATCAGGAGAGGTGGTTATGGCATGAACATTATGAGAAATAAACTTCTTCTTAATGCTTGAATTCCAAAAGTTCTTAACCTCATTATCTGTTCTTCCTGGTAGTTGTTTGGCTATCTGAGCCCACCTGTCCAAAAAAGAAAAAGGTCCCTCTTGCATGAAAATAAAAAATAAAAAATGATATACATGATAAGGATAATATTGATAATAAGAAGAGTAAAAAGAGTAATGATAGAAATATTATAAATTTTATTTGATAAGATTTACTTACAAACTGAGTATGTGTTAAATAAAATAAAATAAAAGTAAATAAAAAAAATGTTAATATGTCACTCATGATATTTAATTTTCACTGTTATTTTTTTATTTTTTGAATTGGTACGGTAATAATATAAGCAAGAAGGTACTTGTTTCCTAGAATGCCCTGGAGTTCAATGATGAAGGCAGCTTCTTGGGGAGAGAAGCCCCCACGTTTTAAGTCAGGTTTGAGATAATTTAACCATCTTAGTCTACAGCTCTTTCCACATCTCTGCAAGCCTGCTTCATAGAACCGTGTAAATTTGAGAAACGATAGTAGGAATATATGAAATCTAGTGCAATTGAGAGAGAGAGAGAACGTTACCAGCAAGTTTTGGGAGAGAGCTCCAGCAACCATGGCCGTAGGCTGTAATGTAGTTGATGAGTTTCTCATCTTCCTCTGGTGACCATAGTCCTCTCTTAACCTTTTGCTTGTTGCAGCATGAGTGATTTCTCATGTTTCTCTCTAAAAGTAGTACTACTGGGGAATAGGTTTAAAAAGAGGAGAGAGAGAGAGAGAGAGAGAGAGAGAGAGAGAGAGAGAGAGAGAGAAGAAGAAGAAGAAGAAGAAAAAAAAAAAGAATAAAGAAGGCAGCACTAGGTCTAGCACTAGCTAGAAAACGTCACATTACACCTAAAAAAACAAAAAAACAAAAGTGAAAGAGGAACTATCAGAAGAATAGAACAGAGAAATGGGTGATTTTTAAGTGTGAGTACTGAGTACACTGAGGTTATGAATTTGATGTAAGAGCTGTACCATGGTGGCCCAGTTAGGGTTTGTAGCAAAGAGCTGTATTGCTTCTTTCGTTATTTCAGAGTTGGAGTTGCTTTACTTGTCACACGTGCAATGTATGATTCTTGATCAAGTAAACATTTTTTTTGGGATGAAAATATGTGATTGTAGACCATTTACCCTCTAGCTTAGACTTATTGAGAAAGAGCATTGGGAAATAACGAGATTTTGAGCTGATAGTTAATCGGTTCTGATTGGATGGGAGTGGTGGTATAGTCTAAATCATAAGTTCATGAATCATGATTGCATATTGAACCGAAAAATTCTCGAAACTTTTTCTTGAGTGAAAATGGGTTCTCAAGCGCAGTCCATAATTTGGCTCAATGCTTACTAGGTACTAGGGAATGAAGTAGATTTCACTGCATAGAGAAGAACAAGAATTTTATGTCACATGATGTTATATATTATTCTATATATATAATCATTTTGTTGCCTTATTTTACGCGTTTATAGAAGAATATGTTTTTTAATTTCATATTTCTCAATAATTATTATAAGGTAATTACATTTACATTTTTAAACCTTCAGATTTTTAAGTATCGCATTTCTAGAAATTTAGATGCCTATGTTAATGTGGATTCCTCTAAACAAAATGCAACCTAAGTGAATTCTTTAAAAAAAAAAATTATATAAGAATCAGCATACTTCAATCAAAAATTTTTTATTAAAAATTTTAAGAATTAATTTTTTTTCATTATTTAATTTAAATTATTTTTTGCATTACTACATTTTCTATTAAAATTTTTCAAAAAGTTTGAAATACTCTTTCAAAGTTCGTAAATTTAAAATACTTCAACTGAAATTCAATTATTAAAATTTTTAAAAATATTTAAATGAAATTTAATTATTTATTTTAACTTAATTACTCATTTACTATAATTTTTATTGTAATAGTTTCAAAAAGTTTAAAAACTACTTTAATTAAAAGTTATTATCAAAATGTTTAAAATTTTTTAAAGCTTTTATTATTAATTTAAGATTATTCTAATAATTTCCTATCATATTTTGTTTTAATAAACTCGGTCTTAAATGAATGCTTTGGTCAACAAAGATATAAACTCTAAAAAATGATAAGTCATATATATGTGGATAATTCCAAATGTTCCCAAAAACTTTTTTAATTGGGGGAAAAGAAAGCATTCAATCCATATAGGCTTTTTTTTTTTTTAAAAAAAAAAAAAATTATTGTCTTACATCACTAGTATTAAGATCATCATAATTTGAATTAATGTTACATATTAAAATTTAAAAGTTTAAAGGTGTACCGCTGCCACGTTCTTTAATTTATTATTGTTACCTCCATGGTTAGAGTACTTCTTTTGATGGTTGATTCCTTATAATTACATTAAAGAATTCTACTTGTGGGTTCCAATTACCTTAACTGATAAAGTCTCTAATAGTTGAACGCTATAGATTGAAACTCTCTAAAAAAAAACGAATTATACTCTCTCTAATAATGAAAGCAATGAGATTATTATAGATATGATCTCGTAATTCGACTCAATAGCGAGGTCCAGAATACATTTTAGGGCTTAATATTCTATTGATTCGACAATTCTACTACTACTTGTCTATTCCTACACATTATTTTAGTTTGTCTTTTTGAAAATATCAGAATATTCTCAATACAATAATTTCTGAGAGAAACGCTATCAAATGCAGACAAAAGAAGATATATTAACCATTTAATGTATCTTTGGCACGTTTATTTCAAGGTTTTATAGTGCAAATGGGTTTCAACTTTCAACGATGCTGGCAAGGAATTCGAATCTAGTACATGTATTGTAGGGCCATGCTAAATAGATGTGAAGTCTCAGTCAAAAATAGTTCTGTTTGGAGGATTTTATTCCCTTTCCATTTAAGTACTTTCTTTTTAACTAAGTAATTAATACGTTGCTTTGGTAATTCTCCTCCACTGCTGCTTGATTTTGTGCTTCGATTGATGGATGGGATTGGCAAAAATTAGCAGCAGTGGGTGAGAATGTTGATAGATGGGATCAGGTGGATTAATATTCTTTAAAGTTTTTAGGGTAATTTCATACTGTAGAGTTTTTTTAGAATCTTATGAATTCATTGTGGAATAAATGGATTATGTTATCATGTGGTTAATAATTTAAATAGGTATACATAGAGTAATAGTTAATGTTTATTTAAATGTTAATGATGTGACAAAATCCAATCCATCTATATATTTTATAATAGATGATTATGGTTTTAAGAACTATAAAATAGAAATATTACTCTTAAAAATTTAAAGGATTGTTATCTCGGATTAGATGGTGATTAATGATGATTTTCATAACAAAAGATTTAAAAAGATAATGTACCAAAGAAGGAAATTTAGGATCAATGTTCTTGCTAAATTAATAGACAGACTTAGATTTACATGTGTAAAGTTGAATTTATTCCGTGTCAAATTTGCTTGTAATTTAGTATTTAGAAACCTTATATTTAGGTGGAAATCATATAAGGGTTGTGTGTGAGAAAGTGTGAAGATTTGATCAAGAGTGTGCAACAAGAAGGTGACTCATGACTGGACTCGAGATTGACTCGCGAGTGGTGACTTGCCAAAATGAAGCACACTTGTGAAGCATGCAGGAAGATGAAGAGTTAAGCTAGCTGGATTACTACGAGACAAAAAGTACAGTCTAACCTAATATAATAATTGGCAACTGGAACTCGTAGCTCATCTTAATCACGAGTAACTTGCCAGTACATCCTGTTTTGTTGAAAAGTGACTTTTCACATTCCATCTCATACCTTACTATAAATACCCTTATTTCCACAAAATGTAGAGAGCTTCCAGAGAGAATTTAAAGAGAAAAACTCTAGAGAAAAACAAGATTGATTTATTCACAGTCTTATATACTTGATTCTCCAAATTCATCTACTCCTACCCTCTCCATTGTCATACCCATGAGAGGATCATAAACCAAATCCTTACCTCACCAAATTCAGAGTAGTGAGAATGTTCTTGGTGTTTGGGAAGCAGTTCAAGAGAGGACCAATTCATATTAGTCGATGCAATGGGCTAATTGCGGGATCCGGAAAGTTTGAGAAGACATGGTTCAGCATAACCTTGTTGGAGTAAGAAACTTGGAGGGCTTAGATGCATTGGGTAGATTAGGCTTGGAAAGTCTATTGCTATTCATGTATCCCACCTAATTTTCTAGTGGATCATTTACCGCTTAGAGGGCGGTGGAGAGGTTTTTCACCGAGTTCTTTGATTTCCTCTTCAATAACATGTGCCGGTTTTATCTTGTGTTTGCATCTCTGTTTCCCTTACTCTTAGCTTTTAATTTCTGGTGGTTGTGA
This sequence comes from Quercus lobata, assembly GCF_001633185.2. Classification (NCBI taxonomy): domain Eukaryota; kingdom Viridiplantae; phylum Streptophyta; class Magnoliopsida; order Fagales; family Fagaceae; genus Quercus; species Quercus lobata. The sequence continues at coordinate 10,347,654 of NC_044908.1, read as the reverse complement.
TAAATTAATGGCTTAGAGTAGTTTGCTAATTTGGATATTGCTTATATTTCATATTTCGCACGTATATTGTTTGAATATAAGCTTGTTTTGGAAAATTTGTATTTGAGGATCTAAACATTCACAAGTATTTTGTACACTTAGTAATTTTTCAACATGCATGGATGAAGAACGAAAAGGGTGAAATTAATGAAGAACTTTTCTTCTTAGTCATGTTAACTTGTGCTTGATGTTAAGGATAATATATGCATGTATGCTTTCTAAGTTTCCCAAGTACCAAGAATCGATGATAATGATGTTTATAATGAAAGATTTTATATATAGATATCTCTTAGTTTTTTTAACTTTAGGTTGGCAAATCATGAGCAAAAAGTGTCTTGTTTTAGTAATTTTAAACTCTTTTAAGTGTTGTCAAGATTGCTACCCAAGTGCTGGAGTTTTCCGTGCAAAAGTGTTCTGCTTGACACCTACTCGACCAATCAAGAAGCTTAGATCTTACCAAATTTAGCTGTATTTCCAAAGTTCATAACTCGCGATTTTAGAAACGTTCATTTAGTTTATTCAGCCCATTCAGTGATTAGGGTCTCGTGCAAACAAGTCAAATGTATTTAAGCAAGTCCTAGTACACATCCAAAAGAATTTTGGAGTTGCTCTCTTATAAATCTAAGGTTTTGTGCTTTCTGCTCTCAAAAGCTTCTACAGAGATCATTCAAAGCACAATCTAAATTGGTGGTGTAGTCCAATTATCATAAGAAATAGATCTAAATCTTCAAGTGAATTATTCAAGCTGTGGACTAGAGATTCACATTGCAATATCTCCATACCTATGTAAGCCTGTGGACTCGGACTTGCATTTGGTAAGGTTGGTAAATTTAATTTTACTAAGAATAGTGTTATTTGGTTATTGTAAAACTTTTAATTAATTGGTGGATTTATTTCACCTTAGGATTGTATAGGTTAAAACCCTCCAAGATTTTTACTGTGAAATTTTTATTTCATTGGTTTTTCATGGGTCGCCATATTATTATGTACTATATTTCTGCCTTATATGCTTGACTTTATTAATATTGGTGATTATTTCATTAACAAATAATAAGATATAATTAATCTAACTAAAAACTTGGCCTCAAAACTGGTTAATAATAGTTTTAACAGTGTCTAAATCCCAACAATATATATATATATATATATATATCAATAATCACATAAATGCATGATAGAATAAATGGAATAACGTAACACATCTACCAGACATTTTAAGGTCTATTATTTTGTTACTCTAGAACTGGTTGACTTGGAAGTATTACAAGTGCAATAGGTGTAATCTTAATATGAAGAATAGTAATTAATTGAAGATGAAAATGATATGGATGATGATGGCAATATATGGTTAATGAACTTATTCTAAGAACGGTCATGGAAATGGTTTCTATAAAAGTTAAATTAAGAACGTCCCAATTTTTTCTCAAAAGAAAAAGAAAGTCCCAATTTTATTCTTTTTGGGAGTAAAAGATGTAGAACTGTAAATAAATCAAATTGTTTATAAATTACTCAAGTTCAGCCCAGGAAAAAAACATTTTATGTTCCTTTGTTTAGGGGGAAAAAAAAAAAAATTTCAAGCCTTAAGTTTAGGCTTGATTATTAAACAAGTCAAGTTCAAATATAATAACGCGTTCAGGAACATACTCGTGAACATGAGAGCTCCATTTAACTATATATATATTTATATAATATTTTTATATGTATATTTGTCAAATTGGATTATATAAATTTATCAATAGGTTCATATGATGTTAATTTATTATTTGTATCTTATTGATAATATAAAAAGTATATTCATAGTAAAAGTTTATAGAATTATGAAGAGGTAAAACATTTTAATCATAGTTTCACAATATATAGAAAAATAATAAGTTAATCAAGTAGTTAGTTAATAAGTTCAAGTTTACTTGATAAGAAAATGAGTTAAAATTGAATATAAAATATTTTTTGGTGATAAGTTCAAGCTCAGCTCGTTTAAAAAAAAAAAAAGTTAAATGAACAAACTTGAATTTTTAATATTCAGTTCATTTATAGGGTATAGCACTAAAAAGAAGGCCCTAATCAATTGATATAACATACAATTACAAATAGATTTATTCAAATATGGAAATTTCTGTGTATTTGTTTACGTGATTATTTCTAATTTTGTTAACAAGTCATATATACATTCCAAGTGAGGAAAAAAAAATCATATACAATATCCAGTGATATGAATCTAGAATATTTCCTAGAGTGTCGCTTAAGTTACATAATTCAACTGAAGTATTATTTTGCATTGACATATGACTATAAGAGGACTAATGATACACTGAGACGTTGGTATTAGAAGTGTTGCACTAATTCACTCGGTTCTCTTTTTAGTTTTTTGGTTCTTTGGACCTGAAATATGACTTTTTATAACAGGCTTAGGTGTCAAAGAATAATTAAGCCTAATGACTTAATTGAATAATGACAATTCCAACGTGTCAAACAGCCAAACTTTAGAGCATTCGCATCTGTAAAGTAGTATAATGATCAAATTTTGTCTAATCAACTCTATAAAACCTATACATCAGCTTATGTATTCATTGCGCAAAAAGATTTTTCTTATAATACTTGTGCAAAACTATAGAGTTTTGCAAGCATTGTTGCTGTGTATTCAGTTTTTTCTTTTTTTTCTTTGTGTTCTCGAGGATGAAAGAAAATAATAGATGTTAATTATGGTGTGTAAAGAGAAAGAAACAATTAAATATTTTTTGATATTTTAATTATATTGATTTTAGAATAGATATTAGATAATCTGATATTGGTATTTTGAAAAAATAATTAGGTAAAATAGAAAAAATAGATTCTTATATTAAAATAGAAATAAATTTTTGCATAAATTGACATACATGGTCAAAGTTTATTGAAAATGTGTTTCACAAAGTGTTCCGGACAAAGCACTTCACTAAAGGTACTAATGGGGGACAATGTTACAGGGTAGAGAATCTTATGAAGAGCAAAATTTCTATGAATAGGGGGGTGGCAGCATATAATTTGAAAAGCAATATCCTTAAAAAGTGCCTTAACATTTTTTTGAACTTTCAGCTATCATATAGTACTGAAATAAAATAACTGTTTGTGGACTCATCTTGCTTGGCTGGTATTGAAGTGAATATATACTTCTAATTAAAAGCTTGACTTATTTCAAGGATGTAAGGTGCTAAAGTGGAAATCTATTTTTTTGCATTGTCTAACTATTGTTGAAGCTGATTTAAACTTACATTAGCCACATCACTTTATATAAGACAATTATTATATGGATCTGTGCTAGGGTTTTGTGAAAGTTCCAAGGAAATATGAAACAAAGTATTTGCCAACATGATCAAGGTGGTTTCTGATTTAAGGGATGCTGCAAAACTCCACCCAAGTACTACAAATTACAAAATACATTCATATGCCTCGAAACTTTTGTTGGGGATGGCCTCAAAAGCCCTCTTAGGGACTATAAAGTTGATCAGGTTTTTTATTTTTTTATTTTTTAGTTACTGAGATGTTGATCAGGTTTTACTTGGGTGTTGTTGCTGGAGCTAGTGAAGCACTAATATGTGGTGTTCCATCATTGTCAATATCACTGAAATTGTGACTTGATAAGTAATTCTTTGGTGAAATAATGTATTGCAGGAAGAAGGATAAAAGTCAGGAAAATGATTTCTGTCTGTATAGAGATTCCATCTTCCCTATGACAAACAAGCTTCGCATCTCTAAAGAATAAATTGTTAAGAAAATAGGTTGTTAACTTGTATCTAATTGAAAGTATGTTTTGAAAAACGATAGTAATGCTCACTGAACTTTGACCAGGTGTTTTGCAAAATATAATACTGGGCAAATCCAATTGTAGTTAAGGTGAAGTTGAAGCTAGCGTATCTTTTGGGATTGCTGTCGAAGGTTATGAAGAGGGAGAACCATGTAGGGTATAAGGATTGAGGAAGCTCCAAAGTTATTAATAATAGATACAGCCTTTATTATTCTCCCTGTCTGCACAACAAACAATTAGGAAGAGTAAAAAATAAGGGTGCATTTGGTTCTAGATTCTCACATTTATTGAGAATTGATAAAACACCCTACTAATCCAGAAAAAAGAAAGAGAATTGAAAACCCACCAAATTAAAATCTTTTTAAAATGCTTCTGGTATGTTAATTGTTTCAATGAAGTGTTCTTTGGTCATATATATATCAGATGACTTGGTGACTTAAGATGACATGAGCAGTATCATGTTGAAAGCCTTATATGTTAAGATGGCCACTATTGGTTCTTGGAGAAAAAAGAGGTTGTACTGCGTATGCAGCCAATGAAAAATCTTGAGCAATGTCTATTTCACACACTTACACACACATAGTACACATACTCACCATTTTTACACAAAAATCATGACTTGAAGTCGCGAACTCTAAGCTAAAAACCATGACTCACAATTGAACAATGCTACGATCACAAAAAATAACACAATTTTACCACAACTTGTCACCTAACAAGTTATGAGTAGTGGAGGTATGAACACACATGAACTTACAACTTTTTCTCCACCACTCACAACTCGCCTCGTGACGAGTTGGGTCAAAAGTCGTCTTATTTTTTTGTGATCTTATCATTTTCCCTCACAATTTCAATTCAAATAAATGAGTGTGCGCCATAGAAATTTTTCAAAAATCTCTATATTTCAACGCTACTCTTGAAATTGGCATCATCCATCAAGCATTTAGAAGTAGCCTACATAGTTTGTAGTAGCAATGTCATCAGGGTAAGGCTTAGTTTTATTTATAGAATTTTCACTACTCTTGGTGCATGTGAGGTATATATGTGAATCTAAGATTATATTCTATAGCTATTCACAATGATGGTGGTATAATAGTTAAATTGCCATTATACCAACCAAAACACCAAAAAGAAGGCCACATTAATGTCGGTATAGTTAAAAAAAAATTAAAAAAAAATAATAAATTGCAAATGAGCTACAAGATGGCAGCTCACTGTAGCTACCAAGTTATTAAAAAAAAATCAATTTTTTTATTCCGTTTCTCTCTCTTCTTCTCTTAAAAAATATATATATTTTCTCTCTTTCTTCTCTCTTCAGCTTTCCCGTTTCTCTCTTTTTCTTTCTTTCTTTCTTTTTTTTTCCCCCTCTCTTCTTCTAATTCAAACTATCAAACTCAAACTCAAACTTTGTCAACAAAATGTGAGTTCAGGATGGTTGAGATTGACGCAAAGTGGGCTTGTGGTGGTAGTTGAGATTGGTGATGGTGGAGTTTTAGGTTATAATGGCTGCTACCTGCCACTCCTCTTCCCTTTCACTACAAAAAATTGGGCCTATAGTGGCGTTTGTGAAACGCCATTATAGGTACTAAAAACGCCACTATAGGTCCATTTGGGCTATAGTAGCATTTGCTATAGCGGCGTATACAAATGCCACTATAGTACTGTCACTATAAACCATTTTTTTTTTAAAAAAAAAAAAAAAAAAGGCTATAGTGGTGTTCTACAAATGCCACTATAGCCAAAACACCAACAACAAAAAATTTGATTACCAAAAATTAATTTTCGGTAATCAAAATTTTTTTTAATTGAATTAAAATTGTAATTAAATTAAAATTACAATTTTAATTAAATTAAAAGATACAAAAGAAAACAAAAAAACATAAATAAAACAAAATACATACACTATAGCTAGCCCAACAAATTCAAAATGAAACACAAACCCACCTAAAAAAAATTCAAAATCAAACACAACATGCTCACATTCGGAAATCTCAAACAAGGAATAAACCAAAACAATTATTAATTATTTTTTTTTAAAATGCTTACCTACAACTATACAACCAATGGCTTCAAACACAATAGCACTCCTCCTTCAATCACAAATCCCATAACATAGTAACACCATCTACAAATTTGAACAAAATCAACTAGCTGCAACACCATCTGCAAATCCAAAGCTCACAAACATTAACACCACCACAAATAAAACAGGGGAAATAAAATCAAAATGGAGAGAAAGAGAAAAGAAAAAATTTAGGTGTGAAGTGAAAGAAGAGTGAAAGAAAGAAAAAAAGAAAGAGAAAAGAAGAAACATGGAGGAGTGGAGATAAGGAAAAATAAAAATAAAAAAATAAAAAATAAAAAGGGAGAGAAATGAAGTCTAAAGGTAGAGGGGTAGAGATAAGTGGAGATAAGGGAGTGTGGGGGTAGGTGGGTTTTTTTTAATTTGAGTGGAGATAATTAATGTGAGTAGGTGGGAAAGCGCAGTGGGAAAGTGTTTTTTGAATTCTGAATTTTGTAGGACCTATAAGGGCATTTGCAGACCTATAGTGGCGTTTGCAAACGCTGCTACAGGTCCCTTATTTTATTTATTTATTTTTTTTGTTTAGTTTTGAATTCTTTTTTAACAATTTTTAAAATTTTTTTTTGGAGCTATAGTGGCGTTTGTCGAAGGCCACTATAGGTCTATTTTCTCCTCTAGCCCTTATTAATTAAAAAAAAAAGAAAAAAGAAAAAAAAGCCTATAGGTCTTTTTTTTCTTCTCTAGCCCTTATTAAAAAAGAACCCAATTGAAAAAAGAAAAAAAAATGCCTATAGTGGCGTTTGAAAAACGCCATTATAGGTCTTTCTTCCTCCTCTAGCCCTAAAAAAAAACAAAAAAAACAAAAAAACAAAAAACAAAACAAAACAAAAAAGTGCCTATAGTGGCGTTTGGCAAATGCCACTATATGTCCTTTTTTTTTTTTTTTTTGCCAAACGCCATTGTAGTTCCTTTTTTTTTTTTTTTTTTAAAGACCTATAGCAGCATTTGTAAGACCAAAACAAATGCCACTATAGGCCCTTGAAAATGCTAGTATAGACCCATTGTTTTAAAACGCTATTATAGGACTCCCTGAACGCCACTATAGGGTACTTATAGTGGCATTTTTGACAAACACCACTAAAAAAACGCCACTATAGGCCCACTATGGCTGAAAATCTCTCTCTTTCCTATTTTATGTTTGATTATTGGTTGATTTGGTTTTGGGTTTGAAAGGTGGGTGGGTTTCGGTTTGTGGCAGTGGTGGATGATGGTGGATTTCAATTTATGGTGGTAAATGGGGGTGGGTTTCGGTTTGTGTTGGTGAATGGTGGGTGGGTTTCAGTTTGTGGAGGGTTTTGATTTGTGGCGGTGGTGGATAATTCGTTTGATGGGTTTTTCTAGGTTGTGCAGTGGGTGGTGGTTGTGTCTTGGTTGAATAGGTGGTTGTGGCTTGTGGGTTTGTGATTTGGTTTTGATTGTGGGTGGTAGTGGTGGTGGTTTTAGGTTTGCTAGTGTTGGTGGTGGTTGACGGTGACCGTGAGTTTGGTGGGTTTGTTTATTCTTCTTGCTTGGGAGGAGAGAGAGAGAGAGAGAGAGAGAGAGAGAGAGAGAGAGAGGAAGAGACATGGGGAAGAAATAATAGAGGATTCTGGCATTTTACCCCTAATTTTGAAAAAAATTAGCAACATGCCTCTGTTTGCAAACTATATAGGAGCATGCCCCTATTTCAATACTCGATTATCCTAAAATCGAGTTCAATTAAATACTCGATTTGTAGAAAATCGAGTTATGCCCGATCAAACGTAAAAAAAAAATATAAAAAAAAAAAATTTCCATGGAACTCGAGTTTCAGGAAATCGAGTTCCATGCAAAAAAAATTTTTATAAGTGTGATTGCTCTATATTCAGGGATCCCTATAGTGGCGTTTTTAATCCCTATAGTGACGTTTTAAAGCCCTATAGCGGCGTTTTCCTGCAAATATTTTTAGAAGTGTGATTGGCTCATATTCACGATGCCCTATAGTGGCGTTTTTAAACCCTATAGTGACGTTTTAAGACCCTATAGCGGCGTTTTTCTGCAAAATTTTTTATAAGTGTAATTGCTTTGTTCTGGGTGCCCTATAGTGACGTTTTTAAGCCCTATAGTGACGTTTTAGAGCCCTATAGCGGCGTTTTCCTGCAAAAAATTTTTATAAGTCCCCATACCAAGTTCAAGGGGCCCTATAGTGGCGTTTTTAAGCCCTATAGTGACGTTTTAAAGCCCTATGGCGGCGTTTTGGAACTCGACTTCCCTAAAATCGAGTTCTATGCTTTTTTTTTTTTTTTTTTTAGTTTTATTTGAAATAACTCGATTTTCTACGAATCGAGTATTTTAATGAAACTCGATTTTAAAGTAATCGAGTATCGAAACAGGGGCATATCCCTATATAGTTTCGAAAAAGGGGCATATTGCTAATTTTTTTCAAAATTAAGGGCAAAAGGCTAGAATCTCCAGAAATAATAATAATAATATTAAAATGAAGCAATAAAATAAAAAACGGTCAATATTTGGTATATTGTAAAATGATGTGTTAAAATAAATAAAATAACTTTTTGACTAAATTTTTTTAAAACCATCGCTATGAATAATCTTTAAATGCTTATCATAAAATATTTCTTAGTGTCCCTGCTTGTCAGAATGGTGCTTTGTTGGATAGATCAACAAAACAACTGTGATCACATTCTTGTCATCACTAGAGTTCTACAATAATTGTGCTTTAGTGTAGTGGCCTGTGTTGGTATTTGCTTCCATGAATGGGTCAAAATTTTGAGGGAAAATTTTAATTCATTGGAGTCCAAGTATCACATTGTCCCCCTTGCCCCAAATGTCTCCCCAACGCCAGCAAGAAGCTTTATTTCCAACAAGCAAGCTTTTGTTTCATTTGACACTCCTCTATTAATTCCCGATTTTGACACTTGGAGTTTAATGAAAAGTTAGTTTAATTGTGATATAATGGCATTTGGGGGCATCCTTCTCCAAACAGTCCAATTTCTTTTTCTCTTACTTACTCAAGATCACCCTTCAAAGACATGGCTGTCACTCCACCATCAGTCTCGTACATATTCACTAACATATAATACTCCCGAGGATTCTGGCATTTTACCCCTAATTTTGAAAAAAATTAGCAACATGCCCCTGTTTGCAAACTATATAGGAGCGTGCCCCTGTTTCGATACTCGATTATCCTAAAATCGAGTTCAATTAAATACTCGATTTGTAGAAAATCGAGTTATGCCCGATCAAACTTAAAAAAAATATAAAAAAAAAAAATAATTTCCATGGAACTCGAGTTCCATGCAAAAATTTTTTTTATAAGTGTGATTGCTCTATATTCAGGGAGCCCTATAGTGGCGTTTTTAAGCCCTATAGTGACGTTTTAAAGTCCTATAGTGGCGTTTTCCTGCAAATATTTTTAGAAGTGTGATTGGCCCATATTCATGGTGCCCTATAGTGGCGTTTTTAAGCCCTATAGTGACGTTTTAAGGCCCTATAGCGGCGTTTTTATGCAAAATTTTTTATAAGTGTAATCGCTTTGTTCTGGGTGCCCTATAGTGATTTTTTTAGGCCCTATAATGACGTTTTTAGGCTCTATAGTGACGTTTTAGAGCCCTATAGCGGCGTTTTCCTGCAAAAAATTTTTATAACTCCCCATACCAAGTTCAAGGGGCCCTATAGTGACGTTTTTAAGCCCTATAGTGACGTTTTAAAGCCCTATGGCGGCGTTTTGGAACTCGACTTCCCTAAAATCGAGTTCTATGCTCTTTTTTTTTTTTTTTTTTTTAATTTTATTTGAAATAACTCGATTTTCTACGAATCGAGTATTTTAATGAAACTCGATTTTAAAGTAATCGAGTATCGAAACAGGGGCATATCCCTATATAGTTTCGAAAAAGGGGTATATTGCTAATTTTTTTCAAAATTAAGGGCAAAAGGCTAGAATCTCCTAATACTCCCACATGCATTAATTTTTGTTCACTGGTACCATGAGTGCAAAAGTTGAAGTTAGCATAATTCTCTATTAAATAGTAAAAATAAAAAATCATCTTTTATCATAAAACATATAAAAAAAAATTAGGGTAAAATACTATTTTGATCCCTAAATTTTTCCAAAAGTTTGTTTTTTTTTTGTTTTTTTTAATCCCTAAAATTTAAGAAGTTTATTTTTTGTACCTAAACTATTAAAAAGTTCATCTTTCATACCTAAACTATTGAAAATATTTTATTTATATCCTTCAACTTTACCAAAAGTTTATTTTTCATCTCTAAACTATTGAAAAAGGTTCCTTTTCATCCCTATTTTTGTCTCTAAAGTCTAAACTATTGAAAAAATTCTTTACTAAATTTATGGATGAAAAAAAGAATTTTTTTTAAGTTTAGGAATGAAAAACAAATTTTTGGCAAAGTTTAGGAACCAAAGGATCGGGATGTGCGTTCAAAGGAGTTTGTGGAGGTGGAAAGTGAATCAGATTCAGCAAAGTTTTGAATTCGTTCTCGTTTGATTCGGGGTGTGTGTTCTTTGAAATGTTTCGAGCTACGAATTGAGAAGTAGAGGGTTCTTTGGACATGTTGGAGCTCGAAAATTTTTGGCTAAAAAGAAAAAGAGTAGCTGAGTGGTTTTAAATAGGCATGGAGTTTGAAATTGAAGCTTGAATTAGATCCATGAAGAAGAAGAAGGAAATGGAGGACTGAGAATGGGATAGTGTCAGCGTGTTGAAAGGTGAAAGCTCGTGCTAGGTTTGTGTTTGGTTGACAAGGAAGATCTATTGCTGGGTTTGTGTTTGTGTTTTTGTTCTTGCTGGAAATCAGTTTGTGTTTGTGTTATATGTTTGGTTGACAAGAAATGGGAAGAAAATGCTAGAAAATTTGGGCATGTGTTCTTATGTGGATCTCTAGTTTAATTTTCTGTTCTTATTTTCTAGGTTTGTGATTTTTGGATTTTAATTTTTTTTTCTTAAATCTGGGCTTATGTTCTTGTTGTTCTTATTCAAGACACACTTAGATCTCATTTAATGTGATTTTTGGTTTCTATTTCTTTTTTTAATTTTTTTTATTTAGTTAAAATTAATGAATTAAATTTTTTTTTAATTTAGATGCTGACGTGGCATTTTTTAATGCCAAAATAAGAAATTTTATTATTTTTTTAAGAGTTCCATCTGCCATGTAAGACTTTGCCGTTAGGATACTAATAGAAAGGACTAAAATGAATGACGTTTTTCTAAACAATTACTAAAAGCAATGAAAATAAAAGATAGAGACCAAAGTGGAAATTGTGTGAAAATGTAGGGACGAAAATATGGTTTTCGCCTTGATTCTATCTCAAACTGATTATCTAACTTTGTGGATTAGTATCTAAGATTTCTATTATTTGAAATAAACCTTACACAATTAATTCTATCTTGAAGCGATTATCTGAAATTGTGGATTAGGTTCTAAGGTTTGGAAACACCTAACTTAACCACACTATTGAAATATGCACAATTAACAACTGAGAATGAAAAATCCTCAATAACTAAATTGGCATTCTTCACAAAGCTAGAGTGCTTACTTGAGAATCACTAAATTGACATAAAGCATCTCGATGTGAACTATCGCAATATCAGCCATCTCGATATAAGGCACATTTGAACAATTTATCTCGATTAAAGCTAATTCACAGAAAATTAAAGTATCCAAACCTACTGGATTGCATTAACACCAAATTACTTAGAATTAACAACAACAGATTGCATCAAACTTGTATACATGATTGAAATCACAAGTACATATACACAAGTAAATATAAACTTACAAGCATAAGGCAATGAAGATCTTTGTACAAGTCTAAAGAATTAATTGATTGCAGGTCACAAACTTAAGAATCTTACTAATGATCTCTAAAAGTGCTCTGTTTGTACTATGAATAAATTCCCAAGTGTGTTTGATTGATTGTTGTTGATTTTTTTTTTTCTCTGTAGCATCAGGTCATCTATTTATACTTGATGTGCTATCAGTTATAATACTTGATGTGTCCCACGTTTGCAAGAATCAAGGTTGCTTGCAAAGCTTGAATTATTGTTCATATTATCAATCACATTTGTTAGGTTTTAAATGTTTAGAACAATTAGCAAACCGAGAACACAAACTTGTCTAGGTTTAGATCATAGAGTCTATAAGTCATATTAGATAATGCTCAAGGTGCTGCAAGTTAGAATACAAGAAAAAAAGAACTGTAAGCTTAGGAATTGCGAGTCTACAGAATGTAAATTAAAGCTCATCAACCCATTGGCTCATCAGATTATTAGGGTTTCGGATCTACTTCACTAAGTATATAAAGAAAACCCTAAGACACGTTTTAAAAATACTTTGGAGTTACTCTTTTGAGATCTAAAAAGTTCTATGCCTTCTCCTCTCAAAGTCACCACTAGAAATCAATCAACATACAATCTGAACCGGTAGATTTGAAGTTACTACTAACTAGTCATCAAAGATTGAAACCTTCAAGGGTAGTCTTATAGTTGTAAACTAAAGGTCTACATTGAAGATTTGAAGCATGACCTGGAGGTTCATCTTGGGGCAGATCCATATCAAAGAAGTCTAAGGGTTTCAAAGTTAAGTTTGATAATCATAGTTAAGTTTACTATTAATTAAATATTTTTGACTATATACTTCTATTTGATAGTGGATTGTTTTTCTTGAAATTGGTTCCCTCAGGTTTTTTACCTTGAAATTGGTTTGTTTCATTGGTTTTCTTAGGTCATCATATCTTGTGTTAATTTGCTTCCCGCTACATGATATGTTTGATTTATGTTTAACTTAAGGCATGCTTAATTGTCCTAATTAATAATTTGGCCTTAAAACTTGTTAAACATTGTTTATTCACGGGTCTAAAAACCAACTCCATTCTACCCCCATCTGTTCAAGTTCTATCTTCAGTCTAAACTCAAGACTTATCACTAGTCACATGGTCATTGGTCACTCCAATTCTAAATTCGAATAAAAATCCCATCACACCCTTAGTGTAACACTTTCTACTCCATCTACAATATCTCAAGCGTCTTTTTCCTTCTCATTACACAACTACAAGCTGCTCCACAATTTTGGTAGTTAAAAAAAAGTTAAAAAAAAAAAATTGATAGAAAAGAACGGCACTAATCAGAATTAATCGTTTCACTTACTGACTAGACTATCATATAACTGCAGACGCATGAAAATTATACAGTATATATCATAAGAAACTAAATTCATAAATATTAAAGATGGGCCCAGACTTAAGTAAAGCCCAAAATACTGTATCCTAAGAAAAGCCCAAACCATGGACACGTACCGTTACTGTAAGTTCACCTGAAAGCACGTGAGTAGCACGTTAGAGTTAGCAGTTGTCGCAAAGAAACACGTGGGAATTGGAACGTGGAGACCCAATCAGCCCAAAAGTTTTAGTACTTGGTTGGTGATATTTCATTTGTATTTGTGGCCACTTTAGCCCAATGACATTAGATATGTGGCCCAAAAGATACAAGTCTCTTAATTCGGCTTCCTAAAACTTATTTGCAAAATGCAGAAGAAGGGCAAAAATGGCCCATTACCATCAATTTTGGAAATAATTTGCTCAGAAACACTGTTTCCGAACTATATAGCAATCTACCACTTTTTCGGGCCTATAGCGGCGTTTTCCTGAAAAAATTTTTTATAAGTCCCATAACAGGTTCAAGGGGCCCTATAGTGGCATTTTTAAGCCCTATAGTGGCGTTTTTACCTATAGTGACGTTTTTGGGCCCTATAGCGGCGTTTTCCTGCAAAATTTTTTTGTAAGTCCCATAACAGTTTCAAGGGGCCCTATAGTGGCGTTTTTAAGCCCTATAGTGACGTTTTTGGGCCCTATAGCGGCGTTTTCCTGCAAAAATTTTTTTATAAGTCCCCATAACAGGTTCAAGGGGCCCTATAGTGGCGTTTTTTAAGCCCTATAGTGACGTTTTCGGGCCCTATAGCAGCGTTTTCGGAAAAAGTGGTATTTCCCTAATTATTTCCGAAACAGTGCTCTGTTGCTAAATATTTCAAAAATTAATGCTAATGGGCCATTTTTGCCGCAGAAGAAGGCATACTATTTGAATCAAGAGCCCGTTATCATTTGTGCCACTTGACGTATTTGACTGTTTTTTCAAGGATTAAAGAACGGTTAGAGAAATCAATAAGAATTTGTATAATAGAAAAAGTATCGTATATTAGCCAATTAAGCACAAAATTTACTCACATCAGATCATGCAAAGTTGTGTAAAAATATATGATTAATACAAAAATCGTGTAAAATTACATTATAATACTAGCTAGCACTATTCATTTTGCAATACATGCTTCCACTAGAACTATTCATTTCGCATTTAATTTTAATTCTTTTTTTTTACGTATCTCGAAGATAAAGAAAACTAGTAGATGGTGGTTGTGTGTAAAGAAAAAGAAACAACTAAAAAAATAAGAAAAATAAATATTTTAATAAAATGTAGTGTAAAATAGATAATTTAATATGCGGTGTTTTGAAAAGTAAGTAAAATAGAAAAAATATGTTGTTATGTTAAAGTAAACATGAATTTTTGCTAATATCCATCTTACATAAAAGTAGATCTCATAAGTGTGTGACTCACACCCATAGAGATGTTATATGCAACTATTACACAAAATCCCACATTATCTTTCAAATGGTACTATTGTTCACCAATATATGCTTGTTTTTTTTGTTCAAACAATTTTCTTGTTCTTATAATTGCAAAATATTAAATACATCGTAAAATTCTTAAAGTCTTATTTATTAATTATAAAATAAGTGTATTGGCTTAAAACTAACTAACTGATACTTTTGTGTTTTCAACAGTGATATTTATAATTCAAATCTTCCTCCAAATCGAATTATGAATAAATAAATAAATTTGTTTAAGATTTTTCCCACCTTTTTAATATTTAAACATATTGAATGGTACTATTTTGTTAACCATTTAAATTTAAAGTATTGATGATACAAAAGCCTAGTCCACCATATGCGGCGGCCCAACATCGACCCAAATCAGGAAATTTCAATTTTCAAATATACCCACATGGCCTCATCCCTTTCTCTCACTCACTGTGCGTAGGGTTTTAGCAGAACCAACCCAATTGACCATTTTTTTCAAACACAACAATGGCGTCATAGTTGTGGACCACGTTTACTTCATGTTGGTCATAGTTTTGGACTGCTTGGTACATCATTGAGTTTCTATATCAGGACTAGGGGCAGAGATTGTTAGGAGTTTTCCTCCCACTTGATTGTTAAGCTAGTACGGCTTTATGAATTTTTCTTAGCTGAGAAAGTTGTGAACAAAACTATGTTGGATTTGCACGTTGCTAATGCACTTTCTCATGTGAACAGCAAGGCAACCAAGGGTGGGAGGAGAGTCATTGCTCGAAGAATAGCAAAGGGCTGGTCAAGAATTACGGTTTAGCGTCCTTGCCTCTGGTTCGAATCAAACCAAGTCTCTGAAGCTTGCCGAACTTCATGGTTAGACTCAATTGGAACGAATCTTTGCCTTTTGTGGTAGATCAGTGTATCCTTAGGGGTGGCAATTCATGTTCGCATGTCGAGTTTGTGTTGTGTTGACTCATGAGTATTCGACTATATAGGTCAACCTTAACCCGACATATTTATTAAACGGGTCAGAATTCCTCACCCCTAACATAACCCATTTATGAAACGGATCAGCCATGTCAACCTATTTATCAAATTTATCAAAATGAAAAAAAAAAAAAAAAAAAAAAAAAAAAAAAAAAAAAAACTAATTTTAGTATTAACCAAGTTGATACGAATTATGAAAAACTAGTATGTAACTCGTGCTACCGCACAGGAATGGATATAATTAAATAAGACAATGAAAAAAAAAATTGCATTTTATTAGTTAAGTGTTACTATTGGTTTTTATTTTTTATTTTTATTTTATTAATCATGAGTTTATTCATGTTTAAAAGGCTTAGTTAAGTCTAAATTCAAATTATTAACCAGAAAATTTTATTAACAGAACTTAGTATGGGGTCAGAGAACTTGTGACCCCAGCCCACTTTACTTTAGGGCCCAAGGCTCGAGCCGAGGAGGGATATAGCCGAGGACGTACAGTGAAAGTCCAAATGACCTAGAGATATAGCCGAGAATCATCCTCGGCATCCCAACGTGCTCTTGAAAGAAAGGGCAAGTACGGTATAGGAACAGTTTAAGGAAAAGCTGAACACCTCCACATTGATGGAGAAAGTATCCCTGGATAATATGGCTACAAAGGACAAAGGAAAGGTTGCCATTACTGCAATTAAATACTCTGCACTAGACAGAGCAATGCTTTTCAGCTTTTACAACCACCCCCAACCACTTTGGGTATGGGCTGATGGGACAAATATCAGCCTTGGAAAGCCGAACCTACACGTGGATATTGGAAGAAGGGTAAAGGCTAATATAAAAAGAGAAGTAAGCAATCCGAAAAAGGGGCTGGGAAAAAAGGCCAAGAACCAGTGCCTCCCAGGCCATGCCGAGGAGAAAGACTTCTTGAGCAAACATGATTCACCTCTGTATAAGTACCATGACCATTCACTGTCCAGTGATCAAGACCTAGCTTTTCAGCCCACGCTCTACAAATTATATTGTTTGGGCCCTTAACGTACGAACCCAATACCAGTTTGGGATCGCTAAAAATTGAGTCCTTACAATTAGCACCGTCTGTGGGAAAGGCTTGTGCGTTGGCGCAGACGGTGGATCGAGCTTCTGTCAAACAAGGGCCTACGAGAGCCCCTCCATCACTTCCAGCAGCTCGTTGTTGTTGCCCTAATATAAAGTTCCACTAGGGGCTACGCTTTGAAGCACCAGTGGCACTGGCAATTCTAGGGGCTTCCAACGTCAGGTCAACGCTCCACACCTTGGCCGAGGGACTAATCCTCGAAACTTAAAGAAAAGCTAAGTTTTGGACAGAACCAAGGTATTGCATGGTCCTCGGACTCAAACCTATGGGGAAACCAACTACTTAAAGAAAAGCTAAGTTTTGGACAAAACCAAGGTATTGCATGGTCCTTGGACTCAAACCTATAGGGAAACCAACTACTTAAAGAAAAGCTAAGTTTTGGACAGAACCAAGGTATTGCATGGTCCTCGGACTCAAACCTATGGGGAAACCAACTACTTAAAGAAAATCTAAGTTTTGGACAGAACCAAGGTATTGCATGGTCCTTGGACTCAAACCTATAGGGAAACCAACTACTTAAAGAAAAGCTAAGTTTTGGACAGAACCAAGGTATTGCATGGTCCTCGGACTCAAACCTATGGGGAAACCAACTACTTAAAGAAAATCTAAGTTTTGGACAGAACCAAGGTATTGCATGGTCCTCGGACTCAAACCTATGGGGAAACCAACTACTTAAAGAAAAGCTAAGTTTTGGACAGAACTAAGGTATTGCATAGTCCTCGGACTCAAACCTATTGGAAGATTATCTATTAGAAAATGGATTAAGTCCTAGACAGAATGGAAGTCCCGACTTATCCTAGGATCCCCAGCTCTAAGGGAACTAACGTAAACGAGTGTTTAGGTCCGGTACAGTCATACCTCGATCCTCGAATTGGATGCCAAAAATGGTTAAGGCTGTGAATGTTGTCAGAAACGTAGCAAAGCACCCTACTCCTCAGCGACCCTCTCAGATAGTTCATTTTGGGTTACCCACCCTTGGATGATCGCCTTATACGCAATACAGAGCATTCAGCTGTTATCCCGGTTAGTCTTATATGTATAACCTTTTTCAGGTTGGCATTATTACACCTCTTAGTCTCAATAAGTTCAAAATAATAGCTTTTTGTTAACAGGGGTTTCGGCCCTAAGTATTGTTCAGAATAAAAAAAAAAAATAGCACATCCATTCACAATATAACTATTGCAAAAAAGAAGGAATACTTAGAATAAAATAAAGCCATCTTTTATTAATACAAAGAAATAGTACAGCGTACAATGAAAGGCTTAAGCAAGCCTATACCGGAAGCTAACTACAAAAGCAAAAAGAAAAGCAAAAAGGAAAAAGATACAAAGGAACGATAAATCCATCAAAATTCTGCTCTTATGGCGACTAAGCGTGTCAGGATGGCCCCATTGATGGAAAGGAAGAAGAGGCAGAAGAAGAAGCAAAAACACCAGGATGCCTTTAGTGATGGAAGAGAAGAAGAAGCGGAGGAAAAAGGAGGCACTAGAGAAGGAGGAGAGGAGGAAGCGGGGATGCCTAGTCCCCGTGCCAGCTCTGACTCCCCTCAGGCTAGTGCCATGTTAGTAGCGCTCTAGAGAGAGCGGATGGTACCGACGATGAGCAACCCCAGTGCTATCGCACCAAAAATCTGATGCGACCAGCACCTGCTTCGGATTTTGGCTAAAGGAAGAAGAGGCTTCTTTCTCGCCTTGTCAAGGGGGAGAAATGTTTTGAGTCTCTGTCTCCCTTGCCCTGATTGGGCCATCTTGAGTCTCGAAGAGACCCAGTGCTTCTGGAGAGGGTGTGGTCCCTTCACCCCCATCTTCGCCCTAACGATATCACTCCCTAAGGCTTAATCCCACTGGCAGTGAGGACTTTGAGCACAGCAGGTGGTTTAGGAATTTGAAAAGATCGAGGGGTCTGTACGTAAAGGAAATGACCTCTTACCTTGCTTCTTATATGGAAGGCAAGTCTGGTGGCATTTAATCTGTACAGATTTCCAAAAAAAAACTACAAACGAGATAATTCCCACTCAACTCCCAACGCCGTCTACAAACCGTTGGATTAGCGTTGCCTCGTAAAGGGAACTTATTAAAGACGCGCCTCGTGTACTGAAACGGTAAAAGCACGACATGAGTAAAACTCAAGAAATGTCTCATAACCAGGAGCATTTTCCAAGCAAATGAAGTGACACCGACATTAATGAAGGACAAAGCTTGGCAAGCTGTGACATAGGCCCGACATCACCAAAACCCTCCTCTACGTCCGAGGGGCCGGACAACAGGATTTTGAGGGGCTATTGTGGGGCTAGAGAACTTATGACCCCGGCCTACTTTACTTTAGGGCCTAAGGCCCGAGCCGAGGAGGGATATAGTTGAGGACATACAGTGAAAGTCCAAATGGCCTAGAGATATAGCCGAGGTCATCCTCGGCATCCCAACGCGCTCCTGAAAGAAAGGGCAAGTACGGTATAGGAACAGTTTAAGGAAAAGCTGAACACCTTCACATTGATGGAGAAAGGACCCCTGGATAATATGGTGACAAAGGACAAAGGAAAGGCTGCCATTACTGTAATTAAATACTCTGCGCCAAACTGAGCAATACTTTTCAGCTTTTACAACCACCCCCAATCACTTTAGGTATGGGCTGATGGGACAAGTATCAGCCCTAGAAAGCCGAACCTACACGTGGACGTTGGAAGAAGGGTAAAGGCTAATATAAAAAGAGAAGTAAGCAATCCGAAAAAGGGGCTGGGAAAAAAGGCCAAGAACCAGTGCCTCCCAGGCCATGCCGAGGAGAAAGACTTCTTGAGCAAACATGGTTCACCTCTGTATGAGTACCATGACCATCCACTGTCCGGTGACCAAGGCCTAGCCTTTCAACCCACGCTCTACAAATTATATTGTTTGGGCCCTTAACGTACGAACCCAATACCAGTTTGGGATCGCTACAAATTGAGTCCTTACACTTAGCATTATGTAATTTTTTTACAATTTCAGTCGAGCAGACCAGCAAACCTTATATGATATGGCTTATCAACTGGGGCTTTACTTGTAATTGCTTATAAATAATTGGCATAAGAGTGGTTTGTGTGTATAGGTGGATTGTACGTTGGACGTATATGAAATGCTGTTTGTATCTTCTAGCTTAGATGAGTATAGTTCGATAGAATTTATATAATTGATTTCTGGGGGGTATGTGATGTGTGATCTGTGGATGGTTTCCTTTTATTTTATTATTATTATTGTGTGGTTCCACATGAGTATGGTTCAGTGTCATCACAGTGACATAAAATATGCTTTGGACAAGAAAGATTGTGCTTTATTATTTAGTAGGTATTGTTTGGTAGATTAGATGTATAAATTCGGAGATTTTAAGTTACAAATGATGGTTCTAATTTATGATTTAGCAAACTTTATTAGAAAATGCAGATGATTCAAATTTTATGGTTTTAGCCTGTAACCCCATGCATATGCATAGATATACTTAAAAAATACACATTGAGATCCATAGTATAATTCCTATATATATAATTTAAATACTATTGATATATAGTTATTCTTATTTTTGTTAACTCTTTAAAAAATCTTGTAAGAATATTATTAGGTAGAAAATGTAAATTGTCCATATTGTTTTTTTTTAAAATTTATTAATTCTTAATTTTTGATATTGTGAAGCACTTTTGTTTTTCATTTTTTGCTTGCTTATTTTCTAAGTGATAATTGCCTGCTTCATAATGTTTTTTTAATTATTATTTATATATAATTCAAAAACAAAATTTTACAAAAAGAAAGGAAAACGTTTACTCACCTTTTCTTAGGAGTGTGTGATTTGTTTTGTTAACGGAGACTCTGCTTTTTTGATCTTCATCATACCACTAAAAAAAAAAAAAAACGATTGCACAAATTGCAGCCCAAATTGGGGAAAACATAAGAATATGAAAGCAAGGGAGATAGAGAGAAACTGCCTTCAATGCCTTTAAAAACTCAGAGAAAAGATTATGCATTTGAGAAATAGACGAAAGTTAAATGTGAAGATCTATGCGAGAGTGAAAGTTTGTGTTAGTTTTAACTTTTAAGTGGTGAAGGCGTAGGAATGTTTTTTTTTTTTTTGTGGAAAATGTGGCTGAATGTTTCTGGAAGGTTGTATGTTTATGCTTATATGAACAATGAATGGGATGGTAGGGATTTTTATAGTGTGCAAGTTAAATGTTTTTGCTTAGGTGAATGAACTTGATTATTGTGGTTTTCTAACTTCCGTGTTAGGTGTTAATGCATGCACAAAAATTTAAAATTTTAGATAAGATACATGATGCAAAATTAACTATCCAATTTAGAATTTAAATTATATTTTCTCTCAATTTTGATTTTATAAATATATATATATATATATATATATATTCCTTTGGCACAAAAATCTAGAAAGGATTTTAGAGTGATTGGGACTGATAAAAAAAAAAATAAAAAAAACAACGTGAAGAGCCAAGAGACAGAGAGAGTCATTAAAGACTCCTACGTGATTTGAGGAAATTTGTATATTTATGTATGGTGTGGTCTTCACTTGACACCTAAATTTAGAAAAATATATTGGGACACATGGCTTAAAATTAGAACTCTAATTTGGAATTCTATATTTGAATTTAATTGAAAAATCTAATGTAATGTACTTAAGATATTGTACATAAATTTTACCCTATTTAAAAATATTTTAAAAAATCCTTACCATCATCTAATTGATGAAAAATGTTGAAATATATAGTAAATGAAATTCATGAAGCCAAGGTCACTTTGACGACTGAAAGTATGAAGAAATATTTTACTCGTATAAGAATGGGTTTGAAATAAGAGTAAAGGTGGAAGACCAAATTTTTAATTTTTTAGCATAGAACTAATGGCTTCCTTTTTACTATTAAGTACAAACGAAAAATTGCATTTTATTGCTCAGTGACAATAGTTGTATGTGTATTGTTACTAATTAATCGCTTGTATTGTTATTTTAAGTATTCAAACAAAAGTACCAAACATAAGTTCTAAGGCATACCATGTTTGTGAAGGACTCCCTTCTGGGGTAAGAAATGAGACCCAATATTGCCCAATACTTTGTCCATTAACCCAAGCTTCCCTTTTCCCATAGAACCAAGGTTTAATGCAACAGGGTCATTTCCTTTGGGTGCATCAAATTGAGTCTATAAAGACAATCCATGAAGATAAGGTTAGTGCTGATTAAGTATACAGAAATAGTTCAGGCAAGAATAATTAGCATGACAAAGCATTAGCAGAATTTATACCTTGTACCATGTGAGTCTTTGATGATTAGAGTTTCCAAACCTTCTCCATTGAATATTACTTGACCCTTGTTCTGTGTGAATATTTAATTTCTCTCCTGACAGCCCAACCTCCATGAAATTATTGCATGGAATTAGCTAGTTCGAGATCATAATCTCATTAGTTATAAACTTTGTAGATGAAAAATGGGTTATGACAATCTTTGAGTGAGCACTTGATATGAAAGAATAATATGAAAATATAATTTGTGGATAAATAAAGCATTACATATTGAAAATACAAATATAGATATAAGAAATGAACCTGGTATCCCCATGTATAGTCTGTGAAATCTTCGGCATCATTTTTATTTAGTATCCTTACTCTACGTAATCCAGTAACTCTTCTCTCAAGAAATGATCCTGAGTCCTTCATGCCACAAATAAAAAGTAACTCAATACAATTTTTGAACTCGAAAGCATATATATATAAGATAAATGTTACAGAATATACACTGATGGGGATGAAACAATAAAGGAATGACTAGATGCAATTTTCTGAAAAAATGGAATCTAACGAAAACTTAATTCTCCTCATTCATATGGCTGAATGTTTCTGGAAGGTTGTATGTTTATGCTTATATGAACAATGAATGGGATGGTAGGGATTTTTATAGTGTGCAAGTTAAATGTTTTTGCTTAGGTGAATGAACTTGATTATTGTGGTTTTCTAACTTCCGTGTTAGGTGTTAATGCATGCACAAAAATTTAAAATTTTAGATAAGATACATGATGCAAAATTAATTATCCAATTTAGAATTTAAATTATATTTTCTCTCAGCTTTGATTTTATAAATATATATATATATATATATATATATATATATATATTCCTTTGGCACAAAAATTAAGAAAGATTTTAGAGTGATTGGGATTGATGTGAAAAAAAAAAAAAAAAAAAAAACAAACGTGAAAGGCCAAGAGACGAGAGAGTCATTAAAGACTCCTACGTGATTTGAGGAAATTTGTATATGTATGTATAGTGTGGTTTTCACTTGACACCTAAATTTAGAAAAATATATTGGGACACATGGCTCAAAATTAGACTCTAATTTCATATTGAAATTGGTGTGATTCTCACATGAATCTAGACACATGTCACACAATTAGAGTTCTAATTTGGAATTGCAATCTGGACACGTGGCACAAAATTAGAGTTCTAATTTGAAATTGCAATTTGAGTTTCTCTCTGCTTCACCTATTATTTTATATATAGACTAGCAAAATAAATTTTTTTAATATAAAATTCAAAACTAACGAGTAATTGTATTACAAATAATAATTCAAAATTAAGGCATATCTTAATATCACAAATAATCAATCATAATATGTCCAAAAATAATAAACCACAACAGCTAATAAGTTTATATACTTAGGGTTTGAAGGGTATATTGGTAAAATGTCATTTAATTAAATGGGTCAAATAGGTCAAACGAGTTCCATGTGATGGACACTAACCCAACCCATTTATTAAACGGGTCAGTCGTGTCAACTGAATATGACACGAACTCATTAAGGGTCAACCTATAACATACTAATTTCGTGTCATGTCGTGTTAGGTTCACGGGTCGTGTCCAACTTTGCCACCCCTAAGTACAAGCATGTGATTGGTGAAGGAGATGCACTAACTCCATTATAAAAACTATCTTCCCTTCCTCGATGGGCGAATAATCATATTACAAATTGAACTTTACTAATTTTGAACTCTTTGGTTGAGTGTTTTGCTAACCACATCTTTTGAAAGGCTAATTTTGTTGCCCATAATATATTGTTAAATTGACACTTTTGTTTGAAATTGAGAGAATGATTCCCATTGATCTCTTTATTATTACCAGATTTTTGCCTTAGGCCACAGGGTAGAGAAGGGTCTGATTCCCTCTTGTAACTATTATTATTATTATTATTATTATTTTGAGATAGTTTCAATCTAATAACTCTTTATCATTAGACCAAAGCGGGGATTAAACCTCAGATGTCTTATTCAACCATCAGAAACTTTATCAGTTGAGCTAGTTAGAACCCACTATTATTATTATTTTTTGATTTCCTTCTTTGTTTCAATGAATGATGTTTGTTCAGAAAATAAATAAATAAATAAAAATTGTGTTATCTCATCAAAAACAGTTTATTGATACAATCAAATTTCTTATGATTAGATTCAAGATTCAAATCCTATATATATAAAAAACAAAATCCCATATCTTTGACTTATTGTAAAAATTGACATACATATATATATATATATATATATACACACACATATAAAATAAAATCGTGCTATCTTAATCAGAAAACATGTTTAAGTTCATTTCAAATTCTTTAAAGTTATATTTGGAATAACTGAGACCATAAAATGAGGGGTTGAAGAATAATTGTAAATATAAAGTACTTGATATATGCATGGATTTGAGAATATAAAGCTTTGTTGTAATACAAATACTTCTAATATTATGAACTTGAAATAAATTTACATCCTATAATTTTAAATAGAAATATTAATAAAAATTTAAATTCATCTATAATCCATATAATACAAATTTAAATCCTATAATTTTAAATCGACATATTAATAAAAAATTTTTTTTTAGAGAAATATATTTATAAAAGTTTAAAACTATAATCCACATAAGAAAATTTAAAATATATTTATAATTTTCTTTTAATTGTCATTCCATACTTTATTCACAAATTAAACTAAAAATTGAAATTGAAATTTTATCTTCAAAGTTCAAATACTTTCATATAAATGAAATGACTAAAAAGTATAGGGAAACGATGCGGAATAAATTTTGTATTTGTAGCAACCCGAGAACGTTAATATTTTTTAAAAATATTTTTTTTATCACGATAATAATTATTTCATGCATCGAATATATGCATATTCTCTTTTATAGTGCGTGAACTCTATAATCAAATGGGATTTGTTAGGTTCTAAAGTTTAGGACTTTATGTATTTTAGAACTCTAATGTATAATGTTGGCAAACCATGATCAAAACAATGTGGTTAGAAGTGTTTAAAGCTAGCAAAGTTGTATGTCAATGTAAAGTTGGAATCGAGTGGAAAGCAAAAAGTAGAAAGCAGTATGGCTTTCGGCCTGGCTCTATCGATCGAAGCTTAGGCTCGACTGATCGGGCAGATTGCTTTTCTGCAGATTCGTCCACCTCAGCCCTATATGTTTAAAACGTTTTTAGGGTTTCTTATTTGTCCTAAGTATAAAAGGCAAACCCTAGCCACGTTTTAGTGTTGCTCATATTGCGGTTTGTGTAAATCTCTTGTGAGATCTAGAGGAGCTTTCCTTTAGACAAACTTAGGGTTTTCAAGGAAGAGATATTCTCTAAACCTTGATGATCAAAACAGTTGCTGCCATTAAAGCTTAAAGAATACACAAGCGGGGGTGCTTGTAGCTGGTGAAATCCAAAGAAAGAAGGAGTCCGTGGATTCGGAGCTTGCACATGGTTGTGTCAGTAAGTTCTACTAGTTGGTAGCATTAGGAAGTCGAGCGGGGGTGCTTGTAAGTCCTTTTGTATGAACTTTGATTCTTTCTGATAGTGGATTCAAGTTTACCTTGAGGATAGCTAGGTCAAATCCTCCCCAGGTTTTTACCCGTTTGGTTTCCTGGGTGATCATATCGTGTGTTATTTATTTTCCGCTGCTTTGCATGATTTGATCTTTATTATTGTGATAACCTAGATTTGTTAATCTGACTAAGTAACAACTTGGGTAATTAACTAGGGTTAATCAATTGTTTAAGGGGTCTAAAAAACTGTCAAGTGGTATCAGAGCAGGTAGCTCTTTTGTTGTTGATCTTTTGATCTTTAAGCTGATCCTTGACCCCTGTTGTCATGGAACACGGACACTCTCTAGTTATTCCTCCTCACTTTGATGGGAATAATTATGCTTACTGGAAAGTAAGGATGAAAGCATTCCTGAAATCCATTGATGAGAGGGTGTGGAATTCCGTTGAATACGGATGGGAGAAGCCATCCTCAGAAAGAAGCAATCCTCCTGTTAGTGAGTGGCAAACTTCTCAGAAAGAAGCAGCTTCATTTAATAGCAAGGCTATGAATGCAATTTTTAATGCTGTTTCTATGGAGGAATTTAAGAGAATTTCGAATGTTGAGATCGCTCATACTGCTTGGAATATCCTCCAGACTGTGCATGAAGGCACAAAGGCTGTCAAAATAAATAAACTGCAGCAATTGACTTCAAAATTTGAAAGCATTAGGATGTCTGATGATGAATCGTTTGATGAATTCTATGCTAAACTGAATGATGTTGTTAATTCTGCTTTTAACTTGGGTGAAATCTATGATCAACCTAAAATTGTTAGGAAGATTCTTAGATCTTTGACTGAAGACTTTAGACCCAAAGTGACTGCCATTACTGAAAGCAAGGATGTGGACTCCATCCCTGTTGATGAGCTTGTAGGATCTCTTCAATCCTGAGTTGGATCTACCTAAAACTTCCAAATCCAAATCAATGGCTCTTAAGTCAGTTGATGATGTTGATGGTGGTGGATTTGATGATGAGCTCTCTGCTACAGAGATTGCCTATCTTGCCAATAATTTTAGAAATTTTCTCAAGAATAACAATAGAAAGGCAAGAGGTACAAACACTGCTGAACCTAGAAATTTTAGGAAGTATGATCCCACTAAGGTTAACAACAATGATACACCTAGAGAAAGAGTAGGTCAAACTTCCAATAATTCTATGGGCTCTCAATGTTTTGGATGTCAAGGGTATGGACACTTGAAATCTGAATGTCCAACCTATTTGAAGTCTATGGGTAAAGCTATGGCTGTAACCCTTAGTGATGGTGAAGTTTCTGATCATGATTCTGATTGTGATGAGGATGGAAACTTCATTGCTTTCACTGCTACTGCTGTAGTTGATGAGAGCATATCTGTTGAAGAGAACCCTTCTGATGGGGAACTCTCTGAAGATGCAGATCTTCAAGAGGCCTATAACAAACTTTGCAAAGTTGCTGCAAAGGATGCTATGAATGTTGAACTTGGCCTAAAGAAAATTGAATCTCTTGAGCTTGAAAAGAAAAATTTGCTTGTTAAATTATTTGATGCTAATGACCTTTTGAACAATGTGAAAACTGAAAACATGCTTTCGCTTGATAAAGTTAAATCCTTAGAACTTGATTTATTTGTTGCTAGATCTGCTAGTTTTAAACTTGATCAAATACTAAGTGTTTAAAAGTCATCTTCTAACAAAACTAGTTTAGGTTATGTTGATAGCATCTGTGTGTCCGCTCCTCATTCCACTAAGTTTGTTCCTTCATTTTCTTCCTCTGAACCTTCTGCGAGTGAGATAGTGAGTGATACTGTCAAACCCATTGTGAGTGAGGTTGCTAAACCCTTAGAAGGTTCACCATCTAGGAAGATTAGGGTTGATCTGAAAGAATCTAAGCCTAAGAAGCCTACCCTATCTAAGGACAAGACACATGATAAACCTGCATGGGTATGTCATTTTTGTGGAAAGACTGGACACATACGTCCAAATTGCTACAAGCTGCAAGCTGCAAAGAGAGCAAACAAACCAAAAGTACCTGTGCCTCAAGCACTTGATCCTATGGTACTTATTGGTGATTTGGTAAAGGCTTTAAACCTTTATTCTAATCCTGGAGTTGGAAATCATTCTGAAGTGAATAAGAACTCCAATGCTCGTGGTGCATCTAAAAAGTTTTGGATACAAAAGACTCGACCTAACTGAGTCTTTCTGACATGGTCCTTGTGCTTCATTGTTATACCCTTTGTGACCATTGTTATTTGGTTTTTTGTTGTCTCTAGGATTTGCATTGCATAACATTCATGCATTTCATTCTAGGTGTTTTTATTTGTATTAAAAAAAAAAAAAATGGGAAAAGGAAGCACATTTTGATTTTGCACTATTCTTCTTGTTTTTTGAGAACATGGTTGGTCAAAATATTTTCACTTAACATGTTGTTTGTACCTTGTTTAGCTTTGATGAACTTATTTATTGCACTCTACTAGTTGAAGATTTGTAGTGCATGTTGTGTGGGAAAGATGTGTATGGTTTTTTTTATTACTATGTCTTAATCTTGAAGTCACATGTTTTTAAATGTTGGACTTGAACTTTTAGAGAAAGGCATAAATAACCATCTCACCACTGTTCACTAGCCAATCATGAACACCTTAGTGCATATCATAAGATTTTGTACTCGAGAAAGTGTAGCACATGCACAAAAAGAACATAAGGTGAAGCCTCGGTTAAAGTGCTTAATTCTTAAAATCTAATTGGTGTGTACTATTAGGCTTGAAGCCAAACTCACAATAAACTTAAAATTGGAATGTATATTATGAGGCATAAATACAAGAAACTTACATGATTGCAAGCTTATGATCTAGGAGATGTGGGAGTTATATGATGTAACTCTTTAGGTGATAGTCTCTTTTAAAATTCTTTGTGATGAATTTTGTAGACTTTGTGATTAATTGCTATTCACATATCACCTCACATGTTTCTCATGTCTTTGCTAGTCGCACACACTACACGAGTTACTCGTTGCTAAACATTGTACATGTTATTGTGTGTGTTTATGGTCTAACCAACCAAGTTTTAGCAATCACTATGAATTATGTGCAAACTAAATTTATTGCTTAAAAATTTGTGGAGAATGCAAAATTTTGTTTTTGGGGATATTGAGTTTAAAATTCTTGTTTGGAAAAACATATCATCTCATACTCATGCATTTTTGGTCTTAAATTTTAATGCTTTGAGGTAAATCTTTTTGTTTTTCAAAAATTGTGTTTTTTTCAGAAAATTTGGTGAGCCTCTGCCTGATTCGATCGGTCCATCCTGTTTTTCGACCGATCGAAATTTTAAAAATTTTAATTTTTTTTTAAGAGAGGGAGCCTCTGTCTGTTTCGACCAGTCGAGGCTGATTTTCGACCGATCGAAACTCGGGTTTCTGGTTTTTAAAAAAGGCAGAATAGGACTTTTTCAAAGTCACTATTCAAACTTTTTCAAAAGTTCCTCTCTCTCTCCGCGTTGGCACTCGGCTCCACCATCAATTTTTGTCGTTTTCCTTCAAGATTCTTGCTGGGTTTTTGTCTTTGGAAGCCGGTAAGACCCTTTTGCCCATCCTTTTCAAGTTTATTTCTTGATTTCATGCATTTTTCATGCATTCTCATGTCTATTTTCGGCACTTTCAAAATTATTGGGTTTTTGATGATTCAAGCCAATTCTTGTGTAATTGATCAATGGGTTTTTATGCCATGATGTTATATTAATGTTCCCTATGATTTAATTTGATCAATTTGGTGGTTTTTGAAAAATTGAAAATTCTAGGGTTTTGAATTTGATCCGAATTGGGGATTTTTTCAAATTAGGTTTAAATTGATGAAATTGGTTTCTCCAATTGATGTAATTGGTCATTATTATTGTTATTCTATCATGTGCAATGATCAATTCGTCAATTTTTTTTTAAAAATTGATCAAGTGGTTTCTTTAATTTGGGGTTTTTGTTTTAAAAACCTTTATGTGCAAGCCATTTTTATAATTTGAATCTTTTTGACTCAATTCACTGCATTAGCACATGCATCATGACATTTTAACTTGTTCATGCATCATATAGGTTTTGATTTGTTTTGTTTTTGTGCTAACTTGCAGTCTACCCTTGGTTTCTGTTTTGTGGTTTTTGTTCTTTCGCTCTGTGTTTTGATCCTTCTCTTAGCACCATGCCTAGGAAAACTAGAGCTAATAGGACCACTTCCACTTCCTCTGAGTCTCCACCTAGAGTAGAGTTGTTTAAGAATGATAAGTGTAGAGAAGCCTATGACACCTTGATCTGTAGGCGTAAGATCTGGTCTGAGCGAGCTGTTGTGTTAGATGCGCTTGATCTGGCCATTAGGGCTAACTTTGAGTGTAAGGGTTGGTTGCCTCTCGTACAGATAGATTATCCACCTCCGACCGCCCTGATTAGAGAGTTCTATGCGAATCTCTCTTGCCACATCTATGATTCCAACACCCTTGTTAGGAGTTGGATACGAGGTGTAGAGTTCACCATTACCCCTCGGGTGGTGGCTGATGCTCTAGGGGTGCCGGTAGTTCGGGATGCTGTCTATCCCTATGAGGAGTCACCCTCCTTAGATGTAGTCATGTCTTACATCACTGGGTCATCTATCCAGTGGGGTTCTGATCCTCGGATCACGTCCGCTGAGCTTACCGAGACTGCTTATCTCCTTTTTAGGATTGCGTGTCATTCTGTGTGGCCTATCTCTCACTTCCACACCATCCCTTTAGAATGATGTGTGTTTTTGTATGCCTTAGCTTCTGGAGCGTCTATCAGTTTTCCTCACTTGTTCCTTCATTCTTTGAACGAGGTTCATAGGAGTTTTGCCGTAGGGCATGCGCTGATTCATCCTATTTTCATTCATAAGATTCTGCTCTATTTGGGTTTAGATGGTTTTCCTTCAAATGAGCCTGTTCATGTGATAGCTCCTATAGGTGTCACCTTTCTTCGTCAGAGGGCTGCTCAGTTGAAGGGTCCTCCTTCTCGTCCTAGAGGTGCGTCGTCTAGTAGTGTTCCCCCTCCTCCCTCTTCTACAGGTACAGATGCTGCTGAACCTTCAGGTACTGCTGATGCTGCTGTTCCTCCACCGACTGCTATAGATGATTCGGACATTCGTCGCACATTGGATCATCTCTTGACCGTTCAGGTGGCTCAAGGACAGATTTTGGTGGACGTGCTTGATGAGATCCGTGCCTTGCGTGCGGAGTTGGCGCAGTTTGGACCACCTCCCTTTTGATGATGGATTTCTTATGTGCCCTTTGGCATTCCGTCACAAAAAGGGGGAGTACTTGTGGAGTTTGCTTTCAGGGGGAGATTTTTGTTTTTGGTTGGAGCTTGTGGAGTTTTTTAGATTGTATCTAGGTGCTTCACTGTGTACTTAACTTTTTTAGCTCTTTCCTTGTTTTTGATAGATATTCATGTTAGGGGGAGTTTTATGTTTTTTGTTAGTACTTTATTTGTTTCTTGTTTCAAACTGCTTATTGATTTATATTCATGAGTTATTCATTAATATATGTCTTTATTTGTGTGTTGTTTGAATTCAATAAGTTATTTTGTTTTACTTGTATCATTTCCACACATGCGGTTATGCATTTTGTTTAGTGTTTCAGGAAATATACAAGTTGATTCAATTGAGTTGCTGTCTACACTTGCAACTGATGGATAATAGTTAGGATTGAATTTTTGTTTATGAGCATTATTTTGTAAAGGGCTTTTTCATGTTGTAAACTTTGAGCTTTTAAGTTGTGTTTTGTCACGGATTGCCAAAGGGGGAGTTTGTTAGGTTCTAAAGTTTAGGACTTTATGTATTTTAGAACTCTAATGTGTAATGTTGGCAAACCATGATCAAAACAATGTGGTTAGAAGTGTTTAAAGCTAGCTCAAAGTTGTATGTCAATGTAAAGTTGGAATCGAGTGGAAAGCAGAAAGCAGTATGGCTTTCGGCCTGGCTCGATCGGTCGAACGTCGGGTAGATTGCTTTTCTGCAGATTCGTCCACCTCAGCCCTATATGTTTAAAACGTTTTTAGGGTTTCTTATTTGTCCTAAGTATAAAAGGCAAACCCTAGCCACGTTTTAGTGTTGCTCATATTGCGGTTTGTGTAAATCTCTTGTGAGATCTAGAGGAGCTTTCCTTTACACAAACTTAGGGTTTTCAAGGAAGAGATATTCTCTAAACCTTGATGATCAAAACAGTTGCTGCCATTAAAGCTTAAAGAATACACAAGCGGGGGTGCTTGTAGCTGGTGAAATCCAAAGAAAAAAGGAGTCCGTGGATTCGGAGCTTGCACGTAGTCGTGTCAGTAAGTTCTACTGGTTGGTAGCATTAGGAAGTCGAGCGGGGGTGCTTGTAAGTCCTTTTGTATGAACTTCGATTCTTTCTGATAGTGGATTCAAGTTTACCTTGAGGATAGCTAGGTCAAATCCTCCCCAGGTTTTTACCGGTTTGGTTTCCTGGGTGATCATATCGTGTGTTATTTATTTTCCGCTGCTTTGCATGATTTGATATTTATTATTGTGATAACCTAGATTTGTTAATCTGACTAAGTAACAACTTGGCTAATTAACTAGGGTTAATCAATTGTTTAAAGGGTCTAAAAAATTGTCAGGATTTATCCATGAAAGAGATGACGCATATGTCCAATATATAAGATATACATTCTCATGTCGAGGAGGATAAAGATTGAGGTTCATACTTGAAACTTTTAATAATGAACATAGGGATGAGAATGGAATCAATGGTTGATGGCCCATTTCCTGCCACCAAAATAAGGTACTTTAATCATTGAGGTTATAACAATGAGACTATTTTGTACCTGCTTCCAACACATTAACCCTATGAAATGTAGAAGTTTTTGTTGTGTTAAAAAAAAAATACAAAAAAAATAAACATACTACAAAATAATGATTTATTTTCATGTTCCATTTTCCTATTTGGGAGGGCTTATTTTCATTGGTTTATTGAATTTAAAAATTATTTGGCTAAAGTACAAGGGAAATGTTAACTAATGCCCTAAGGGCACTGGTTTAGGAACCATTTTTAGAAACATTTTATTAAGAGAATGATAAAACAATAAATGTTGTTAACAGTTTTTTTATATTTTCCATGAAAATTGTGTCAAAACTCTCTTATTATGATTTATTAACAATTGTCCTAAGAAAATTCGTTAACATGACTATTTTTATAATTATACATGATGAAAAGTTAAAGATTAAAAAATTTATACATAAGCTAAATAAGATGAATAAATAGCATAATTTCATCCCATCCCTCATCCAAAGGATTGCTAAGGAGATTAGAAATTGAACTACCACTACAACAAAGTTGGCTTTTTTGAAGGGTCAAAATCCTTGAAAAAGGTATTAATAAACCTCGAAAAATGTTATTTTAAGAGTCTAACCAATCATTAATAACCTTCAAAACTTATACCTTCGAAAAGGAAATTTTGACAGTCTTTAGAGCCCTCAAAACAAGTACTCTATCTTTTATTGAGGATTGTAGACCCTTGAAAAAATTATTAATAACCAAGGGTTAAAATATTTATATGTACAACCATTGATAAATAAGGTTATTTAAGGGTCTCCTGACCCTCAAAATAAGATTAAAAAAAAAAAAAAACACACAATCATGCACAAAAGCCATATGATAATTTATTTTTACTTTGTATATTAATTAAGTATTTTAAACAGTGAGTCACATGATCATTTATTTGATCATTCCTAAATTTTTGAAGCAACAACAAACAAAGAAAGTAGACAAGAACATAAATTAAAAAAAAAAAAAAAAAACCCTTGCAAAGATGACCCGCTTGCAAAGAAAGTAGTCAAGTAGTAGTCAGAATTGATTTTTTTATTATTATTAAATGAATATATAAAGTATAAACAACATCAATCTAGGGATAGTACAGCAATATAGATTTCTTATAAATATGGCATTATCATCCAAAAGAAATGTAACGTATGAAGGACCTTAGATTTCTCTTTCCAAACCACATGACTATCAGAAAAACTGTAGGACATTTCTCTTCCAAGATAGAAAAAAACATAATATTGGATTCACTAGAGTCAGTCTTGGTTGGTTTCACTATTCTCCAACTTCATATTTATTGTTATAGTCTAAGATGTGTCAATTTCAAAAGAAAAAAGCATTCTCCAGAGCCACTTAACACGACTAAACCAAAAAACAACGACAACAAAATTCAGACAAAAATCTGAATGTCCATAAATCCAATTAAATAAACACATACACCTGAGCTAAAATGTCAAAAGAAACATCATTTTCCACTGCCAAAAAAAAATAAAGGAAAATGAAATCACATTTACACACAATACTCATTTCCTTTGCTCCCAAATGAGTATTCAAGATCAAAATGGATGTAACCGCAGTTCCTTCTATGGCAAATCAGATAGCCTTAATATCAAAATTAACCAAACTCAGTGGACCCAAAGTTCAAGTTTGGCTGTCTAAAATACCAGTTCTTCCAACTTCATCACACAATTTGCCATTCCACATAAAGCCAAACACATGGGAAAGTTTCAATTTTTTCAAAAACATACAAACATTCACAGTTTAATCCAATTCAAACACACCCCACAAGTGACTAGCTTGAGTTGATCTTCATACCTTTGTGATCAGTGATCACTACTAGATTGAGCTGATTGTGAGGTAATATAACTCAACATGAAGTGCATTTGAAGTGAGCTTGAGTCAACTTACCAGTAGAAAATCTAAAACTTCAAAGCGAAAACAATACCTATAACTCCGCAACCATCACTTCCTGCAGCATTCCAAAGCCACCAGAATGGCTGACAAAAAACAAACCTTATTTAACAATGATTTCAAGAAGAACCTCATTTTGAATTTCAGACAAGAAACGACTATCATGCCTCAAACAGACTCATGTAAGATGCAGAAACTCCAAGAATACAGATAGCCAAAAGATTAACCAAAAAGTAGAAAACTTGATGAAACCTGAAATAATCGAATCAGCAGTAACGCAAAGGAGAAGGTCAATAATACTGTTTCAAGAAATTACCACAAGGCTAATAAATCAAACATTTAAAAAAGTTCCTATTTGTGTTCCCCACCCCTTCCTCAATTTTCTAATATTTCAGTCATTAACAGATCTCAAATGGTTTTCTCATACATAACAGAACCAATAGTACATATTTAAAAGCCAAAAAAAAAAAAAAAAAACCAACAACAACTTAAGAGCAGCAACAAGGTTCTGTTTGTTAAAACAGACTTGGTTTGGAACACATTATACCAAATGCAAGGAACCAGTTTGTGTGAGGATCTCAAAACTTAAAGAACATAAAGAAAGAGAAGGCAAAAGAAGGGGGGGGGGGGGGGGGGAGTGGGAGCCAAGGAACAAATCATTATAGCAAATCATACCTTAATAAGCCGAGCCTTGTGATAAACATTGAATCCTTGAACATCAATATGATATTTCGCATCCTTAACAAATCCGATACTTACAACAGCAATCATCTGATGACAATAATTGCATACAATCAAAATTAATGTACTACAGCAGACAGAATATCGAATCAAAATTATTATTTTTTGTGTGTTACATTTGTATCCTTTGGGACCCCATCACCACTAGGATGTGGTCGGTATGTAACCTCCTGAGACATCATCATGTCATTCTCTATATTATGGTGCTCCACATCTTTCCCATGGAGAATCATTCGAAAGCTAGGAGGAAGCCTTAGATAGAGAATCGATGTGTAACTCTGGAAAGTAAAATGGAATACTATAATTGAAAACAGAAAATTCAACAAGAAAGAATAAATGATTAGGAGAAGGAAAAACTCAATCAAGCTACACAAGATAATACTATAATTAAAAACAGAAAATTCAACAAGAAAGAATAAATGATTGGGAGAAGGAAAAACTCAATCTAGCTACACAAGACATTTTCCTCATTTTTATTTTTTTTTTTGCATTTTTCATTCTTCCGTTTTGTTTCAAATTTTCATCTAAGGATAAGTATGACATTCATGGCACCAATTGACCTTATCCTAATTTAGAGAAGTTCTAATTTCTGAAATTAAGCTTCCTCTATTGATCTGCTTTTTTTTATTGCTTTCTCCTGCATGTCAGCCTGTGTCTA
This sequence comes from Quercus lobata, assembly GCF_001633185.2. NCBI lineage: Eukaryota > Viridiplantae > Streptophyta > Magnoliopsida > Fagales > Fagaceae > Quercus > Quercus lobata. The sequence continues at coordinate 10,312,088 of NC_044908.1, read as the reverse complement.
ATTAGGAGGTATTACATTTTTTAACAAATCCATTGAATAATTTTTCGGGTGTTGTTTACTCGGGGCTTGCCTATTGAATTACTTATAAATTTTTTCCCACTTTTTCCCACATGAATGTGTAAAGTTGTAATTTACAACTATTTTATGTTGGCTTTAATTCTGTGTCAAATTTGATTGTAATTTCTTCCATCATATTTCCATGTATTTATGCGGGTTTTTAATTGTAAGGGATAAGTGTGAGAGAGTGTGAAGACTTAAGCCTAAAAGGATGAACAAGTGGATTTCGAGTGCCTTGTGAGAAACTTACCCGCAAAAGAGCCACGTGTAGAGCACATGACTGAAAGATGAAGAGTCATGCTAGCCTGGAGGTTTTTCGAGTGTCTCGTGGGAAAGGCCATCCTGCAACTCGCGAAACTCTCTATTTAGCAAGGAGTGCTTTTCAGAGAGAAAACCATAGAAAATACACTTGAGAGTTAGAGATTGTTATGCTCACAATCATCTACACATTTCCTTGTAGTTTTCCTCAACTCCTACCTATCCATCTCCATATCCTTGAGAGGTTGATAGCCCAAACACTTACCACACCCATTCTGAGTGTCAAGTTAGATTTTGGTGCTATTGGAAAGTATTGGAAGGAGCCATTCATTGGCGGATGCAATCAGACTAAATTGTGGGACCCAAAAAGCTAGAGAAGACAAGGTTTCGAGAAGCCAATTGGTAGCAAGAACTTGGAGGGCTCAAGTGTAACATTCCAGACCTTTAAAAAAAGAAAGAAAGGGTAAAGTATCAGATTTTTGAAGCCCATGTGACCCCTACCTATCCCTTATTTCCCCACCACACATTCACAAATATCCCCCTCCCTCTTTGACTGGCCATCACTCCTTTCCACCATATTCTCTTTTATTTTATTTTTTATTTTTCACACAATACAAACACTTCCCTCTCACACTCCCTCACTCTCCCACCAGCACCTTCACTTCTCATCACCTCTACCATCTTTTTCTGGCAAGATCACTAGAAAACTCCATAGGAAACGGTAAGGCTCACTCACCTCTATTATTGAAGTAAAAATTTCTAATCTTTTGTGGGTTTATATGCTTTGCTAGAGGTTTTCTTTATCTAAGCTTTAATAATAATACCCATGTGATTTATGAGCATTAGAAGTGATATTTATGTGTTTTTATGTATGGGTTTTGGTCTTGGTGGATGTATTTGATGAGTGGGTTTATGATTTGTGCTATGGTGGTTAGCTAAGTGGTGAACATTTGGGAGTTTTGGCTTTCTAATGTGAAATAGTTGATGAATCTAATTTTTATTGTGTATTTGGAGCTAGTGGAGGATTTACATTTGGGGTTTGTAATGGTGGGTATTGTTATATATGTTGTTGTTTTGTGGGTCTCTTGAAAATGACATGTATAATGAGGAAGAATTTCATAAAGTGTTAGGATCTCTTATGGTAAAGGTGAAGCTTGGAATGATATGATGATAAGTTGGAGTCAATGCCTTGTAATGAAATTGTTGAGAAACGTTGGAAGTGGAATACATTATTTGTGAGGTTAAATGCTAGGCTTGCCTAATTAATTTCTTAGTTAGCAATTTCTAATAGGTATCTAGATACAATTTCAAGCTTTATGCTTATTTTGATAGGTTTGCTTGGTATTGTTTGGGTTCTAGCTAATTTCATTTGGAGCTTGGAAAATTAGGCTTTTGCGGGTTGCAAGGTAAGTAGCTTTTTAGTGTGATATTTTTGGAAAATAACCATGTTGCATAAACATTATTTTTTGGGTCAAACGCATTTTGGAAAATTATTTGTGGGATTATGTTTCCTTAAAAAGTATTGTGTTGTGACCTTATTGTATAAGACTATTTATGAAACATGCATCATGTTTGGTAATGTGAATGGGGAAATGCATGATTTGTTAGATTGGAAATGATGAGCATCTTTTATAAAATTCTTGGGAATGGATTTTATGAATTTATTGCATTATTTGCAAATTCTAAAGATGTTTTATCTTGACTTGTGATATTTGGGAAATTGATAGAAAATCTTATTGATAAGAAATGGTTTTGGAAAACTTGAGAACCTTGGGAATATATTGGATACTTCAAAGGTTTTTGTGAAACTACTTGGAAGTGAATTATGTATTTTGAATTAAAGATAATTTGTGAGCTCTTTATGTTCTACCCATGTGCTGTGACATGTGATTACCTGGAATTACCTAGCTAGATACTATAGTCTGTGTGACATTGGTATCTTAGCACCCGTCTTTGTGATGGTTATTGAGTGCCGTCTTTGTGACAGCATATTAGTTCCGTCTTTGTGACGGCGATGAGTTCCTTCTTTGTGACGGCATATTTAGTTTCGACTATGTGTCAGCGATGAGTTCCGTCTTTGTGACGGTAGATTAGTTCCGTCTTTGTGACGGCATTGTCATGAGGCCTTGAGTTTGGAATTGCATTGCAATTGCTCACAAATTATACTATGTCGTTTCATGAGAGTATTTTGAGAAGCTTTGTGCCATGTCATTTTATTCATTCTTGTCATATTCTTTTTGGAAATGGTTTTATAGAAATTATTTGGAAATTCCTAAATTAAAACATGATTTGTAAATTGTTATCATCATGAAACCTGCATTTCTCCCACCCCCATTAATTATGCTACTTACTGGGCTCTGTCTCATCCCATTATTTTATAAACTTTTCAGAGTAGGCAACAATCTTTTGAGGCATCTTTTTGGTGGCTAACAGTAGTTAGATTAACTACTGATGGAGGCTAAACTTTTGTAATGGAGATATTAGATGATGTACATCTTAGAATAGGCTTGACTCATTCTTTTGCATATTATAGTGGTTGTGATGTTATTCCCATTGATGGGACAAGCTGATGATATGCAATTATTTATTCAGACCTCTATTCTTTTGTGGCCAATGGTCCTTATAATTATTGCTTAGAGCTCTGACTTACTTTGAGAGTATAATTAATGGAATTATTATGATAATTCTTGATATTGGTACTTGATATGATTTATGTGGATTGGATTGTCAAAAAGGAAAAATCTACAGGTATTTTGAGACATCTTTCTCATGCTTTGGACCCTTTGGGGTTTGGGGCGTGATATCAAGTACATGGGGTAGACTAGGCTTGGAGGGTCTTTTGTTATTTATGTACTCCAACTTTATTCTCTAGCGGATTGATTTCGACTTGGAGGGTCACGGAGAGGTTTTTCACCGAGTTCTTCGGTTTCCTCTTCGATAACACATCTCAGTGTTATCTCGTGTTTGCATCTCTATTCCCTACTCTTTAAGCTTTTCTTTTACTGTTGATAATGGATGAATATGGTTTAGGGTAGTGTTATCGGTTTTTTGCGCTCATATACTTTTATTCCGCACTTAGCTTAAGTTAGAGTAAAAGCAATCTAGCCGTATTTTTAATTGGGGGTCTGAACAAGCTCCTATGTTTTCACACAAATTTGAGCTTTCAGAACGATCCAGTAATAAGTCAGATTCCAATAATTTTTGCGCGGGGGGGGGGGGGGAACTCTAGTAAGTATCCTTACCGATTGGATGCATGAACTAAAGTGTGAATTTTAAATAAAGGTTTAGAAGATTGGCAGGAAAAAGACTCCATGTACTTGAGACCTAATTTGTGAGAGGATTTGTTGACTTGAGTCAATATCAGTAGTCATTTTTAGCTCTTCAGATCTTGAAATTCTTTACTGTTCATGTTCCATGCACATTACATTTGAAAATTCTCAACATTTCGGTAAAAAATTGAAGAGGTTTTATTCATTTCATTCATTTCTCAGTCAGGTTAATTTGTTTTCTTAAAGTTACAATAACAATTACAATTAATTACAAAAGCTATGGATTATTAAGATTAATATGCCCTATAATGCTACAAAGAAAATCAAGACATTTAAGCAAACAAGGCTCATAATAGTGTCATATATACTCTATATAGAAAAATTCTTAAAAGGTAAGGATGTGCATTCAATCCACCAAATTCGACCCAAATTTTTTATGAGTCGATGGATTCCTCCTCCCCTGAGATTGAGTTAGGTAGATTTTGTGTTGGCAAGATTTTCAACCCAAAAACCTGACCCAACCCAAGCTATATAAAGTTGGGGTATTAGACTCCATTGTGAAAATCGTAATGTTTTTTTTTTTTTTTTTTGCTAGGTAAATTGGGAAGGAGGTTTTGAACTCCAAACATATGGCATCATAGAGAGTGTTGATATCATTATGCTATCAGGCCACTTTCATTGTGTAAATTATAATCATTTATTGAATAAGGAGCTTGAATAATTGAATGAACTCCTTTTTTTTTTTTTTATTAGGCCTCACAAAATTTCCCCAACTTGATGATTCAACCCAATCCGATCTATGAGTTAGAGCATTCTTGATTGAGTAGTTAAAACCACATATAGTCAAAAAGTAGCTAAATTGCCCCAAAAATTTCATGTATCAGCCTCAATATTTCGTCCCAAAAAGTTATAAATGAATAATGATTCAAAACACTTATTGAGAAACTGTTCATCAATCAATTTCAGCCAATTTTAAAATCGTACCTCTCTCTCTCTTCCTTTGAATCAAACCTCCATGGCCAATCTAACTCCTCCATTAAAAAATCTCCACCTTTCACCACTGATAGGCCAAAAACGTATTGACTCCTTGTGATGAATTGATTGATTAATTAGCCAAACTTATTAATTAATCAAAATAACATGCAATTGTATGTGGCAGCACAAACAAATCACCAATTAACTAAAGTATGCAGCAAAAAATAAATTGACACGGTGATTTGTTTACGAATGGGGAAAACGTACACGGCAAAAACCCCACCGGGTGATTTTAAGGTCACCACTGCCAAGAATCCACTATTATCAAAACAAGGGTTACAAGTAAAGGAATCCTAATACCTTATACCAACCTACAGTTGAACCCTTACCCCAATACCCAATTAGAGCTGTTCTATAGTGATAATCTCTCATTTTCAATGCTCGGCTCCCAGTACGTAACTAACCAATTGCACGAATCCCAGTAGACAACTTGATCACCAACTTGAGAAGGTTGTTGGCTGCAAAGTTCTTCAGTTCATCACACAATGAAGATCATGAAGTTGTTTGGTCACAAAACGCTATGGTGTACAAATACAACAACTTCTTCAAGAACTAGGGCAAACTAGGTTTTCAGTCACACTCTTCTTCACACTATGGAATTGTGCTCTTGTGCAACTTGTGTCATCTTTTATAGCCCTTAAAATAATTTTTATATGTGTTTAGGGTTGTGAGAAAAGAAAGCCCAAACATACATTCAAGGATTGGATGAAAATCAGAACTTCATAAATCTCGACAGATACCCTATTTGTTGAGTAGCTATCGAGCCTCGGGCTGAAATAGCTCTCTTTAAACCTCGATAGATGCTAGCTGTCGAGCTAAAATCCTGCACTTTCTGACTTGATTCTTGGACAGACTTGCATGGCTTTAACACTTGAACTTGAAACCTTATTTCTTAAAACATAAAACACATCCTAGATCTGCCCAATTACAAGTAAAATAGTGACATATGTTCCTACCATTGAATCACATATGTCCTGACAATCTCTCCCTTTAGCAATCCGTGACAAAACCACAATAAACAAATGAACATATGAGGGAAGTCATAAATCACTCAACTTATACTCACTTGTTGAATATAATAAAATCTATCCTAACATAAACTCTTGAAAAACTTTGCAAGAAGTGAGTTTATGGCAAGTAGACTTTGACAACCTGTATTTCTGAAATACTTTAAACAAAACTCATCAAAGCATCTTAGTATAAAGCATAAATATAAGAATGCATACAATATATAAGAAACATGTGTATAAAGAAAGAAAAGAAACAATACATGTAAAGATAGGTGAAAGAACATACATCAATATATATAAACCAAATATAAATATAATGTATGTCAAAACGGTTACAAGACCAATATACAAGATGTAATGTATCTGAAATAGAGAGAAAAGAAAAAATACATCAAATCCTCACTATATCCCTCAATATACTCTCCCCTTAACAAAAATCTCCTATACTAACCCTCCCCTTACGAGTATGACTACTATCATATCCAAAACTACTCTCCCTTTTTGTCATGAATGACAAAGGGTAAGAGTATCAAGTAGACATCTCGTCATCACTGGAAGAGCAAGCATCTCCATCCTCATCATCATCATTGTCATTGGAGTCATCATCGTCCTCGGATGCCTCGGGAGGAGGAGAGGGAGACTCCACAAAGCCACCAAGGCAAGCCTGCCGTCTGGCAATACGACCAACATGGGTGTTCACCTAATACATCTCAGTAGTGAGTGTATCAAGGCGAGCATCCATGCGATGAAGCTGTGCCATGATCACATCAAGAGTCACACCTCCCACAGAAGAAGAGGGAGCGGAGGTGGATGGAGCTGAAGGAGTGGGAGGAGTTGCCAACCCGGACTGCCTCGAACGTAGCTACGCTTCACTCCATTTAACGATAGCGGAGTCAATGGCACACATAACATGGAAATGGTCGGATACAGGAAAGGGAACAGAAAAATGGCGTAAAATCCTCATGATAGGCGAAGGGAAGATGAACTTATCACAGATCTTCGTATCCCTATGTACATCTATAATGGAAAAGAATGAAATGGGAGGGAAAAACTATAGTAAAATGCTCAAACAGAGAAAGCAAAAATCGAGCACGGGGCTCGGTAATAGAGTTATAGTGAGAAAAAGGATGCAAAACAAAGGTCATAACCATGTTGAGAAATCTAGGGCCTTTAGGAAATTCCATACAAGAGGTGAACTGATAATCACCCCAATCAGATGGACGCTCACAAAAAGAAGATATGAGCTCGTCTTTGGACATAATCCTCAAACGATCATAACCGGGGTAGTCAGGATACGTTACCCTAGGGATGTGGAGCACATTGGATACAATATTTGGTGTGACCACAATGCACGTACCCCAAACGTAAGTAACAAAAAAGGGTACTGAATAATCAAATCCATGCATGTCGGAGTAGGACTCCTGAATCAGCACAGATGGACAAGTGACCGGGATGTCACACAGTGACTCCCAACCCTTACTGTGAATGATAGTGGGTAGGTTAGTGTCGAAGAAATCCGACAAAATGACTTGGCGTTCCGAATGAACGCCTCATCGAGAAAAGTTCTCAAAGAAGTCCAATTTGGCCTTCTCATCACGAAACTGGACGTGTGAGGGAGTAAGATTAGAAGAAGTGGATGCCCTGGAACGAAAAGGGTTCCGGAATGGTGTAGACTTACGTTTAGGTGCCATGACGCAAATAATGTAAACTAGAGAGAGAGAGATAGGGAGAGAAACACTCAGAAAAGTCCTAATACAATTCAATATATAAGAATATAAAGAATGTAAAGTACGTAGGCATGAAAATCCATGAGCATCTGATATGCAATAGTAAAAACATCATGGACTCAGCCCAATCCAATCCTACCAGCACACATGTTTGCAACAATGTAAACACACATCTAAGAATGCATGAAATAGTGTTATAATGCAAATGAGATGCAATGCATGATGTTTTAAGACCAAAAATACAAAACTCATCCCAAAAATTTCACAATAACTTCATCAATTTTGAAAAACCCCAAAATTTTCAAAAAATCCGAAAAAGTTAGGTCAAATGCATGAAATGCATGAAAAATAAGGATTAGGACCCTTACCAAGTGAAGAAAAACTTAATCTAGGCCAAAGAATCCTTGAGGATGAAGTTTGGAGCAAGAGAAAGAGGTTTTGGGAGGTGAAGAGATGAGGGCTATCGAGAGAGATCGAAGAGAAATGAATCTAAAATCGCGCTGAACGAATATATAGGATTTCAGTAATTCTTGACAGATCGAGAGGTGTCGAGCTTTAAAAGGGTCGACAGTTGCAGCTATCGAGCAGGTGTCTAGAGATGTCCACAGCAAAAAGCTATCGAGGAGACAGAAACTTTCTTGATCGATCGAGGAGCTATCGAGATTGCAATTAAAGGAAGCTGAGGAGCTCAATTGATAGGCCAGGTGTCGAGGAGCTATTAAGATTACTTAAAAACAGTTTTTCAAGAAGAGAAAAACACAGACATGAATGCAATCAAACATGCAACTCAATCAAGGATCCAAACAACATTTTAACCTCTCAAAAACATCTCTCAACAAGAAAAATGTTAAGTACATAGATACCAAAAAAAAAAAAACACACACACACACACACTAAACAAGTCTAACAAATTTTATATTTCAAAATCTAGTTAAGATAGTTTAGTGAGCATACATTGAAAGCTTGAAAATTTGTTAAAAACAGAAGAGCTGTTTAGACCCCCAAATTAAAGTTACGGCTCGATCACTTGACACTCTGAAAGGGTGTGATAAGTGTTTGGGCTATCAACATCTCAATGGTATGGAAATGGAAAGGTAGGAGTTGAGGAAAATCCACAAGCTATTGTGTAAAGGATTGTGGGTATAACAATCTTTAAACTCTCAAGGTGTTTGGCTAGGGTTTTCTCTCTAAAGCACTCCCTTACATTTGTGGGTAATATGAGTATATATAGTGTGGGTACAGAAAATGTATATCAGATAGCACAGTCTGGCAAAATAGAATATCTCGCAAATGTCTCGCGGGAAGGCCTTACTTGCGATATACTCATGAGGCACAGCTGTCTCCATATGTACTGACTCTTCGCATTCCAGTCATGTGCAGGGCACATGCATTACTTCGCGGGATGCTAAGTTGCGAGATACCTGTGAAAACCTCTTCAGGCTTCAATAGCTTGAGTCTTCACACTCTCTCTCTATCACACAATCCTTACAATCAAATCCCACAATAAATACAGGGTACAAAAGATTGATTAAAATTACAATTAAATTTGGCATAGAATTAAAGCCAATAAAACACACAGTTGTAAATCACAACTTTACAATCTTCCCCTTTGGCTATTCTGTGACAAAACCCCTAAAACAGACTCTAGACTACAATGAACATTTAGCAAGTAAATGCTCATCCGGACACGCAATGCAATAAAGAGCAATCCCACGGATCAATTGCATGTCCAACACTCGACCAATGCAAAAATACATGAAGTATATGATTCTAAGAATAAGATCCTACTAGGGCACAAGAGTGAGGTACTCAAGACATATTGGCAATATCTTAAGAGTACAAAAAGATGCTACAAAGCAATAAGGTAAACAACATACTGAATATAAACTGAATTTAAAAACAAAGTACTAAAGCTTTAAATGAAAGCAGAAAGCAGTAAAAACATTAAACCAAATAGTAGTTACTATCTTCTCCTCCCCCGATCATTGCACTCCCCCTATCACTACACTCCCCCTAACACCGACACCATCTCCCCATTTTTGTCATGGAATAGCTAGTCTTCATGTTCCTCTAGCTTCCTCTGAATTTAGTCTCGTTGAGTCTAAAGAGATGTGAACTTGGATTCGAAACGAATGTGTTGGAAGTGCATGATGGTAGCTACTGATATTTTGGTAGTAATCTCTTGGAGAGTAACCATGATGTTGTCTAGCTACTCATCATAAACATGTAAACAGAGCAAAAACAACTCAAAACAAAGCAAACAGACACAAAACAACATGCTATAAGAGTTGAACCATGTAAACAACAGCAAAGTGCATGAAGTAAGTCACTGTGCATGTGTGTGCAACATGTGATGCATGGGGATGCAGCATGAGATGCATGCGGTGTGTGCATGGCATTGAGGCCAAAATGGACATAGTGTGTAAAACACACAAACACTGACCAAAAAATGATAAACATGATCAATCAAGACAAAAACCAAGCATTGGAACTTAGTTGAGTCCAATTCAACACAAGAATGTCACTAGGACATTCTGTCAAACACCAAGCATGCAACAGTGAATTCCAACTATGAACAATGCATGAACAAGGTGAAAACTGCCTCAATACAAGCTTAGAATGCCTCAAGGGGCCAACACAGATACACAAACACCAAATAGGACTCAGCCCAATCAAAGATTATGAAAAAATTTCACAAAAACTAAGAACCCCAACCCAATTTTCGAAAATCCCCAATTTTTGAACCCTAACTTAAAATTCTGCATAATCTCAAAAAAAAAAAAAACATGAAGAAAATGTTTAGGAAAACATACCTTGAGGTGATTTTGCAGAGATTTTAGCTTGAAAATGATGGGGTTTGAGTGAAAAATGATTTTGGGTTGAAGGGGGGTTCGAGAGAGGCTTAGCAAGGGAAATGAGAATGTTTTGAAAAACTATCACATCTACCTAATAAAACTGAAAACATGCGTTTTTTGCGGGTTAGAAAGTCGTGAGATTAGTCGCGAGACATATTGAAGCTTTCGCGAGAAGCTCTTAGTCGCGATATCCTCTATATGAACTTGAAAATTTTCAGTTTTTGCCTAAAAACATTTCGTGAGAAGATTTTAGTCGCAAAATACTCGTGAGGCAATAGCGAGACTTTCTGTATGAAAATGTGACTTTGTAATTTCCCTTAAGCACATTTTGCGGGAAGCTCTAAGTCGTGAACCTCTCGCGAAAAAAAACTCTGAACCAATTTTTGAAGAAAAACACAAAAATGCATTTTGAACAAAAACTAAAAGCATGAAAGTATAAAATCACTTTCAAAAACATATAAAACGCTCAAAAATCTTTTTGGGTTTTGATCAACAAGTATTTGAGTATACACATTACATTTGAACATGTACAATCACACAAAAGAGATAGGCATTATCTAAACAAAGTCTTGTGTGTTGTGTGTGAGTATCAAATGTGGAATAGTCCATAGACCAGAGTGAAGCTTCAATGATTAATTCAATCAGTCATGCACAACTGGTACGAAATCAAGTGGTCAATCTCAATTATAGAAATGAACATATATGACCTCCCACAAGAGAATGATTACAAAACTTAGAAGCTTTTCATTTGGCTTCTGCATAAATCATACCAATTGATAATACATCTCTTTTTGAGATCGGTGCTTAAAATTTTTGATATTTCAAAATGTAGAGTTAGCCTTTGGCATTTTGAGCACCATACATTTTAATACAGAAGTCGTTTTCCCTTTTTCCTAGTAAAATACTAGTAGGTGCGACAGGCTTTTGCAGCTCATTATCTCTTTTCATTTGGAGATTTACATTTGGTGAGCTCTATAGCGAAAACATAAAAATAAAGTGGGAAGAGATATAGGCACAAGTCTATGCACGTATTAAGACCATCAAGACTATTGACCAATCATTCATGACAAGCTTGAAAATCTATTTACAACAATCACACATAGATATCAAGATTTCTCCCACAAAGATATATATGCATACATAACAAACTAAACTCGTAAATGCACTACGCCATTAGTACGAAGGTATTAGGCCAAACTCAATGTGATATACACAACACAAGCGATCAAATTTTTTGAAGATTTTTCAATTTTTATGGGTTTTTGAATTTTTGAACACACTCAAAACTAAAACATAAAAGTAAGATCAAAACAAAAGCAATGCATACAAATAAATGCAAGATGCATAAAATGCATGAAGATATGACATTTAATGCATGAAGGGTCCTACAAAGATCAAAAGAATTAGATCAAGGACCAAAAGAGCAAAAGCTCAACCATAGGAACCCTTTCTCATCCAAACACAATGATTGTTCGGAATGAGTGTCTCATGAGAAGTGAGACGAGGGTTGGGAGAATGAAAACCGAAGATGCACATAGACAAGGAGTTAAGAGCATTAAACACTTTCTTTAACAACATGCTATTATCACTCAAATCCGATTTATCCTTTTTAGCACAACTTCTAAGAAGCTCAAGTTAATATTTTCTTTTAATTCTTTTAAGAGCTTGAAACTTAGAGCAATGAGGTCTTAGATGACCAAAAGCACCACAATGGTGACAAACAATGTGTTTAGGTCCACTAGGTCGTTTAAGAAGGGATCTAGCAACATGAGTTTGTTCTCTCTTTAACTTAGGGCATTGGGGTCTTATGTGACCGATCACACCACAATGGTGGCAAATAGGAACAAACTTAGATCCACTCAATTCCCTAGGATAGGACCTAAATAGAGGCTTAGGCTTAAAAGCCTTTCTCTCCACTTTCTGATTTCTTTTGTGTGGAGGAATATACACTGATTTGTCCTTTAAGGTAGAACACACAATAGGCACACAATCGGGTACCACAACATGATTGCAACATATATTTTCTTCCGTTTTAGCAACAGGTTCAGCAATCAAACACTTGGCATGCATCTTAAGAGATTCATTTTCAGATTTAAGATCATCAACAAGTTTGTTAGACAAAACAAGTTTAGCATCCAAGTCTATATTCAAACATTCAAACTCTTTCAGCTTTTCAAGAGAAATTTTAGCAAGATTCTTATATTTCTCAACCAATTTGTTGGATTCATTGAGCTTAGCAATCAAATCATCCTTTTCACAAAATAACTTGCTCAACTTCTTTTGAAACTTCTTAGCATCTTTCTTCAAAAATTTGATGTTAGGAATATCAACAACACCCATAGATTCATGTAACATGGCATCACAATCATGAGGATAAACACTCATAGAGGCATTTTCACAAACATATGGCATGTTACAATCAACAACATCCATAGAAGCATACAAAGCATTATCCATGGAAAAACACACAAGGGGTCAAGGATCATGCTTAGGTAATGAAACCAAATCAAGTGTACCCGCTCTGATACCAATTGAAAGCTCGAAAATGTGTTAAAAACACAAAAGCTGTTTAGACCCCCAAATTAAAGTTACAGCTCGATAGATTTTATACTAACTTAATTCTAAATGCAGAATAGTGTAAATACAAGCTACTCTAACACGTATTCATATAAATACAACAGTAAAATAAAATGTAAAAGAGTAGGGAAGAAGAATGCAAACAAAGATAACACGCCGATGTGTTATTGAAGAGGAAACCGAAGAACTCGGCGAAAAACCTCTCCGCCGCCCTCTAAACAGTAATCGATCCACTAGACAATCAGTTGGGATACATGGGTTAGCAAGAGACCCTCCAAGCCTAATCTACCCACTCTACCTAAGCCCTCCAAGCTCCTACTCCAACAAGGCTTTTCGGAACCGTGTCTTGTCTAGCTCTTCGGATCCCGCAACAAGCTCCATGTTGCATCTACTATCCTTGGCTTCTTCCAATACTTCCCAGCAGCACCAAATGATCACTTGACACTCTGAAAGGGTGTGATAAGTGTTTGGGCTATCAACCTCTCAATGGTATGGAAATGGAGAGGTAGGAGTTAAGGAAAATCCACAAGCTATTGTGTAAAGGATTGTGGGTATAACAATCTCTAACTCTCAAGGTGTTTGGCTAGGGTTTTCTCTATGAAGCACTTCCTTACATTTGTGGGTAATATTGGTATATATAGTGTGGGTACAGAAAGTGTGTATCAGATAGCACAGTCTGGCAAAACAGAATGTCTCGCAAGTGTCTCACGGGATGGCCTTACCTGCGATATACTCGCGAGACACAGATGTCTCCATCTGTACTAACTCTTCGCATTCTAGTCATGTGCAAGGCACATGCATTACTTTGTGGGATGCTAAGTCGCGAGATACCCGCGAAAACCTCTTCAGGCTTCAATAGCTTGAGTCTTCACACTTTCTCTCTCTATCACACAACCCTTACAATCAAATCCCACAATAAATACAGGGTACAAAAGATTAATTAAAATTACAATCAAATTTAGTACGAAATTAAAGCCAACAAAAGACATAGTTGTAAATCACAACTTTACATACATTAACACATGAATTCCTTGTGATAGCCAAATCACATTATACCTGCACATATATCAAGAGTAATAAAGAATATTGTGTGTTGTGTGTAAAAGACATCGCAAGATTGCATAAGTGTCTACATGTTATGACGATTTAAGATATGAGAAAATTACTTTAACTCACACACAATCATAAGTGTTTAATGGGGACTATCACCTTCGAGCTACATCCTATAACTCTCATATCTCCTAGAATACATATTTGCAATCATATATAAAACATTTTTATTCTTTTTCCTTTTATTTTCTTTGCATATTTTTCTTTTAAGCAAACCATGCATGAGCATATAAAAGAGAGAAAAGAAATACCCAATTATGTTAAGTATTTTGACATTCCACTTTTGCTATGCCGAAGCATACAAATGTCATTTCATGATTAATGAGCAACAGTGGTGAGATGGTTATTTATGCCTTTCTCTTAGGATTTTCTAGTCCTTCTCAAAAAAAAAAAGTGATACGAGTGTTAAGTACAAGAAATCACTTAGCCTTACTCATCACAAAAACAAGCCACAAAGCTCACTTGCTTAGTTGTGCATAGAGATACTCATCTAAGTTACAAAAGATACAAAGTTTAGAAAACTTTATTTCAATGGTCATCTAAGGTACACAAGTACCAATGTACACAAACACACATTGTTTTTGTATTTTTCTAATTTTCACCTTTTAAAAAAAAATTATATGAAAAACAAAATAGAGCAAAACTAAAAAATAAACAAACAAAAACATGTTAAACAAACAAAGCAATGCATAAAACTAAACTGACTCAAAACAAGTAAGCAAAACACATAAGTAATGCAAAACAAAAACACGAAGGGGGGGAGAGAGAGAGAGAGAGAGAGAGAGAGAGAGAGAGAGAGAGAAAGTGACAGAATCACTTTAAGCCATTTTCCTTCCACACCTTGGAAGAACCTTTTCATTTTGAGAACCCTTGATCCGTCAGAGAGGGGGAAGAGTTTAAACCGTTCAAGTTCGAAAGGAACATGAGGGTTTTGAGAAGATCTCCAAGAGGAGCAAAGAAGGATGGAAACTGATTTTGATCTCCTGACGCGATCATGCTATTGCTCTTTTGAGTGACTAGTCACTTGTAGCAATTAGGTCGAGTATGTCCAGCTACTCCATAGTGATGACAGAAATGCTGCATTTTCTGTTTAGGCTTTTGAGAGTTTCCCTTCTTAGCCCTAGGGTTTTTAATCTCTTTCTTATCAAGCATAGGGGGTGCTCCTAAGATAAATTTACCCTTGTCTACGTTCTAACTAGCTAATTCATTCTTAAAATCATTATTCTTAGTTTCAACATTATTAGCTGGAGAAACAAAAACAAAAGTTCTAGTAGAAGCAATATTAGGAGAAGAAAAATCATATCCTAAATCGGTTCGATTGGAAGCAGATTTCTGAAGACTGAGCATCTCATCAAGCTTAGCACTTGAAGTCCTTTCCAGTTGAGCTCTGACTTAGAACAATTCTACCTTAAACTTCTTGGTCTTTTTAGTCAAGAAATTATTCTCAAACCTCAGTGCTCCAATAGTTTGATTTGCTTCATCAAACTTTGTAGGGATTTCTTCTCGCTCAAGCATCATATCACTAAGCTTCTTAGTGGCCAAACTATACATCTTCTCATGTTTTTCTGAGACTTTGTATAACTTTACATAGGCTGTGTGGATGTCATCTTGCTCATCCATCTTCTCAAACTTAAACTCCACCAATTCCTCTTTTTCATCCATATCTTCAACAATCCCCTCAGTAGGATTTACAGTGGCAGTGAAGGCATTTAGGATTCCATCATCCTCATTATCAGAATCATCCTCAGGCTCAGTGTCACTCAATGTAGCTGCAAGTGCCTTACTTTTCCTAATGGTCTTGAGATATGTAGGGCAATCTTGTTTCATATGACCGAAACCTTGACACCCAAAGCACTTTGGTCCTAAGGGAACAGTGTATTGATCACCATCCCTAGCATCCTTCTTTCCTTTGTCTTGGCTCTTAGACTAAGAAGAACTTAACTATCTACAGTCCTTGTCAAAGCCTTTTGCATTGGCATTCTTCATGAACTTCTTGAATTTCCTCGTGATGTAGGACTTCATCTTAGAATCTTCATCATCAGAAGACTCATCAATATCACTGCTCTTGGCCTTCAATGCCATGCTCTTGCTCGATTTCCCGATCCTTGTCAAACCCAACTCATAGTTCTGGAGATTGCCAACCAACTTTGTCAAAGGAATTTTGTCAATGTCCTTTAATTCCTCAATGGCAGTGATCTTGGCGTGGAATCTCTCAGGTAGAGATCTGAACACCTTTCTCATAATCTTGGGTTCAAGAATGGTTTCCCCAAGATTAAAGACTGAGTTTACTATGTCATTAAGCTTGGCATAGAACTCATCAAATGACTCATCCTCCTCCATCCTAATCTCTTCAAAGCTGGTAGTGAGCCTCTGAAGTTTTAAATCTTTGACAGCCTTGGTTCCCTCATAGGTTGTCTAGAGGATGGTCCATGCTTCCTTTGTAGTTTCAGTGGAGGATATCTTCTTGAACTCCTCATTCATGACTGCACTGAATAGAGTATTTAATGCCCTGCTGTTAAAGTTTGCTGCCTTTATCTTAGCATCATCCTAGTTGGCCGGTGCTTCCGTAGGTTTGGTCTAGCCTATTTCCACAGCTTGCCACACTTTTTCATCTAATGACTGCAAGAAAGCTCTCATGCGTACTTTCCAGTATGCATAGTTAGTGCCATCAAATAAAGGAGGTATAACAAGAGACTGTCCTCTATCCATGACAAACAGGGGTCAATGGATCATACAACAAAGATTAACCCTAATCAGAGTGTGCCTGCTCTAATACCACTTGATAGGCCAAAAACGTATTGACCCCTTGTGATGAATTAATTGATTAATTAACCAAGTTTATTAATTAATCAAGTTAACATGCAATTGTACGTGATAGCACAAACAAATCACTAATTAACTAAAGTATGCAGTGGAAAATAAATTGACACAGTGATTTGTTTACGAATAGGGAAAACCTACACGACAAAAGCCCCACCGGGTGATTTTAAGGTCACCATTCCCGAAAATCCACTATTATCAAAACAAGCGGTTACAAGTAAAGGAATCCCAGTACCTTATATCAACCTACAGTTGAACCCTTACCCCAATACTTAATTGAACGTGTTATGTAATGACAATCTCTCCTTTTCAATGCACGGCTCTCAGTATGTGACTAACCAATTGTGCGAACCCTAATATGCGACTTAATCACCAACTTGAGAATGATGTTGGCTGCAAAGTTCTTCAGTTCATCACACGATGAAGATCATGAAGTTGCTTAGTCAAAAAACCCTACGGTGTACAAACACAACTTCCTCAAGAACTAGGGCAGACTAGGTTTCCAGTCACACTTGATAAAGCATTTCTATGTAAACTATTGCAATATTAGCCATCTCGATATAAAGCATATTTGAAAAATTAATTTTAGGGCTGTGCAAAAAAAAAAAAAAAAAAAACAGCATGACTAGCCCAAACTAACTTGCACCAACCAAACCAACCCATGTGTGTCTATTAAGTGAGGCGGGTCAGGTTGGGTGGGTTAGATAGATAATTTAGTGGGTCCGGTTGAATAATGGGTTGATTTATTTTTAACTTGCCACAAACTGACTCGTCTTCCTACACACACACACACACACACACACACACACACACACATATATATTGTTAGGTTCTAAAGTCTTAGAATTTTATGTATTCAGAACTCTAATTTGTATTGTTGGCAAACCATGATCAAAACAATTTGTTTAGAAGTGTTTTTAGTCTAGCTCAAAGTTGTGATTTTATGTGAAGTTGGAATCGAGTTAAAGCAGGAAAGCATTGTGCCTTTCGGCTTGGCTCGATCGATCGAAAGACAAGCTCGATTGATCGAAGCTCGGGCAGAATGATTTTCTGCAGATTTGTCCAACTCAGCCCTAAGTGTTTTAAAACGTTTTTTAGGATTTCTTATTTGTCCTAAGTATAAAAGGCAAACCCTAGCCACGTTTTAGTGTTGCTCATATTTGCGGTTTGTGTAAATCTCTTGTGAGATCTAGAGAAGTTTTCCTTTACACACACTTACGGTTTTCAAGGAGAAGATTTATCTACGCCTTGATGATCGATTCATTTGCTGCCATTGAAGCTTAAAGAAAACACAAGTGGGTTTGCTTGTATCTGGTGGTGAATCCAAGAAAGAAGGAGTCCGTGGATTCGGAGCTTGTACGTGGTCATGTCAGTAAGTTCTACTGGTTGGTAGCAATAAGAAGTCGAGCGTGGGGGCTTGTAAGTCTTATTGTATGAACTTCGATTCTTTCAAGATAGTGGATTCAAGTTTACCTTGAGGATAGCTAGGTCAAATCCTCCCCAGGTTTTTACCGGTTTGGTTTCCTAGGTGATCATATCTTGTGTTATTTATTTTTTGCTGCTTTGCATGATTTGATCTTTATTATTGTGATAACCTAGACTTGTTTAATTGGACTAAGTAACAACTTGGCTAATTACCTAGGTTTAATAAATTGTTTAAGGGGTCTAAAAACTATCAAGTGGTATCAGAGCAGGTAGTTCTTTTGTTATTGATCTTTTGATCACTGAGCTGATCCTTAACCCCTTTGTTATGGACTCTTGGAAATTCTTTTTGCTTATTCATCAACTTGTTTACTTTGTATATCTGTCTCTTGTTGAGTTTGTTAAATCTTTCCTTGAACATCTTGGTCTTATCATATGTGGTAATAATTATTTGTGTTATACTACCTTAACCGCCTTAAAGGCACGTGATTCTTGTCTTTGGTATTTGGATAGTGGTTGTTCCAGGCATATAACAGGAAACAAAGGATTATTCAAGACCCTCTTTGAAGGAAAGATTGGGACAGTCACTTTTGGAGATGGAAGCAAATCTATCATCAGAGGCATTGGAACTGTGGACATCCCAGGGTTACCGGTTTTTGAAGATGTTTGGTATGTTGATGGACTGAAGGCAAATTTACTCAGCATCAGTTAGATTTGTGATAATGGACTAAATGTTCTCTTCACTAAGTATGAATGTGAGATACTTGATGGAGGAGGTGATTGTATGTGTGTTGGTGTAAGGACAGTGGACAACTGTTATGGATTAACACCAAGCATAAGCAACAAGTGTTTTAGTGCAAAGATTGACCAAGTTGATTTGTGGCATCAACGGTTGGGGCATGCAAGTCATAAGCAGTTAGAAAAGATTTCCAAATGTGATGCTGTTGTTGGTTTACCTAAGTTTGAGAAGATAGATAAGTGCATATATGGACCATGTCAGATAGGTAAACAGATAAAATCTAAACATCCGTCTGTGGCTAGTGTTCAAACTTCAAGACCTTTGGAGTTACTGCACATTGATCTTATGGGTCCTGCTCGAGTTTAGAGTTTAGGAGGAAAGAAGTATATTCTAGTGGTTGTGGATGACTTTACCAGATGTTGAAAGATAAAGCTGAGGCTCCTGAGAAGATGATACATCTGTGTAAAAAACTGCAGGTTGAAAAAGATACTGTGGTAGCTAGAATCAGAAGTGACCATGGAAGAGAATTTGAGAATACCAAGCTAGCTACCTTCTGCAGTGAACAGGGCACACATCAAGAATTCTCATCACCCAAGACACCGCAACAAAATGGAATAGATGAACGGAAAAATAGGGTCGTTCAAGAGATGGCACGTGTCATGTTACACAATAAAAAATTGCCAAAATCTTTCTGGGGAGAAGCAGTCAACATTGCTTGCCATACACTCAACCGGGTGTATTTCAGACCTGATTCCAAGAAGACTCCTTATGAACTCTAGAGAGGAAAGAAGTCGATCGTTAAGTATTTCAAGATATTTGGCAGTAATTGTTACATTCTACGTGATAGAGAGCACCTAGAGAAATTTGATGCAAAGAGTGACAAGGGATATTTTCTAGGGTACTCCTCTACTAGTAGAGCATATAGAGTGTATAATCTGAAAACCAAAACTGTCATGGAATCGTCAAATGTTGTGATCAATGATGAAGTATGTCCAGAAACACATTTAGAAAGTACTACTCAGGTTCAAGATAAGCCTATGGAGGTTAATGACTCTCTTCCTGCTGATTATGTTGGGAAACATAGCGATGAGGAGCTAATGGTGTTGAATGAAGCAATTTATGTGCCATCAAGTCCTGAACCATCCACTTCAGTTCATGAGACTTAACAGGTTCAACATGAGTTTAGTCCTTCATCAGAACAGAAAGGTACATCCACATCTCTAGTTAAAGGTCCTTCCTCTAGAGTAAAGCTTAATCATCCCTCCTCAAATATATTGGGAAGTTTAAATGACAACATGAGATTAAGGTCAAAAGTTTTAAGTGTAATTACACACTCATGCTATCTGTCCCAATTCGAACTGAAAAAAGTAGATGAGGCACTTCAAGATGCTGATTGGGTAAACTCTATGCATGAAGAATTTTATCAATTTGTTCGGAATGATGTGTGGGAATTAGTTCCTAGACCAAAGGGTGTAAATGTAATTGGAACTAAATGGATCTTTAAGAACAAGTCAGATGAACATGGCACTGTTATCAGAAATAAATCCAGACTTATTACTCAAGGCTACACATAAGTGGAAGGGATTGACTTTGATGAGACCTTTGCTCCGGTAGCAAGATTGGAATCCATTAGGATATTGTTGGCTATAGCTAGTCATCTGAACTTCAAGCTATATCAAATGGATGTCAAAAGTGCTTTCTTGAATAGAATGCTGCAAGAAGAAGTATATGTTGAACAACCTAAAGGATTTGTTGACCCTCACAGACCTAATGATGTGTATAAGTTGAAGAGAGCACTGTATGGTTTAAAACAAGCTCCACGGGCTTGGTATGATAGATTGACTGCATATCTCACTGAGCATGGCTTCAAAAGGGGATTTGCAGACACTACTCTCTTCATAAGAAAGGATAAGAACAGTTTTGTTATAGCTCAAATTTATGTAGATGATATTGTTTTTGGTGCTACTAATGACTCTCTTGCTCATTCTTTTGCAGATGAAATGAAGGTGATGTTTGAAATAAGTATGGTTGGTGAACTAACTTATATCTTAGGATTACAGGTGAAGCAAACGGATTCAAGAATCTACATCAACCAAGCAAAATATGCAAAGAATCTAGTCAAGAGATTTGGACTGGACAATACTGCCCATGCTAGAATACCAATGGCCGCCAATGCAAAATTAACAAATGATCCATCAAGTGAGTCTGTTGATGTTACATTATACAAAAGTATGATTAGATGTTTGTTATATTTGACTGCTAGTCGACCTGATATTGCTTTTAGTGTTGGTGTTTGTTCTAAATTTCAATCTAATCCTAAAGTTTCACACTTAAATGTTGTCAAAAGAATAATTAAATATGTTGCTGGAACTTGTGATTATGGATTATTTTATAGTAAAGAGTCTAATCTGTCTCTTGCTGTTTTTTTTTTTTTTTATTCTTATTGGGCTGGTAATGCTGATGATAGAAAAAGCACCACTGGTGGATGTTTTTATGTTGGTGCTAATCTTGTTGCTTGGATGAGCAAAAAGCAAAATTCTGTGTCCTTGTCTACTGCCGAGGCAGAATATATTGCTGCTGGAAGTTGTTGCTCACAACTTCTTTGGATGAAAAAGGTTTTAACTGATTATGGGATATCCTAAGATACCATGGTGGCTTACTGTGATAACTCTAGTGCTATTGACATATCTAAGAACCCTGTTCAACATTCTAAGACTAACCTCATAGAGATTAGGTATCACTTCATTAGGGATCTTGTTAAAAGAAAGATTGTGTGTCTTGAGTATATTCCTACTAAACGTCAGAATGCCGACATTTTCACCAAACCTCTTGATAGAAGTAAGTTTGAGACTCTTCGTCAAGTAATTGGTGTGATTTTGTGTCCCTGATCTGTCTTGATCTTCTTAGTCTTTGTGACCATTGTTCTCTTGGTTTTTGTTTTTGGTTTTGTTTTTTTTTTTTTTTTTTTTTTTTTTTTTTTTTTTTGTTTCTAGGATTTGCATTGCATAACATTCATGCATTTCATTCTAGGTGTTTCTTTTTTTAATAATAATAATAAAAAAAGAAAAAAAGAAAAGAAAAAGGAAACACATTTTGTTTTGTACTATTCTTCTTGGTTTTTGAGAATAAGGTTGGTCAATTTATTTTCACATAACATGTCTTTTGTACCTTGTTTAGCTTTGATGAGCTTACTTATTGCACTTTACTAGTTGAAGCTTTGTAGTGCATGTTGTGTGGGAAAGATGTTTATGGTTTTTTGATTACTATGTCTTGATCTTGAAGTCACATGTTTTTAAATGTTTAACTTGAACTTTTAGAGAAAGACATAAATAACCATTTCACCATTGTTCACTAGCCAATCATGAACACCTTAGTGCATATCATAAGATTTTGTGCTCGAGAAAGTGTAGCACATGCACAAAAAGAACATAAGGTGAAGCCTTGGGTTAAATTGCTTAATTCTTAAAATCAAAATTGGTGTGTACTATTAGGCTTGATGCCAAACTCACATAACTTAAAATTGGTATGTATATTATGAGGCATAAATACAAGAAACTTACATGATTGCAAGCTTATGATCTAGGAGATGTGGGAGTTATATGATGTAACTCTTTAGGTGATAGTCTCTTTTAAATTCGTTGTGATGAATTTTGTAGACTGTGTGATTAATTGCTATTCACATATAACCTCACATGTATCTCAAGCTTTTGCTAGTTGTACACACTACACGAGTTACTCTTTGCTAAACATTGTACATGTTATTGTATGTGTTTATGGTCTGACCAACCAAGTTTTACAAATACTTTGAATTTTGTGCAAAATTAATTTGTTGCTGGAAAATTTGTGGAGAATGCAAAAAAAAAAAAAAAAAAAAAAAATTGTTTTTGGGAAAATTGGGCTTAAAATTATTGTTTTTTTTAAATCATATCATCCCATTCTTATGCATGATTGTTCTTCAATTTCAATGCTTTGAGTTGATTCTAAATGTCTTTTTCAAAAAACTATGTTTTTCCTCAAAATTGGTGAGCGTCTGCCCATTTCGATCGATCCATTCTGTTTTTCGATCGATCAAAAATTTTTAAATTTGATAGAGAGAGCCTCTGTCTGTTTCGATCGATCGAACTCTTTTCAAATCTTTTTAATAGAGTCTTTGTCTGTTTCGATCGATCGAGACTGTTTTTCGATCGATCGAAACTCGTGAACGTGTTTTTAAAAGGTCAGATTGTCTTTTTCAAAAGGACTTTTTCAAAAGTTTTTCAACTTTTCTCTCTCTCCGCGTTGGCTATAGGCTCCACCATCAATTTTTTGTCGTTTTCCTTCAAGATTTTTGCAAGGTTTTTGTCCTTGAAGGCCGGTAAGTCTCTTTTGCCCTTCCTTTTGCATTTTATTTCATGTTTTCATGCATTTTTCATGCATTCTTGTGGCTATTTTCAACACTTTCAAAATATTGGGGTTTTTGATGATTCGAACCTGTTTTGGTGAAATTGATCAATGGGTTTTTGTTCTATGATGCTATAATAATGATCCTTGTAATTCAATTTGATCAATTTTGTGGTTTTTGAAAAATTGGAAATTCTAGGGTTTGAATTTGATCCGAATTGGGGATTTTTGTCTAATTGGGCTAAATTGATGTATTTGGTCATTATTTTTGTTATTCTATCATTTGTGATGATCAATTCGTCAATAGTTTTCAAATTGATCAAGTGGTTTTCCAAATTTTGGGGTTTTTGTGTTAATACCTCAATGTTCAAGCCAATTTTGTGAATTTGAACCTTTTGGACTTAATTCACTGCATTAGAACATGCATCATGTCATTTAACATGTTCATGCATCATATAGATTTTTATTCTATATTCTATTTTTGTGCTAACTTGCAGTCTGCCCTTGGTTTTGTTTTTTTTTTTTCTCTCTCTGTGTGTTGGTCCTTATCCTAGCACCATGCCTAGGAAAACTAAAGCCCATAGGACCACTTCCACTTCCTCTGTGTCTCCCTCTAGGGTTGAGGAGTTTAGGAATGATAAGTGCAGAGAGACCTTTGAGACTTTGAACCATAAGCGTAAGATTTGGGCTGAGCGAGCTGTTGTCTTAGATGAGCTTGATCTGGCCATTAGGGCCAATTTTGAGTCTAGAGGTTGGTTAATGGCCAATTTTGAGTCTAGAGGTTGGTTGCCTCTCTTAGAGATAGATCATCCACCCCCGACCACCCTGATTAGAGAGTTCTTCTCGAACCTCTCTTGCCACATCTATGATTCCAACACCCTTGTTAGGAGTTAGATACGAGGTGTAGAGTTCACCATTACCCCTCGGATAGTGGCTGAGGCTCTTGGAGTTCCGGTTGTTCGGGAGCCTGACTATCCCTATGATGAGTCACCCTCATTAGATGTAGTCATGTCTTACATCACTGGGTCATCTATCCAGTGGGGTTCTGATCCTCGGATCACGTCCGCTGAGCTTACCGAGATGGCCTATCTCTTCTTTAGGATAGCGTATCATTCGTTGTTGCCTATTTCTCACATCCACACCATCCCTTTAGAGCGATGTGTGTTTTTGTATGCCTTTGTTTCTGGATCATCTATCAGTTTTCCTCACTTGTTCCTTCGTTCTTTGAACGAGGTTCATAGGAGTTCTGCGGTAAGGCATGCGCTAATTCATCCTATTTTCATTTATAGGATTTTTCTCTTCTTAGGTCTAGATGGTTTTTCGTCTGGTGAGCCTGTTCATGTGATTCCTCCCATAGGTGCCACCTTTCTTCGTCAAAGGGCTGCTCAGTTGAGAGTTGCTCCTTCTCGTCCTAGAGGTGTGTCATCTAGTGGTGTTCCCCCTCCTCCCTCTTCTACAAGTACTGCTGCTGCTGAGACATCAGGTGCTGCTGCTGATGCTGATATTCCTCCACTGACTGCTTCGGATGATTCAGACATTCGTCGCACGTTAGATCATGTCTTGACCGTTCAGACGGCTCAAGGATAGATTTTGGTGGACGTGCTCGATGAGATTCGTGCCTTGCGTGCGGAGTTGGCGCAGTTTAGACCACCTCCCTTTTGATGATGGATATCTTGTTTGCCTTTTGGCATTCCGTCACAAAAAGGGGGAGTACTTTGTAGAGTTTTTGCTTTCAGGGGGAGTTTATTTGTTTTTGGTTGGAGCTTGTGGAGTTTAGATATTGTATCTAGGTACTTCACTTTGTACTTTACATTTTTAGCTCTTGCCATGTTTTTGATGGGATATTCATGTTAAGGGGAGTTTTATGTTTTGTTGGTACTTTATATGTTTCTTGTTTCAAACTGCTTATTGATTTATATTTATGAGTTATTCATTGATATATATCTTTATTTATGTGTTGTTTGAAATTAAGAAGTTATTTTGTTTACTTGTATTGTTTCCACACATGCGGTTATGCATTTTGTTTAGTGTTTCAGGAAATATACAGGTTGATTCAATTGAGCTGCTGTCTACACTTGCAACTGATGGATAGTAGTTAGGATTGAATCTGTTTTATGAGCATTATTTTGTAAAGGGCTTTTTATTTTGTAAACTTTGAGCTTCTAGTTGTGTTTTGTCACGGATTAACAAAGGGGGAGTTTGTTAGGTTCTAAAGTCTTAAAATTTTATGTATTTAAAACTCTAATTTGTATTGTTCGCAAACCATGATCAAAACAATTTGTTTAGAAGTGTTTTTAGTCTAGCTCAAAGTTGTGATTTTATGTAAAGTTGGAATCGAGTTAAAGCATGAAAGCATTGTGCCTTTCGGCCTGGCTCGATCGATCAAAGCTTGGGCAGAATGATTTTCTGCAGATTTGTCCAACTCAGCCCTAAGTGTTTTAAAATGTTTTTTAGGGTTTCTTATTTGTCCTAAGTATAAAAGGCAAACCCTAGCCACGTTTTAGTGTTGCTCATATTTGCGGTTTGTGCAAATCTCTTGTGAGATCTAGAGGAGCTTTCCTTTACACAAACTTAGGGTTTTCAAGGAGAAGATTTATCTACGCCTTGATGATCAATTCAGTTGCTGCCATTGAAGCTTAAAGAAAACACAAGCGGGTGTGCTTGTATCTGGTGGTGAATCCAAGAAAGAAGGAGTCTGTGGATTCGGAGCTTGCACATGGTCGTGTCAGTAAGTTCTACTGGTTGATAGCAATAAGAAGTCAAGCGTGGGGGCTTGTAAGTCTTATTGTATGAACTTCGATTCTTTCAAGATAGTGGATTCAAGTTTACCTTGAGAATAGCTAGGTCAAATCCTCCCTAGGTT
The DNA here is from genome assembly GCF_001633185.2 of Quercus lobata. NCBI lineage: Eukaryota > Viridiplantae > Streptophyta > Magnoliopsida > Fagales > Fagaceae > Quercus > Quercus lobata. Next base: position 10,285,966 of record NC_044908.1, on the reverse strand, counting down.
TTTACCAGTTTGGTTTCCTAGGTGATCATATCTTGTGTTATTTATTTTCCGCTACTTTGCATGATTTGATCTTTATTATTGTGATAACCTAGACTTGTTTATTTGGACTAAGTAACAACTTGGCTAATTACCTAGGTTTAATCAATTGTTTAAGGGGTCTAAAAACTATCATATATATATAACACTTTGTCATGCTACAAAAATCTACCTCACATATACTCCCACTTTATTTCTCTCATCTGTTTCTCTTTCTTTTTATTTTTCAATTTTCACATTTCTCTTCCCTAATAAACTCTAGCCGCTCTCTCTAAGATTTTGTTATTATTCTTCTCTATGTATATGACAATTTTCATATTCTGAGATATTTTTCTTTTCAGTGTAATAAAATTTCAGTCATTCTTATAAAAAATAATATATTATTTGCAATTATTTTTAATAAAAATTACAAAATTTTCTTTCCTTTTTTTTTTATTTGAGGGAGAAAATAATTATCCAATTTAATTGACATAATTTCATTTAGTCTCTCTATTTTTTTTTTTTTTAAATCAATTGAATTTGCCAACTTGCCCAACCTGCTCAACTCGCCGAGTTGAAACCGTTAAGATTTTCAACCAATCCACTAGTTTTCTGAACTCGCCATTGGCAGGTTGGTTAAAAATATTGTCCTCCACTTACCCAACTTGGCCTGCACACACCCCTTTTTATCTCATTTAAATCTAATTCACAGGAAATTAAGGGATTCAAGCATACTGGATTGCACTAACTCCAAATTACAGAATTGAACAGTAAATCATATAAAACTTAGATTAACAACAACAAATTGCATTAAACTTAAATACATGATTGAAGTCGCAAGTACTAGCTAGGAAGATCTTCATAAATATAAGTTTATATACATGATTACACTTAAAAATAAGTTTATACACAAGAAAATATAAACTTACAAGCATAAGAAAACGAAATCTTCATACAAGTCTGAGGAATTAATTGAGCGCACGTTACAAATTACTTCCTAAAATTTAACTAATTATCTCTGAAAGTGCTTTGTTTATGCTCTAAGTAAATTTTTAAGTGTGTTTGATCGTTGTTAATAGCATAAAAAAAATGGTCAACAGAAAACTATCTTTAGTCAACGGAAAACTTTAACAAAAATAAATCTTATTTTCTATAGGTTGTTTTCCAAAGAAAGAAAAATATATTGGAAAACAATCTCTCTCTTGTGTTTTCTCTCTTGCGCAATGCATAACTCTTATAACTCTCTCAGTTCTTCTCTTCCCTTTACTTTTTCTCTCTTCTCATACCCTCACTGTCACTCTCTCTAGTCTCTTCTCTTCCCACATATTTCTCCCTATTTGTCTCTCTTCTCTCTTTTCTTGTGGTTTCTTTTCCCCTCTGTAACATAATTTTCTGAGTTTTGAGCTATATTTTCTTTTTTCTCTAAATTTTTTTTTTTTGGCTTAATGGATTCCCATATGGACAACTGTAGAAGTTCATTATTTTTCACACATAAAAGTGCAACAAAAAAGAAAAGAAAAAAAATAGAAAGAATGAACGAAGTAAAAAACGAAAATTTTCCAACATAGTGCTATATGGCTAATTGCTTTTACATAGGACAATCCATACAGTTGTGAGAGATTGTGCCCTTGGCCTGTTTTTTGTGGTGTTGAGCCAAACCCACATAAATGGGTGGAGTCATGTTATTGCCTCTCAAAATGGAGGTTCGAATGATTATACTTTCCCCTTTAGATTAAGGGTTTTACAATGGAGTTGTCACTTATTTAATTATTGGAAAAAAAATAAGAAAACCATAATTGAAAAATTCCTCATTTTATTAATTTGAAGTTAAATTTACATTGATCATAGGAAATTACATAACTTTGGTCCTAGATACAATTTAAGATAAAGTACATGGCTTTGTTTTTTAGTTACAATCTAGAAATTGAAAATTAAAAGGATAAGCATTGATCTATCAACCCTTGATCTAAGCTCGGAAGCTATGTTACAAGGTGGGAAGGTATTAGGCACCCACCTTGCCCGATGAACTGGTCTTCTAAACTATGGTGGCCAACATTCATATCATATCAACCAATATGTCAATCAATTTGTATGTTGAATTTAATGTGTGTGCATATGATAAACTCTAATTCAATTTATTAAGCATTGTATTTGGATTGAAAAATAAATTCTAGTGATATCCTAGATTTAAGGATTTGAAAGAATTATAAAACAAACATCTTTTTCATATTTTTTATGTAGATTTAAGATCAAAGTTAGTATTACGCATGAACATGTAATGAATAACCAAGAACATATGAAGAATACATAAGAACATTTAAAAACATTCAAACATATTCAAGGAATTTAAATAAACACTAGCATGCTCTAATCTTAAATTAACATTATAGCAACACGAAAAACAAGTTAAGGATAGAGATTATACTTGCATGCAAGATCCACACAATGGAGGAGGAGGCTCTTCATGGAAGTCCTAAGGGTGGAGTAGAAAAGAAGAACTAGGAGAGGGAAAGTAACTCTCACTCAATACCTTGAGTTTCAGGAAGACCAAAAGATGACAAGACTGTTTAACTTCACTAGAACTCAAGAGAGGAGAAGAGAGGGTGTTTCTCTATGTTGAAATGGAGGAGAGGATGGATTTATGTAGTAGTAGTGGAAAAAAAATATGAATGTAAGGTCATTTAATGAGAGTTGACAAAAGATCAAAAAGAATCATGAGCCTAGACCCTATTTTATACTTTGGGGAAAGATAGTGCATTAAATGTAGAGATTGGTGGGAGTGATGAGCAAGCAAAATTCGGTTTTTTCGTAATTATTGTAACAGTCCTTAGAGACAAATTTAAAAAATCATATCTTACTCAATTCTGATTGGAATTGTCTTGCTCTTGTGCTCAAATTGAAGCCTCAGATGTCTAGTTTTTAGAAAAATTAACCTCACTCACAGATTCAAAATATGCTGAGAGATATTAATGAAATGATGAGCAGAGGTCATTTCTTGGAAAATAATTTCCACACAATTAGCATTAATAGGCCCTAAATTAGTTTCCAATTAACATTAATAGCCTCCAATCACTTCCATTTCACACTTAATCAGTTTCAAATTTAACCTAATTAAAAAGATAATAGCACAAATTACTCATTGAATAATTAAAGTTTGATTACCTAATTAATCAAGTGTGCGCAACTTTACCATAAGATATATTCCTAGCCATCACTAATTTCAAATTGATTATAATAATAACCAATTAGATTCAATTGTTCATAATCACATATAGTCAGACTCAATTGATAGTGCATCTTGGCCATTAAAATTTGATTTGATGTTAACTTTCAATCTGATAGTCCGATTAAGGCTTATGACTAGTCAATTTGATCATTACAAAATCAAGATCATTTTGATGAAATGAAATTAAGGATATAGTGGCCGCAATTAAGATGCCTATTTCTAAGGTGAAATTATCATTTTACCCTCCATGTGAAGTTAAATGTGGGTTGTAAAATGGGGTGTCAACAACAATAAATTAATAATGTTGTTACAAATAATAGTATAATAAATGATAATATTTTTAGGGGAATTGCATTTTGTCGCTTATCATATTAATATTATGAAGTGGATTGCAATGTTTTTCTCAAACTTCAACGCTAAGCCATTGATTTCTTTAAACTATTGTATCAATTGTGTCCTATACCCTAGCCCTATGTATGGGCGAGCATTGTAGATATATTATGCAAAAATTTTTGAGTAATTTGTATTTTTTTTTAGTCCTAAAAAGTGATCAATATATATATTTCTTATGTACGTTATTGCCCTTAAATATGTACATATATATATACACACACACATACACATACAAGCAGGGTGAATGGTAGTGATCATGAAAATTGACACCTAGTTTTAATTGTATCTAATTTTGATTGTATCTGTTGTCAAAATTTTAGTTTGAAAACCTGGTTTTTTTTTTTTTTTTTTTTTTTTTTTTTTTTTTTTTTTTTTATATTGATTACATTAGTTGGGTTTACATAAATCACTTGTTATATATGTTTTAAATTATACAAAAAATGTTATAAAAATTTTGTGTATACCAAACACCAGAAAATGTTCTCAAGCTCAATTTCAAAGCTGTTACCAATCAACGGAAAAAGAGATAGATTTCTAGAAAATGACGTTGTAGACACTCAATTTTTCACTCATGATTTAATCAAGGAGAATGACTTGAATGACCATCCATGTACCCTAAAAATCATGATTGCATTACATTCATCAATTTGTTCTTGTATTACATGCATCAATCTGTCTTTGCATTACATGCATTAATTCATTCATTGCATATTATAAAAATGATCGTGAGATGCTAACGGTCATAATGGTGTGTCCGGTTTCCAAATCAGATCATTGAATCGAAAGATATCATATGATCAAGTTGCACAATCAACATACATTGTGTCTAGGTAGAGTCAACCACACATGATCAATTTAAATTAATTTTTGTGATTGGTTGATAATTAGTGTTTAAAATAGGGATGCATGCATAGGAATTAAAGGGATGATTGGATAACAATAAAATTGTGGATAATCTGAACTTTATCAAGATTTATTTTAGGGTATTTATCTACAAGATAATTGTTCCTGAAAAATCCTGAATTATCCAGAAAAGAGATAAAAAAAAAAAACAATAAAAAAAAAACCACATAGACTAAGGATGAAAGCACGTCTAGGAGTAGAGACCGGATCAAAAAACCCTAGGTGCCGAACGACACTTCAAAAGGGCCGAATTTCCCCCTTTTGGCTTTGTCCCAATGCCCTTCGGGTGACGGCAAGGCACACCCTTTTCGATCTTTTCGCAAAAGGATGAGTCCCGATTCACGTTCTACACATTGAAGCTATTTTTTAGTCTTTTGGCCTCTATAAATAGAGGTTGGGTTTCATAATTCAACAACTTTTTTTCTACGCTCTGAGAGTCATACGTTTTGAGGCTTTTAAATTGCTGATATTTGTTGATCCTCTCTAAGATTTGCTGCTAAAATTATGATTTTAGGTTTCAAAGATAACCGAATAAGTTTCTTTGAACCCTAAAACATCCTTTCAAGAACAAGGAGTGCTCATGCAAGAGGTTGTTTTCAATCACCTTTTCTTTTTATGCTTCTTGTTTATGATGATGAATGTTTTTCTTTATCCATGAATTATTATTTATTTTTTCGTTAAAGCATGATCTTGATTTTTATACAATTGTTATGATCTTTTTCTTAATTCCAATAATTTGCATGTGAATCATTCTTTTTCTCAATAATAAAAAAACAGATCTGCATCTTTCTTAGATGCAGATCTGAATTTTTCTTAAATAAAATTAAAAAAAAAAAACTAATTTGTATCTTTCTTAGATATAGATCTTATTTTTCTTTAACATATACAGATTTTTGAAATAAAGAAAAAGATTAAACATGATTGTGTTTGTGTCTGTTTTATTTAATTCATGTTGCATAAATTTAAATTATGAGTGAAACTTTCTTCTTAAAAAATCTTTTTCATTCTTTTAAAACATATAAAAAAACAGATATGATTTTTCTGTTATCAAAAACCATTTTTTTAGTTCTTAAAAATAAGATCTGATATTTTTCAAATGAAAAGACTTTATTTCATGTGATAAACATAGATCAGAATTTTCTATCTCCAAAACCACCTTTTTCTATATCCTACAAAACAGATCTAGTATTTTGACAAATTAAAATCAATTGTTTTTACCAATCAAAACAGATCTGAATTTTTTAAACAAAAGAAGAGACTTCATTCATAAATAAATTTATATGATTTAATCTTTATTTAACATGTTCAACATATCATTCATAACATGCATAAAATGGTACATTGGTCACAAGAGTTTAGAATACCAGACTCTGTTTGGGCAGAATGGGTGCCTAACACCTTCCCATTCCGTAACCTAGCCTCCGGATTTAGGTCTTTGGTTAAGTAGATCTAAGCCTTGTCTTTACTTTTTATTTTGGGTAGAATGTAACTAGGACAAAAAAGCCACGTAATTATTTGGTAGTTTGTAACTAGGACCCAAAGCCATGTAATTTTTCAATTTTCCAATATGTAATTTTTTATTAAATCAATGAAGAGAATAATTCAATCATGTATTTAGTTTTTCTTATTTTTTGTATAAAAAAATAAGTGGCAACTCCATACCACTTACCCAAAAAGAAAGGAGTCCTAAAAAGCACTCCAAAAATCTTTTTTTTTTTTAGAGGCAACTTTCGAGGTCTCTCACAGACGTTAATGCTAAAACAAACAGAGCGTAAAGCTCTATTTCTTTCAGCATTAACGTCTTCTTATTGGAGTCTTTCAGCATTAATGTATTATTGGAGTGTTTTTCTTATGATATAGTGTTTTGGGCTTCACTTAAGTATGGGCCAATCTTTACAATTTAAGAATTTATTTTCTATTGGCCCAACAAACTCCTCTTTCTCTTTCACCACATATTGTTGAGACGGACATTCAAAAGATTGGATCTCTACTGCACTTCCTGGAGAGCAATAAAGCTTCCTCAATCCAGCATGATTTAGTTTACATTTGGAGTTCTGATGTATATAATTTTCATGTGTCTGCAGTTATGATATTCTACAAAAATTGTTTTTTAAGTACAAAAATTGTGGAGTTGCTTGTAGTTGTAATGGATAGGTTCATTGGTCTAATTTCTACTGGGTCCAATTAACAGGTGTCTATAGGGTATTTGTTAATGGATCATTTTAAGAATATTATGATATTACTGTTATGAAAAATATAAAAATTTGTTTAAAAAATCAGTCACTTTTTAATTTTTCCTTAAAAGGTTCTGAAAATATTTTCTAAACCAATGCCCTTATTGCATTCCTTAACTTTTCCCATTTATAAGTAATCACATATCGGATTTTTCCAAAGTGATTTATCCAAAAAAACATTTTTAGTGTGCTTGTGTTTTCCTATTCACCAATTTCATTACTTCGTTGGTTTATTAAAACTAGCAATGACATTAAATGAAGGGAAGCATCTAGTGTTCTAATCGAATAAAAATTATATCCCAAATGTTTCACTTTATACTTTATCAATTATAATTTTTTTTTTAAAAGTAATTTAGGTTTAAAATGAAAAAAAAAAAAAAAAAAAAAAAAAAAAAAAAAAAAGACATGATATACATGAATGTTGTAGATGGTGGAGTAGGAAGTGTTACACTAAGAGTGTGGCGTGATTTTTATTCGAATTTAGAATTGGAGTGACCTTGTGACTGGTGCAAGTCTTGAGTTTGGACTGAAGAATAGAACATGAACAAATGGGGGGTAGAATGTGATTGGATATGAACTTTGCTAAAACATGTAACATTTATGGTAATTTACTATTGTTGGCGGTGCAGTAGGACAATAATTCAAGCTTTACATGCAAGGTAGACCCGATCAGCCAAGAATTCAATACGTGGTTGGTGACATTTCATTTGTATTAATTTGTTGTCACATTAGCCCAAAACATAAAGTCTCTCATCTCGTCTTCCTGAACCCTCTTTATCAAGCATCAAGAACGTATTTGCAAATTGTAGAGAAAGACATGCTATTTGAATCAAGAGCCCGTTATCATTTGCACCAGTCCACGCATGGAAAGCAGGAAAGGGCTTATTTGCTTCTTCTTTTTAGGATTTATTATTTTGTGTGATGGTTATATGTAATATCCATCTTATACGAAAGTGGATCATACAAATGCGTGCTCCACCTCATATACGAGGGATGTTATATACAACTGTTACACAGAATACCACCACGTCTTTCAAATAGTACTATTCTTCACAAACAAGCTTGTTTTTTTGTTTCAATGGTTTTTTTTTTTTTTCCTATTATTTTTTTATATCATATTCTATATAATAAAAGTTGAGTTTAGAAGCTGTGGTTGCGCCAAGTGATTTCACCAAATTGCAGAATTTTTTTTATAGATTTTTAGACTTTAAAAAAAATGTATAATTTTTCTTCTCCTATAATTTCTAAGTTGATAAAAATCTTAATTTGATTGGAATCTAAATTCTAGATATCAAAAAAATTTCCCCTCTTTTCACGTTTATATATATAGTTCATTTTTTATGGGATAATTTTGTAACTATCCTAAAGGACCTAAACTACATTAAAAAAAAATAATAAAAAAAAATTAAAAAAAAAAACCCTAAAAAAACTACATTAATTAAAAAAAAAAAAATTAAACGTACAACATGGGAGGGAAGGCATAAGTTTGAGTTTAAATTAAACTCTATCAACTAAAAAATTGCAGTAATTTTTTTAAGATAGAAACAATACAACCTAATTATTCTTATCAACTTTCTCAAAAAAAAAAAAAAAAAAAAAGCAAAAAACAAAAAAAGTTATTCTTATCAACTTTTTCTCTATTGTTTTATTAATTTTTTAGATAAATACAAAAGCATAATTGTGGATATGAAATTTTTTTTAGAGATAATGAAGTAACACTACTACCACAAATATAATTTTATCAGGAAAAAAAATATGTAATTACATAAATAGTTTTTTTTATATGTAATAGGTTTTTCTTTATTCTTATCTTCTCTTTCTATAATATATCCTCTTTTTCTATAACATATCTTCTTCTTCATGGAATAAAACTCACCAAATTGTGAATTCCTGAATCCCCAACACAGGTATGTATTTCTTTTCTTTTCCATTTTTTTTTTCACAAAGCTGGATTCTAATTCATGAGTAAGGAGCAATAAATTCAATGATAATAATAAATAGAGCCTTTAGGTGAATCTATAAATGTTATTTTCTACAAGTGTATGTCTTTGGTACGTGTATACATATATATTGCGTCTTATATTGTTTATTGGACCTTTTGCTTTCTATACTTTGTGTTGTCTTACTCTTATTATGAGCTAGAAGCCTAGAACTTGCATTTTATGAATTTGGAAGGACAAATTTTTAAACTCTTTTAAGAAAGGTAGATTCACATGTTAGCTTGCTTTCTAAATCATGAGTTTTTATCTTTTGATAAATAATTCTCATATATATATATATATATATATATATAGACAAATACACACATGTTGTGGTGGTTACCTAATGATGTACAATATATTTTATTCAAACACACTACATATATTATGTAGTAGGATAATTAATTTAGAGTTTCAAGTTTCTTACTGCTTAATTAGTAGGGTATTTCCGAAATAAACCCCCTCTTCTTACATTCAATTCTAATTAAAGTAATTTTCCATTTTTTATAATTTATATTTAACATCAAAATATATATTTTAATTTATATATGATTTTTTATCAAGGCATTTAATTTACATATGATTTTTTTTTTTATTAAGTCATGCATCGCACAGGCATAATACTAGTATAATATAAAATTGAAGTGTTTGACCATTTGTTGATCTTATAATATCTTGACACAAGCTTTGTAACTCTCATAATTTTCCACATCATCATTATTTTTTTAATTTGATTTATCCTATTTTAAAGGGAAGTATAACCTTAGCAGAAGTCCAACTCTAACCTAAGGGAAAGAACGGAGAATTATAAAACAGGGTTGGAAGCCTTTTTTTTCTTTTTTCTTTTCTTTCTATTGGTGTTGATTTATGCTTTGTTTTTTCTCTTGCGCTTCATGCATGGATAGGAATTTCTAGCCTATGCATATATCTCCATTGGTGTTGAATTTGGAGTATTCATAGTCACCACCGAAGACCTTCTCATTAAGGTACACATTTAGGACATGGTAAGTCCTAATAAAGATAGCTATTATATATGTCCTTGCATGATTTATATCTATTTTATAGAATTATGTATAGCTATGAATCATTAGGATTAATTTTCTCATGCTCATCCTGCAAAAATTTTATTAAGAAAAAAAAAATTTATTGATTTCTCTCCAACATAAAGAATTATATGCTACAAACTTCATTAACCATTAAAATAGCTTTCTCTTTTTTCCTACTATGGAATCAAATGACTTTTACAGTTGGTATTATATATTTTTCAAATGGACGTGGTCAAACTCCCCCTTGGAGAAAAATATATGTTTTAAATACCAAGAAGTTATATGATTGAATCTCATATAATTATTTTTTATTGCCAGGGATACAAATTTATGTTAAATACAAATTTCTACCTCAGCTTTTTTTCTTTTTATTTTTTTAAAATAATGGAAAAAAACCTCCAACCCTAAGCAAGTGACTCTCTCTTCAAAGCTATCCACAAACCCTAATGTAGCAAGGCTTCTCTTCTAACACTACTCCCATTCAACTTTCAAGCCTCTCTTCCTTCACTTTCTTTCCCCCATGATAATGTTAACCTAGATTCTCTCCCCATTTGTAGGCCAATTCACTTTCCCTTCAAAATCATCTGATCATGAATCATCATATATGATTTAAAACACCCATCTATATTTGGTCCACTTCAGTCCTATTTGGTCCACTATGGTCTTGTTCGATCCACTTTCGTCCTATAAAATCCATTCAATCCTATGAGGTCCACATTGGTCCTATTTGGTTCACTTTAGTTGTACTTGGCCCACTTCTATCCATTCTGTCCACTTTGGTCCTTTTTGATCCACTTTGGTTGTACTGGGTTCATTCAATCCTATTGGGTTCAATTCGGTCCATTCTATCCACTTTGGTCCTATTCAATCCATTCTATCAACTTAGGTTCTATTTGTTCCTATGCAGTCCACCTTGGTCCTGTTTGGTCCATTTAGTCCTATTCGGTCCATATTGGTCATTTCTGTCCACTTTGGCCCATTCGGTCATATTCGGTCGACTTTGTTCCTATTCGGTCCACTTTGGTCCTATTTGGTCCACTTTAGTCATATTCAGTCCTATTTGGTTCATTTGATCATATTCTATCTACTTCAGTCCATTTTGGTCCCACTTCATTGTATTCGGTCTTTTTTTGTGCACTTACATAATGGGAAAATATAGGTTTTGGGTTGAGAGCACATATTCTAAATCCAATTATATATATATAAGATCTCAAACTTGTAATATCAAAAATTTAATGCGTGGTATTTATTGTTGCTACGCTTTTATTGAGCCACATTAACTTAGTATTTGGGATTATTTCGGTCCGATTAAAATTAAGTAAAGTCTTTCTAAACATGAAGGTTGTGAATATACAAATGTTATCTTTATGGTAGTTATTCATTTGTTTTAATGTCATTACTTTTAAGTAATCACATGAGGTTGATTATACCTTTAAATTAAATAAATAAATAATATATATATATATATATAGAGAGAGAGAGAGAGAGAGAGAGAGAGAGAGAGAGAATGGCAGTCGCAATTAATTTAGTAAATATGGATTAAGGGCTTAGACAAGTAAAAGATCTAAAAAAAGGGTAGAGACAGTGGACAAAGTAGACAACTGAACTGATCTAATCCTCTTTCACAATTGCATCATCGGGAACACCAAGGATAGGTTTGTTAAGTATAACTTTTCAATCTTGTTCACTCTTACACTTCACACTTTTTATTAAAAAATTTCGGATCCCTTAATCTTGGAATGAGGTTCTTATTTGTTGGGATGGAGCTCCCTCCTTCATTGTCCACCTGTAGGGCGTAGGATTAGATGAAGAGATACTTGTCCCATCTCTTTCTTCTCTTCTTTTGAGGCATGGATGAGTGGGAGAACGGGCGTAGAGAACTATTCTAATGAGTCAATCTGTAATAAATATGACCTACCTAGTTGGTAGAATGCATTAAATGAGGAGATGATTGTTGCTTAGCTTGCACGTTTCCATTCTTGATATCTTGATGAACTTCTGCTTTTAGATGAGATGCTTCCCCATCTTCCTCAACCTTTGGAGACAATCTTTAGTGTTCGGTTGATCAGGATGGGGCTATCCTCAATTTAGTATTCTCGAGGAGTGTACAAATATAAAAATTCTAGGACCACACATGTGTTCACAACTTGAACACGTAGCAAATGATGATTGGATTACTTTTCACTAAGTGCCAATGATGTACTTGTGTGTAAATGATGTAATCCAATCACATATTAACAAATGTACAAATTGTGTGTCCATAGAAGAACTGATACAAATATGGAGGAGTAATTTGAACTTTGTTAGGCACCAAGGAGTAGGAACTCGTACAATATATTAATTAAGTTGACAGTCTTTTTTTTTTTTGGAGAAGGAAAGTTGACAAACTTTAATAACATACTTACACATATTCTTTGAACTTCAACCAGCGTTACTCGCTTTAACTAGAAACATTAAGATTTCCCAAAGAAGTTTCACTTATGTCTTGTGCATGCACATAACAAGAAATAAATGCATTGTATCAATTATAGGCCCGTCAATTAATAAATAGAACCTAACTCCAAAAGAGTACCGTGTCTAAGTCTCTCAGCTTGAAGGAAGATTAGGATTTGTGGAAATTGGCCGCTTGATAATGCTGACAATGTTGATGCTGATGATAACGATGATGACATGATGGCATCCATTTACTCCATATGATTGTTGGGCACATGTGGATCATAAGGTTAATTACAGCCAACTGGATAATATGGGAGTCTAGCAAGTGGGTCAAGTTCTAGTGAAGCACATGAGTAAGACATGCCATAAAAATTACCATTAATATTCTCACAAGGATTTGGAATCATGGACACTGTTAATGGATCCTCATCATAATTTGGTGTTGCGATACTTGGACCAATAATCTTATCAGCAATATAATGTTGTGTTGCTCCATTACTTCTGAAATTTTGATGTTCTTGATTAAGATCAAAATTTTCATGAGGCTGATATCCTAATGACCAGAGTGGGTCATAGGAGGAAGAATCTGATGGTGGTGCCAATGGGGGGTGGAAATTGAACCAAATTGGTACCATAATTGGTTTGCTCTAATTTAAGATCACCATGATCAAAGCCTTGCAAATTTGGGGTTGGAGTGGGAAGGTACAGTTGGTCTTGTTGAGAGTTTAGGATCCAATTAGGGTTTGCATTTAGAGAGAAAAGACCTTCCTCAGAGTTACCATTATGGTGCATAACAAGAAAGGTGGGTATTGCAGGAACATCATAAGAAATTAGCTTCTTCTTTATGCTTGTATTCCAAAAAATTTTGACCTCATTATCTGTTCTTCCTGGTAGTTGCTTGGCTATCTGAGCCCACCTGTCCAAATAAGAAAAAGGTTCCTTCTTGCATGAAAAAAATAAATGATATTCATGATAAGGGTGATGATAAGAATAGTAATGATAAAAAAAGAGGATCCTATTAAATTTACTGAATAGATTTAAGAGCTAAGATATTATATATTAAATAAAATATAAAAAATTTGGGTCTGAATCCAAAAAATTTACAACTTATTTATTTGGTTGTTGAGATGTCGTGTCATTAATGATATTTATTATCATATTGGTTTGTAAAGTTTTATATATATATATATATATATATATATATATATAATAAAATTGGTAATAGTTTTAATATTTTTAGAAGGAAAATGCTAATAAATATTTTTAGGGTAATGATTAATAATCTATTTAAATAAAATTTTTGTGAGAAAAGAAAAAAAAGTAATTAATATTTTTATGGGAAAAGAAATTTTTTATGGGAAAAGAGAAAAAAGCAATTCGACAGAGTCACGTCTCCAACGAAAGACGTGGCTACGCGCAAAAACCGCCCTCGACACTCAAATAGCACCCAAGTATCTATAATTGTTTTTCTTTTTCTTTTTTCCTTATCATTGAAATTTTTTTTCTCATCATTGTGTGTCATTCAATCATTTGGAAATGTATTAATGGCTGAATCTAGATTTTCACTAGTATCATTTTTGTGGGGCCCCTCCATGTATATATCTTCTGTGTTAGTTAAAAACTGTAGGAGCATTCCCATTGGGACTACCAAATGGGAAATGTTGGGATGATTTAGCATTAAAGTCCAAAAACACCAACAGCTGGTCTTGCAAATGTTGAGTATTGCAAAAAAATTTGCAATTGTGTTACAGTGCAATTCTACAACAAAATGTATTTTTAGTGACGAACATTAGTAAGGAAATTTGTCACTAAAAATACAAATTTAGCAACAAAATATGGATTTCGTCGCTAATAATGAAAAAAATTATAACATTTAGCGACTTAAAGTAATTTTCATCACTATTGATGATCTAAAATATGAGTGCCAAAGGGGAAAATTGTAGCGGGAACTTAATTAATCTATAGTGAAGAAATATTTCATCACTAAAAGTTGAAATTTTTAGTGACAAAAGATTTCGTCACTGTTGGTGTTGCTATGAATAGTATTAGCGACGAAAATCATTTCGTCGCTAAAAGGGAGCATTAGCGACAAAAAACTATCGTCGCTAAAAATATTCACACAAAATAGGTTTTTCATTTCATAGTTTTGGAGACGAAATCATAATTCGTCACTAAAAGTATGCTATAGCAATGAAATTTGAATTTCATTGCTAAAAATCGTAACAAAATCCAACTAAAAATTATGTTATAGTGACAAAATTATATTCGTTGCTAAAGAGTACAGCTTAAATGGGTTAAATTTTAGCAAAAAAAATTTCCATTCCCAAATGAAATTTCATTTCTCCCACCCACTCACTTAAAAAATTTTCAGCCCTCCCTCTCTCATTATCACTCACTCCCTAACGCAAACACAAACTCAAATACAAACATAAATACACACATCCCTCTATCTCTCTCTCTACCAAGTCTCTCCTCCCTCTTGGTCTCTTGGTTAGCTTCTACTAGATTTTTAGTCATCAAACTCTTATCCATGGTTTGACTTCTCCTAACATGAATCTAAGGTAAAATCTCCATGACCCACCTTCTAATATCTTTGGTTTTTTATCCTATATTGTTATGATTGCTCTTTATGTTGTGGATTTTGTTTTAGAATTAGTTTGTTGTGTTTGTTGGTGTAAAGTTGAATTTATTCAACCATCTTGTTGGCTTTATTCCGTGCCAAATTTGCTTGTATTTCAGCAATTAGTAACCCTGTATTTAGGTGGGTTTGTTGTAAGGATAGTGAGTGAGATAGAGTGTTGAATGCTCAAGAGTGTGCAAGAAAACAGAGTCTCACGGCTGGATCTCGCGGGTGACTCGCGACTGCAAGCCGCCAGAAGCAGCACACGTGCCAAGCATGCCAGAAGTTGAAGCGTCATGCTAGCTGGAGAACTACATGACAAAATAGGACAACTGGCCGTTCTGTTATCGCACGACTGGATCTCGCGACTCAGTCAAGCCGCAAGGCCAAGCCGCGAGCCAGCCCTGTTTTGAAAAACCTGACGTTTCACATTCCTTTATCACCCCAGTATAAATACCCCTTATACCCACAAAAGAAAGAGAGCTTCCAGAGAGAATTTTGAGAGAAAAACCCTAGAGTAAAACAAGATTGATTCATCTACAATCTTTACATAAGAGTCTCTTCAAATTCCTCAACTCTCTTCCTCTCCATTGTTAAACCCTTGAGAGGCATTTTAACAAAACCTTTTCTCACCATATCCATTACTGTGAGAGGGCTGTTTGGTGTTCTGGGAAGCAGTTAGGAAGGAACCAATTTACATTGGTTGATGCTATGGTCAAGTAGCAGAATCCGGGAAGCTAGAAAAGAAATAGGTTTGGCGCAACCTTGTTGGAGTAAGAAGCTTGGAGGGCTTAGGTGCACTGGGTAGATTAGGCTTGGAGGGTCTATTGTTGTCCATGTATCCCAACTACATTTTCTAGTGGATTACTTATCGCTTGGAGGGCGGCGGAGAGGTTTTACGCCGAGGGCTTCGATTTCCTATTTGATAACACATCGTGTGTTGTCCTTGTGTTTGCATCTTCCTTCCCTTTTATCTTTGCCTTTTATTATCTACTGTGGGTTGTGATTTTAAATTGGCTTAGATTGTTTACCAATTCTGTTTTATAGCTTTTGTTCATTTTCTACACACTAGTTGTTTGACATAAAGCTTGAATTGGTTATTTTGTAATTGGGGGTCTAAATGTTCAAGGGTGTTTTACACACTATTTGAACTTACAATTGGTATCAGAGCAGCTGCACTTGTTGTGGTTTAATTACCTAAGTGCGATCCTAGACCCCTTTGTTATGGATGTTGTTATGGAAAATGCCATGCTGAATTGTAGTTTAAGTGTTTGTGAAAATGACTCTATGAGTATGTTTGAAGGGTGTCTTAACAATGAACTCGTAGAGTTGTTAAAAACAAAGAAACATGCTAGAATATTTGTTCACATGTTGAAATATTTTGAAAATAAGAATCACATCTTACACAATAGCATATCTGAATCTAAATCGTTGATTAAGAAATACAAAAGAAAAAATAGAATGTTGTGTGAGATGATTGAGAGTCTGAAAATGAAAGGTCAATCTAACAGAAGCATGAAAACTGAAGATAAGATTCTGTTTGAAGGTCAAGAATGTTTGTCTCATGTGAGCTTATTTGTGCATACCTCATTGAAGGTATTTAATTCATGATTGTGGTATCTTGACAGCGGTTGTTCTCGTCATATGACAGGGGATAAGTCACTGTTTAAGACACTCAAAGAAAAGGTTGGTGACTATGTGACTTTTGGTGATGGAAGTCATGCTCAAGTTCTCGGTAAAGGGACTATCGAGATACCTGGATTACCTCTGTTGAAAGATGTTTTATACATCAAAGGGCTGAAAGCAAATCTTCTGAGCATCACTCAAATATGTGATGAGGATTTCCTGGTCCAATTCTCTAAGAAGGGATGCTTAATCATCAATGAAGAAGGGATTCAAGTCTTGGAGGGAAATCGGACTACAGACAACTGCTATGGAGTAGTTCCTACGACACCCATTTCGTGTAGAAGTGCTCGTGTTGAGGGACTTCCTAAGTTTGGGCATGCGAATTTCAAACAAGTAGCTAAAGTGTCCAAACTTGAAGCAATTGAGGGACTTCCTAAGTTTGGAAAGGTGAAGAAGACTATTTGTGGTGCATGTCAAATGGGAAAGCAAACAAAGGCAAGTCATCACAAGGTGAATGTGATTGCTACTTCTCGGTGTTTAGAGTTACTTCATGTTGATCTAATGGGGCCTACCAGAACTAAAAGTCTAGGAGGAAAGAGGTACATTATGGTCATTGTGGATGATTACTCAAGATACACTTGGGTTGAATTTCTTAGAGAAAAATCAGAAGCATGTGAAAGGTTGGAAATTCTGTGCAAGAAACTACAAAACGAGAGAGGGGTCCCTATTGCCAAGATAAGAAGTGATCATGGGAGGGAATTTGAGAATGCAAGATTTGAGTCTTTCTGTGAAAAGAATGGAATCAAAAAGGAATTTTCAGCCCCCAAAACTCCTCAACAAAATGGAGTGGTAGAGAGAAAGAATCGAGTGATTCAGGAAATAGCAAGAGTCATGTTACTTAACAAGCAAATACCTCAAAAGTTTTGGGGAGAAGCTGTAAACACCTCGTGTCACATTGGCAATAGAATATTTTTCCAAGTAGGAACAAAGAAGACTGCCTATGAGATTTGGAATGGAAAGAAGCCTAGAGTAAAGTATTTCCGAGTGTTTGGAAGCAAGTGTTATATCCTAAATGATCGGGAGAATCTTGGGAAGTTTGATGCAAAAAGTGATGAAGGTATTTTCCTTGGGTACTCTACTACGAGTCGGGCGTATAGAGTTTTTAACAAGAGAACTAAGACAATGATGGAGTCCATCAATGTCAAGATTGATGATGCCTTAACTAAGGTGGAGATGATTGATGATGGAGAAGGGCCGAGCACCAAAGAACCCGATGTTGAGGTCGAAGCTCTTGATATAGAAGTTGAAGAATCTACACCAGAAGAAGAATCAACTCCCATGAACCCAAGAATGGAAACAAGATCGATATCTAGAACATCAAGTCCTCTTACTCCTTCGGAAGTCCATCCTCTCATCTCACGGAGTGATGAAGTCTCCACATCAAAGAAGTCATCATCAAGAGTGATTAAGAACCATCCGGAAAGCAACATCATAGGGTCTCTAGATGAAGGTCTTCGCCTCAGAAAAGGAAACATCCTTTTGGCCAATCATGTAACATATCATTGCTACCTTGCTCAATTTGAGCCAAAAAGGGTAGAAGAGGCTCTTCAAGATGAGAATTGGGTTGAGTTAATGCATGAAGAGCTGAATCAGTTTGTGAGGAATGATGTGTGGGAACTTGCTCCAAGGCCTGAAAATGTTCATGTCATAGGCACGAAATGGATATTCAAAAACAAAACCGATGAAGATGGAGAGATAATACGGAATAAATCTCGGTTAGTAGCTCAAGGATACACTCAAGTAGAAGGAGTAGACTTTGATGAATCCTTCGTTCCTGTGGCAAGACTTGAATCTATTCGAATTCTCATGTCCATTGCATACACTATGAACTTCAAACTCTATCAAATGGATGTAAAATGTGCATTTCTAAATGGATACCTAAATGAAGAAGTGTTTGTTGAGCAACCAAAAGGATTTGAGGATCCTCACTTTCCTGATCATATGTTGAGATTGAAGAAAGCCCTTTATGGCTTAAAACAAGCACCTAGAGCTTGGTATGATCGGCTTACACATTACCTCCTAGATAGAGGATTCAAAAGGGGATATGCCGACCGGACTTTGTTTGTCAAAAATGATGAAGATCATCTCCTTGTGGCGTAAGTTTATGTTGATGACATAGTGTTTGGGGCTACCCTTAAAGATTGAGCTATTGAATTCTCTGAGGAGATGAAGAAAGAATTTGAGATGAATATGGTGGGGGAACTCACATTTTTCTTGGGCCTTCAAGCCAAACAACAGAAGGAAGGTATATTCGTTTCACAAGAAAAGTATGCTAGAAACATTGTTAAGAAGTTTGGACTAGACTCCAAAAAACATGCCTCCACTCCCATGAGCTCGTCTACTAAACTGAATGTTGATTCTTCTGGAGTGGAAGTGAGTCCTACCTTATATAGGAGTATCATTGGGAGTTTACTCTATCTTATAGCTAGTAGATCGAACATTGCATTCAGCATTGGTGTTGTGTGCCAGATATCAAGCTAATCCAAAGGAATCACACCTGACTGCAGTTAAGCGAATTATTCGATATATTAATGAAACTTCAGACTATGGTCTGTGGTATTCAAAAGACTCAAATGCTTGTCTTGCCGGGTATTCAGATGCTGACTGGGCTGGTAGTGTGGACGATCGGAAGAGTACTTCAGGAGGCTGCTTCTACCTTGGTAACAATCTTGTCTCGTGGATGAGCAAGAAACAAAATTTCATGTCTCTCTCTACTGTTGAAGCAGAGTACATAGCCACTGGAAGTTGCTACACCCAACTTCTTTGGATGAAGAAATTACTTCATGACTATGAAATTCCTCAAGAGACAATGTGTGTCTTCTATGACAACACCAATGCCATCAATCTTTCTAAGAATCCTGTCCAGTATTCAAAATCTAAACGCATAGAGATACGTTACCATTTCATTCAAGATTTGGTAGAGGAAAGAGTTGTGTGTCTTGAATTCATACACACCGACAATCAAAAGGCGGACATCTTCACCAAGCCTCTCGATGGTCCACGGTTTGAATCCCTCCGTAAGACCATTGGTGTTGGTACAATTCCTTGAATCTCTTGTGTGATGTGTGCTTCACATATTTACAATGTGTTAGTTTTTTTTTTTTTGTTGGGGCACATAATACTTTGTTGGTTTTTTGTATAGCATGATTCTGTTGGATGTTAACTGCTTTGTTTGCTTTTGTTGTTTTTACATTGTTGTTTTTGATCAATCTTTTCATTCTTATGTGTCAAAAAATCCAAAAACCACATAAAAAATAGAAAATAAAAAAGTTTGATCGACATTGTTGAGTTTTGTCTCAAAACTTGTTTTGCCTTGTACCTTTGTGCGAATGGCTTTGTGCATTTACAAGCATAGCTTGTACCTTTGCACTCTTATCACTGTGGAAGAAATCTTGAAATCTATGTGACTGTTGTAAATAGATCTTCAAACTTGTCATGAATGATTAGTGAATGGTTATGTTGATCTTGAGACATGCATAGACTTGTACCTATATATCTTTCCACTCTTTATTTTTGTTTCTGCTAAAAAGAGCTCACCAAATGTAAATCTCCAAATGAAAAGAGATATTGAGCTGCAAAAGCCTTTCGCACATACTAGTATTTGACTAGGAAAAAGGGAAAGCGACCAAAAATTTGTGTGAATGATTATTCAAAAAGCCAAAGGCTATCCCATCAAGGTGAAATATCAAATATCACTCTCACAATGAGAGGTGATTGTCTTAATAGGACCAAAACGATCAAATGTTATGATTGAAAGTGGAGTCAAATGTAAAGCTCCAAATTATGTTATCAAGTCTTGTGGGAGGTCATATATGCATACTTCTATAATTGAGATGGGTCACATGATCTAGTGCTAATTGTGTATGTCTTGGTTGAATTGATCATTGAAGCTTCACATTAGACTAAGGACTATCTCATTGTTGATACCCACACACAACACACAAGTTTATGTTCAATGAATGCCATATTCATTTGTGTGATTGTACTTGATAAAATGTGTTTTCACATGCTTAATCTTTGTTGATTCAAGCACAAAAAGATTTTTGAGTGTTTTAGGTGTTTTTGAAAAGTATTTTGTTCTTCAAAAACTGAAAATTTCAAAAAACTGTGTTGCCCTGTTTTGGCGACTTAGTCGCGGGTAAGTCAAGTCGCATGCCACAGTCGCGAGCTCGCGGGTCAATTTTGGCGACTTGTTCACGCGTGGAAGGTCCAGTCGCGAGGGGTACACAGAGACTTTCGTGGCTCGGCTCCCTCGCGAGTAAGACTTCTAGTCGCAAAAAACACTTAGCAAATTTTTCAAATTTTCGATTTGAAGTGTTTTGGCGGGTAATCTTGGCGACTTACCTAAGTCACGAAAATCACGTGTTTTGCAAAGTGAGCTCGTTTTGAACACTATTCTCAAAAAGGGGTCCTCATTTGCTTGTCTCGCATTCTGTGACTATTCACTTTCTGGTCTTACTTTCACTATTTCAACATCACTGTGGTAATCTTCAAATTATTTCACCAATTTGTTACCATTCTCTCAATCTTCAAGGAAAGGTATGGGTTTTGTCCTCTACTCTTTGTTTTTCTCAGTTATTGCCCTTTCATCATGGTTTTTGTGTTCTATTTGGTATTCATATATCTCTTACCCATGTTTGGTTATTTGAGTGTCTGATGTTCTCATTTTTGTGTGGTTTTAATCTGATCCACTCTATATTGTAGCAACATTTGGGTCATTATTGTCCCTCATTGTTATTTTCTGGTCATTTCCATCTAGCTCCTAGGGTTTTCTTCATTATCCCTAATTTGACTCTAACCCACTGCTAATAATGTCTGTTGGATTGTGTTCTTTCTTTTTCTCTATTACATGATACAGACTGGAAATGTCTCCATTCAAGAAAGCAGCTGTGAAAAGAGGTAGTTCCAAAGGAAAGGAACCTGTCATTGATGTCAATGACTACTCACCTCAAACAAAAGGGACTCATTCTTCATCAAGAGGGTTCGATCCCTACAAGTTCAAATCCTATGCTACCTTTCAGTCTCATGAGAATTATTTCCGAAATGCTACACCATTACTGGAAAGACCTGTTGACCAATCGTCACTTCATGACACTGACATTCCAAAATGGTTTGCTCACAAGGATTGGAATTACCTTCTCTCTTATCTGGATGACGCTTATGAGAATTTGGTAAAGGAATTTTATGCCAATGCGATTGTGGAAGGAGAAGAACTTAAGTGCTGGGTTAGGAAAAAGAGTTTTTCAATCTCTCCTACATATTTGGCAGAGATCCTTCACATCAACCGACCAATGCTTAGACACTCACCGGTTTATGATGATCTTTGTCTTGATAAGGAACTCCTTAAGGAGGGTCTTGGACAAGACTTGGAATTCTCATCCAATGGAAACTCTGTTAGTGTTTCCTTTCTTCCTGCAAAACTGAGAATGCTTACAATTGTGATGTTTCACAATTTGTACCCCCTATCAAGCACTGGGTATATGAACCTCGAACGTGCCTTGTTTCTTCATGACCTAATCTCTGATGTAGAGATTGACATCTGTGCTCATATCTTTCATGTTCTGCGCAAAACGGTTCTACGAACTGAGTCCCGAATATGTGTTCCTTTTTGCTGTCTCATTTCAAGGATCTTGAAGCTCAAAGGAATTTATCCAACGGCAGATGAATCTCCTTGCTCAAAACCGAGTCCAATCAACATGCGTACATTCAACGCAAGCATTGGTCATAGTCGGAAGAGAGCCAAACCGGAAACTTCCACATCTCGCAGTGGTTCGCATTTCAGCACCCTCTCCCTTGACGAAAAACTTGATCACATTGTATCCTCTGTACACGAGTTGAATACCAAGATGTCCGGACTCACATCTACTCTACACCATCACAGCACTCGATGGGATATGAAGTTTACCTCACTCCAAACTCAATTAGATCAGATTCAGAGGAAGCTAGAAGAGAATGTGTAGCTATTCCATGACAAAAAAGGGGAGATGATGTCATAAGGAAGGGGAATGTAGTGAAAGGGGGAGTGATAGCTTGATCAGAGGGAGAGGAAATTACCTAAGGGGGAGTGTTTCTGCAAGCAGTTTCAATACTTTACTTTAAGTTGTTTTTCAGTTTAAGTTGTTATTCTATTTATAATGTGTTTTGTACCCATGTTGCTTTTGTAAGCTTTTAGGGTTTATGTTCGTTACTTGTAGGCTTTATGGTTTGTACCATACTTTATGCAGCCTCTATGTTTTTGTTAAATCAGTACTTCTATCTAAATGTCATGCATTTTCTTGTTAAGTACTGTCACTATTGTGCCCTTGTAGGATTGTTCCTAGATGCATATACTTAGTGTATTATGCATTGGTTGAGGGTTGGGCATACAAGTAACTTGCATTGTTCTTGTTAGCTTGTATGTTCAAGTGTTCATTCCAAGTGTGAATGAGCATTGTGATCACTACCTTGTAGTGATTACTTGTTTGATCAAGCCATGGTTTGTTTCTTAACTTCATCTTTGCTTGATCACTTTATGCTTGTTTCATATGCATTTCATGTTTTCTGCATACAATGATCATGGTGTATTGTTGTGTTTCAGGAGTTTCATGTTCATATGTTTCAAGTGCCTCAGTTTCTAGAATTAGGTGTAAGTGAATTTTGCTCAACTGTTCCCAACTCACATGTTAAGTCTAGAGTCTGTTTTAGGGTTTTGTCACGGAATAGCCAAAGGGGGAGATTGTAAGGTTGAATTTATTCAACCATCTTGTTAGCTTTATTCTGTGCCAAATTTGCTTGTATTTCAGCAATTAGTAACCCTGTATTTAGGTGGGTTTGTTTTAAGGGTAGTGGTGAGATAGAGTGTTGAATGCTCAAGAGTGTGCAAGAAAACAGAGTCTCATGGCTGGATCTCGCAGGTGACTCGCGGCTGCAAGCCGCCAGAAGCAGCACACGTGCCAAGCATGCCAGAAGTTGAAGCGTCATGCTAGCTGGAGCACTACAGGACAAAATAGGACAACTGGCCATTTTGTTATTGCGCGGCTAGATCTTGCGACTCAGTCAAGCCGCGAGACCAAACCACGAGCCAGCCCTGTTTTGAAAAACCTGACGTTTCACATTCCTTTCTCACTCCAGTATAAATACCCCTTATACCCACAAAAGAAAGAGAGCTTCCAGAGAGAATTTTGAGAGAGAAACCCTAGAGTAAAACAAGATTGATTCATCTACAATCTTTACATAAGAGTCTCTTCAAATTCCTCAACTCTCTTCCTCTTTATTGTTAAACCCTTGAGAGGCATTTTACCAAAACCTTTTCTCACCATATCCATTACTGTGAGAGGGCTGTTTGGTGTTCTGGGAAGCAGTTAGGAAGGAACCAATTTACATTGGTTGATGCTATGATCAAGTAGCGAAATCCGGGAAGTTAGAAAAAAAATAGGTTCGGCGCAACCTCGTTGGAGCAAGAAGCTTGGAGGGCTTAGGTGCACTAGGTAGATTAGGCTTGGAGGGTCTATTGCTGTCCATGTATCCCAGCTACATTTTCTAGTGGATTACTTACTGCTTGGAGGGCGGCGGAGAGGTTTTACGCCGAGGGCTTTGGTTTCCTATTCGATAACACATCGCGTGTTGTCCTTGTATTTTCATCTTC
Source organism: Quercus lobata (assembly GCF_001633185.2). Classification (NCBI taxonomy): domain Eukaryota; kingdom Viridiplantae; phylum Streptophyta; class Magnoliopsida; order Fagales; family Fagaceae; genus Quercus; species Quercus lobata. Next base: position 10,261,804 of record NC_044908.1, on the reverse strand, counting down.
CTTCCCTTTTATCTTTGCCTTTTATTATCTGCTGTGGGTTGTGATTTTAAATTGGCTTAGATTGTTTACCAATTCTGTTTTATAGCTTTTGTTCATTTTCCGCACGCTAGTTGTTTGACATAAAGCTTGAATTGGTTATTTTGTAATTGGGGGTCTAAACGTTCAAGGGTGTTTTACACACTATTTGAACTTTCAGTTGGTACATTTAAAATCTTATTGGAGGTTTTTAATTTAATGGAGTGAAATGGATTTTGTTGTTTGGCAACTATGTAAGTTAGGTTTCTTAAGAAATCGTTTATGTTTTTGACTTATATGGGAGATATTGGGTTAATTTTAGAAAAAGGGTTTCCTTGCATTTTGAAATGTCTTTGGCATATATGGTTGTGATTGTGGTGTTAAATATAAATTTTTGCAAGTAATATGACCATGTGTCTTTTGCTTACCAAGTATTTGACAAATTGCCTATATGAGTTACAAAATGGATTTTGTTGTTTGGCAACCATGTAAGTTGGGTTTCTTGAGAAATCATTTGGGTTTTGATTTATATGGGAGATTAGGTTAATTTTAGAAAAAGGATTTCCTTACATTTTGAAATGTCTTTGGCATATGTGGTTGTGATTGTGGTGTTAAATATAAATTTGTGCAAGTAATATGAGCATGTGTCTTTTGCTTACCAAATGTTTGACAAATTGCTTATATGAGTTATGAAATGGATTTTGTTGTTTGGCAGCCATGTGAATTGAGTTTTTTGAGAAATCATTTGGGATTTTGATTTATATAGGAGATTGGATTAATTTTAGAAAAAAGGTTTCCTTACATTTTGAAATGTCTTTGGCATATGTTGTTGTGATTGTGGTGTTAACTATAAATTTATTCAAGTAATATGAGCATGTGTCTTTTGCTTACCAAGTGTTTGACAAATTGCCTATATGAGTTAAGAAAAGGATTTTGTTGTTTGGCAACCATGTGAGTTGGGTTTCTTGAGAAATCATTTGGGTTTTTGATTTATATGGGAGATTGGGTTAATTTTAGAAAAAGGGTTTCCTTGCATTTTGAAGTGTCTTTGGCATATATGGTTGTGATTGTGGTGTTAACTATAAATTTGTGCAAGTAATATGAGTATGTGTCTTTTGCTTACCAAGTGTTTGATAAATTGTCTATATGAGTTATGAGATTGAATTTCTTGACTTGTGTTATGATGATTATTATATGAGGTTATGGGTTGTAATACTAGTTTTTTACATGTACTAACACATGTAGCTTTAAGGTTTAATCAAGTCTCAAAGCTTTTGGCATAGGGTTAAAATTATAGTATTTTCCTTTTGTGACTTTATACAGATTTGAGTCAGATGCACTACATGCTTTTTAATAAATTATAGAAAATTTATTTTGAACTGAATTTTTGATGGTACATACTAGACATATAAGGGTTTCTCCCAATTTAATTTCAAGCTTTTTGGATAAAACTAAGTGGACCAAACAAATTTTTAAAAAGAGCTTACTTGTTGCAAATTTAATCAGAAAGTATGATTAGAATGTTGAGACTATAAGGAATTTACTACAAGCTTTGGTTGTGTGGTCTATCTTGTAAGTTCATATGTGCTTTCTTTGACAAGTGTTTTACTTTGGCTAATTTTATCATGGTTTGGTAATGACATGCTTTGTATTAAGTTGGTAAATGCACATTGTTTGTGGTAGGAAAATAAAAGGTTTTGGTTGTGTTAAAGCCTATAAGTTTCTTGTATGCTTGCTTGGTTCCCGTTTGGGTAGGGGGTATTCGTTTTAGGATGGTAAAGTTAGGCTTTAGGGCCTTAGGTTTTGATTGAGTTATATTTGTTGATTACTTTTTTTTTTTCAATACTTGAAGCATTTGGAGGTCTTGGTGGTGTGGAAAGGTGAGTATATGATAATTTGATGGTTTGGATTGTTAGGTTCTAAAGTTTAGGATTTTATGTATTTATAACTCTAATATGTATTGTTGGCAAACCATGATCAAAACAATGTGTTTAGAAGTGTTTAAAGCTAGCTCAAAGTTGTATGTCAATGTAAAGTTGGAATCGAGTTTAAAGCAGGAAGCACTGTGGCTTTCGGCCTGGCTCGATCGATCGAAGCTTAGGCTCGACCGATCGAAGCTCGGGCAAATTGCTTTTCTGCAGATTCGTCCAACTCAACCCTATTTGTTTTAAAACGTTTTTAGGGTTTCTTATTTGTCCTAAGTATAAAAGGCAAACCCTAGTCACGTTTTAGTGTTGCTCATATTGCGGTTTGTGTAAATCTCTTGTGAGATCTAGAGGAGCTTTCCTTTACACAAACTTAGGGTTTTCAAGGAGGAGATATTTTCTACACCTTGATGATCAATTTAGTTGCTGCCATTAAAGCTTAAAGACTACACAAGCAGGTGTGCTTGTAGCTGGTGGGAATCCAAGAAAGAAGGAGTCCATGGATTCGGAGCTTGCACGTGGTCGTGTCAGTAAGTTCTACTGGTTGGTAGCATTAGGAAGTCAAGCGGGGGTGCTTGTCAGTCCTTTTGTATGAACTTCGATTCTTTCAAGATAGTGGATTCAGGTTTACCTTGAGGATAGCTAGGTCAAATCCTCCCCAGGTTTTTACCGGTTTGGTTTCCTGGGTGATCATATCTTGTATTATTTATTTTCCACTGCTTTGCATGATTTAATATTCATTATTGTGATAACCTAGACTTGTTTAATTGGACTAAGTAACAACTTGGCTAATTACCTAGGTTTAATCAATTGTTTAAGGGGTCTAAAAACTGTCAAGTGGTATCAGAGCGGGTAGCTCTTTTGTTGTTGATCCTTTGATCACTGAGCTGATCCTTGACCCCTGTTGTCATGGAACACGGACACTCTCTAGTTATTCCTCCTCACTTTGATGGGAATAATTATGCTTACTGGAAAGTAAGGATGAAAGCTTTCCTGAAATCCATTGATGAGAGGGTGTGGAACTCCGTTGAATACGGATGGGAGAAGCCCACTACTCCTGTTAGTGAGTGGGAAACTTCTCAGAAAGAAGCAACTTCGTTTAATAGTAAGGCTATGAATGCGATTTTTAACGATGTTTCTATGAAGGAATTTAAGAGAATCTCGAATGTTGAGATCGCTCATATTGCTTGAAATATCCTCCAGATTGTGCATGAAGGCACAAAGGCTGTCGAAATAAATAAATTGCAGCAATTGACTTCTAAATTTGAAAGCATTAGGATGTCTGATGATGAATCTTTTGATGAATTCTATGCTAAACTGAATGATATTGTTAATTCTGCTTTTAACTTGGGTGAAATCTATGATCAACCTAAAATTGTTAGGAAGATTCTTAGATCTTTGACTGAAGACTTTAGATCCAAGGTAACTGCCATTACTGAAAGCAAGGATGTGGACTCCATCCCTATTGATGAGCTTGTAGGATCTCTTCAATCCTATGAGTTGGATCTACCCAAAACTACCAAATCCAAATCAATGGCTCTTAAGTCAGTTGATGATGTTGATAGTGGTGGATTTGATGATGAGCTCTCTGCTACAGAGATTGCCTATCTTGCCAAGAATTTTAGAAACTTTCTCAAGGAATAATAATAGAAAGGCAAGAGGCACAAACACTGCTGAACCTAGAAATTTTAAGAAGCATGATCCCACTAAGGTTAATAACAATGATAAACCTAGAGAAAGAGTAGGTCAATCTTCCAATAATTCTTTGGGCTTTCAATGTTTTGGATGTCAATGGTATGGACACATGAAATCTGAATGTCCAACCTATTTGAAGTCTATGGATAAGGCTATGGCTGTAACCCTTAGTGATGGTGAAGTTTCTGATCATGAGTCCGATTGTGATGAGGATGGAAACTTCATTGCTTTCACTGCTACTGCTGTAGTTGATGAAAGCATATCTGTTGAAGAGAACCCTTCTGATGGGAAACTCTCTGAAGATGCAGATCTTCAAGAGGCCTATAACAAACTTTGCAAAGTTACTGCAAATGATGCTATGAATGTTGAACTTGGCTTAAAGAAAATTGAATCTCTTGAGCTTGAAAAGAAAAATTTGCTTGTTAAATTGTTTGATGCTAATGATCTTTTGAACAATGTGAAAACTGAAAACATGCTTTTGCTTAATAAAGTTAAATCTTTGGAACTTGATTTATCTGTTGCTAGATCTGCTAGTTCTAAACTTGATTAAATGCTGAGTGTTCAAAAGTCATCTTCTGACAAAACTGGTTTAGGTTATGTTGATAGCATCTGTGTGTCTGCTAGGAAGATTAGGGTTGATCTGAAAGAATCTAAGCCTAAGAAGCCTACCCTATCTAAGGACAAGACACTTGATAAACCTGCATGAGTTTGTCACTTTTGTGAAAAGACTAGACACATCCGTCCAAATTGCTACAAGCTGCAAGCTGCTAAGAGAGCAAACAAACCAAAAGTACCTGTGCCTCAAGCACTTGATCCTATGGTACTTATTGGTGATTTGGTAAAGGCTTTAAACCTTTATTCCAATCCTGGAGTTGGTAATCATTCTCAAGTGAATAAGAACTCCAATGCTCGTGGTGCATCTAAAAAGTTTTGGATGCAAAAGACTCGACCTAACTGAGTCTTTCTGACATGGTCCTTGTGCTTCATTGCTCTACCCTTTGTGACCATTGTTCTTTGGTTTTGTTTTTTTTGTTCTAGGATTTGCATAGCATAACATTCATGCATTTCATTCTAGGTGTTTTTTATTTTTTATTAAAATAAAAAAAAAAAGGAAGAAAAAGGAAGCACATTTTGTTTTGCACTATTCTTCTTGGTTTTTGAGAACAAGGTTGGTCAATTTATTTTCACATAACATGTCTTTTGTACCTTGTTTAGCTTTGATGAGCTTATTTATTGCACTTTACTAGTTGAAGATTTGTAGTGCATGTTGTGTGGGAAAGATGTGTATGGTTTTTGATTACTATGTCTTAATCTTGAAGTCACATGTTTTTAAATGTTGGACTTGAACTTTTAGAGAAAGGCATAAATAACCATCTCACCACTGTTCACTAGCCAATCATGAACACCTTAGTGCATATCATAAGATTTTGTGCTCGAGAAAGTGTAGCACATGCACAAAAAGAACATAAGGTGAAGCCTCGGTTAAAGTGCTTAATTCTTAAAATCAAAATTGGTGTGTACTATTAGGCTTGATGCCAAACTCACATAACTTAAAATTGGAATGTATATTATGAGGCATAAATACAAGAAACTTACATGATTGCAAGCTTATGATCTAGGAGATGTGGGAGTTATATGATGTAACTCTTTAGGTGATAGTCTCTTTTAAATTCTTTGTGATGAATTTTGTAGACTTTGTGATTGATTGCTATTCACATATCACCTCACATGTGTCTCAAGTCTTTGCTAGTCGCACACACTACACGAGTTACTCTTTGCTAAACATCGTACATGTTATTGTGTGTGTTTATGGTCTGACCAACCACGTTTTTGCAATCACTTTGAATTATGTGCAAACTAAATTTGTTGCTTGAAAATTTGTGGAGAATGCAAAATTTTGTTTTTGGGAATTTTGGGCTTAAAATTCTTGTTGGAAAATCATATCATCTCATACTCATGCATTTTTGTTCTTAAATTTCAATGCTTTGAGTTAAATCAACTTGTTTTTCAAAAATTGTGTTTTTCCTCAAAAATATGGTGAGCCTCTGCCTGATTCGATCGGTCCATTCTGTTTTTCGACCGATCGAAATTTTTAAAATTTTTAAAAATTTGAGAGAGGGAGTCTCTGTCTGTTTCGACCGATCGAAACTCGTGAATCAGGTTTTTCAAAAAGGCAGAATTGGACTTTTTCAAACTTACTTTTCAAATAGTTCTTTTCTTTCTCTCTCTCCGCGTTGGCTCTTGGCTCCACCATTCATTTTTTGAAGTTTTCCTTCAAGATTTTTGCAAGGTTTTTGTCCTTAGAAGCCAGTAAGTCCTTTTTGCCCTTCTTTTTCAAGTTTATTTCTTGATTTCATGCATTTTTCATGCATTATCATGGGTATTTTCGGCACTTTCAAACTTTTTGGGGTTTTTGATGATTCGAACCTATTCTTGTGATATAGATCAATGGGTTTTTGTGCTATGATGTTATATTGATGTTCCCTATAGTTTAATTTGATCAATTTTGTGGTTTCTGAAAAATTGGAAATTCTAGGGTTTTGAATTTGATCCGAATTGGGGATTTTGTCAAATTGGCTTAAATTGATGAAATTGGCTTATCCAATTGATGTATTTGGTCATTATTTTTGTTATTATATCATGTGTAATGATCAATTCGTCAATATTTTTCAAATTAATCAAGTGGTTTTCCAAATTTTGGGGTTTTTGTGTTAAAAACCTTAATGTTCAAGCCAATTTTGTAATTTGAATCTTTTGGACTTAATTCACTGCATTAGAACATGCATCATGACATTTAAACTTGTTCATGCATCATATAGATTTTGATTCTATATTTTGTTTTTGTGCTAACTTGCAGTCTGCCATTGGTTTTGGTTTGTGGTTTTTTGTTCTTTCGTTCTGTGTTTTGATCCTTATCTTAGCACCATGCCTAGGAAAACTAGAGCTCATAGGACCACTTCCACTTCCTCTGAGTCTCCACCTAGAGTAGAGCTGTTTAAGAATGATAAGTGTAGAGAAGCCTATGACACCTTGAACTGTAAGCGTAAGATCTGGTCTAAGCGAGCTGTTGTGTTAGATGCGCTTGATCTGGCCATTAGGGCCAATTTTGAGTCTAGGGGTTGGTTGCCTCTCGTAGAGATATATCATCCACCTCCGACCGCCCTGATTAGAGAGTTCTACTCGAACCTCTCTTGTCACGTCTATGATTCCAACACCCTTGTTAGGAGTTGGATACGAGGTGTAGAGTTCACCATTACCCCTCGGGTAGTGGCTGAGGCTCTTAGGGTGCCGGTTGTTCGGGATGCTGACTATCCCTATGATGAGTCACCCTCTTTAGACGTTGTCATGTCTTACATCACTGGGTCATCTATCCAGTGGGGTTCTGATCCTCGGATCACGTCCGCTGAGCTTACCGAGACGGCCTATCTCTTCTTTAGGATTGCGTGTCATTCCTTGTGGCCTATCTCTCACTTCCACACCATCCCTTTAGAGCGATGTGTGTTTTTGTACGCCTTTGCTTCTGGAGCGTCCATCAGTTTTCCTCACTTGTTCCTTCGTTCTTTGAACGAGGTTCATAGGAGTTCTATCGTAGGGCATGCGCTGATTCATCCTATTTTCATTCATAGGATTCTGCTCTACTTAGGTCTAGATGGTTTTCCGTCGGGTGAGCCTGTTCATGTGATAGCTCCCATTGGTGCCACCTTTCTTCATTAGAGGGCTGCTCAGTTGAGAGTTGCTCCTCCTCGTCCTAGAGGTGCGTCATCTAGTAGTGTTCCCCCTCCTCCCTCTTCTACAGGTACAGCTGCTGCTGAGACTTTAGGTGCTGCTGTTCCTCCACCGACTGCTTCGGATGATTCAGACATTCGTTGCACGTTGGATCATGTCTTGACCGTTAAAGCGGCTTAAGGACAGATTTTGGTGGATGTACTTGATGAGATCCGTGCCTTGCGTGCGGAGTTGGCGCAGTTTAGACCACCTCCCTTTTGATGATGGATATCTTGTTTGCCCTTTGGTATTCCGTCACAAAAAGGGGGAGTACTTGTAAGTTTTTTGTTTTTAGGGGGAGATTATTTGTTTTTGGTTGGAGCTTATGGAGTTTTAGATTGTATCTAGGTGCTTCACTGTGTACTTAACATTTTTAGCTCTTACCTTGTTTTTGATGGGATATTCATGTTAGGGGGAGTTTTATATTTTTGTTGGTACTTTATTTGTTTCTTGTTTCAAACTGCTTATTGATTTATATTTATGAGTTATTCATTGATATATGTCTTTATTTGTATGTTGTTTGAAATCAAGAAGCTATTTTGTTTACTTGTATTATTTCCATACATGCGGTTATGCATTTTGTTTAGTGTTTCAGGAAATATACAAGTTGATTCAATTGAGCTGCTTTCTACACTTGCAACTGATGGATAGTAGTTAGGATTGAATTTGGTTTATGAGCATTATTTTGTAAAGGGCTTTTCATTTTGTAAACTTTGAGCTTCTAAGTTGTGTTTTGTCACGGATTGCCAAAGGGGGAGTTTGTTAGGTTCTAAAGTTTAGGATTTTATGTATTTAGAACTCTAATATGTATTATTGGCAAACCATGATCAAAACAATGTGTTTAGAAGTGTTTAAAGCTAGCTCAAAGTTGTATGTCAATGTAAAGTTGGAATCGAGTTTAAAGCAGGAAGCACTGTGGCTTTCGGCCTGGCTCGATTGATTGAAGCTTAGTTGCAATACATGATTTTTAATAAATTATAGAAAAATTATTTTATGCTGAATTTTTTATGGTACATACTACACATATAAGAGCTTATCCCTATTTAATTTCAAGTTAATTAGATAACTTTTCATGGACCAAACGATTTTTACAATAGGGCTGACTTGTTATGTAGTGAATCTGAAAGTATGACGAGTATGTTGAAATTTTGTGGAATTTACTTGAAACCTTTGTTAAGTGGGTTGGCTTATAAATTCCTACGTTTTCCTCAAGATGTGGTTTACTTAGCTAATTTTAATAATGGTTTAATTTAATCACTTGCAGTAGTGTATTATTATGCTTTATTTGTCATTACAGTCTATGGCTCTATGCATTAATGCCCAAATTGGGTTTTTGTTGTTTGCTTTGATTGAATTATAGAGTAAATGATTTAGTTCTAGCAAATATGTGTAATTGAATTATGCAATGTGAGGTTGACAGCCAAATTAGGTTTAAAGTTTGTGTCTTGGATGAACATATATATATATATATATATATACACACAAATATTCAATAGTTATATTTCTTATAACACAGTTAATGTTTTTACTTTACAATTTTAATGTAGTATTTTTTTTTTTTCATTTGTGCAGATTTCTTACTAGTGGCTTTTAGGGAATTTTTTTTTGGCACTACTTGAAGACGTTTGAGGACATCTTCTTTTAGCCCTTAGTATTTTACGTTATTATATGTTATAAAACATCTTGTATTATTGTATGTGTTGGAAACAATTTCTATGGATGGTTTGAATAGAATGCTTGTTTTATTTTTACATTTGGAATGTATGGATCATTTTCTTATAAATGTGTAGTTGATATAAATGTGTTATTCAAGTGTAAGGAGTTAATAATGTAATGACATGTTACATACAGGAAAAAAATGAAAACAGATAAGTAACTTTAGTGATGAATTTATCCATCACATTTAGCTACATTTAGTGACAAAATTTTTCGTAGCTAAATGTAACTGAATTTATAAAAAACACTTTTAGCGACGAAATTTTTTGTTGCTAAATATAGTTGAATTTTTCAGACAATAGTTTTAGCGACGAAAATATTCATTGCTATAAGTACCGGAATATTCTTAAAAATAGTTTTAGTGATGAAAATATTTCATCGTTAAAAATTATCTAATAAAATAAGGTACATGTAGCGACGAAATAGTTTCGTCGCTGAATAGTATTTTTAATGAGGAAAACATTTAGCAACGAAATAATTTCATCGCTAAAAGTTTATTTTAAAACAACTCGGGTCTTTAGTGACGAAATTTGTTGAAAGTTTTCATTGCTAATACTTTTAGCGACGGGGCTATAGCGACTAAAGGAAGTTCATCATTAAAAAAAAGAATTCGTCACTAATGTAGAATCGCACTATAGCTCAATGGTAAAACAAAATACTAATATTTTATTCCTTTTCACTGTTTGCTTTATCAACTCCTCTCTCTCTCTCTCTCTCTCTCTCTCTCTCTCTCTCTGTGGTCACTCTCATCTCCTCTCTTTCTTTTTTTCTTTTTCTCCATTTTTCCTTGAATCAAGGGTTTGATGTGGGTTTTATACGGTGGTAGATGGGTTTAATGTGGGTTTGATGTGGTGGAGCTCATGGGTTTGATGTGGTGGCAGATGCGACGGCACCGTGTTCATGGGTTTCCGACATGGTTTGTAGCGGCGAGATCAGCATGGGTATGGTGATGGATTTGGTTGTGGGTTTTTCTATATTTGCTGTTCGTGGTGGTGGAGGGTTTCCATGGTGGTGGAGATGGGTGATTGGTGGTGGTGGTGGCTAATGTGGGTTTATGGTGCCGCGGTGGTGGTGGGCAGAGGGCAGTGGGCATGGTGCTAGCTGATGTGGGTTTGTTTGATTATTTTTTAATGGGTTTGTAGCTGGGTTTGTGGGTTTTTTTTTGGTTGGTTTGTGCCTGGATATTTGGTAGGTTTTTGGTCGTGGTGGTTGTTGTGTGCTATGGGTTTGGTGTCATGGTGGTTGCTGTGTGGTGGTGATTGGGTTTTTTGATAATTTTTTTAATGGGTTGTGGCTAGGTTTGTGGTTGGTTTTTGGTTGGTTTGTGGGTTGGTATTTGCTAGGATTGTTGTGGGTTTGGGGTCACGGTGGTTGGTGTGTGGAGATGGTGTGGATGAGAGGGTGGTTGTTGTGTGGAGGTGTGGCTAATAGAGTGACAAAGAAATAGAAATTAGAAATAAGTGATAGATAATTTTATATTATTTTAGTGTGTAGTATTGTAAAATGAAAATTTGGATGTTGAGAATATTGTAAAATAGTATAATATAATTGATAAAGTAGCTTGTTAAGATGATAAAATATGATAGGATAGGATTTTGGGATGGGGATGCTCTAATAATTGCAAATGGGTCCTGTTTTAAAGAGTGGATCCCACTTGGCTGTGATTGGTGTGTGTACTACAAAAGTATTGAAGAAAAAGTAACATAAGAAGCCATAATAAAAAATAAAAATAAAAATTATTCTAATAAAAATCTCTAAAAGGCCCAAATATCAATTTTGATTTTTGTTGTCATTAGGTGTGCCTGTAGAATTTGCATGCTTTTGTCTTTCATGTTATTTGAAATAATATCCTAACTTTTAAATATTTCTTGGGTGGTGGGGTTTTAGTATCTGTTAAAATATTCAAGATTATTAAAAAAATAAATAAATAATCTATTAAAATATTTAAATAGGATGTTTTATAATGGCCTAAATTAATACGTGTTGGTCTTAAAATGTTGAAGATGATTACTTTTCTTTTATGGAAGTATTAGATATACTTTGCTTCATATCTTTTTCAATTAGCTTCTTTGGTTCCTGATTTGTGTCTCATTTGGAACAACAGGTTTCAATAATTATGTTTGAACTAAAATTAATTTTAGCCTTTTACTATTGCTTGTAGGTTATATAAGATAAACCTTGAATAGTTGATCTTATCTTGAAGTGATTATTTGACTTTGTGGATTAGGATTTAGGGTTCGATAACACCTAATTTAATAGGACTTTTGAAATATGCATAAGTTAACAACTAAGAATTAAAAATCCTAAGTGAATTAATTGACCTTCTTGACTAAGATACAATTCTTACTTGAGATTCACTAAATAAACATAAAGAATTTCTAAGTAAACTATCGTGATATTAGCCATCTCGATATAAAGCATATTTGAACAATTAATTTTAGGGCTGTGCAAAAAAACGCATGACTAGCCCGACCTGACTTGCATTGACCAAACCCGACCCATGCAGGTTAATTACGTGAGGTGGGTCAGGTTAGGTGGGTTAGATAGATAATTTAGAGGATCGGGTTGAATGACGAGTTGATATATGTTTAACCTGCCACAAACCAACCCACTCGCCTACATATATATATATATATATATATATATATATATATATATACTTTGTCATGCTACAAAAATCTACCTCACATATACTCCACTTTGTTTCTCTCATCGCTTTCTCTTTCTTTTCATTTTTCAATTTTCACATTTCTCTTCCCTAATAAACTCTAGCCACCCTCTCTAAGATTTTGTTATTATTCTTCTCTATGTTCATGAAAAATTTCATATTCTGAGATATTTTTCTTTTCAGTCATTCTCATAAAAAATAATATATTATTTGCAATTATTTTTAATAAAAATTACAAATTTTCTTTCCTTTTTTTATTTGGGGGAGCAACTAATTATCCAATTTAATTGACAAAATATCATTTAGTATCTCTATTTTTTTTTTTTTAAATCAATTGAATTTGCCAACCTGCTCAACTCGTCGAATTGAAACCATTAATATTTTTAACCGATTCGCTAGTTTTCCCAACTCGCCATTGGCAAGTTGGTTAAAAATATTATCCTCCACTTACCCAACTTGACCTGTGCACACCCCTATTTTATCTCATTTAAAGCTAATTCACTGGAAATTAAGGGATCCAAGCATACTGGATTGCACTAACTCCAAATTACTTAGAATTGAACAGTAACTTAGATAATACTTAAATATATGATTGAAGTCACAAGTACTAGCTAGGAAGATCTTCATAACATTATTACACTTAAAAATAAGTTTATACACTAGGAAATATAAACTTACAAGTATAAGACAATGAAGATCTTCGTACAAGTCTAAGGAATTAATTGAGCTTACGTTACAAACTACTTCCTAAAAATTTAACTAATTATCTCTGAAAGTGTTTTGTTTATGCTCTAAATAAATTTTTAAGTGTGTTTGATCGTTGTTAATAGCATTAAAAAAATTGGTCAACGGAAAACTTTAACAAAAATAAGGTTTATTTTCTATAGGTTGTTTTCCAAAAAAAAAAAAAAAAAATGGAAAACAATCTCTCTGTTGTGCGACGCATAACTCTTATAGTTCTCTCACTTCTTCTCTTCCCTTTACTTTTTCTCTCCTCTCATACCCTCCTTGTCACTCCCTCTGGTCTCTTCTCTTCCCACATATTTCTCCCTATTTGTCTCTCTTCTCTCTTTTCTCTCGGTCAGGGCTGGCCCTTCCACTAGGCGAATTAGGCAATTGCCTAAGGTCCCCAAGTGGAAGGGAGGCCCCAAGATTTTAGAAAAGAAGGGGTAGTAGGAAAAAGAAAAAATATTTGGTTTCAGATGAATCTAAAAAAATCTAGCACATCCTTTTGACCAAAAAACAACATATCTGTTATACCCAGTTAAACATTGGTAGCATAAAAAATTTTTGGTCCAAATAAATCAATTGTACCAAAAATGACATTATTATCCTCTAGACAAACCAAAATTCAACAAGATAAACTACAAATCCAGTCTAGGAAATTAACCACAAAACAATCATTAATCAAAACAAATAAAAAACATCAAATCCCTAAAATTTTTACCATCTCTTTCTCATTTTTGCTCTAGTCTCTTGCTCTCCGCCTCTCTCATTCTTTCTCTTCACGGTTGCTGGGTCTAACTACCTGGCTCAAGCTTCCTTTCCTCTGATCTAATCTAAATCATTCGACTGCCCTTTTTTTTTTTTTTTCCGCTATTGCCGTCAGTGCCGTGTTGTGTTTTGATTCAGGCTGGGTAATGGGTTTTGATTTTTGAGTTTCAGGTATAACTAATAAGGCTTGCTTCCTATTCTACTTTAGATTTGTTAAGAGGGCTTTTATGTTTTTTGTGGGTCAGTGGGTACTAGGTGGGTCTTGGCAGGTTTTTTATTTTGTTAAGCCTACGGTTTTTTTTTTTTTTTTTTAAATGTAATAGGATTTGTTTTATGTTTTATGTGGGTGGGTCTTGGCAAGTTCTTGGCTGGGCTGGGCTTATTTTTGACTTTTTGTTATGGCTGTGATTAATTTTTTTTTTTTAAATTTTAATCTTGTGTTTTTTTATATATATATTTTAGTGATTGGTAATATAATGAATAAATATTTATTTATGTAGATTGAAATTGCTAAAAACTTGTTATTATTTGGTGAAACTACAACAATACTTTTTATATAAATCAGGTTTTATTTCTCATTTGCTCTACACTTGAAAGTTATTTTTTATTTTAGCCTTTATAAATATTTTTTTTTATTAGAAATGTCTACTAGAAAACATGCATCAGGATATGAAAAGCTTAAAAAAAGAAACAAAGAAGAAAAATTAATTGAGTCTCAAAAAGGATATTCAATGGATAAATTAGTTATTAGTAATAAATAAAATATAACACAAAATTTAGATGAAAGTATCACAAATGAACAAGAATTTGAATAAAAAAAGTATCGATTGAAAAGGAGATGTTAGAAGAACTTGAATACAAAAATGTAATTAGTCAATTTAGCATCTCAAAAGGCAAGAAAAATAGATTTTAGATAAAATATATTATAATATAAAAATATTAAATAATATTAATTTAATTAATACATAAGTATAAAAAAGGCTTCATTTTAGTTCTCGCCTTAGGCCGCAAAATGTCTAGGGCCGGCCCTACTCCCGATTTCTCTTCCCCTCTGTAACACAGTTCTCTAAATTTTGAGCTATATTTTCTTTATTCTCTAAACAATTTTTGGCTTGATGGATTCCCATATGGACAACTGCAGAAGTTCATTCTTTTTCACACATAAAAGCACAACAAAAAAGAAAAGAAAAAAGAAATAGAAAGAATGAACAAAGTAAAAAACGAAAATTTTCCCAACATAGTGCTATATGGCTAATTGCTTTTACATAGGGAAATCCATACAATAAATTAATAATATTGTTACAAATAATAGTATAATAAATGATGATAATTTTAGGGGAATTGCATTTTGTTGCTTATCATATTAATATTATGAAGTGGATTGCAATGTTTTCCTCAAACTTCAACGCTAAGCCATTGATATCTTTAAACTATTGTATCAATTATGACTTGTACCCTAGTCCTGTGTATGGGCTAGCATTGTAGATATATTATGCGGAATTTTTTTTGAGTTATTTGTTTTTTTTTTTTCGTCCTACAAAGTGACCAATATATATTTCTTATGTACGTTATTGCCCATATATATATATATATATATATAGACACATACACATACAAGCAAGATGAATGGTAGAGATCATAACAATTGACACTTAGTTTTAATTGTATCTAATTTTGACGGTATCTGTTGTCAAAATTTTAGTTTGAAAACCAAATTCATTCTTGGTTTTTTCTTATTTATATTGATTACATTAGTTGGGTTTACAACAAATCACTTGTTATACATGTTTTAAATTATAACAAAAATGTTATAAACTTTTGTGCATACCAAACACTAAAAAATGTTTTCGAGCTCATTTTCAAAATTGTTACCAAACACACACACACACACACCAAAAAAAAAAAAAAAAAAAGAAGAAGAAAAAGAAGAAGAAGAAGATAGTTTTCTAGAAAATTATGTTAATGCTAAAACAACAGAGTGTAAAGCTCTATTTCTTTCAACATTAACATTTCTTATTGGAGTCTTTCAGCATTAATGTATTACTAGTCGCTAACCTGTGCGATGCACGGGAAAGTTATTGAAAATAATATTTTAAAAAGAATAATTTTATAAATTTTGTTTATATTGCATATTTATTTATGATAATTTAAAATATTATTTCAAATCCTATAACATTAGATCTTTCACAAACTATAAACAAAAATGTAATAAAATGAAATTAAGATACCATCACTTATATGTGAAGAAATATTTAAAAATATGTTTTCTTCTGGTTAAATGATGAGAAATGAAACTCAGCTTCAACTATTATTCTATTATGACTACCAAGCCTTATATAAATGTTCCTTCTAAATTATTCCAAAGATTAATATAATAGTTTCCCCTTAGTTAGATACCCTACCCATATGCTTAGCTTAAATTTAGAAATACCCTATATCTTATATTAAAATAACTATCTTGAAACACAGTTGTCATATATAGTAAGAATTTTCAAGCAAAGTCCTAATGCCCAAAGTTATTTTAGCAATATAAATTTAAGTTTCATGTCATTGCATTATTTGAACATGTTAGAAGAGAGTTAAATATTCTAATATGTTTTCATATTTGTAACATGGTAGTACCCAGTAGTTGATCTTTTGTCTCAATGAGTATTATGTAAAGGTCTGAATTTTGAAGAAAGGACACCAAACAATTCAGCATGATCCAAAACCTATTAATTAAAAGGGCCATTGATGATATAAACTAAACAATATTTTTTGAGTCAATCAAAGCAATGAACATACATGTATCAAACTCATAACACAAATAGGAACATAAAAATCCAATGCATCCAATAATCTACATCTAACCGCATCAATTTGTGAATTCATGATCAATTTATAATTCACCCATGATCCAATTCTATGCATCAATATGAAAATAATAATAATAATAATAACAAAGTAATGCAAATCCAAAACCAATAACCAAAAACAAAAAAAAAAATATGGAAGAATCTTCAACCTCTAAAGGAAGAAGCCCAAGTTTAGAAACCACATTAAAGTATTCAACTTTTACCACAATAAGACACATAAACAAATAAAATATATCAGTACATATCTGAAAAATTGACAATTGCAATCAAATTCAAAAATCAAAGGGAAGAACATGTTAGTCTCACTATTCATTGGACTGTTTCTATAAAGAAAAATAGAGAGGAACTAAAAAAAATAAAAAATAAAAATAAAAAAACAGTTCTTTCAAAAAATCACAATCATATTTAACTACATAATAATCTAGATAAATAAAAAATAAAAAATAAAAAAATACTGCCACAACTGCAGGTAAAGCACTCAAGTGCTTTTCGTCATAAACTATTCTTGCTTTATAGATTCGCACAAAAGACATAAGCAAAAGGGAAGCAAAAGTAGGCAATAGAGAAAACATCAGAATGAAAGTGCTCGGCTTGTCCTTGAAAAAAATTGCATACGCTTGGATAAAAAATACAGATAACGGGGTGAACCGCAAGATGGAGGGAGACCAATTGAAGTGGAGAGAGAGAACAATATATAGAAAATAATAACAGGTAGATAGGTTTTCAATTGAAAGCGAATCAGAATACTTACCTCGGGTTTGGAATTTGCTTTTCAGAGAAAGCTGGCCTCAGTTGCAGATTCTTTGATTTTGATGGTGGGATTCATATTTTGCTCTACTCGGAGACTGGCTTCAGCTGCAGACTGTTTGTATTTGTCGATGGAGAGCATGGGAAATAGAAGACAGAGATCTAGTGAATTGGTAAGATTAGGGAGTGGAGACGGAGTCAAAGAGAAGAGAATGAGTTCCATAATAAGTCTGGACCGTAGGGTATGAATTCTTCTTTTTAAGTGTCAGTTGAATATATATATTTTTTGAGAATCTGCGTCAGTCGAATATAAAATTGAAAGAATAAAAAATACTAATGCGGTAGAATATAAAATCAGAATTTTTGTAATTTTTTTTTTTTAATAATGCTGACGTGGAAAATTGTGGTGCTAGTAGAGGTTTCGGTTTTATATAGATATATAGATTATTGGAGTGTTTTTCTTATGATATAGTGTTTTGGGCTTTACTTAAGTTTGGGCCAATCTTTACAATTTAAGAATTTATTTTCTGTTGGCCCAACAAACTCCTCTTTCTCTTTCACCACATATTGTTGAGACGAACATTCAAAAGATTGGATCTCTGATGCATTTCCTGGAGAACAATAAAGCTTCCTCAATCCAGCATGATTTAGTTACATTTGGAGTTCTAATATATATAATTTTCATGTGTCTGCAGTTATGATATTCTACAAGAATTGTTTTTTAAGTACAAAAATTGTGGAGTTGCTTGTAGTTGTAATGGATAGGTTCTTTGGTCTAATTTCCATAGTTCTCAAAACCGGACCGGACCAGGAGGTCAAACTGTGAAAATCGGGAACCGGGATGAAAACCGGTTTTTTAAGCATAAAGAACCGAGCATATGTGGCAATTCCGTGAACCCCTAAAACTGGGGTTGGACCGCACAAACCAGTGGCAAGAACCGTGCGGTCCAAGCCCTTATAAATTTTTTTTTTTTTTTTTATAAAAACAACTTAACACAATTTTTTTCTATTTAATTAAATTATCCATCTCTTACAAGGAATAAAAAAAAAATTATAATTAAAATTTTTCAAAGATATTGAACTTTACTTCAAAAATTAATCATAAATTTTAATGTTTTCATGGTTATTATTTTATTTTATTAACTTTCTTATTTAATTATTAAATATATGCTTGAAAATCATTAAATTTCCCTCACATATATAGATATATTAGTCAATTTTGCTAGTTTTATAAATTTAATATCTATATTTAGGCTTTAATTAATTGTTAAATTAATTATGACGTCATCACAGTTCGACCCCGGTTCGACCTTAAAAACCTTGAGCCTTTCCCTTTTAAGGTTTAATGAACGGGCCGGGTCTGAAAACCTTGCTAATTTCTACTGGGGCCAGTTAATGGGTGCCCATGGGGTATTTATTAATGGGTCATTTTAAGAATGTTATGATCTTACTATTATGACAAATATAAAAATTTGTTTAAAAAATCAGTCAATTTTTTATTTCTCCTTAAAAGGTTTCTGAAAATATTTTCTAAACCAATGTCCTTATTGCATTCCTTAACTTTTCCCATTTATAATTAATCACATATGGATTTTTTCAAAGTGATTTATCCCAAAAAAAAAAAAGCATTTTTAGTGTGTTTGTGTTTTCCTATTCACCAATTTCATTACTTTGTTGGTTTATTAAAACTAGCAATGACATTAAATGAACGGAAGCATCCAGTGTTCTAATCGAATAAAAATTATATCTCAAATGTTTCACTTTATACTTCATTAATTATAATTTGTTATTTCTTTTTTTCTTCTTTAAAAAGTAACTTAGGTTTAAAATGAACCCAAAAAAAAAAAGAAAAAAAAAAAGAGCAAAGACATGATATACATGAATGGTGTAGATGGAGTAGGAAGTGTTACACTAAGAGTGTGGCGTGATTTTTGTTCGAATTTAGAATTCGAGTGACTGGTGTAAGTCTTGAGTTTGGACTGAAGAATAGAACTTGAACAAATGGGGGGTAGAATGTAATTGGATATGAACTTTGCTAAAACATGTAAAATTTATGGTAATTTTCTATTGTTGGCGGTGCAGTAGGACAGTAATTCAAGCTTTACATGCAAGGTAGACCCAATTAGCCAAGAGTTCAGTACTTGGTTGGTGACATTTCATTTGTATTAATTTGTTGTCGCATTAGCCCAATGACAATCGATATGTGGCCCAAAACATAAAGTCTCTCATCTCGTCTTCCTGAACCCTCTATATCAAGCATCAAGAACGTATTTGCAAATTGTAGAGGAAGACATGCTATTTGAATAAGAGCCCGTTATCATTTGCTCTAGTCCACGCATGGAAAGCAGGAAAGGGCTTATTTGCTTCTTTTTTTAGGATTTATTATTTTGTGTAATGGTTATATGCAATATCCATCTTACACGAAAGTGGATCATGCAAATGTGTGCTCCACCTCATATATGAGAGATGTTATATATAACTGTTGCACAAAATACCATCACGTCTTTCAAATAGTACTATTCTTCACAAACAACCTTGGTTTTTGGTTTCAGCGGTTTTTTTTTTTTTTTTTTCCTATTATTATTTAGATATAATATAAAACTGAAGTGTTTGAATATTTGTTAACCTTATAATATCTTGACACATAAATTTTGTAACTCTCATAATTTTTCACATCATCATTATTTTTTTATTTTGATCTATCCTATTTTAAAAGGAAGTATAACCTAAGAGAAGTCCAACTCTAACCTAAGGGAAAGAACGGAGAATTATAAAACAGGGGTTGGAGGACTTTTTTTTTTTTTTTTTTTTTTTTTTTTTTTTTTTTTTTTTTTTTTCTCTTTTTTTTCTTTTTATTGGTGTTGATTTATGCTTTGTTTTTTCTCTTGCGCTTCACGGATAGGAGATTCTAGCCTATGCATATATCTCCATTGGTGTTGAATTTGGAGTATCCATAGTCACCACCGAAGACCTTCTCATTAAGGTACACATTTGGGACATTGTAAGTCCTAATAAAGATACCTATTATATATGTCCTTGCATAATTTATATCTATTTTATAGAATTATGTATAGCTATGAATCATTAGGATTAATTTTCTCATGCTCATCCTGCAAAATATTTATTAAGAAAAAAAAATTATTAATTTCTCTCCAACATAAAGAATTATATGCTACAAACTTAACCATTAAAATTGCTTTCATTTTTTTCCTAGTATGGAATCAAATGACTTTTACATTTGGTATTATATATTTTTCAAATGGACATGGTCAAACTCCCCCTTGGAGAAAAACATATGTTTTTAATATCAAGAAGTTATATGATTGAATCTCATATAATTATTTTTTACTGCCAGTGATACAAATTTATTTTAAATACAAATTTTTACGTCAGCTTTTTTTTTTCTTTTTTCTTTCTTTAAAATAATGGGAAAAAAACCCCAACCCTAAGTAAGTGACTATCTCTCCAAAGCTATCCACAAACCCTAATGTAGCAAGGCTTCTATTCTAACACTATTCCCATTCAACTTTCAAGCCTCTCTTCCTTCACTCTCTTCCCCCATGATAGTGTTTACCTAGATTCTCTCCCCATTTGTACGCCACTTCACTTTCCCTTCAAAATTTGATCATGAATAGTGGTATATGATTTAAAACACCCACCTTTATTTGGTCCACTTCAGTCCTATTTGGTCCACTGTGGTTTTATTTTGTCCACTTTGGTCTTGTTTGATCTACTTTCATCCTATCAGGTCCATTCAATCCTATTTGGTCCACATTGGTCCTATTCGGTCCACTTCTATCCATTCTGTCCACTTTAGTCCTTTTTGGTCAACTTTGGCTGTATTAGGTTCATTCAATTCCATTCGATTCACTTCGGTCTTATTCGGTCCTGTTTCGTCCCCTTTGGTCCTATTTAGTCCACATTGCTCCTATTAGGTCCACTTTGTTCCTATTTAGTCCACTCCAGTCCTAGTCAGTCCATTCTGTCCATTTAGGTTCTATTTGTTCCTATTCAGTCTACCTTGGTCCTGTTTACTCCATTCAGTCCTATTCGGTCCACATTGGTCCTTTCTGTCCACCTTAGTCCATTTGGTCATATTCAGTCAACTTTGTTCCTATTTAGTCCACTTTGGTCCTATTCGGTCAAATTTGTTCCTATTTAGTTCACTTCGGTTCTATTCAGTCCACTTTAGTCATATTCGGTCCTATTTGGTTATTCGATCATATTCTATCCACTTCGGTCCATTTTTTTGCACTTACATAATGGGAAAATATAGGTTTGGGTTGAGAGCACATATTCTAAATCCAAATTTATTTTATATATATAAGATCTCAAACTCGTAATATCTAAAATTTTAAGCGTAACATTTATTGTTGCTACGTTTCTATTGAGCCACATTAACATAGCATTTAGGACTATTTCGGTCCAATTAAATTTAAGTGAAGTCTTTCTAAACAAGAAGGTTGTGAATAAACAAATGTTATCTTTAGGGTGGTTTCTCATGCGTTTTAACATCATTGAAATTGAAATATTAAAATTTTAAAGAAATTTAAATGAAATGTCATTATTTATTTTTAAATTAATTCAATCATTTACTATAATTTCTATTGTGAAAGTTTAATTCAAAAATTATAAAAAAATACTCCAATTTAAAATTATTATCAAAATTTTTTAAAATTTTATTGTTGATTTAAGATTATTCTAATAATTTACTATATATATATATATATATATATATATTTTTTTTTTTGAGAAAAAGTACTTTCCTCTCTATATTTAGGATAATTCACAATTCCCATTCTATCTATGAAGTATTGGTTTAACCAACTATTGCTGCCTCTCCAGAAACAAGTTTTTTAACTGATTATTTCTACCTCCATAGTTAGAGTACTTCTTTTGGTAATTGCTAATGTGTATCAACAAATCTGCCAAGGAATTCGAATCAAGTACATGTATTGTAGGGCCATCCTAAAAAGATGCAAGTCTTAGTCAAAAATAGTTATGTTGGAGAAGGTAATAAGTAATAACTTTTTCCATTTAAGTACTTTCATTTTAACTTAAGTAATTAATAATTACTTTTGGTAATGCTCATCCACTGCTGCTTGATTTTGTAATTCGATTGATAGATGTGATTGGCAAAAATCAGCAGCAGTGAATGAGTATGTTGACAAATGTGAAATGGTGGATTAATATTTTTTTAAGTTTTTAGGATAATTCTATATTATAGAGTTTCTTAAAACCTTATTAATCCACTGTGGAATGAATTATTTTAGAGAAGTGTTAAGTGTTACAATATTCTTACAACAATTTTATAATAAACTTTATGTGATAAGTTATTATTGGTTTTAATTTGAACCTCGTTAAAATTATTTTTTTGCTCACTAGTAATAGGTAAACACTAATAACAACTTGCCACTAAGAAAATGTTATAACCATATATAACATTTCTCACTATTTTATGACATGGTTAATAATTTAAATTGGTATCCAAATTATTACTGGTCAATGTTTATTTAAATGATGTTGAGGTCACAAAATTGAATCCTTCGATTTCACGATTATGGTTTTAACAGTTATATAATATAAATATTACTTTTAAAACTTTAGAGGGTTATTATCTTGAAAATGATGATCATTACTCTTAAAATTTTAAAGGATTATTATATTGTGTATAATGATATTACTCTTAAAATATGATGATCATTACTTTCTAAATTTTAAAGGATCACTATCTTGTATATGATGATGATGAATGTCCATGATTTAGATGATGATCAGTCACCATAGTCATATATTTGAGTTCCATAACTAAAGATTTAAAAATACAAATGTACCAAAGAAGGAAAATTAGGGCCAGAGTTCTTGCTAAATTAATATGCAAACTTAGATTTAGATCGATGAAGAACAACAAAGGTGAAATTAATAATGAACTCTTTTCTTAATCATGATAACTTGCTTGATGTAAATGATAATATATGTATGTATATGGACAAAATTGGCCTTTGTCCTTTTTAAAAAAACAATCTAGCATTTTACCTCCTTTCCCAAACTAATTAGGAAAATGTTCTTCTTTTGAAACTCGACTTTCTCAAAATCGAGTTTAAAAAAAAAAAAATTTCTAGTAGCCTATAGTTGCGTTTTAAGAAGCCTATAGTGACGTTTTAAGGACCTGTAGTGGCGTTTTGTAACTCGATCTTCATGAACTCGAGTTCAATGCAAGCTATTCCTTTTTTTTTTTTACCTATAACTCAAGTTCATGGAGCTCGAGTTATAAAACGCCACTATAGGCTCATTAAAATGTCACTATAAACTCTTTAAAATGCCACTATAGGGCTTAACTCGATTTTAAAAAAGTCAAGTTTCAAAAATGGGGCATTTCTCTAATTAGTTTGGGAAAGGGAAAAAATGTTGGATTGTTTTTTTTAAAAAGGGGCAAAGGCCAATTTTTTCCGTATGTATATGCTTTCCAAGTTTCCCCAGTGCTACACTCTTGTTGAGGGTGACAGAATTGTATGACAACAAAAACCAAGAATCGATAATAATGATGATTGTAATGAAAGATTCTATATATACATATACTACATATCAGTGATCACATAAATGTGATGATAGAATTAATGGAACAACGTAGCACTTCTACCAAACATTTAAGGTCTATTATTTTGCTACTCTAAAACTGGTTGACTTAGAAGTATTACAAGTACATTAGGCATGTAATCATTATATGGAGAATGATAATTGAAGATGAAAGTGATATTGATGATGATGGCAATATAGGGTAGACTTTGATATGAGATGATAGAAGCTTAATTTGCATTTTTTTCCCTAGAATTTTTTTTTATACCATTAAAAAGGGAGATATACACAAAAGTTATTCAAGTGCTGGTTTGTACTAGCAATAGTTCAAAGGCACCTGAGTTGCTATCTTTGCTATAGACCAGACATGTTTGACTATAATGTGGGGCTCAAAAGGCATGTTACAAAAGAGCCCAGATTGAGTAAAGTTATTAAGATCAGCTAATCTAGTATTGTCTAACCAATCAGTTGATCTTTTCTTCCTAAAGGCTTGGACAACCCTCCTATCATCACCCAAAAACAAAATATACTGAAATCCATGGTGCTTTGCTCTGATGGCAGCATCCACCATTGCTTCAAACATTGTCCCACCTTTTGATCTGGCTGCACTACAAGCAACTCTGAAAAACACACTAACTCCCTGCATATTTACTGCTTCATAGGCAAAAGAGCATCTTTTAAGTCCAACTCAAAGTGAGCGCAAACCAAAACAAAAAAAAAAAAACAAAAGTGCTCATTCAACCCAATTTTTTAGGTTGAAATAAAGAACAACAAAATTATCGTCCAAAATTGTGCATGGACTCTTTTTTTTCTCAATGGCTGAAGGAAAAGGGTGGAATTTTTTTCTTTTTCGGAATATAAGGTCCTAATATATTATTCAAATATGGTAAATTTTGCCTATCAAAAAACTATATATGTGTGTGTGGGGCCCGGGGGGGGGGGGGTATAAGAATCTAGAAACTATCTCACTCTCACAAAAGTATGTAAAAAAGTTCTTATTCATATGATTTTTCTCTGTTACAATTCTCACTCTATATTTCACTCCCTCCTTTCATTTGTCTTCTTTTTCTTTTTATACTCTTCCTCCTCCTCCTCCTTCTTCATCCTCATCTTGTGCCTGATTCTCCTTATTTTCTTCTCTAGCATGGGTCATAGTAGGTGCTATCTTGGTTTGGTTAGGCAGCCTTCTGTCCCATCAAGCTCTTCTTTTCTTGAGGTCATGATGAACAAAGACTTTTAGGGCTTCTTGTGTTATTCTGATAAGTTATCAGTTGCATTAAAAGATATTGTGTTAGGTGGATCATTGTGGATTTAACAGGAAGATCCAAAGGGCTTCCTCAGACGCTATGTGTACCACAATGGATTTATCAGGGTAATTCGGAGAGCTTCCTCGATTGATATACGTACCTTGGTGGGATGCATTTGATAGTTCAGGCGTCCTCAGATAATGTGCATACCTCAGTGGGATGCATTTGGAATTTTGTCTACAGGTATTTATCTAAGATGGTTCAAGTGGTCCATTCATGTTTGGATCGAGGGTGGTGGGCCCTGTTTGGTCAATTCTCGGGGTTCGGGATCTTAAGGGTGCTTTACATAATCGCTTTTTTTTATCTTTTACCCTTGTTCCAAGGTATGTTTTTCCGTAGTTGGGCTCCATTTCTCGAAAAGGCACATTCTGGGCTGGTTTTGGTCTAAGTCCTAATGCTTACTAGAGTTTTAAGTGCCACATCCTTACGTAAATAATTTTTAAGGTCTAAATCCTAATGCTTATTTGAGTTTTAAGTACCACATCCCTACGTAAATAATTTTTAAAAATTAAGAAATAATAATATTTTATTAAAATAAAATTTAGAATAGATATTAGATAATTATATATGAGTGTTTCGAAAAGTGATTAAAAAAAAAATAGACACAATTTTTTTGCAAGAATTAATCTAAATGCTTAAGGGACATTGTAAACATGTTTCACAAAGCGTTACCGACAAAGCACTTCACTAAAGGTGATGAAGGGGTGTCATTGTCACAAGGGAGAGAAAATATTATAAAGAGCGAACTTTATGTGGAACGGGAGGGTGCATATTATTTGAAAAGCAACATTGAAAAAAGTGCCTTCACCTTCTCTTGAATGTTCAGCTAGCTATGGTAATAGTTCTCAACAAAAAAATAAAAATAAAATAAAATAAAAGTTAGCTATGGTAATAAAACAAAATGGGTAATACATTTGTGTAAAACTAAGCTGTGTAAAACTTCACGTAATCATCTGTGTGAAATCAACACAACCCAAATAAAATAATTGTTCTTGTCTACTCTTGATTGGCTGCTCTTGATAAGTGAATATATGCTTCTAATTAAAGTTACTCATTTTCAACAATGTGAGCTGCTAAAGGGAAAGCTCTATGTCTTTGCCTTGTCTAACTATAGTTGAAGTTGATTTAAATTGACATCATCAAGATCACTTTATAAGACAATTATTATATGGATTTGTGCTAGGGTTTTGTCAAATTTCCA
Source organism: Quercus lobata (assembly GCF_001633185.2). Lineage (NCBI taxonomy): Eukaryota > Viridiplantae > Streptophyta > Magnoliopsida > Fagales > Fagaceae > Quercus > Quercus lobata. The sequence continues at coordinate 10,235,840 of NC_044908.1, read as the reverse complement.
AGATGCTGAAACAAAATATTTGTCAACATCTTTAAGGTGGTTTCTGACGTAAAATATGACCATATCGAACATAGCCTACTTAATTAATTGGAAACTATTTCGGCCTGGTTAAATTTAAGTGAAGTCTTTCTAAACAAGAAGGTTGTGAATATACAAATGTTTTCTTTAGGGTAGTTTCTCATTCGTTTTAACATCATTACTTTTAAGTAATCACATGAGGTTGATTATAACTTTGAACTAAATAAATAAATTATATATATATATATATATATATATATATATATATAATGGCAGTCGCAATTAATTTAGTAAATATGCGTTAAGGGCTTAGACAAGTAAAAGACCTAAAAAAGGGTAGAGACAATGGACAAAGTAGACAACTGAACTAATCTAATCCTCTTTCACAATTGCATCATCGAGAACACCAAGGATATGTCTGTTAATTATAACTTTTCAATCTTGTTCACTCTTACACTTCACGCTTTTTATTAAAAATTTCGGATCCCTTAATCTTAGAATGAGGTTCTTATTTGTTGGGATGGAGCTCCCTCCTTCATCATCCACCTGTAAGGCGTAGGATTAAAGGGGGAGATACTTGTCCTATCTCTTTCTTCTCTTCTTTTGAGGCATGGATGAATGGGAAAACGGGTATAGAGTACTGTTCTGATGAGTCATTTCTTAATAAATATGGCCTGCCTAGTTGGTAAAGTGCATTAAATGAGGAGATGATTGTTGCTTAGCTTGCATGTTTCCATTCTTGGTATCTCAATGAACTTCTGCTTTTAGATGAGATGCTTCCCCATCTTCCTCAACCTTTGGAGAGGGTCCTTAGTGTTCTGTTGATTAGGATGGGGCTATCCTCAATTTAGTATTCTCAGGGAGTGTACAAATATAAAAATTCTAGGACCACACGTGTTCACAACTTGAACACATGACAAGTGGTGATTAAATTACTTTTCACTAAATGCCAATGATGTACTTGTGTGTAAATGATGTGATCCAATCACATATTAACAAATGTACAAATTGTGTATCCATAGAAGAACTGATACAAATATAGAGTAGTAATTTGAACTTTGTTAGGCACCAAGGAGTAGGAACTCATACAATATATTAATTAAGTTGACAATATTTTCCTTCTTTTTTTCTTTTTTTTTTTTTTTTTTTTTTTTTTTGGTGAGAAGGAAAGTTGACAAACTTGAATAACATACCTACACATATTTTTTGAACTTCAACCAGCGATACTCACTTTAACTAGAAACATTAAGATTTCCCAAAGAAGTTTCACTTATGTCTTGTGCATGCACATAACAAGAAATAAATGCATTGTATCAATTATAGGCCTGTCAATTAATAAATAGAACCTAACTCCAAAAGAGTACCCTGTCTAAGTGTCCCAGCTTGAAGGAAGATTAGGGTTTGTGGCAAATTGGCCGCTTGATAATGCTGACAATGTTGACGCTGATGATAACGATGATGACATGATAGCATCCATGTACTCCATATGATTGTTGGGCACGTGTGGATCATAAGGATAATTACAACCAACTGGAAAATATGGGAGTCTAGCAAGTGGGTCAAATTCTAGTGAAGCACATGAGTAAGACATGCCACAAAAATTACCATTAATAATCTCACAAGGATTTGGAATCATGGCCACTGTTAATGGATCCTCATCATAATTTGGTGTTGCGATACTTGGGCCAATATAATGTTGTGTTGCTCCACTACTGCTGAAATTTTGATGTTCTTGATTAGGATCAAAATTTTCATGAGGCTGATATCCTAATGACCAGAGTGGATCATAGGAGGAAGAAGATGGTGGTGCCACTGGGGGTGGAAATTGAACCAAATTGGCACCATAATTGGTTTGCTCTAATTTAAGATCACCATGATCAAAGCCTTGCAAATTTGGGGTTGGAGTGGGAAGGTATAATTGGTCTTGCTGAGAGTTCAGGATCCAATTAGGGTTTGCATTTAGAGAGAAAAGACCTTCCTCAGAGTTACCATTAAAGTGCACATCAGGAAAGGTGGCTATTGCAGGAACATCATAAGAAATTACCTTCTTCCTTATGCTTGAATTCCAAAAATTCTTGACCTCATTATCTGTTCTTCCTGGTAGTTGCTTGGCTATCTGAGCCCACCTGTCCAAATAAGAAAAAAGTTCCCTCTTGCATGAAAAAAATAAATGATATTCATGATGCATGAGGGTGATGATAAGAATAATAATGATTAAAAAAAAAAAAAAGGATCTTATTAAATTTACTAGATAGATTTACGAGCTGGAGTTATATTAAATAAAATATAAAAAATTTACAATAATTTATTTATTAGGTTGTTGACATATCATTAATGATATTTATTATCATGTCAGTTTGTAAAGTTTATAAATATATATAAAATAAGGGTAATGTTAACGAGTGCCCTTAAGGCACTCATTGATGATCCATTTAAAGAAAGTTTTTATGGGAAATGAAAAAAAAAAGTAATTAATATTTTGACAGCTTTTTCCATTTCTCATAAAAGTGGTATCAAAACTTTCCTAAATGGATTATTAATGAGTGCCCTAAGGGCACTCGTTAGCATGACCCAATAAAATAAAATTGGTAATAGTTTAAATATTTTTGGAAAAGAAAAATAAGATGGTACTTGTTTCCTAGAATGCCCTGAAGTTCAGTGATGAGGGCCGCTTCTTCTGGAGAGAAGCACCCACGTTTTACGTCAGGTCTGAGATAATTTATCCATCTTAGTCTACAGCTCTTTCCACATCTCTGCAGGCCTGCTTCGTAGAAGCCATACAACGAAACCGAAAAAAAAAAAAAAAAAAAAAAAAAAAAACAAAACAAAACAAAACAAAACAAAACAAAACAAACAATAAGAAAGAAAATTTGAGAAACAATACTAGGAATCCATGAAAGCTATAAAGCTAGGGCAATTATGAGAGACGACAGAGCAGTGATAATATTACCAGCAAATTTTGGGACAGAGCTCCAGCAACCATGGCCATAGTTTGAAATGTAGTTGATGAGTGTCTCATCTTCCTCCGCTGACCACAGTCCTCTCTTCACCTTCTTCTTGTCACAGCACCGGTGATGTCCCATCTTTCTCTCTAAAAGCAGTATAATGCTCTAAAAGCAGTGTTAGTGCAGCCAGTGATAGATGATAAATAAGAATTGGGGAATAAGTTTAAATAAATGAAAAAAATGAGAGAGAGAGAGGAAATAATAAAGAAAGGCACCACTAGCTAGATTAAGCCCTAGCTAGGAGAGGTTACAATTACTTTACACCCAAGAAAGAAAAAAAACAGTGAAAGAAAGAAATGGGTAATTTGGAAGTGTAAGTACCACTGAGTAAACTGAGGCTAAGAATTTAATGTAAAAGCTGTACCATGGTGGCCCAGTTAGGGTTTGTAGCAAAGGGCTTAAACTTGCAGTATCATCCTTTAAGAGCTGTATTGCTTAGAATGTATCCTTTTTTTTTTAGTTCTGTATTGCATGGGACTATGGGAGTGGTAATATAGTCTAAATCATGAAAACATGATTGGATATTGAATCAGAAAATTTTCCAAAACTTTGGCTCAATCAATGCTAGCAATTAGGTACGAGGGAATTAAGTAGATCTCCCTTCATATATAGAGAAGTACAATAATTTTATGTTGTTGGGTATTGTTATATCATTTCATATATTATTCTTTATAATCAAAATTGTGGCTGTGGGGATGCTTTCTTCTCGTGTCATATATACAATCATTTTGTAGCTTTATTTTACACGTCTATAACCGATTTTTTTTTTTTAATCACATGTCTCAATATTTAATTTTTACAAGTTAGCTTACTCTAAGTGAATTCTTAAAAAAAAAAAAGTTATGAAAGAATTAAGATACTTGAGTTTTAAGTGCCACATCCCTATGTAAATAATTTTAAAATTTAAAAAAAATTAATATTTTATTAAAATAAAATTTAGAATAGATATTAGATAATTTGATATGAGTGTTTTGAAAAGTTGTTAAAAAAAATACTAAAATAGACATAACTTTTTTTGCAAGAATTAATGTAAATGCTCAAGGGACATTGTAAACATGTTTCACAAAGCGTTACCGACAAAGCACTTCACTAAGGGTGTGTTTGGATACCGCTTATTTGCTGAAAATTGAAAACTTATTGCTGAAAATACTGTAGCAAAATAATTTTTAAATATGTGAATAGTGCCGTGGAACTCAAAAAATTTTTGGAATGCGCATTTTTGTGTTTTTAGCTGGGTCTTGAACAGTGCCGTGGGACCCAGCTAAAAACGTAAACACTGGAAATGCACACTGGCCATTAGCAAACGCACGCTACAGGTGATAAAGGGGTGTCATTGTCATAAGGGAGAGAAAATATTATAAAGAGCAAACTTTATGTGGAGGGGGAGGGTGCATATTATTTGAAAATCAACATAGAAAAAGTGTCTTCATGTTCTCTTGAATGTTCAGCTATCTATGTTAATAGTTTCTCAACAAAAAATAAATAAATATATAAATAAAAGCTAGCTATGGTAATAAAACAAAATGGGTAATATATTTGTGTAAAACTAAGTTGTTTTAAACTTCACGTGACTATCTGTGTGAAATCAGAATATATACTACTAATTAAAAGTTACTCATTTTCAACAATGTGAGGTGCTAAAGGGGAAAGCCCCTTGTCTTTGCCTTGTCTAACTATAGTTGAAGTTGATTTAAATTGACATTATCAAGATCACTTTATAAGACAATTATTATATGGATTTGTGCTAGGGTTTTGTCAAATTTCCAAGATGCTGAAACAAAATATTTGTTGACATCATCAAGGTGGTTTCTGATGTAAAATATGATCATATCGAATATAGACACAATTGATATGAGTGTTTTGAAAAGTGGTTAAAAAAAAAATACTAAAATAGACACAATTTTTTTTGCAAGAATTAATGTAAAAGTTCAAGGGACATTTTAAACATGTTTCATAGAGCGTTAACGACAAAGCACTTTACTAAAGGTGAAAAGGGCTGTCATTGACACAAGGGAGAGAAAATATTATTTGAAAAACAACATTGAAAAAAGTGCCTTCACATTCTCTTGAATGTTCAGCTAGCTATGGTAATAGTTTCTCAACAAAAATAATAATAATAATAATAAATAAATAAATAAAAGCTAGCTATGGTAATAAAACAAAATGGGTAATACATTTCTGTAAACTAAGCTGTGTAAAACTTCACATAACCATCTGTGTGAAATCAACACAACCCAAATAAAATAACTGTTCTTGTCTCCTCTTGCTTGGCTGCTCTTGATAAGTGAATATATACTTCTAATTAAAAGTTACTCATTTTCAACGGTGTGAGGTGCTAAAGGGAAAGCCCTTTGTCTTTGTCTTGTCTAACTATAGTTGAAGTTGATTTAAATTGACATTATCAAGAGCACTTTATAAGACAATTATTATATGGATTTGTGCTAGGGTTTTGTCAAACTTCCAAGATGCTGAAACAAAATATTTGCCAACATCATCAAGGTGGTTTCTGACGTAAAATATGACCATATCAAACATTGCCTACTTAATTAATTGGAAACAGTTAAGGGATACTGCAAAAATCCACCCAAGTACTACAGAGTAGAATTAGCAAACTAGTGATACAAATACATTCATATGCCTTGAAAAATATTTGGGATATGGCTTCAAAAGCCCTCTTATGTAATATAAAGTTGATCATTTTTTTTTTTTTTGAGGTTAAAATATGAAATGTTGATCAGGTTTTACTCAGGTGTTGTTGCCAAGGCTTGATCCATCATTGTCAATATAATTGAACGGGTGACTTGAAGATTTTTTTGGTGAAAAAAAATTTATATATTAAAAAAAAAAAAAAAAACTAATAATGTTGATAAGTAATTCTATGGTGATATAATCTAGACTCACATTTATTGAGAATTGAAAACACCAATACTTATCAAAAAGAAAAAGAAAGAGAATTGAAAACCCACCAAATTAAAATATTTTTAGGATGCTTCTAGTACGTTAGTGTATCAAAGTGTTCTTCAGTCATATCAGATGACTTGGTGACTAATTAAGATGATATAAGAAGTATCATTTTGAACAATGTTGAGAGCCTTATATGATAAGATGGCCAATATTGGTTCTCGGGAAAGATGAGGCTATACTAGTTTTGTGAAAATCTTAGTACCATCCACACTTATACTATGGAAATTGGCATCCTCTGGGATAGTTTATCTTAGTGCTATCTACATTTTTTTGTAGGACCATCACTGCTCTTGGTGCATGTGAGGCATGCTTATCTACTACTATTTTCTGCTGCTATTCTTTGTTGCTTTGCTGCTTACCATAAAGTATAGGGATAATCCTTTTATACACAGCGTGTGTAAAACAAACACAAACCTAAAATATAACTTGGTGCCTCTGCTTGTCAGAATGTATGCCAACTTTGTTAAAAAATCAACAAACTTAAAGTGTGATAACTGCAATCACAATTTTTGTCACTACTAGACTAGAGTTCTATAATTATTGTGCTTTAGTGTAGGGATCTATGTTGCTCCCGTAGGTAAAATTTGGAGGGAAAACTTTAATTCATTGGAGTTGAAATATCACATGCTGAATTCTATGTCAAATGTGCTACAATTTGGCTAGTGGTAACACTGTTTTTTTCCCCCCTTTTCCTTCCAGTTAAAGCAATTGCTTACAATTAGCGGGTGTTGCTTCCACATGGGTCAAAATTTTGAGGAAAATTTTTAATTTATTGTGATAGGTCAAGAATGTATTGACTCTTTAGGTAAATTAATCAATTAATTAATCAAATGAATTAATTAAGTCAATTAACAGGCAATATGTGTGATAACACAAATAAATCACCAAATAACTAAATGTTCGTGAGCACGTGTTCAGAAGCTAATACTGTATAGTCTATAGATTAATTGACACCTAACTGGAGTTTGATAATTAAAAGGCCCACCCCATGTGGCCCCCATCCCTCTCTCTCACTCTAACTCACTGTGTGTAGGGTTTTAGCAGAACCAACCCAATTGACCATTTTCTCTTCTACAAAATCACTCACACATAGAAACACAACAATGGCGTCAAAAACCCTATCCCGAACCGGAGCGTCGCTGGTGAACCGGTTTTTGTCGAACCCGTTTCTCCGGCAGAGTCGGAACACGAATCCGAATCAGCGGATCGTATCTCAGGGCCTCGATGTCACTCCGAAGCTATTCCCATCGCTCTCCAAGTTCGAAAACTCACTCCACTTGCCTCAGTACCAAAACGACGCCGAATCGATCCGAAAGGTCGCCTCCGAAGGCTTCGTATACCCCTCTGGCCTCCCTTCTCTCAGCTTCTACTTGCCGGAAGGTACTCTCTCTCTCTCTCTCTCTCTCTCTCTCTGTATATACATGTGTGTGTGTGAAAATCATCTGTTTGGTTGCTGGGAAAATGAGGTAAGGAGGTAAGTGTGTGTAGAGGTCATCTGTTTGGTTGCTGGGAAATTGAGGTGAGGAGGTAAGAATTTAGAAATCTTTAGGCTTTTAAATTATACATTTACTATGAAATGAAAATGGTGTATGTAAAAGTCCTCTGGTTGCTGGAAAAATGAGATGAGAAATTAGAGATCTTTGTTCTTTTAATTGTGCATTTTCTTATGAAATTGGAAACTAAGTGTGTGTTTGAGGTGGACTTTTAAATTATGCATTTTCTATGAAATTGGTAAGAGTGTGTGTGTGTGTGTGTGTACTCCTTTTGGTTTCTGGGAAAGTGAGATAAGGAGAAAAGAAATTAGAAATCTTTAGGCTTTTAAATTATTTATTTTCTATAAAAATGGTGTGTGTGAGTGTGTATATATGTCAAGGGCCTTTGGTTGCTGGGAAAATGAGGTGAGGAGATGAAAGATTAGAAATCTTTGGACATTTAAATTCTGCATTTTTTATGAAATTGGTAACTGCATGTGTATGTGCGGTGGACTTTTACATTATGCATTTTCTATGAAATTGGTAAGAGTGTGTGTCTGTGTGTGTAAAATTGTAACTGTACTCAGGTTGCTGGGAAAGGGAGGTGAAGGAGATAAGAAATTAGAAATATTTGGACTTTTGAATTATGGATTTTCTATGTATGTATGAATGAAAATTCTGTTTGGTATATGAGGAAATGTATGGATGGATGGGCTAGCTGTTTGATTTATGGTAAAAATGGTAAGAGATGCTAATAAATTAGGAATTTGGGGTTTATAAATTATGCACTTTTTAATCTATGCTCTGTTTGGTTTCTAAGGAAATGGAAGGATAGACCAGATGTTTTTGTTAATGGTTTGTCTGTTTGCTGGGAAAATGTGGAGGGGAGAGATAGAGAGAGATAATGATGATGATGAAGAAGAATTATAGATTTTTTAATATTTAAATTATGCATCTTTAGGTTGCGGTGAACATCAAAAGGGTGTTTCTTGTTAACTTTGATAAACCGAATATCTAGTTCCTTATTGATAACTTGAATGTGATCTCAATATCTTATGTCATAAGATATAAGATATTAAGATAATATTAAGAAGATGATCTTAATGGAATTGTTGTGTAAAACCAGTTCAAATCAGCAAGGATTCTAACTGATCTGTTGGTCTCTCTGTCTCTTCAAAAATGGGGCTATTATGTTCCCTTGTGAGCATATATGTGATTGATGGACATATGAATTTCTGCACGAGGTAGCAATAGGATATTAGTAGTCTAAGTCTTATCGGTTAAATCCTCCCTAGGTTTTTTACCAGTTAGGTTTTCCTAGGTTGCCATATCGTCGTGTTCTTTATATTTCCACATTATTTACATGATATGATTTTATTGTGTTAACCTAGATCTGAATAATTTATCTAAGTAATCACTTGGTTAAATAACTAGGTTAAACAACTTGTGTTAAGGGGTCTAAAAACGTACAATTTAAATTGTTATTCCCAATCCATTTCAAGCAAGTGCTTAATTGTTAGATGTTTTGTTAGAGGTGTCTTCAAGTAAACCCTGGTTCCTAGCACAAACCCCTAATTTAGTATATCAGCTGAGCTATAGAGCTGTCTGAAAAAAAATAATAATAATAAAATAAAATACACTGTGGCTTTTGACATAAGTCCTTGCTTTCACAATATTTATATCTCCTACACTCATCCTTTATACTTTCCCTCTTACATGTATGAAAAATGAAAATGTTTTGCTTGACAGGGTTTCATGAAGGTGGAAGCCACGAGATAAAATATGTCTATTTCAAGAAAATAATTTCAAATTCACAAGGCGATAGAATTTGGAATTTACCAGAAAAGAGAGACAAATGTCTGTATTTTTATTAATATGAAAAGTGCAGTGTTTTGGAGGCTACACTGAATTTGAATAGTAAAAAAAAAAAAAAAAATCCTAAAAATCTTAATTCGTGTTAAGCAAAATATTAGGTGGCAAAATAGTAAATTTTACCAAAATAGGCAAAATTAAGATAATTGTAAAACTAAATACTATTGTTTTTACTCTAAAAGACGTCCCAAAAAAACAAAACCTTATTCTAACAAATTTTGAATAAAAAGTTGAAAAGGAAATAAATATTACTAAAAATGGCAAAAGTAAACATTTCGAGATCTAAACGATGGAATTTTCTCAAAGAGACAGATGAGGATCTGGATTTCAGAGCACTTGAAAGTTGATACATAATAATAGCCTGTTTGGTTAGAAGAAAACAAAGTATGCCTTATATGTATACATTTTTAGTTTTCAATGGGACTCATCACAAAAACATGATATGGTTGCAAAATTGTACCTAGTTTTCATTTTTAACATCCTAAAAAGTGAGTTTGAATATAGAAAACAAAAAGGTCTTTTGTCCGTTATCACTTTTGTGAAAATAAAAACAGTGGCATTTTGTAAAAAAACCAAATTTGTGCGTCCCATTAATAGTGACATGTCTCATTAAAACTCTCTCTCTCTCTCTCTCTCTTTGTGATGTTGGGATTTAATGAAATTTGTTTGAATTTATGGGTTTTTCAATGAAGATTTGGATTGGTTTTTTTTTTTTTTTTTTTTTTTTTTTTTTTTTTTTAGGCTTGTGACGTAGAGATTTGAGCTAGGTATTGGCTTGCGAAGGTGGTTCCTGTGTGTTTTTATGGAGTTGTGGTTGGGCTTTGGTAGATTATGAAGATGTGGAGTTGTGGTTGGGTTTGATGAAGGAGATGAATGGTTTCTAAGTGATAGGTGACCGTTGGTTTTATCAGAAAATAGAAGGATTTAAGCAAAACAAAAACTAGATCAAAATTGGTGCCAAACAGAAATTGATTTGGAAACAAAAAATGAATGTAGGATTTGAGAAGAGAAACTAAGAATAGAAAATGAAAATTCAAAATGACAAACCTTTAAGAAATGAACAAAGTTTCTCTCCAAATTAATTTGGAGAGAAACTTGTCAAACTTCTCATATCTTTTTTTTTTTTTTTTTGGTGAATTTTGAAAATTTAACCGTAGAATTTTATATTCTTAATATTACGTGCATGTTATATTTCGTTCAAATCGAATATTATTTATTATTTAATTAATAAACTTATTTTTTATACACAATTTTAAATTACAAAAATAGAAAATTTTAACATTTGTTTGATAACAAAGCAATTGATCTTTTTGAAATATTACAACCATAAATGAGTGATATAATAAGAATATACAATCCAACAATTAGATTGTGGGTGGCAGTGGTGGTGGTTTTGGGTTTGCTAGTGTTGGTGGTGGCTAACGTTGACTGTGAGTTTGGTGGGTTTGTTTATTGTTCTTGAGAGAGAGAGAGAGAGAGAGGAAATTATATATATATATATATATTAAAATGAAGTAATAAAAAAATAAAACTATTAATATTTGGTGTATTGTAAAATGATGTATTAAAATAAATAAAATAATTTTTTAAGTTATTAAAAACTAAATTTTTTAAAACCATCATTATGAATAATCTTAACTGCTTACCATGAAATATTTCTTGGTGTCCCTACTTGTCAGAATGGTGCTCTGTTGGATAGATCAACAAAATAATTGTGATCACATTCTTGTCATCACTAGAGTTGTATAGTTATTGTGTTTTAGTGTAGGGGCCTGTGTTGGTGTTTGCTCCCATGAATGGGTCAAAATTTTGAGGGAAAAATTTAATTCATTGTAGTCCAAATATCACATTGCCTACCCCAAATGTCTCCCCAACACCTGCGGGTAGCTTTATTTCCAACAAGCAAGCTTTTGTTTCATTTGACACTCCATTAATTCCCCATTTTCATGCTTGGAGTGTAATGAAAAGTCAGTTTAATTGTGATATAATGGCATTTGGAGGCATCCTTCTCCAAACAGTCCAATTTCTTTTTCTCTAACCTACTCAAGATCACCCTTCAAAGACATGACTGTCACTCCACCATCATTCTCGTACATATTCACTAACTTATAATACTCCCACATGTATTAATTCTTTGTTCACTGTTACCATGAGTGCCAAAGTTGAAGTTAGCATAATTCTCTATTAAATAGTAGGGGAGAAAAAAAAATCTTTTATCATAAAACATTTTTTTTTTTTAAATTGACAAAAGCATGCAAATTATAGTTGCATACATGTGGGCCCCTCCATGTATATATTTTGGTCCCTAAAAGGCTCAAATGTCAATTTTGATTTTTGTTGTCATTAGGTGTGCCTGTAGAATTAGCATGCTTTTGTCTTTCATGTTAATTGAAATAATATCCTAACTGTTAAATATTTCTTGGGTGGTAGGGTTTTAGTATCTGTTAAAATATTTAAGATTATAAAATAAATGTATTAAAATATTTAAATAGGATGTTTTATAATGGCCTAAATTAATACATGTTGGTCTTAACATGTTGAAGATGGTTACTTTTCTTTTATGGAAGTATTAGATACTTTGCTTCTTGTCTTTTTCAATATTAGTATTAGCTTCTTTGGTTGCTGATTTGTGTCTCATTTGGAACAACAGGTTGCAATAATTATGTTTGAACTAAAATGAATTTTAGTCATTTACTGTTGCTTGTCGGTTATATAAGATAAACCTTGAACAATTGATCCTATCTCGAAGTGATTATTTGACTTTGTGGATTAAGATTTGGGGTTCAAAAACACCTAACTTAATAGGACATTTGAAATATGCATAAGTTAACAACCGAGAATTAATAATCCTAAGTGAATAAATTGACCTTCTTGACTAAGATACAATGCTTACTTGAGATTCACTAAATCAACATAAAGCATCTCTATGTAAACGTAAACTATCGCGATATTAGCCATCTTGATATAAAGCATATTTGAACAATTAATCTGAGGGCTGTGCAAAAAAACTGCATGACCAGCTTGACTTGACTTGCACCGACCAAACTTGACCCATGCAGGTCTATTAAGTGAGGCGGGTCAAGTTGGGTAGATTAGATAGACAATTTAGTGAGTCAGACTGAATAACAAGTTGATATATGTTTAACCCGCCGCAAACCGACCTGCCCGCTTATATATATATATATATATGTATGTATATTCTTTGTCATATTACAAAAATCTACCTCACGTATACTCCCACTTTATTTCTCTGACCATCTCTTTCTCTTTCTTTTTATTTTTCAATTTTCACATTTCTCTTCCCTAATAAACTCTAGCCTCTCACTCTAAGATTTTGTTATTATTCTTCTCCATGTACATGACAAATTTCATATTCTAAAATATTTATCTTTTCCGTGTAATAAAATTTCAGTCATTCTCAAAAAAAAAAAAAAAAAAAAAATTGCAATTATTTTTAATTAAAATTACAATTTTTTCTTTCCTTTTTTTTATTTGAGGGAGCAAATAATTATCCAATTTAATTGAAATAATTTCATTTAGTCTCTCTAAAAAGGATTTTAAATCAATTGAAATTGCCAACCTGCTCAACTCGTCCAGTTGAAATTGTTAAGATTTTCAACCAATCCGCTAGATTTATAGATTAGTGGGTCGGCAATGTTTTCCCAACTCGCCATTTGTGGGTCGGTTAAAAATATTGTCCTCCATTCACCCAACTTGGCCCACGCAGACCCCTATTTTATCTCATTTAAAGCTAATTCATAGGAAATTAAGGGATTCAAGCATTATGGATTGTACTGACTCCAAATTACTTAGAATTGAACAGTAAATCAAATAAAACTTAGATTAACAACAACAAATTGCATTAAACTTAAATACATGATTGAAGTCACAAGTGCTAGCTAGGAAGATCTTCATAAATATAAGTTTATATATATGATTTCACTTAAAAATAAGTTTATGCCCTAGTAAATATAAACTTACAAGCATAAGACAACGAAGATCTTCATACAAGTCTAAGGAATTAATTGAGCGCATGTTACAAACTACTTCCTAAAAATTTAATTAATTATCTCTGAAAGTGCTCTGTTTATGCTCTAAAAATTTTTTTATGTGTTTTTGATTGTTGTTGTAGTGTTTTTCCCGCAACATCAGGTCTTCTATTTTTACTTACGTTCTGTTTGTTTCGTTAGAAAACCTTTTATAAAAAAAGATTACCACATTTTCCTATATTTGGTAACATAAAAAAAATTGTTCAACGGAAAACTATTTTTAGTCAACGGAAAATTCTAACAAAAATAAGCCTTATTTTCTATAGGTTTTTTCCAAAAAAAAATATTGGAAAACAATCTCTCTTTTGCACGATGCATAACTCTTATAGCTCTCTTACTTCTTCTCTTCCCTTTACTTTTTCTCTCTTCTCACACCCTTATTGTCATTCCTTCTGGTCTCTTCTCTTCCCACAGATTTCTCCCTATTTGACTCTCTTCTCTTTTTTCTCCCAGTTTCTCTTCCTCTCTGTAACACAATTCTCTGAATTTTGAGCTATATTTTCTTTTTTCTCTAAACTATTTTTGGCTTGATGGATTCGTATATGGACAATTGTAGAAATTCATTCTTTTCACACATAAAAGTGCAACAAAAAAGAAAAGGTAAAAAAAAAAAAAAAAAAAAAAAAAAAAAAAAAAAAAAAAAACAATGCACGAAGTAAAAAAATAAAATTTGTCAACATAGTGCTGTATGTCTTTGAATCTCCCTCCTCCTCCTTCTTCATCCTCATCCTGTGCCTGATTCTTCTTATTTTCTTCCCCAGCATGTGTCATAGTAGGTGCTATCCTGGTTTGGTTGGGCAGCCTCTTGTCCCATCAAGCTCTTCTTTTCTTGAGGTCATGATGAACAAAGACTTTTGGAGTTTCTTGTTTTATTATGATAAGTTATATGTTGCATTAAATGATATGGTGTTAGGTGGATCATTGTGGATTTATCAGGAAGATCTGAAGGGCTTCCTCGGACGTTATGTGTACCACAGTGGATTTATTAAGGTAATTTGGAGAGCTTCCTCGGACAATATACGTACCTTGGTGGGATGCATTTGATAGTTCAGGCATCCTTGGATAATGTGCATACCTCAGTGGGATGCCTTTGGTATTTCGTCTATAGGTATTTACATCGGATGGTTCAAGTGGTCCATTCATGTTTGGATTGAGGGTGGTGGCATGGACCCTGTTTGGTCAATTCTCGGGGTTCAGGGTCTTAGGGGTACTTTCTATAATCGCTAATTTTATCTTTTACCCTTGTTCTGAGGTATGTTTTTCCATGTTGGGCTCCATTTCTCGGAAAGGCACATTCTAGGCTGGTTCTAGTCTAAGGCCTAATGCTTACTTGAGTTTTAAGTGCCACATTCCTATGTAAATAATTTTTAAAAATTAAGAAAAAATAATATTTTATTAAAATAAAACTTAGAATAGATATTAGATAATTTGATATGAGTGTTTTGAAAAGTGATTAAAAAAAAAAAAAAAATAGACACAATTTTTTTGTAAGAATTAATGTATATGCTCAAGGGACATCGTAAACATGTTTCACACAGCATTAACGGCAAAGCAATTCACTAAAGGTGATAAAGGGGTGTCATTATCATGAGGGAGAGAAAATATTATAAAGAGCAAACTTTATGTGTGAAAAGCAACATTGAAAAAAATGCCTTCACGTTCTCTTGAATGTTCAGCTAGCTATGGTAATAGTTTCTCAACAAAAAAAATAAAAATAAAAATAAAAGCTAGCTATGGTAATAAAACAAAATGGGTAATACATTTGTGTAAAACTAAGCTGTGTAAAAAATAAGTTGTGTAGAACTTCACAAAACCATCTGTATGAAATCAACACAGCCTAAATAAAATAACTGTTCTTGTCTCCTCTTGCTTGGCTACTCTTAATAAGTGAATATATACTTCTAATTAAAAGTTACTCATTTTCAACGATGTGAGGTGCTAAAGGGAAAGCCCTTTGTCTTTGCCTTGTCTAACTATAGTTGAAGTTGATTTAAATTGACATCATCAAGATCTCTTTATAAGACAATTATTATATGGATTTGTGCTAGGGTTTTGTCAAACTTCCAAGATGCTAAAACAAAATATTTGCCAACATCATCAAGGTGGTTTCTAACGTAAAATATGACCATATCGAACATAGCCTACTTGGAAACAATTAAGGGATACTGCAAAAATCCGACCAAGTATTATAGAGTAGAATTAGCAAACTAGTGATACAAATTACCAAATACATTCATATGTCTCGAAAAATATTTGGGATATCGCTTCAAAAGCCCTCTTATGTACTATAAAGTTGATCCTTTTTTTTTTTTTTTTTGAGGTTAAAATTTGAAATTTTGATTAGGTTTTACTCAGGTGTTGTTGTCGGGACTGGATCCATCATTGTCAATATAATTGAACGGGTGACTTGAAGATTTTTTTATGAAAAAAAAAATTAATATTAAAAGGAAAAACTAATAATGTTGATAAGTAATTCTATGGTGATATAATCTAGACTAACATTTATTGAGAATTGAAAACACCTACTTATCAAAAAGAAAAAGAAAGAGAATTGAAAACCCACCAAATTAAAATATTTTCAAAATGCTTCTAGTACGTTAGTGTGTCAAAGTGTTCTTTGGTCATATCAGATGACTAATTAAGATGATATAAGAAGTATCATGTTGAACAATGTTGAGAGCCTTATATGATAAGATGGCCAATGTTGGTTCTTGGGAAAGATGAGGCTATTCTAGTTAAGTGAAAATCTTAGTGCTATCAACACTTATACTCTAGAAATTGGCATCCTTTGAGATAGTTTATCTTAGTGCTATCTACATTTTTTTGTAGAACCATCACTACTCTTGGTGTATGTGAAGCATGCTTATCTACTACTATTTTATGTCGCTATTCTTTGTTTCTTTGCTGCTTACCATAAAATATAGGGATAATCATATTTATACACAGTGTGTGTAAAACAAACACAACCCTAAAATATAATTTGGTGTCTCTAGTTGTCAGAATGTATGCCAACTTTGTTAAAAACAAGGACGGAGATAGGATTTCGAGTGAGGGGGGCGAGATACACTCCAACCTCTTAAAAATTTTGTTATAGTCTAAACCTGCATTTCGTAGTTCTAGATTAACCCAAAGATAACCATGTATTTTTAACAAAGCTTCTTTGGGGAACTTTATCAAACACTTAAGCTATAATTATCCTATGCTAATGCTTTAAGATAAATTCCATAAATCATTTAGATCCCTGACGAAAACTCACAAAAAGAATCAAAATTTTATGAAAATTTGAATATAAAAAAAAAACTGTATTTTTTGTGAAAGCAGGGAATTATCCTCTCATATACTCTTTGTCACTCCCTTTGGTCTCTTCTCTTCCCACATATTTCTCCCTATTTGTCTCTCTTCTCTCTTTTCTCCCGGTTTCTCTTCTCCTCTGTAACATAGTTCTTTGAATTTTGAGCTATATTTTATTTTTTCTCTAAATAATTTTTGGCAGGATGGATTCCCATATGGACAACTGTAGAAGTTCAATCTTTTTCACACATAAAAGTGCAACAAAAAAGAAAAGAAAAAAAATAGAAAGAATGGACGAAGTAAAAAACGAAAATTTGCCAACATAGTGCTATATGGCTAATTGCTTTTACATAGGGCAATCCATACAATAAATTAATAATGTTATTACAAATAATAGTATAATAAATGATAATATTTTTAGGGGAATTGTATTTTGTCGCTTATCATATTAATATTATGAAGTGGATTGCAATGTTTTCCTCAAACTTCAAAGCTAAGTCATTGATTTCTTTAAACTATTGTATCAATTATGACCTATACCCTAGTCCTGTGTATGGGCTAGCATTGTAGATATATTATGCAGAAATTTTTTTGAGTGATTTGTATTTGTTTTTAGTCTTACAAAGTGATCAATATATATTTCTTATTTACGTTGTTGCCCTTATATACACACACACACACATACAAGCAAAATGAATGGTAGAGATCATGAAAATTGACACCTAGTTATAATTGTATCTAATTTTGATTATATCTGTTGTCAAAATTTTAGTTTGAAAACCAAATTCATTCTTGGTTTTTTATTTATTTATTGATATTGACTAAATTAGTTGGGTTTACACAAATCACTTGTTAGACATGTTTTAAATTATACAAAAAATATTATAAAAATTTTGTACATACCAAACACTAGAAAATGTTTTCAAGTTCATTTTCAAAGTTATTACCAAACACCGGAAAAAAAGATAATTTTCTAGAAAATGACGTTAATGCTAAAACAAACAAAGTGCAAAGCTCTATTTCTTTCAGCATTAACATTTTCTTATTAGAGTGTTTCAGCATTAATGTATTATTGGAGTGTTTTTCTTATGATATAGTGTAAGTTTGGCCAATATTTACAATTTAAGAATTATTTTCTATTGGCCCAACAAACTCCCCTTTTTGTTTCACCACATATTGTTGTTGAGACGGACATTCAAAAGATTGGATGTCTGCTGCACTTCCTGGAGAGCAATAAACCTTCCTCAATCCAGCATGATTTAGTTTACATTTGGAGTTCTGATATATATATATTGTGGAGTTGCTTGTAGCTGTAATGGATAGGTTCTTTTGTCTAATTTCTATTGGATACAATTGATGGGTGCCCATAGGGCATTTGTTAATGGATCATTTTAAGAATGTTATGATATTACTGTTATGAAAAATATAAAATTTTGTTTAAAAAATCAGTCACTTTTTTATTTTTCCTTAAAAGGTTTCTAAAAATATTTTCTAAACTATGCCCTTATTGCATTCCTTAACTTTTTCGGTTTATAATTAATCACATATTGAATTTTTCCAAAGTGATTTATTCAAAAAAAGCATTTTTAGTGTGATTGTGTTTTACTATTCACCAATTTCATTACTTCCTGGGTTTATTAAAACTAGCAGTGACATTAAATGAAGGGAAGCATCCATTGTTCTAATTGAATAAAAATCATATCTCAAATGTTTCACTTTATACTTCATCAATTATAATTTGTTATATCTTTTTTTTTTTTTTTTTTTAAAAAGGTAACTTAGGCTTAAAATGAAAAAAAACAAAACAAAAAAAAAACAAAGACATGATATACATGAATGTTGTAGATGGTGGAGTAGGAAGTGTTACACTAAGAGTGGCGTGATTTTTATTCGAATTTAGAATTCAAGTGACCTTGTGACTGGTGTAAGTGTTGAGTTTGGACTGAAGAATAGAACTTGAACAAATGGGGGGTAGAATGTGATTGGATATGAACTTTGCTAAAACATGTAACATTTATGGTAATTTACTATTGTTGGCGGTGCAGTAGGACAATAATTCTAGCTTTACATGCAATTTGACCCAATCAGACAAGAGTTCGATACTTGGTTGGTGACATTTCATTTGTATTAATTTGTTGTCACATTAGCCCAATGACAATAGATATGTGGCCCAAAACATAAAGTCTCTCATCTCATCTTCCTAAACCCTCTATATCAAGCATCAGGAACGTATTTGCAAATTGTAGAGAAAGGCATGCTATTTGCATCAAGAGTCCGTCATCATTTGCACCAGTCCACGCATGGAAAGCAGGAAAGGGCTTATTTGCTTCTCTTTCAGGATTTATTATTTTGGGTAATGGTTATATGTAATATCCATCTTACACGAAAGTGGATCATACAAACATGTGCTCCACCTCATATATGAGGAGGGATGTTATATACAATTGTTACACAAAATACCACCTCGTCTTTCAAATAGTACTATTCTTCACAAACAAGCTTGGTTTTTTGTTTCAACGGTTTTTTTTTCCCTTATTATTATTTATATATATAATATAAAACTGAAGTGTTTGACCATTTGTTAACCTTATAATATCTTGACACATAAGCTTTGTAACTCTCATAATTTTTTACATCATCATTATTTTTTTAATTTGATTTATCTTATTTTAAAAGAAAGTATAACCTAAGTAGAAGTCCAACTCTAACCTAAGGGAAAGAACGGAGAATTATAAAAAAGGGGTTGGAAGCCCCCTTTTTTTTTTTTTTTTTTTTTCTATTGGTGTTGATTTATGCTTTGTTTGTTCTCTTGCGCTTCATGGATAGGGGATTCTAGCCTATGCATATATCTCCATTGGTATTGAATTTGGAGTATTCATAGTCACCACCGAAGACCTTCTCATTAAGGTGCACATTTAGGACATTGTAAGTCCTAATCAATAAAGATAGCTATTATACATGTCCTTGCATGATTTATATCTATTTTATAGAATTGTGTATAGCTATGAATCATTAGGACCAATTTTCTCATGCTCATCCTGTAAAATATTTATTAAGAAAAAAATATTTATTGATTTCTCTCCAACATAAAGAATTGTATGCTACAAACTTCATTAACCATTAAAATTGCTTTCACTTTTTTCCTACCATGGAATCAAATGACTTTTACAGTTGGTATTATATATTTTTCAAATGGACATGGTCAAACTCCCCCTTGGAGAAAAATATATGTTCTAATACGAAGAAGTTATATGATTGAATCTCATATAATTATTTTTTATTGCTAGTGATACAAATTTTTACATCAGCTTTTTTTCTTTTTCTTTTTTTTAAAATAATGGGAAAAAAAAAAAAGAAAAAAAAAGAAAGAAAAAAAAGACCCCAACCCCAAGCAAGTGACTGTCTCTTCAAAGCTATCTACAAACCCTAATGTAGCAAGGCTTCTCGTCTAACACTACTCTCATTCAACTTTCATGCCTCTCTTCCTTCACTCTCTTCCCCCATGATAGTGGTAACCTAGATTCTCCCCCATCTGTATGACACTTCACTTTCCCTTCAAAATCTGAGCATGAATCGTAATATATGATTTAAAACACCCATCTCTATCCACTTCAGTCCTATTTGATCCACTTTGGTTTTATTTGGTTCACTTCGGTCTTATTTGATCCACTTTTGTCCTATTAGGTACATTCAATCCTATTTGGTTCACATTGGTCCTATTTGGTCCACTTCTATCCATTTTGTCCACTTTGGTTGTATTAGGTTCATTCAATCCCATTCGGTTCACTTCGGTCCATTCTGTCCACTTTAGTCCTATTCGGTCCTGTTTGGTCCCCTTCGGTCCTATTTAGTCCACATTGCTCCTATTAGGTCCACTTTGTTTCTATTTAGTCCACTCTGGTTCTATTCAGTCCATTTTGTCCACTTAGGTTCTATTTGTTCCTATTTGGTCTACCTTGGTCCTGTTCATTCCACATTTGTCCTTTCTGTCTACTTTGGTCCATTTGGTCATATTCGGTCAAACTTTGTTCCTATTTGGTCCACTTCGGTCCTATTTGGTCAACTTTGTGTCTATTTGGTTCACTTCGGTCCTATTTGGTCCCCTCTAGTCATATTCAGTCTTATTTGTTTCATTCGATCATATTCTATCCACTTCGTTCCATTTTGGTCCACTTCATTGTATTCGGTCCATTTTTGTGCACTTATATAATGGGAAAATATAGGTTTGCGTTGAGAGCATATATTCTAAATCCAAATTATATATATATAAGAGATCTTAAACTCGTAATATGTAAAATCTTAAGCGTAATATTTATTATTGCTACGCTTTTGTTGAGCCATATTAACGTAGCATTTTGGACTATTTCGGCCTGGTTAAATTTAAGTGAAGTCTTTCTAAACAAGAAGGTTGTGAATATACAAATGTTTTCTTTAGGGTAGTTTCTCATTCGTTTTAACATCATTACTTTTAAGTAACCACATGAGGTTGATTATACCTTTGAACTAAATAAATAAATTATATATATATATATATATAGAATGGCAGTCGCAAGTAATTTAGTAAATATGGGCTAAGGGCTTAGACAAGTAGAAGATCTAAAAAAGGGTAGAGACAGTGGACAAAGTTGACAACTGAACTGATCTAATCCTCTTCCATAATTGCATAATTGGGAACGCCAAGGATATGTTTTTTAAGTATAACTTTTCAATCTTGTTCACTCTTACACTTCACACTTCACACTTTTTATTAAAAAATTTTGGATCCCATAATCTTAGAATGAGGTTCTTATTTGTTGGGATGGAGCTCCCTACTTCATCATCCACCTGTAGGGCGTAGGATTAGAGGGGGAGATACTTGTCCCATCTCTTTCTTCTCTTCTTTTGAGGCATGGATGAGTGGGGAAACGGGTGTAGAGAACTGTTCTAATGAGTCATTTCGTAATAAATATGGCCTGCCTAGTTGGTAGAGTGCATTAAATGAGGAGATGATTGTTGCTTAGCTTGCACGTTTCCATTCTTGATATCTCGATGAACTTCTGCTTTTAGATGAGATGCTTCCCCATCTTCCTCAACCTTTGGAGAGGGTCTTTAGTGTTCAGTCGATTAGGATGGGGCTATCCTCAATTTAGTATTCTTGAGGAGTGTACAAATATAAAAATTCTAGGACCACACGTGTTCACAACTTGAACACATGACAAGTGGTGATTAGATTACTTTTCACTAAGTGCCAATAATGTACTTGTGTGTAAATGATGTGATCCAATCACATATTAACAAATGTACAAATTGTGTGTCCATATAGAAGAACTGATACAAATATAGAGTAGTAATTTAAACTTTGTTAGGCACCAAGGAGTAGGAACTCATACAATATATTAATTAAGTTGACAATCTTTTTCATTTTTTTCTTCTTTCTTTTTTTATTTTATTTTATTTTTATTTTTATTTTTATTTTTTGAGAAGGAAAGTTGACAAAATTGAATAACATACCTACACATATTTTTTGAACTTCAACCAGCGTTACTCACTTTAACTAGAAACATTAAGATTTCCCAAAGAAGTTTCACTTATGTCTTGTGCATGCACATAACAAGAAATAAATGCATTGTATCAATTATAGGCCCGTCAATTGGCCAAAATGGCCATATACCACATTTTTTGGAAATTTTTAGCAACAAAACACTGTTTCGGAAATAAATGGCAAAGTACCACTTTTTCCAAAACTCGAGTTCCTCATCAGTTCTGCCACCATGGCACTGCTGAGTTGGATTTGTGCGAATAAAAAAAATTATGTGGTACTCGAGCTTGGTAAACTCGAGTACCATTTACACAATACTCGAGTATACCAAACTCGAGTACATTTTATAAATAAAATGCAAAAAAAAAAAAAAAAAAATTACACAGTACTTGAGTCTGGTAAACTCGAGTACTGTGTAATTTTTTTTTTTTTTTTTTTTTTTTTTTTGTTTTGTTAAAGATAAAAATAAGTATTTTTTTATGTTTTTATTTATTTAAATAGAAGCATTGTAAAATATAGAGATTTTAATTTCGAAATATGAATTTAATTTCTACATTAATTAAAATTGTTCATTATTTTCACATAAAAATTGTTCACTATTTTCCGTATAAACAATTACTACGATTTTGCATAAAATTATTTTCTGTTCAGCATTATTTATGAAATTGTTCACTCTCTTTTTTGCATAAATTATTTTCTGTTCACTATTTAAAAAATTGCTCACTATTTTCTCATAAAACACCTAGTAAAATCATGTTTTCTAAATTTAAACGCCAAATCTGAATGTTTTTTCATGTTTGACTTTCACAATAATCGAATATATTTTTCTGCATTGATAAAATTTGTATTCTACATTAATAAAATTTTCTCTCTGCAAATATTTACTGTATATTCAAATCTGCTTACCGCATTCATAAAATCTGTTTTTTGCATTAATTAAAACTGTTCACTGTTTTCTCACTAATTTCCGTATAAACAATTTCTACGATTTTGCATAAAATTATTTTCTGTTCAGCATTATTTATGAAATTGTTCACTCTCTTTTTTGCATAAATTATTTTCTGTTCACTATTTAAAAAATTGCTCACTGTTTTCTCATAAAACACCTAGTAAAATCATGTTTTCTAAATTTAAACGCCAAATCTGAATGCTTTTTCATGTTTGAATTTCACAATAATTGAATATATTTTTCTGCATGCATTGATAAAATCTGTTTCTACATTAATAAAATTTTCTCTCTGCACATCATATTTACTGTATATTCAAATCTGCTTACCGCATTCATAAAATCTGTTTTTTGCATTAATTAAAACTGTTCACTGTTTTCTCATAAAAATTGTTCACTAATTTCTGTATAAACAATTTCTACGATTTTGCATAAAATTATTTTCTGTTCAGCATTATTTAAGAAATCGTTCACTCTCTTTTTTGCATAAATTATTTTCTGTTCACTATTTAAAAAAATTTTCACTGTTTTCTCATAAAACACCTAGTGAAATTGTGTTTTCTAAATTTAAATGTCAAATCTGAATGCTTTTTCATGTTTGAAATTCACAATAATCGAATATATTTTTTTGCATTGATAAAATCTATTTCTACATTAATAAAATTTTCCTTCTGCACATCATATTTATTGTATATTCAAATCTACTTACCGCATTCATAAAATCTGTTTTTTGCATTAATTAAAACTGTTCACTGTTTTCTTATAAAAATTGTTCACTATTTTCTGCATAAAATTATTTTCTGTTCAGCATTATTTAAAAAATTGTTCACTCTCTTTTCTGCATAAATTATTCTCTGTTCACCATTTAAAAAATTGTTCGCTGTTTTCCCATAAAACACCTAGTGAAATCGTGTTTTCTAAATTTAAACGCCAAATCTGAATGCTTTTTCATGTTTGAATTTCACAATAATTGAATATATTTTTCTGCATTAATAAAATCTGTTTCTACATTAATGAAAATTTCCCTCTGCACATCATATTTACTATATATTCAAATCTGCTTAGTGCATTCAAAAAATCCGTTTTTTGCATTAATTAAAACTGTTCACTATTTTCTCATAAAAATTATTCACTATTTTCTGCATAAACAATTTCTACGATTTTGAATAAAATTATTTTCTATTCAGCATTATTTAAGAAATCATTCGTTCTCTTTTTTGCATAAATTATTTTCTATTCACTTTTTAAAATTTTTTTACTGTTTTCTCATAAAACACCTAGTGAAATCATGTTTTCTAAATTTAAACGCCAAATCTGAATGCTTTTTCATGTTTGAATTTCACAATAATCGAATATATTTTTCTGCATTGATAAAATCTATTTCTACATTAATAAAAATTTTCCCTCTGCACATCATATTTACTGTATATTCAAATCTGCTTATTGCATTCATAAAATCTGTTTTCTGCATTAAGTAAAACTGTTCACTGTTTTCTCATAAAAATTGTTCACTGTTTTCTGCATAAACTATTTCAAGCATTCTACATAAAATTATTTTCTGTCTAGCATTATTTAAAAAATTGTTCACTCTCTTTTCTGCGTAAATTATTCTCTGTTCACAGTTTAAAAAATTGTTCACTGTTTTCTCATAAAACACCTAGTGAAATCGTGTTTTCTAAATTTAAAAGCCAAATTTGAATGTTTTTTCATGTTTAAATTTCACTAGGTGTTTTATGAGAAAACAACAAACAATTTTTTAAACTGTGAACAGAGAATAATTCACGCAGAAAAGAGAGTGAACAATTTTTTAAATAATGCTAAACAGAGAATAATTTTATGCAGAATGCTAGAAATAGTTTATGCAGAAAAAACAGTGAACAATTTTTATGAGAAAACAGTGAACAGTTTTACTTAATGTAGAAAATAGTTTTACTTAGTGAACATTTCTACATTCAACTAATTTGAACTTTTTTACAAATTCGAATTTTTCGAGGCATTTACAATTAGGTGATTTGTACGAATCATTCATTTTTCTTTCATGGAGTTTGCCCATTATTCATATGGTTACATATTTAAAAAAGAAAGAAAAGAAAAGCCATATAAGTGCAATAATTGAGCCAATGCTGAAAAAAATTTATGCAGAAAAGAGTGAACAATTTTCATGAGAAAACAGTGAACAGTTTTAATTAATGCAAAAAACAGATTTTATGAATGCGGTAAGCAGCTTCGAAAATACAGTAAACATGATGTGTAGAGCGCAAATTTTATTAACGTAGAAACAGATTTTATCAATGCAGAAAAACAAATTCGATTATTGTGAAATTTAAACATGAAAAAGCATTCAGATTTGGCTTTTAAATTTAGAAAACACGATTTCACTAGGTATTTTATGGGAAAACAGCGAACAATTTTTTAAACAGTGAATAGAGAATAATTTACGCAGAAAATAGAGTGAACAATTTTTTAAATAATGTTGAACAGAAAATAATTTTGTGCAGAATGCTAGAAATAGTTTATGTAGAAAGCAGTGAACAATTTTTATAAGAAAACAGTAAACAGTTTTAATTAATGCAGAAAATAGTTTTACTTAGTGAACAATTCTACATTCAACTAATTCGAACTTTTTTACAAATTTGAATTTTTCGAGGCATTTACCATTAGGTGATTTGTACGAATCATTCATTTTTCTTTCATGGAGTTTGTCTATTATTCATATGGTTACATATTTAAAAAAAAATAGAAAAACCATATAAGTGCAATTACTGTGCCAATGCTAAAAACAATTTATGCAGAAAAGAGTGAACAATTTTTATGAGAAAACAGTGAACAGTTTTAATTAATGCAAAAAATGGATTTTATGAATGTGGTAAGTAGCTTCGAAAATACAGTAAACATGATGTGTAGAGAGCAAATTTTATTAACGTAGAAACAGATTTTATCAATGCAGAAAAACAAATTTGATTATTGTGAAGTACATGAAAAAGCATTTAGATTTGGCTTTTAAATTTAGAAAACACGATTTCACTAAGTGTTTTGTGGGAAAACAGCGAACAATTTTTTAAACAGTGAACAGAGAATAATTTACGCAGAAAAGAGAATGAACAATTTTTTAAATAATGCTGAACAGAAAATAATTTTGTGCAGAATGCTAGAAATAGTTTATGCAGAAAACAGTGAACAATTTTTATAAGAAAACAGTGAACAGCTTTAATTAATGCAGAAAATAGTTTTACTTAGTGAACAGTTCTACATTCAAGTAATTCGAACTTTTTTACAAATTCAAATTTTCGAGGCATTTACCATTAGGTGATTTGTACGAATCATTCATTTTTCTTTCATGGAGTTTGTCCATTATTCATATGGTTACATATTTAAAAAAAATAGAAAAGCCATATAAGTGCAATAACTGCGCCAATGTTGAAAACAATTTATGCAGAAAAGAGTGAACAATTTTTATGAGAAAACAGTGAATAGTCTTAATTAATGCAAAAAAAAAATTTTATGAATGCGGTAAGTAGCTTCGAAAATACAGTAAACATGATGTGTAGAGAGCAAATTTTATTAACGTAGAAACAGATTTTATCAATGCAGGAAAACAAATTCGATTATTGTGAAATTTAAACATGAAAAAGCATTCAGATTTGGCTTTTAAATTTAGCAAACACGATTTCACTAGATGTTTTATGGGAAAACAGCGAACAATTTTTTAAATAGTGAACAGAAAATAATTTATGCAAAAAAAAGAGCGAACAATTTCATAAATAATGCTGAACAGAAAATAATTTTATGCAAAATCGTAGAAATTGTTTATACAGAAAACAGTGAATAATTTTTATGAGAAAACAGTGAACAATTTTAATTAATGTAAAAATTAAATTCATATTTCGAAATTAAAATCTCTATATTTTACAATGCTTCTATTTAAATAAATAAAAACATAAAAAAAAATTATTTTTATCTTTAGGTTTATTTGTTGTTTATCCCCAAACAAACAAAAAAAAAAACAAAAAAATTACACAGTACTCGAGTTTACATAACTCGAGTACTGTGTAATTTTTTTTTTTTTTTTTTTTTTTGCATTTTATTTATAAAATGTACTCAAGCTTGGTATACTCGAGTATTGTGTAAATGGTACTCGAGTTTACCAAGCTCGAGTACCACATAATTTTTTTTATTCGCACAAATCCAACTCAGCAGTGCCATGGTAGCAGAACTGATGAGGAACTCGAGTTTCTGAAACTCGAGTTCTAAAAAAAGTGGTACTTTGCCATTTATTTCCGAAACAGTGTTTTGTTGCTAAAAATTTTCAAAAAAGGTGATATATGGCCATTTTGGCCCCCGTCAATTAATAAATAGAACCTAACTCCGAAAGAGTACCGTGTCTTAAGTCTCTCAGCTTGAAGGAAGATTAGGATTTGTGGCAAATTGGCCGCTTGATAATGCTGACAATGTTGATGCTAATGATAACGATGATGACATGATGGCAGCCATGTACTCCATATGATTGTTGGGCACGTGTGGATCATAAGGATAATTACAGCCTACTGGAAAATATGGGAGTCTAGCAAGTGGGTCAAGTTCTAGTTGGTCTTGCTGTGAGCTTAGGATCCAATTAGGGTTTGCATTTAGGGAGAAAAGACCTTCCTCAGAGTTACCATTAAAGTGCACATCAGGAAAGGTGGCTATTGCAGGAACATCATAAGAAATTAGCTTCTTCCTCTTGTATTCCAAAAATTCTTGACCTCATTATCTGTTCTTCCTGGTAGTTGCTTGGCTATCCGAGCCCACCTGTCCAAATAAGAAAAAAGTACCCTCTTGCATGAAAAAAATAAATGATATTCATGATGCATGAGGGTGATGATAAGAATAATAATGACAAAAAAAGATTAAATAAAATATTATATATTAAATAAAATATAAGAAATTTTCAATAATTTATTTGTTAGGTTGTTGACGTGTCGTGTCATTAAGGATATGTATTATCAGGTTGGTTTGTAAAGTTTATAAATATATATAAAATAAATTTGGTAATAGTTTAAATATTTTCGGAGAAGTAAAATAAAATGGTACTTGTTTCCTAGAATGCCATGAAGTTCAGTGATGAGGGCCGCTTCTTCTGGAGAGAAGTGCCCATGTTTTAAGTCAGGTCTGAGATAATTTATCCATCTTAGTCTACAGCTCTTTCCACATCTCTCCAGGCCTGCTTCGTAGAAGCCATACAACGAAACCGGAAAAAAATAATAATAAGAAAAAAATTTAAGAAACAATACTAGGAATCCATGAAAGCTATAAAGCTAGTGCAATTATGAGAGACGAGCGAGTAGTTATAATGTTACCAGCAAATTTTGGGACAGAGCTCCAGCAACCATGGCCATAGTTTGAAATGTAGTTGATGAGTGTCTCATCTTCCTCCGCTGACCACAGTCCTTTCTTCACCTTCTTCTTGTCACAGCACGAGTGATGTCCCATCTTTCTCTATAAAACCAGTATTATTCTCTAAATGCAGTGTTAGTGTAGCCAAGATTGATGATAAATAAGTACTGGGAAATAAGTTTAAATAGATGAAAAAAATCACAGAGAGAGAGAGAGAGATAAGAAATAATAAAGAAAGGCAGCACTAGCTAGGTTAAAAAAAAAAAAAAAAAAAAGTGAAAGAAAGAAATGGGTAATTTGGAAGTGTGAGTACCACTGAGTAAACTGAGGCTATGAATTTAATGTAAGAGCTGTACCATGGTGGCCCAGTTAGGGTTTGTAGCACAGGGCTTAAACTTGCAGCATGATCCTTTAAGAGCTGTATTGCTTAGAATGTATCCTTTTTTTAGTTCTGTATTGCATGGGACTATGGGACTGGCAATATAGTCTAAATCATGAAAACATGATTGGATATTGAATCAGAAAAGCTTCCAAAACTTTGGCTCAATCAATGCTAGCAACTAGGTACTAGGGAATTAAGTAGATCTCCCTTCATATATAGAGAAAGTACAATAATTTTATGTTGTTGGGTATCGTTATATCATGTCATATATTATTCTATATAATCAAAATTGTGGCTATGGGGATGCTTTCTTCTCGTGTCATATATACAATCATTTTGTAGCTTTATTTTACACGTCTATAACCAATTTTTTTTTATTTTTTTATTTTATCACGTGTCTCAATATTTAATTTTTATAAGTTAGTTTACTCTAAGTGAATTCTTAAAAAAAAAGTTATGAAAGAATTAAGATACTTCAATCAAATTTTTTTATTAAAATTTTTAAGAATTTGAAAAAAGAGTTTCATCATTTATTTAAGTTATTTTATTCATTTAATGTATTTTCTATTACAAAAGTTTCAAAAAGTTTGAAATACTCATTTCAAAGTTTCATAAATTTAAGAAACTTCAATAAAAAATTGAAATTGAAATATTAAAATTTGAAAGAAATTTAAATGAAATGTCATTATTTATTTTTAAATTAACTCAATCATTTACTATAATTTCTATTGTGAAAGTTTAATTCAAAAAGTCTAAAAAACTACTTCAATTTAAAATTATTATCAAAATGTTTAAAAATTTAATTATTGATTCAAGATTATTCTAATAATTTACTATAAATTTTTTTTTGAGGAAAAAGTAATTTCCTCTCTATTTTTAGGATAATTCACAATTTCCCATTCTATCTTTGAAATATTGGTTTAACCAACTATTGTTGCCTCTCCAGAAACACGTTATTTACTATTTCTACCTCTGTAGTTAGAGTACTTCGTTTAGTGATTGCCAATGTGTATCAACAAATCTGCGAAGGAATTCGAATCAGGTACATGTATTGTAGGGCCATGCTAAAAAGATGTAAAGTCTTAGTCAAAAATAGTCATGTTGGAGAAGGTAATAAGCAATAACTTTTCCATTTAAGTATCTGTTTGGTTGTTTTTGTCAATTTATTTTACTATTTAATTTATTTTTGTTATTATTTATGGATCTTGTTGTACTTTTTGATATTATTCATAAGTCTCATTGTACTATTTTAGCTAACTTTTACCTTTATGTACAGTACTTTCAGTAAAAAAATTTCAATTTTAACATAATAAACAGATCTCAAATAGACTCTAAATACTTTCATTTAACTTAAGTAATTAATACTTACTTTTGG
This sequence comes from Quercus lobata, assembly GCF_001633185.2. Classification (NCBI taxonomy): domain Eukaryota; kingdom Viridiplantae; phylum Streptophyta; class Magnoliopsida; order Fagales; family Fagaceae; genus Quercus; species Quercus lobata. The sequence goes on along the minus strand of NC_044908.1, from coordinate 10,205,575 downwards.
TAATGCTCATCCACTGCTGCTTGATTCTGGAATTCGATTGATAGATGTGATTGGCAAAAATCAGCAGCAGTGAATGAGAATGTTGACACGTGAAATGGTGGATTAATATTCTTTAAGGTTTGTAGGATAATTCAATATTGTAGAGTTTCTTAAAACCTTATTAATCTACCGTGGAATGAATTATTTTAGAGAAGTTTTATGTGTTTATAATATTCTTATAACAATTTTATAATAAATTTTATGTGATAAGTTATTATTGATTTTAAGTTATTATTGATTTTAAATTAAACCTTATTGGAATTATTTTTTTCTCACTAATAATAAGTAAATACTAATAACAACTTATTACTAGAAAAATGTTGTAACCATATATAGCATTTCTCACTATTTTATGACGTGGATAATGATTTAAATAAGTATTTAAATTATTGTTGGTCAATATTTATTTAAATGTTGTTGACGTGGCAAAATTGAATCCTTCAATTTCACAATAGATGATTATGGTTTTAATAATTATATAATATAAATATTACCTTTAAAACTTTAGAGGGTTATTATCTTGAAAATGATGATCATTACTCTTAAAATTTTAAAGGATTATTATATTGTATATAATGATATTACTCTTTAAAATATGATGATCATTACTTTCTAAATTTTAAAGGATCATTATCTTGTATATGATGATGATGATGAATGTCTATGATTGGATGATGATCAATCACCATAGTCATATATTTGAGTTCCATAACTAAAGATTTAAAAGTACAATGTACCAAAGAAGGAAAATTAGGGTTGGTGTTCTTGCTAAATTAATACGCATACTTAGATTTACATCGATGAAGAACAACAAAGGTGAAATTAATGATGAACTCTTTTCTTAATCATGATAACTTGCTTGATGTAAATGATAATATATGTATGAATATGCTTTCTAAGTTTCCCCAGTGCTACACTCTTGTTGAGGGTGACAGAATTGTATGACAACAAAAACCAAGAATCGATGGTAATGATGATTGTAATGAAAGATTCTATATATACATATACTACATATCAATGATCACATAAATGTACGATGATAGAATTAATGGAATAATGTAGCACTTCTACCAAACATTTAAGGTCTATTATTTTGCTACTCTAGAACGGGTTGACTTAGAAGTATTACAAGTACATTAGGCATGTAATCATTATATGGAGAATGATAAATATTGTTAAATTGGCACTTTTGTTTGAAATTGAGGGAATGATTCATGATTCCCATCGATCTCTTTATTATTGCCAGATTTTTGCCTTAGGCCATAGGGTAGAGAAGGGTCCGATTCCCTCTTGTAATTATTATTATTATTACTATTATTATTATTATTTATTTTTTGGAGATAGTTTCAACCTATGGCGTCCGCTCCTGATGATAGCTCTTTATCGTCAGACCAAGACATCAATCAGTTTTTGGTGTAGGCAGAGATTGAACCTCAAATCTCTTATTTAACTATCAGAGACTTTATCAATTAAGCTAACTGAAACTCACTATTATTATTTTTTGATTTCTCACCAGTACCTCCATACCACCAATTCCACCATCATTTTTCCAGCAAGATCACCGAAAAATCCTTAAGAACCTATAAGCACCTTCACATCTTTTTGAGGTAAAAATCTCTAATCTTTTTGGTGGGTTTTACACTTTTGCTTGAGGTTATTTTTATCTAAACTTTAATAATGATACCTATGTGATTTATGAGCATTGGAAGTGATATTTATGTGTTTATATGTATGAGTTTTGTTTTGGTGGAATTATTTGATGAGTGAGTTTATGGTTTGTGCTAATGATGACTATCTAAGGTTTATTTATGGTGGAAATTTAGGGGTTTTGAGTTATAACATGTAATGGTTGGTAAATCTAGTTTTTCCATTGCTATTGAGTTTATTTGGAGTTAGTTGAAGTTCTAAATTTTTGTCTTGGTGGATATTTTGATTTTGCTTACATGGGTCTCTTGATGATGTTGTGTAAATCTTATGGAAGCTAGTCAAAATGTTGGAGATGATATTGAATGGGTTAACTTTATAAATTGGAGTCTATGCCTTGTAAATTAATTTGTTGAGAAACTTTGGAAATAGAATATGTTATTGATGAGGTTAAATAGTAGGCTTGCCTAATTAAGTGCTTATTTGGCAATTCCTAAATTGTAGCTAGATACAATTTCAAGTTTTATGCTTATTGTGTTAGGTTTGCTTGATATTGTTTAGATTTTAGCTAATCTCCTTTGGAACTTGGAGAATTAGGTTTTTTGCAAGTTGCAAGATAAGTAGGTTTTTTGCAGGTTGCAAGATAAGTAGCTTTTAGGGAAATGCATGAATTGTTGATATGAAAAAATGAGCATCTTTTATTTAATCTTTGATAAGGAAATCATGGATTTTATGGTATATTAGAAAATTTAAAGATGCTTATCTTGTCTTGTTATATGGGAAATTGATAGAAAATCTATTGACAAGAATGAAGTTGAAAACCTTACAAATTTTGTGGAAATTAGATTATTTAAGGTTTTTCTGAAATTACCTAGATATAAACTATGTATTTGAAAGTAATGTAACCTGTGAGGTTTATGTGGTTTAACACTATGCCATGTGTGATTTCCCGGTGTTCACCCGATTTGGTTTCCGTAGTCTCTGTGACAACAGAATCAAATCCAGGTTAGTACCCTTTCACTTTGAATGACGCGTTCTTCCCTGCTGGCCATGGGGGGAAGAGGTTCCTTGATTGTGTGTGGGTGAGGCTGCTACCCATGGAGCCAAAAGACCACATGCAAAAGAGGTCCTATTTGATGTGCTCTCCCTGCTGCCCATGGGGGGAGAGAAAAACCTTGAGGGTATGGGTGAGGCTACTGTCCATGGGGCTAAGAAACTGCATTCCAGAGAGGAAAATATTATGCCAATTGTGAATGGGTGGATCCCCTGACCGATCTATGTGGTATTGTGGTATATTTGTGATAATTTACCTTATGTTAAATATTATGGCTTTGGAAATTATATTGTTGGTGCTCATAGATTAAAGTATATAGTTTCAAGGTATTTAGTTTGAGAAATTTTGTGTTCCATTATTTCATCATTCTTGTCATACTATTATTGAAATGATCTTCCAGTATTCAGTTAGAATTTCCCAAATTAAAACATGCTTTGTAAATTGTTCATCATCATGAAACTTGCATTTCCCCCACCTCCACTAATTATGCTACTTACTGGGTTTTAGCTCATCCCACCCTCTAATAGTTTTTCAAATTAATTAGCTATACCTTGAGTATGGAGCTTACTTCATTAGTGATGATTGAAGTGCTATGTTAAATTTGGAGACTTTTGTTGTAAATGGTTGGTGACTTGATCTTGTTATGTTCAACGGGACCTTAATTAATTCTATTGGAGGTTCGTCACTTGAGGTTTGTTTGCCTTAGGCATGGTAGGCCTAGAATCAATGTTAAGGTTCCTTATTCTTGGTAAGATTGTGACTTTGTGTAATCCAATTAGAATTTTGTAATATATTCATGTATTATGTGGAGGCACATGATTTTTAGTTATTGTTTGTAAATGTGTTATAGAACTCTGGCTTGTAATGTGGAGATTTTAGTATGGTTATATATTCTTATCCTATGGAAAGAAAAGGAAAATAAAGATCTCTTATAGTTTGATTTTTCAAAAAGGAAAAATCTACAGGTACCTTTGGGATGTATTTCTAATGCTTTGAACCCTTTTGAGTTTGGGGCGTGACAAATATTCTTTCTTATAGAGTGTGAACCCTATAATCAGATGCAGGGGCAGAGCCAGGGGAGGGCAAGAGGGGGCAAGTGCCTCCCCTAACCTCCCTCAAATCTCCTATATATATATATATATAATATATAATATACTTGTAAAGCATTTTAGCCCTAACAAAATTCTTTTATCTCAACTTTGCCCCTAGCATAAATAAAAAGAACTTCTCTGCTTCTAAAAGAAAGCAATCTAATGTCCTGTATAAGTACATAACACATTTTTGTCTTTTTCCAATGAAAACAAAGTTCAATGGCCCCACATAAGACTAAAAGTATTGTCCTTTTGACAAGTTTCCAAACTACTAACAATAAATAATAAATTTACACAATTTTTTTCACAATTGTCAAAGCAATACTATATAGTATATATAGTATTTCTCACAATAAATTTCACAATTATTGAACATTCAATTTTCATTTTGGCCCACCACTTACACTACTTTATTGTCTACTAGTAATATAATTCCCAATGTCAACTTGTAAAAATACCAATTCTCCTCTTGGTGGGTTCTACATAATCATTATTTTTTATTAAAAAAAAATGGCCTACTTATATTCATATATAGCACTAAAACTATAGCCTCCACTCTTTTTCTTTTTTTTTTTCCAATCTTGTTTTTGCTATAATCCAAATTTTAACTGCTTAGAAGAATAGAGAAAAAATGTTGAATTCAACATTATTTTTTAATAATATTCAAGGCAGTGACAATACAAAATTGCTAGTACATTGTTATACTCTTAACACTTTTACAATAATTTATTTTAAGAAATAAAATTGATTGTTTAAACTCTATTTATTTAGATTAATCTCCAAATTACATTAATATATATATTTTTGTATTTAGTTTGCTATTAATATCAATTAATTTTTTTTAGATTAATTTTGCTTCTAACATTGCCCCCTAAATTGAATTTCTGACTCTGCCACTAATTGGATGGGATTTACCTGTGAAAGAGACAACGTATATGTCTAATATATAAGATATACATTCTCATGCCAAGGAGGATAAAGATTGAGGTTCATACTTGAAACTTTTAATAATGAACATAGGGATAAGAATGGAATCGATGGTTGATGGCCCATTTCCTGCAACCAAAATAAGGTACTTTAATCATTGAGGTTATAACAATGAGACTATTTTGTACCTGCTACCAACACATTAACCCTATGAAATGTAGAAGTTTTTATTTTGTTTTCAAAAAAAAATTATTACAAAATAATGATTTATTTTAATGTTCCATTTTCCTATTAGATTGCTGAGTGCATTTGGGAGGGTTTATTTTCATTGGTTTATTGAATTTAAAAATTAGTTGGCTAAAGTATAAGGGAAATGTTAACCAATGCCCTAAAGGCATTGATTTAGGATCCATTTTTAGAAACATTTTATTAGGAGAATGATAAAACAATAAATGTTGTTAACAGTTTTTTATATTTCTATGAAAATTGTGTCAAAACTTTCCTATTATGATTTATTAACAATTGTCCTAAGCGCATTCGTTAACATGATCATTTTTATAATTATACATGATGAAAAGGTAAAGTTTAAAAAAGTTATACATAAGCTAAATAAGATGAATAAACAGCATAATTTCATCCCACCCCTCATCCAAAGGATTGCTAAGGAGATTAGAAATTAAACTACATCACTGCAACAAAGTTGGCTTTTTTCAAGGGACAAAATCCTTGAAAAAGGTATTAACAAACCCTTGATGTCCTTCAAAACTTATACTGTTGAAAAGGAAATTTTGACGGCTTTCGTGGCCCTCAAAACAAGTGTTCTATCTTTTATTGAGGAATGCAGACCCTTGAAAAAATTATAAATAACCAAGGTTTAAGAGATTTATATGTACAACCGTTGATAAATAAGGTTATTTAAGGATCTTTTGACCCTCAAAATAAGATTAAAAAAAAAAAAACCACAATCATGCACAAAACCGTATGATCATTTATTTTTACTTTGTATATTAAGTATTCTAAACAGTGAGTTACATGATCATTTATTTGATCATTCCTAAGTTTTTGTAGCAACCAACAAGGAAAGTAGTCAAGAACTTAAATTCTAAAAAAAAAAAAAAAAGACTTGCAAAGATGTGACCCAATTGCAAAGAAAGTAATCAAGCAGTAGTCAGAATTGCTCTTTTTTCTTATTAAATGAATATATAAAGTATAAACAACATCAATCTAGGGACAGTACAGCAACATAGATTTCTTACAAATATGGCATTATCATCCAAAAGAAATGTAACGTATCAAGGGCCTTGGATTTCTCTTTCCAAACCACATGATTATCAGAAAAACTGTAGGACATCTCTCTTCCAAGATAGAAAAAACATAATATTGGATTCACCGAGTAAGTCTTGGTTGGTTTCACTATGCTCCAACTTCATATTTATTGTTATAGTCTAAGATGTGTCAATTTTAAAAGAAAAAAGCATTTTCCAGAGCCACTTAACACAATTAAACCAAAAAACGACGACAACAAAATTCAGACAAAAACCTGAATGTCCATAAATCCAATTAAATATACACATACACCTGAACTAAAATTTCAAAAGAAACATCATTTTCCACTGCCAATTAAAATCAAGGAAAATGAAATCACGTTTACACATAATACTCATTTCCTTTGCTCCCAAAATGAGTATTAATTCAAGGTCAAAATGGATGTAACTCCAGTTCCTTCTGTAGCAAATTGTTAGGTTCTAAGACTTTAGGATCTAAATGTATTAGAACTTCAATGTATAATGTTGGCAAATCATGATCAAAACATTTAATCTAGTTTTAAACTGCTCAAAGTGTGGTTATGTGTAAAGTTGGAATCGAGTAATTGCAGGAAATTACTATTCAATTTCTACAAGGCTCGATCAATCGAAACTCGTGCAGATTATTTTTTCTGCATAATTTTCTAACTCAGCCCAAACCCATATGACATGTAGGGTTTTATGTATTGCTTCAAGTATAAAAGGAAAAACTCTAGCAACGTTTTAGAGGTTGTTGACATGCTGTGTGTGTGAATCTCTTATGAGATCTAGAGGTTTTTCTCTTCATACATACTTAGGATTATCAAAATCAAGATTGATATCAAGAACTTGGTGATCTCTTCAGTTGCTGTTTCAAGAACTTAAAGAAAACACAAGTGGGAGTACTTGTGGTTGTTGTGGATCAAGGAAAGAAGTAGTTTATGGATTTGGAGCTATCAGGTGGTTATGGTAGTAAGTTTTCTACTCGAGGTAGTAATAGGATGTTAGTGGTCTAAATCTTATTGTAAAACTTCAATTCTTTCATAGTGGATCTATTTTACCTTGAGAATAGCTAGGTTAAATCCTCCCTAGGTTTTTTACCGGTTTGGTTTTCTTGTGTTATCATATTGTTGTGTTATTTACTTTTCCGCACTATTCACATGATATGATTTGAATGTGTTTAACCTAGATCTTATTAATGAACTTGTTAATCAACTTGACTTAATATTAGGTTAAACAATTTGTTTTAAGGGGTCTAAAAACGTACACAAATCACATAGCCTCAATATCAAAATTAACCAAACTCAGCGGACCCAAAATTCAAGTTTGGCAATTTAAAATACCAATTCTTCCAACTTCATCACACAATTTGCCATTCCACATAAAGCCAAACACATGGGAAAGTTTCAATTAAAAACACACAAACATCACAGATTAAATCAATTCAAACACACCCCATAAGTGACTAGCTTGAGTTGATCTTCATACCTTAGTGATCAGTGATCACTACTAGATTGAGCTGATTGTGAGGTAATATAACTCAACATGAAGTGCATTTGAAGTGAGCTTGAGTCAACTTACCAGTAGAAAATCTAAAACTTCAAAGCAAAAACAATACCTATATATAACTCCGCAACCATCACTTCCTGCAGCATTCCAAAGCCTCCAGAATGGCTGACAAAAAACAAACCTTATATAACAATGATTTCAAGAAGAACCTCATTTTGAATTTCAGACAATGAAACGACTATCATGCCTTAAACAGACTCATTGGAAATGCAGAAACTCTAAGAATATAGAAGACAAAAAAAAAAAAAAAAAAAAAAAAAAAAAAAAAAAAAAAAGTAAAAAACTTAATAAAACCTGAAATAATCGAATCAGCAGTAACGCAAAGGAGAAGGTCAATAATACTGTTTCAAGAAATTACCACAAGGCTAATATATCAAACATTCAAAAAGTTCCTATTTGTGTTCCACACCCCTTCCTCAATTTTCTAATTTTATAGTCATTAACACATCTCAAATGGTTTTCTCATACATAACAGAACCAATAATACATATTTAAAAACCAAAAAAAAAAAAAAAAAACACCAACAACAACTTAAGAACAGCAACAAGGTTTTGTGTGTTAAAACAGACTTGGTTTGGAAGACATTATACCAAATGCAAGGAACCGGTTTGTGTGAGGATCTCAAAACCTTAAGAACATAAAGAAAGAGAAGGAAAAAGAAGGGGGGGGGGGGGTGGAGCCGACGAAAAATATAATTAAATATTGTAATTAAAGCAAATCATACCTTAATAAGTCGATTCTTGTGATAAACATTGAATCCGTGAACATCAATATGATATTTCGCGTCCTTAACAAATCTGATAGTTACAACAGCAATCATCTGATGACAATAATTGCATAAAATCAGAGTTTTTGTACTAAAGCAGACAGAATATTGAATCAAAATTATTATTTTGTGTGTTACATTTGTATCCTTTGGGACCCCATCACCACTAGGATGTGGTCGGTATGTAACCTCCTGAGACATCATCATGTCATTCTCTATATTGTGGTGCTCCACATCTTTCCCATGGAGAATCATTCGAAAGCTAGGAGGAAGCCTTAGATAGAGAATCGATGTGTAACTCTGGAAAGTAAAATGGAATACTATAATTAAAAACAGAAAACTCAACAAGAAAGAATAAATGATTGGGAGAAGGAAAAACTCAATCAAGCTACTCGATATTTTCCTTTTTTTTTTCTTTTTCTTTTTTTGCATTTTTTAATCTTCCGTTTTGTTTCAAATTGTCATCTAAGGATAAGTATGACATTTGTAAAAAAGACTCTCTCTAGATAGAAACTATCTTCTCATTGATTGAAAATGAATACAAATGAATGAATCAATTACAAAATCACTCTACCTATCCTTATATACACAATTACGTACAAAAATAGAATAACTGCCTCTCCGGATTTTATGGAAAGAATTGTTACAGCTAAGCACTATAGCTAAGCACTACCTAGCTATGACACGTGTACATCCACTTGACATCATTCCTTGTATAGAGTGTATGATTTGATCATGATAAGGAATGGACTCCAACAAATCTTCTATGTCTTCATCACTTAGGCTTGTATCTCTGTTTTGCTTCTGATACTGAGATGCACTATGTATTGCATTCAATTGTAGGCTTCCCTGCTCCTATGATGCATGCTGAGCTGCTCCCTGATGTACACTGCCCTGCAACTCCCCCTGACATTTAGTGCTAGTTTCATGCTTGCATACTTGTTGCTGCTGAAGACATGCACTTGATTTAGCATTACTTTTAACACCCCCCCCTCAAAATCAAAGCTCTTGCTTCTCCATTATCCTTAGTATATTCTGGAAATTGAATCTTATGACTAAAAATATCAATCACTCCCAGTTTTGACAATAACCTCATAAAACTTTCAACTCCAAGTGCCTTTGTAAATATATCAGCTAACTGATTTCGTGTGGATACATAGAAGGTTTTAAGTGTGCCATCCAAGATCTTATTCCTCACTATATGGCAGTCAGCTTCAATGTACTTTGACCTTTCATAAAAAACTGGATTTGTTGAGATATGCAATGCTGTCTGGTTGTCACAGTACATCAAGGCTGGTTTATCATGTGGTATGTGTAAATCCCTCAACAAATACAATAACCAAGTGATTTCACAAGTGGTTGTGGCCATAGACCTATACTTTGCTTCAGCAGAGGATCTTGAAACCACATCTTGTTTTTTTTTACCTCCAAGAGATTAGAGCATCACCTAAAAAAACACAATAACCAATTAGGGACTTCCTGGTGTCAGGGCTGCCTACCCAATTTGCATCACAGAAGGTTTTTAGCTGCAAATCTGACTCTACAGGGAAAAATACTCCTTGACCAGGTGTGCCTTTGAGGTATTGAAGGATCTTGGTGGCTACTTTCATATGTGGAACCCTTGGTTGTGCCAAGAATTGGCTAAGCCTATGTACTGAATAGGTTATATCTGGTCTGCTCAAAGTTAAGTACAATAACTTCCCAATTAATCTTCTAAACTGCCTAGCATCTTTAAGCAACTCTCCATCACCTTTGGACAGCTTTAGTTGCTGCTCCATTGGTGTTCTAGTTGGTTTGCAACCAATCATACCAAGTTCCTTAAGATATCAAGAGCATACTTCCTTTGATTAATACTAATTCCTTCGGGGCTTCTAGCAATTTCAAGTCCTAGAAAATATTTGAGTGAACCAAGGTCCTTGATTCCAAACTTCTGATCTAGCACCTTCTTCAACCTGTCAACACAAGCTGAATCATTGCCTGTAATGACCATGTCATCCACATAGATCAGCAATGCAGTGAATTGAGAACCATTAGAGTGAACAAATAAGGAGTAATTTGCCTGTGATTGGACAAAACCAAGAGCTAAGATTGTGGCAGAAAGCTTGGCATTCCATTGCCTGGAAGCTTGCTTGAGACCATAAAGAGACTTAACAAGCTTGCACACCATAGGACTTGTTGTAACAGAAATAGAATCAGAACTGGACTCCCCCTTACTGTGATAACCAGGTGGCAAGGCCATATAAACTTCTTCATCAAGATTACCATGGAGAAAGGCATTATTGATGTCAAGTTGATGTAATGGTCATCCTTTGGCTGAAGCTAAGGCAATAAGAACCTTCGTAGAAACTGTTTTGGCAACAGGAGAAAAAGTCAATAAGAAATCAAGACCCTCTCTTTGTGTATAACCTTTAGCAACTAGCCTAGCCTTATATCTGTCCACACTACCATCAGCATGCAATTTGATCCTATACACCCATTTGCATCCAATGGGTTTCTTACCAGGAGGTAAGGGAGTTAAAACCCAAGTCTTAGTGGCTTCTAAGGCTTGAATCTCTTTATCCGTAGCCTCTCTCCACAAAGGATCAAGAACAGCCTGAGATAAATATTGAGGAGTTGAAGGACCCCCATTAACATTCATTAAGTAGGACCTGTATGCAGAAACCAAATGGGAATATGTCAAGCAAGCTGAAATGTCATAAGGTGAGCCCGATGGATGAGAAGTGGCAGTTGTGCTTGGTGATGCAAGTGCTGCAGTACAAGCATAATCTTGCAAATACACTGGAGTTTTATGAACTCTAGTAGACTTTCTTATTGGTGGTGGATCTACAAGGGGGTTAGTAACAACAATAGGAACAGATTCTGACAAGGAAATGGAATCATTAGACAAAACATCATAAGGAGAAGAGTCCAAAATAGGTTCAGTGACATAAGGATGAGTAGACATGGGAAAAGACTCTGAGGAATCAAGTGGTACATTAGGTATGCTAAAAGGAGTGACAAAAGTACCCAAATCACCTTTAGTAGTAGTGTCAACCCCAAGAATAAAAGGGTCTGCGAAATCAGAAGCTGAAGCAGAAAAAGGAAAAACATTTTCATGGAAAATCACATCTCTAGAAGTGAAAACAATATTAGTGGTCAAATCCAAAACATTGTATCCTTTAACACCAAAGGGATATCCTAAGAAAATACATTTCCTAGCTCTAGGACCAAACTTAGACCTATGATTTGAAAGATCAGTAGAGGCATAACAAAGACACCCAAACACTCTCAAATGATCATAAGTTGGCTTAAAACCAAAAAGCACCTCAAAAGGAGTTTTATTTGACAAAACTAAAGAAGGAGTTCTGTTTATCAAGTAAACAGCAGTCAAGATGCAATGCCCCCAAAATTTCAAAGGAGTATTAGACTGAAATTTGAGAGTGCTTGCCACATTCAAAATATGTTGGTGTTCAACAATGACATTTTGTTGAGGGGTTTGAACACAACTAAGTTGATGTAGTATGCCTTTTTTAGCAAAAAAAAAAAAAAAAAAATTAGACATGATGAATTCAATACCATTATCTATTTTAATGGTTTTAATCTTCTTAGAAAACTATGTTTCAACCGTAGTGCAAAATTGCTCTAAAGTGGATTGTGTTTGAGACTTATGCTTGAGCAAATAAACCCAAGTACACCTTGAGCAATCATCCACAATGGTTAAAAAAAAACTTGCAGCCAGCAATAGTAGGAAAAGAAAAGGGACCCCACAAATCACAATGAATCAAATCAAAACATTCATTTGAAACATGAGTACTTATAGTAAAGGGCAGCCTTTTCTGCTTGGCCAACGGACAAATGTCACAATTGAACACTTTATTAGCATTGTCAATATGTACATTAGTGTTCCTTATCAAAGCCAACTTGGCATTTGACAAATGCCCTAATCTAAAATGCCAAATATTTGGCTGAACAATAGTATTTACAACAAAATTAACAAAACCAGCTGAAGAAAAACAAGTTGATGAGGTTGATACACTTGTTTGCAGTAGATAAAGGCCTTTGACCTCCCTTCCCAAACCAATTGTGCTCTAATGAGCAAGGTACTGGATGAAACACATGTTGCCAAAGAAAATTAGACAACAAAGAGTGGTTTTAGACAATTGACTAACATAAAGAAGATTAAAATTGAATGATGGAACACACAAGACATTGGTAAGAATGAGGTTTTCTAAAATCCTAACAGTTCCCACATGTGTTACTAAGGTTGTTTCACCATTAGGCAAATTAACAAAGGTGTTTACAATAGCTATAACAGTAGTAAAACATGATAAAGAATGCACCATGTGGTCTGTTGCTCCTATGTCAATCACCCAATCTGAACTGTTAAAGGCATTCCTATCTAAAATATTGACTGAGAAAACTGAATGCTTTAGACTAGGAAGAAAAGGTATATTAAAGTTTATACTTGACATGAAAGCAGCATTGGTATTAAGATTGGGTGAAGCAGAAGTACCCACCACATCAAATGCCATACCAATCAGCCCTTCCACACCAGTATACATGCAAGAAGAACTTACACTTGCAGCATGAGAAGCATCCCCAAAACTAGCTCCTGAATTAGTGCTTCTAGAGTTGAGAAAGGCTAGAAGTTACTCACATTGTGTCTTGGAAATAGGGCATTGATTTGTGACAACAATGGCTTTGTCTACACCATTGACAGAATTACATGATGCTTGATTGGCACCAAACTTTCCCTTTAGGCTTGTAACCAGGAGGGTAACCATGCAATTTATAGCATTTATCAATTGTATGCCATTGCATATTGCAATGTGTGCAAAAAGGCCTCTCCTTCTTACCATTTCCTTTGTTCCAATTAGAATTGGAGTTTCGTTTGGAATTGGTGTACATAGCCATAGTATCTAACTGAGAGGATCCAGCAACTCCATGACCAATATGTTTGTGAGATTCTTCTTGAAGCACCAAGGAGTAAACTCTGCTCATTGAAGGGAATGGCTCTAACATGAGAATTTGACTTCTTAGAGTCTCATAATTCTCATTCTAGCCTATCAAGAACCTCATGACATAGGCCTTGTCATGTGAAGCATTCTAGATCTTCATTGCTCCACAAGAACATTCAGGAAGAGGCTTAAAATTCAATAATTGATCCCAAAATCGTTTTGAACTTTGTGTAATACTCAGTGACTGACATGTGATTCTGAGACGTGAGAAATTTCCCTCTATAAATCATACACCTTAGGACCATTACCTTGTGAAAACACATGATGCAACTCAAGCCACATCTATCTTGCTGTTTTGCAATACATGATGCTGCTAGAGACATCAACATGCATAGAATTGATCAACCATGAAAGAACCATGGTATTGCAGCTTTCCCAATCCTCATACAGAGGTGAATCAACATCTGGCTTCTGAATCTTTCCATTGATAAAGCCAATTTTCTTCTTGGCAGTGAGTGTAAGAACCATTGCTCTAGACCAAGACTGATAATTGCGCATTCCAAGTAGTGGCTAAGTGATAAGTATATTTCCTGGATTTTCACTGGAACTGAGAAAATACAGATTAGGAGCATTAGAATTTGCATTTGCATGTGTGGATTGTGTGTTATGTAAATTTGAGGGAACATTAGTTTCTGAGGACACCATTGAAGGACCTTGAAGTTGAGAGAAGAAATTGACAGAGAAAGAAGATTCTAGAGAGAATATTTGAGCTTTGATACCACGTAAAAAAGACTCTCTAAATAGAAACTATCTTCTCATTGATTGAAAATGAATACAAATGAATGAATCAATTACAAAATCATTCTATCTATCCTTATATACACAGTTATGTACAAAAATAGAATAACTACCTCTCCGAATTTTACGGAAAGAATTGTTACAGCTAAGCACTACCTAGCTATGACACATGTACATCCACTTGGCATCTTTCCTTGTATAGAGTGTACGATTTGATCATGATAAGGAATGGACTCCAACAAATATTCTAAGTCTTCATCACTTAGGCTTGTATCTTTGTTTTGCTTTTGATATTGAGATGCACTATGTATTGCATTCAATTGCAGGCTTCCCTACTCCTATGATGCATGTTGAGCTGCTCCCTAATGCACACTGCCTTGCAACTCCCCCTGACATTTAGTGCTAGTTTCATGCTTGCATACTTGTTGCTACTAAAAACATGTACTTGATTTAGCATTACTTTTGTTAAGACATATGTGTTTCACATGTTAAGAACATATGTCATGATTTTATGTAATTGGCTTATCCTTTGACAAAACACATTTTACTTGTATTTGGGTAGATTTAGGATGTCTTTAAATACTTCAAGAAACTTTGTTTCAAGATCAAGTATTGAAGTCTTCAAGTCTGTTCAAGAAAACAAGTTCAGAGTGCAAAATCATTAAAGTTCGACAACTGGCTCAACAGCTGCATCTATCGAACTTAAGGAAGCTGTTTTACATTCGGTGTGCTTGACAACTGATCGACAGCTACTCGACACCTGCTATTTGTCGAGGTTTAAGATTTTCAGAATTTCAATTTGATTTTCTTGGGATCCGTGAATGTGTCTTTGGGCTTTCTTTTCTCCTAACCTTAGACATATAAAATGATCAGTTTAAGGGCCGTCAAAGGGTTCACAAGTTGCACAAGTTTTGAGCAAATTTTGTTCAAGCAAATTGTGACCAGAGATGAAGTTCTTGCCCTAATTCATATCTTTCTCTTGAAGAAGTTGCTGTGTATGTGCACTATAGGGTTTTGTGACCAAGCATCTTCTTGATCTTCATCGTGTTGTTGAACTGAAGAACTTTACAACCAACAACCTTCTTAGTTGGTGATTGAAGTCGCGTACTGGGATCCGCGCAATTGGTTAGTCACATACTGGAAGTCGTGCATCTGAAAGGGAAACTGTCACTACAGAACAAGTCTAATTGGGTATTGGGGTAAGGGTTCAACTGTAGGTTGGTAAGGTACTTGGATTCCTTTACTTGTAACCGCTTGTTGTGATAATAGTGGAGTTTCGGGATTGGTGACTTGAAAATCACCCGGTGGGGTTTTTGCCGTTAGTTTTTCCCCATTCGTAAACAAATCACCGTGTTATTTATTTTTCGCTGCATTATTAGTTTATTGGTGATTTATTTGTGCTACCACGCGTTTGCATGATAAATTGATTAATTAATAACTTGGCTAATTAATTAATCAATTTCTATCACAATGGGTCATTCAATTTATGGCCTATCAACTTTTAACAACATTCATGGCACCAATTGACCTTATCCTAATTTAGAGAAGTTCTATTTTCTAAAATTAAGCTTCCTCTATTGATCTGCTTTTTTATTGCTTTCTCCTGCTGTATCTGATTATGAGGTATTACATTATTTAACAAATCCATTGAATACTTTTTCGGGGTGTTGTTTACTTGAGGCTTGCCTATTGAATTACTTATAAATTTTTCCCACTTTTTCCCAAATGAATGTGTAAAGTTGTAATTTACAACTATTTTATGTTGGCTTTAATTCTGTGTCAAATTTGATTGTAATTTCTTCAATCATATTTCCCTGTATTTATGTGGGTTTTTAATTGTAAGGGATAAGTGTGAGAGAGTATGAAGACTTAAGCCTAAAAGGATGAACAAATGGATTTCATGAGTGCCTCACGAGAAGCTTACCTACAAAAGAGCCATGTGTAGAGCACATGACCGGAAGATGAAGAGTCAAGCCAACCTGGAGGTTTTCGCAAGTGTCTCACGGGAAAGGCCATCTTGTGAAACACTCGCGAAACTCTCTGTTTGGTAAAAAGTTGTATTTTGCTTTTCTAAGTCTTTACCCACACTATATATACCCTCATTACCTACAAATTGTAAAGAGTGCTTTTCAGAGAGAAAACCCTAGAAAATACACATGATAATTAGAGATTGTTATACCCGCAATCATCTACACATTTCCTTATAGTTTTCCTCAACTCCTACGTCTCCATCTCCATATCCTTGAGATGTTGATAGTCCAAACACTTACCACACCCATTCTGAGTGTCAAGTGAGATTTTGGTGCTATTGGGAAGCATTAGAAGGAGACATTCATTGGCAGATGCAATCTGGCTAAATTGCAGGATTCGAAAAGTTGGAGATGACAAGATTTCGAGAAACCATTTGGTAGCAGGAGCTTGGAGGGCTCAAGTACATGGGGTCGACTAGACTTGGAGGGTCTTTTGTTATTCATATACTCCAACTTTATTCTCTAGTGGATCGATTTCAACTTGGAGGGTCGCAAAGAGGTTTTTCGCCGAGTTCTTCGATTTCCTCTTCGATAACACATCTCGGTGTTATCTTGTGTTTGCATCTCTCTTCCCTACTCTTTAAGCTTTTCTTTTATTGTTGATTATGGATGAATATGGCTTAGGGTAGTGTTATTGATTGTTTGCGCTCATTTACTCTTATTCCACACTTAGCTTAAGTTAGAGTAAAAGCAATCTAACCATAGCTTAAGTTAGAGTAAAAGCAATCTAACCATATTTTTAATTGGAAGTTTGAACAAGCTCTTGTGTTTTCACACAAATCTAAGCTTTTAGAATGATCCAGTAATAAGTCAGATTTCGATAATTACCCGGGGGGTGGGGGAGGGAAAACTCCAATAAGTATCCTTATCGATTGGATGCATGAACTGAAGTGTGAATTTTAAATAAAGGTTTAGAAGATTGGCAGGAAAAAGACTCCATGTACTTGAGACCTAATTTGTGAGAGGATTTGTTGACTTGAATCAATATCAGTAGTTGTTTTTAGCTCTTCAAATCTTGAAATTCTTTACCATTCGTGTTCCTTGCACATTACATTTGAAAATTCTCAACATTTCGGTAAAAAATTGAAGAGGTTTTATTCATTTCATACATTTCTCAATCAGGTTAATTTGTTTTCTTAAAGTTACATTAACAGTTACAATTAATTACAAAAGCTACGGATTATTAAGATTAATATGCCCTATAAAGTCATAAAGAAAATCAAGACATTTAAGCAAACAAGGCTCATAATAGTGTCATATATAGTCTATATAGAAAAATTCTTAAAACGTAGGGATGTGCATTCAATCCACCAAATTCAACCTAAATTTTTTATAAGTCAATGGATTCCTCCTCCCCCGAGATTGAGTTGGGTAGATTTTGTGTTGGCAAGATTTTCAACCCAAAAACCCGACCCAACCGAAGCTATAAAATTTTTAAAAAATACATGTACTTTGAATTTGTTAGTTTGATTTATTTTTGTATATTGAGACTTAATTTTTTATGAAGTTGGGGTATTAGACTTCATTGTGAAAATTGTAATGTTTTTTTTTTTTTTTTTTTGCTAGGTAAATTGGGAAGGAGGTTTCGAACTCCAAACATATGGCATCATAAAGAGTGTTGATATCATTATGCTATCAGGTCACTTTCATTGTGTAAATTATAATCAATTATTGAATAAGGAGCTTGAATGATTGAATGAACTCCTTTTTTTTTTTATTAGGCCTCACAAAATTTTCCCAACTTGATGATTCAACCCAATCCGATCTATGCGTTAGAGCATTCTCAATTGAGTATTTAAAACCACATGTAGTCAAAAAGTAGCTAAACTCCCCCCAAAATTTCATGTATCAGCCTCAATATTTTGTCCCAAAAAGTTATAAATGAATAATGTTTCAATACACTTATTGAGAAACTATTCATCAATCAATTTCATCCAATTTTAAAATCGCACCTCCCTCTCTCTCTCTCTCTCTCTTCCTTTGAATCAAACCTCCATGGCCAATCCACCTCCTCCTTGAAAAAATCTCCACCTTTCACCACCACCATCACCAATGGCTATGCAAAGGCTCTATGCAATGGGGCACGGGCGCCACCTCTCTCCTTAATTTGCTCGGTGGCTGTTCGATGCAATGATGGTTTCATTTTCAAATTTGATTGTATCACTTTATCAAGAGCTTTCTTGCTTTTTTATTCACTATGGAGTGTGTGGATCAATTTGTGTTTTTCACCTACCAATTTGAGGAAAAAGAAAGAAAGAGGGGAGCCCTCACTTGAAATTGGAAAATAATGATGAAACTAGGTACTAATTAACGCTCTATTTATTTTAAAGTAAAATATTTTTTGTAAAATGTTTTCTCATTTTTAGGTGTTTGTTTGCATGTAAAATGTGGTTAGACTTGTAAGATATTTTTTGTTGATCATAAATTCTTTATAAAAAGATGTAAAACATTTAATCTTTAAAAATCAATAAAGTATTTTACTAAAACACACAATAGCTTCCTCTCCCCTATTTAAATTTTCTTAAGTTCAAACCCATTTATTGAAACATGAATCCATCTACAAAAAAAAATTATTACATTTTTTATTTTATTAAAGTATGTATCACTTACAATCATTACAGACTCTCAATTATTTTGAGATGAAAGGATACAAATATAGAGTAGTACTTTGCTAGGCACTAAGAACTAGGAACTCATACAATATATTAATTAAGTTAACAAACTCTTTTATTTATTCATTTACAAACATTAAGTTGACACACTTGAATAAGCTACATATATTATCAGCAGCCTTGCTCACTTTAACTAGAAACGTTTAGGATTCCCAAAGAAGTTTCACTTATTTATTGTGCCCATAACAATAAATAAATCTTATCAATTATAGGCCCATTAATTGATAGACAGAACCTAACTCCAATGGAGTACCATCACTAAGTCCCCCAGCTTGAAGGATCATTAGGGTTTGTGACAAATTGCCCGATTGATAATGATGATGACATGGAATCCATGTTCTCCGTACGATTTTTAGGCATGTGTGGATCATAAGGATAATTAAAATCAGCTGGAAAATATGGGATTCTAGCAAGTGGGTCAAGTTCTTGTGAAGCACATGAATAAGGCATGCCACAATAATTACCACTAATAATCTCACAAGGTTTTGGAATCATGGGCACTGTTAATGGATCCTCATCATAATGTGGTGCTGTCAGTCCTGGACCAATAAGTTCATCACCAATATAATGTGTTACTCCACTAGTGCTGAAATTTTGATCTTCTTGATTGGGATCAAATTGTTCATGTGGTTGATAGCCTAATGACCATAGTGGGTCATAAGATGAAGAATATGATGGTGGTGCTATTAGGGGTGGAAAGTGAACCAAATTGGCACCATAATTGGTTTGCTTTAATTTAAGATCACCATGATCAAAGTCTTGCAACATTGGGGTTGGAGTGGGAAAGTATAGCTGGTCTTGTTGAGAGCTTCGGATCCACTTAGGGTTTGCAATTAGAGAGGAAAAACCTTCCTCAGAGTTGCCATTACAGTGCATATCAGGAAAGGTGGCTGTGGCAGGAACATCGTGAGAAATCAGCTTTTTCTTCATGCTTGAATGCCAGAAGTTCTTAATCTCATTATCTGTTCTTCCTGGTAGTTGCTTGGCTATCTGAGACCACCTGTTAGAAAAAAGAAAAAGCTCCCTCTTCCATGAAAAATGAATGATATTCATGATGAAGGTTACGATAAAGATAATAATAATATAAGAAGAAGATGGAACATAAAAATTATACCAGATAAGATTTACAAGTTGAGGTATTATATGTTAAATATAATATAAAATAATAAATAAGTAAATAAATATTTATTTATTATGTTGTCGTTGTGTCACTAATGATATTTATTGTTACATCTTTTTAAAGATTTTTATAATGAAATTGGTAATAATTTAAGCATTTTTGGAAAAGAAAAAGAAGGAGGTACTTGTTTCCTAGAATGGCATGGAGTTCAATGATGAGGGCTGCTTCTTGGGTAGAGAAGCTCCCACGTTTTAGGTCAGGTCTGAGATAATTTGTCCATCTTAATCTACAGCTCTTTCCACATCTCTGCAGGCCTGCTTCATAGAAACCGTACAAGAAAATCGAAAAAAAAAAAAAAAGGAACAAGAACAAAGATAATTTGAGAAACAGTACTAGGAATCTATGAAAGCTATATAGCCAATGCAATGAGAGAGAGAGAGAGGGGGAGCAGTGATAATGTTACCAGCAAGTTTTGGGACAGATCTCCAGCAACCATGGCCATAGGTTGAAATGTAGTTAAAGAGCTTCTCATCTTCCTCCGGTGACCATAGTCCTCTCTTCACCTTCTGCATGTTACAGCATGAGTGATGTCTCATCTTTCTCTCTAAAAGCAGTATTCGTGCAGCCAATGACTGATCAATAATAAGTATTGGGGAATAAGTTTAAGAAGATGAAAAAAGTTCAGAGAGAGAGAGAGAGAAAAGAAAGGCAGAACTAGGTCTAGCCCTAGCTGTCAGAAGTGAGATTCCTGAGTACACTGAGGTCATGAATTTAAAGTAAGAGCTGGTACAGTTAGGTTTTTACAATGGATCCTTCTTTTGTTCACTCACATGACATGCAAGGTGGTGGGTCCATTCATGTGTGTGAGATATCCCACACCTTGATTCTTTGTCAAGAAAGCATATTTTTTTTGGATGAAAATATGTGACCGTTTACCCTCTAGCTTGGACTTATTAAGAATGGGCATATTGGGCAATAGTGAGGTTTGGAGACAAGGTCATGAGCTGATATATACATTCTACATCATGAATTTTTGAACCATGATTGAATATTGAACTTTGCCTTTTTTGAAAAAGGGTTCTCTTTGGAATAAAGTAGACATCCCTTCATAGAGAAGAACAATCATTTTTTGTTGTTGTGTATCGTACTATCATGTCATATGTTATTCTATATATAATCAAAATTGTGTTTTTATAAATTATTATGATTATTGATTACACTAAAGGCTCAGTGGCGGCGCCACATAGTGTTCGAGGGGTTCAAATGATCCTCCTGACTTTTGGAATTTTTTTTTTTTTACTTACATATAACAATATTTTTAAAGTTTTTGTTTTGACTGCCCTAAATTGAAATTTTGAACCCCTTAAATAAACCCAATAACAAATCAATTCAACACCAACATGTATCATGGCTTTTCTTTTTTCTTTTTTCTTTTTTAGAAAAAAAAAAAAACCAACAACAAACCAATTTGATCTAAAATCTTATAAAAAAAATAGCAAGCCTAACAACAAAAATTAGTAATTTTTTAATCTTAAATCTCAGGAAAAAAAGAATAAGTAGGTAGTAAAGTGTAAACAATGGGAACTAGGAAGTGGGAAGTGAAGCCAATTTTTTTTTTTTTTTAATGATTATATTATTGCATTGAAATCTTGATAGATTAATGCAAAAGACAAAAATATTTATATATTTATATATATATATATATATATATTCTTAATAAATTATAAGGACTAATAAGTTGTTAAAATTGAGTTGAATTGTTGAACAAAATAATTGAAAAGAGTTAAGACAAAAACTAATAAATAATAAATTAAAATATTCTAAGCAATAATAATTAAAGTTCACTTAACAATAATAATTAATGACTTTGTTATAATAGTAAGAAACAATTGATGATTTCCAAGATTTAATTTTAGTAACACTAATCTTCAATATACTAAGGAACAATATGCTCAATAAACTTATAATCTATCCTTTATTCTCTTACTGTATTATGGATAAATTATTATTCTATTATATCATATATATATATATATATATATATATAAACCATTTTGTCACTTAACTTTACACATCTATCAAAGAATATGCTTTTTTTTTATCACGTGCCTCAATAATTATCATAGGGTAGTTTACTCTAAGTGAATTCTTTAAAAAGTTACTTATAAGAGAATTAATATAATTCAAAAAAAATTTAATTATATCCCATAAAAAAAATTAATAAAGTTTCATCATTTAATTTAAACTATCTTATTCATTAACTATATTTCTAGTACAAAAGTTTCAAAGTTTGAAATACTCTTTTAAAATTTTCATAAATTTAAAATACCTCAATTAAAATTTTTAAGAAATTTATATGAAATTTCATGAATTTTTTTTTAATTTAATTTTATCATTTACTATAATTTTTATTATAAAAGTTTCAAAAAAAATTCAATTAAAAGTCATTATCAAAATGTTTAAAAAAATTTAGTATTTATTTTGAGATTATTCTAAGAATTTGCTATAATATTTTGTTTTAATAAAACTCAGTCTTAAATGAATGCTTCGGTCACTTAAAAGTAATTAAGGTATAAACTCTAAATAACAATAAGTCATATAGGTGAAATTCCAAATGTTCCCAAGATTCTCGTTACTTGGGGGAAAAAAAAAACATTCAAAAAGATGCCAGAGTACAACCGGAAATTATTTTAATATTTATTATGGAGTTTTTTTTATTGGATAAAAGATTTTAATGTTTTATTTCTATTGTTTGAGTTGTGATAGGGATTAAATTCCATGTTCTTAGATAAGAATTAGTTTAGTATTTGGATTAGTATTCAAGTTCAGCTAGGATTAGTTGTTTATCTTTATCTCTTAGTTACTAGCTAGAAGATCTATAGAACTCCAGATAATTTATTTTGTATTTAGACTATTATTTTTAATCAAAGATTTCTTTATTCAAAATGTGTTTGTGTTTGGTTGTGATTACAAACAACCCTTAAGTGGTGAAGCCTAAGGTTTAAACATGGGATTGATCTAGCTGGGAAGTCTAGATTGTACTACATCACAAACCCTATAGGCTTAGTCTCACATCACCATTATGAAGATCTTCTTAATTTGAAATAGATCTATTTAGTGTGCTTCACCCAAACCTCTCCGCTTAGCCTTGCGTGGGTTTTCCCCGCCTCACAAAGGTGGTAGGGTAGGGATGGAATGAGATTTTAGCCCCGCACCATGGGACAGGATGAGGATGGATTTAGACATTTTAGACCCACCCCGCCCCATCTCCGCCTTGCCCCGCCCTGCCCCGCCCCGCCCCGTGTTGACAAGGGTTAACTTGTAAATTTTTCATACCCTAAAACACTACTATTTAAACAAACATATTATCAGCTTATTTTATTCTACCTAACGTAATCTCTGCCTCTTTTTTCTCTCTAGCAAGGTTGGAAATAAGGTACTAATTTTAATGTCTTCTTTTGTCTATATTAGAAACAAATTTATATACTATTAAATCATTGATTTTGTATTATGAGATTTTTGCTTTTATTGTGATATTTTCTTGTTAAACACTTTAATAATATTATTCAGTTTTTGCTAAAAATTAGTTTGATTTGATGGGATCAAATTTATTTATAATTTTAAGTATATTTTTATTAACGAAACATGTTTTATTAAAAAAATTGTAATAGTTGTGGGCCAATCAATAAGAAATAGAGTTTTACAGGATGAGGTGGGGCAGGGCTTTGCGGGACTCCAAGGAGGAGGGATGGGGTAATAAAATTTTCCTCGTCATGTGGGCCTGGGCGGGAATAGGGTAAGACAAAACCATGCAGGGCGAGGTAAAGACTCCATCCTTCAGCCTCGCCCCACCCCATTGCCATCCCTACACGTTCTTAATGGATTATTGCTACCTCACTACCACGAATCCTTAGTGCGATAGTCACTTCACAAGTATAGGTGTTTATGGGGTAAGGGCCAGAGTTTAAATCTCCAAGTATGAGTTGCATACACGTATACATTTAGATTAGTTCAGAGTAGAATTTATTTCTTGTATGGAAAAAAAAAAAAAAAAATTGCTACCTCAATAGGTGTACTTCTTTTGATGACGGCTTATAATTACAATAACAAAGTCTACTCCTCTCTCTAATAATGAAGGCAATGAGATTATTATAGATATGATCTCATAATTCGAATCAACATTGAGGGTTCAGAATATGTTTTAGGGCTTAATATTCTATGGATATTCAACAATTCTACCACTACTCGTCTACTCCTATATATTATTTTAGTTTTTCTTTTTGAAAATATCAGAATATTCTCAATGCAATAATTTCTGAGATTAAAGGTCTGTTTAGATACCGTTTATTACTGAAAACAATGTAACAAAATAATTTTTAAATGTGTGAATAGTGCCATGAGACCTAGTTTTAAAGCAAAATTTGTGTTTTTCTGTACTTGCGAGTCCTGTGAACAGTGCATGGGACTCAGGGAAAAAAAGTCAAATGGCAAAGGCAGACGCAGACGTGCAATCCAAACTCAGCTTAAAAGGGAAACGCTATCAAACGCAGTCAAAAGATGATTTATTAACCTGTTAATGTATATTTGGCACGTTATTTCAATTTGTTTCAACTTTCAACAATGCTGGCAAGGAGTTCTAATCAAGTGTGTATATATATATATATAGTAGGGCTATGCTAAAAAGATGTGAAGTCTCAATCAAGTACAATAACCCTATCACGAAACCGTCCTCCTCTCACATGCACACACTCACAAACAAAATAGTACAATAACCCTTTCCATTTAAGTATCTTCTTTTTAACGTTAAGTAATTAATACGTGTTGAGCCAATACCCATGGCTTAGGCCATTTGGGTCAGGTGGAGCTTTTTAGAATCGTATTAATTCATTGTGCACTGAATGGATTATTTTATAATGTAGTTAATAATTTAAATAAGTATCCCAATAGTATTAGTCAATGTTATTGATGTGACAAAATCCAATCCATTTAATTCAAAATGGATGATTATAGTTTTAAGAACTACATATATATATATATATATAATAGAAATAGGGTCATGCTAATAAGTGTCCTTAGGGCAATCGTTAACAGTCTATTTTAGGAAAGTTTTGACATTACTTTTATGAAAAATGAAAAAAATTATCAAAATATTAATTACTTTTTATTTCTTTTCCTATAAAACTTTTTTTAAATGGATTATCAACTATTATCCTAAGCGCATCCGTTAGCATTTCCCATAAAAATATTACTCTTAAACCTTTAAAGGATCATTACCTTGGATAGATGAGGATCAATGTCCATAATTATATGATGATCAATGACCATATATAGTTATACATATATTTTTTGACTGAATATATAGTTATATATTTGATTTCCCTAACAAAAGATTTAACAAGACAATGTACCAAACCAAAGAAGGAAAATTAGGGTCGGTGTACTTCTTGCTAAATTAATAGACAAACTTAGATTTACATGCATGGATGAAGAACAGCAAAGGTGAAACTAATGAAGAACTCTTTTCTTAGTCATGTTAACTTATGCTTGATGTTAATGATAATATACGTTTGTATGCTTTCCAAGTTTCCCCAATACCAAGGATATGTGATAATGATAATTATAATATAACGTAAGCTTCTACATATAAACATATCTTAGATTTCTAACTTTAGATTGGCAAACCACGAACAAAAAATGTCTTGGTTTAGTACTTTTAGAGTCTTTTAAGTGTTGTCAAGTTTGCTACCTAGGTGATAAAGTTTATTGTGCATGAGTGTGGACACCTACTCGACCGATCAAGAAGCCCAAATCTTGACAAATTGAGTAATATCTTAACAAATCAAAACTCACAATTTTAGAAACGCTAAAGTCAGCTTATTTAGCCCATTAAGTGATTAGGGGGTGCAAATAAGTTAAAAGGTATTTAAGCAAACTCTAATACGCATCCAAAAGACTTTTGGAGTTGCTCTCTTATAGATCTAAAGGTTTTGTGGCTCTTGCTCTTAAAAGCTTCTAAGGAGATCATTCAAAACACAATTTGAATTGATGGTGTTGAAGCTTCTGCAATTAAAACCAATCATTGCAAAAATTGGATATGAATCTTCAAGTGAATTATTGAAGTCATGGACTAGATATTCACACTACAACATCTCCATAGATGTGGAAGTTCTAAGGAGATCATTCAAAACACAATTTGAATCGGTGGTGTTGAAGCTTTTGCAAAACTAGTTATCACAAGAATTGGATATGAATCTTCAAGGGAATTATTGAAGTCATGGACTAGAGATTCATGTTGCAACATCTCCATAGATGAGGAAGTTCATGGACTAGGGCTTGCATTTGGTAATGTTAGTAAGTTTATAGGAATAGGGTTATTCGGTTATTGTAAAACTTGTAATTAGTTAGTGGATTTGTTTTACCTTGACATTGATAAGTTGAATTCTTCTAGGATTTTTACTATGAAATTTTTATTTCTTTTGTTTTCCCTGGATTACCATATCATTTTGATATTCTTGATTGTATTGTTATTGGTAATTATTTAATTAACCGAAAAAAAAATTATAATTAATCTAATTAAAATCTTGTCCTTAAAACTGTTTAATAACAATATATATATATATATATATATATATATATCAATGATTACATAAATGCATGATAGAATAAATGGAATAACGTAGCACAACTACCAAACATTTAAGGTCTATTATTTTGTTATTCTAGAACTGGTTGACTTGGAAGTATTACAAGTGCAGTAGGTGTAGTCTTGATATGAAGAATGCTAATTCAAGATGAAAGTGATATTGATGATGATGGCAATATATGGTAGACTTTGATATGAGATGATAGAAGCTTAATTTGCATTTTATCCCTAGGCTTAAGTCCAACTCAAAGTGTTTAACAAAAAAAAAAAAAAATCAAAGTGCTCATTCAATCCAATTGTTTAGGTTGAAGAAAAAGGGTGGAAAATTTTGTGTTAGCCAATGAACTTCTAAGATTGGTCATGGAAATGGTTCTTATAAAAGTTACAGAAGGTCCCAATTTTACTCCTTTTCTAAGTAAAAGAAGGTCCAAATTAATTGATACAACCTATAAATAGAGTTATTCAAAATATAGTAATTTCTGCGTGTATATTTGTTTATGTGATTTTCTCTGTTTTGTTAACAAGTCATATATACAATCCAAGTGAGTGAGGAAAAAACAAAATCATATACAATCCCTTGATATGAATCTAGAATATTTCCTGGAGTACGTTTAAGATACATAATTCAACCAAAGTATTATTTTGCATTGACACATGACTATATGAGGACTATTGATATACTGAGACGTTGCTATTAGAAGTGTTGCACTAATTCAACCGGTTCCTTTTTCTGTTTTTTGGACCTGAAAATATGACTTCTTAAAACAGGCTTTGGTGTCAAGTTATAATTAAGCACATGACTTAATCAAATAATAATGACAATTTAAACATGGAAAACAGCCAAAATAGTATTAATAACATGGGTATATATATAGTAGACTAAACCCTAGATAGACTTTTAGTACAAGTTGGAGACTTGACTTGCAGATAAAGTAGAATTAGGCTTGAGCTCTAACATGTCTGTATAGAGATTCCACCTTCTCCTTTGAGTCTTTGACAAACAAGGTTTGCATCTGTGAAGTGTTAAAGAAATAGATTATTAACTTGTTTTTAATTGAATGTTTGTTTTGAAACATCGGGGTAATCAGGTAATGCAGACTGAACTTTGACCAGGTGTTTTACAAAATATAATACTGGCCATAGAAACACACTAGCACTGCTCTCATCGATGGGTAACTAGTTTTCCTATTACCATTGTGGTTATAGTTGTTGTTTTCATTCAATAGATTTATTTGGGCTATATTTTAACCCACTTGAGTAAATTTGCCTTGCATTTGGAAAATCCAATTGTAGTTAAGGTGAAGGTGAGGAATGAGGATAGAAACTTTTAGGGTTGGTATTGAAGGTTATGAGGAGTGAGAACCATGTACTGTATGGCGAAAGCGAAAGCGAAAGCAAAAGGTATGGATAAGCTCCAACGTTATTATTAGAAGATGCACCCTTTATTATTCTCCCTGTTTGAGTAACAAACTATTGGGAAGAGCAAAAAATTTAGGGTGCATTTGGTTCTAGATTCTCAAAATTGTTGACATTTTGACAATTCAACAAATTAAAATCTATTTAGAATGCTTTGGTATGTTAGTGGATCAAAGTGTTCTTTGGTCATATCAGATGACTTGGTGACTTAAGATGACATGAGCAGTACCATGTTGAAAACCTTAATTATATGTTAAGATGGCCACTATTGGTTCTTGGATAAAGAAAAGGAGGTTACACTAGCTAGGTAAGCAGGCAGTGAAAAGTCTTAGTGCTATCAACACGTAAATTGGTATCCTCTGTCAAGCATTTAGAAGTAGCCTAGATAGTTTGCAGTAGCAATGTCATCAAGAGTAAGGCTTAGCTTTATATTATAGAACCATCACTACTCTTGGTAGCTTTATATTATAGAACCATCACTACTCTTGGTGAATGTAAGGCATGCAGATAGATTATAATTTATCGTTATTCTTTTCCACTTAGCTGCTTACCACAAAATATTACTTGGTGTCTCTGCTCATCAGAATGTATGCCAACGTTATAGGATAGATCAACAAACTTAAGTGTGATGACTTTCATAACATTCTACAGTTATTGTGCTTTAGTGTAGGGGCGCGCATGTACATGTGTTGCTCCCTTGGGTCAAAATTTTGAGGGAAAATTTCAATTCATTGGAGTCAAAGTATCACATGCTGAATTCCATAGCAAATCTGCTTCAATTCGGCCAGTGGTAACATGGTTTTGTTTTATTTATTTATTTAAATTGTTATTCCCCTACAGTTCAAGAAAGTGCTTAATTGTTAGATGTTTTGTTAGAGCTGTCTTCAAGTAACCATGGACCCTAGCACAAACCCCTGATTTAATATATCAGCTGAGCTATAGAGCTGTCTTCTGGGAAGTTGTTCTCACTTTATTGGTCACATACTGAACTATTGACTTTGTCTTAAAAAAATAAAAAATAATAAATAAATAAATAAATAAATAAACTAAACTAACTGTGGCTTTTGATATAAGTCCTTCCTTTCACAATATTTAATTCTCCTAAACTCATCCTTTATACTTTCCCTCTTACATATGTGTGAAAAAAGAAAATGTTTTGCTTGCCGGGCTTTGATGTAGGTGGAAGGCACCGGAAACAAAATATGCCTATTTCAAGAAAATAATTTCAAATTCACAAGGTGATAGAATTTGAAATTTAGCTGGAAAAGAGAGACAAAAGTCTGTATTTTTATTAATATGACAACTGAAGTGTTTTGGAGGCTACACTGAGTTTAAATAGTAAAAAAAAAAAACCTCCTAAAAATCTTAATTCGTGTGAAGCAAAAAATTAGGTGGTAAAATAGTAAATTTTACCAAAATAGACAAAGTTAATATAATTGCAAAACTAAATACTATTGTCTTTACTCTAAAAGATGTCCCAAAAAGATAGAATCTTATTCTAAAAAATTTGAATAAAAAGTTGAAAAGGAAATAAATATTACTAAAAATGGCAAAAATAAACATTTCAAAATCTAAACAATGAAATTTTCCCAATGAGATAGATGAGGATCTGGATTTCAAAGCACTTGAAAGTTGAAACATATAACAATAGCCTGTTTGGTTAGAAGAAAACAAAGTATGCCTTATATGTATAAATTTTCAGCTTTCAATATGATCCATCACAAAAAAATGGTATAGTTTGCAAAATTGTACCTAGTTTTCATTTTCAATATCCTAAAAAGTGGGTTTGAATATAGAAAACGAAAACATCTTTACCCGTTATCAGTTTTGTGAAAATGAAAACAATAGCATTTTGTAAAAAAACCAACTTTGTGGGTCCCATTAATAGTGACATGTCTCATTATGAAAGCTTGGATTTGTGCTAAAACACAAGAGCTTGTTCAGACCTTCAAATAAAAATTACGGCTAGATTGCTTTTACTCTACTTAGACTAAGTATGGAACAAGAGTAAATAAGCGCAATGAATTGATAACTCTACCCTAAGCCATATTCATCAATCATCAATAATAAAACGAAAGCTTAAAGAGTATGGAAGAGAGATGCAAACATAAGATAACACCGAGACATGTTATCGAAGAGGAAACTGAAGAACTCGATGAAAAACTTCTCCTTGACCCTCTAAATCGAAATCGATCTACTAGAGAATAAAGTTGGAGTATATGAATAACAAAAGACCCTCCAAGCCTAGTTTACCCCATGTACTTGAGCCCTCTAAGCTCCTACTACCAATAGACTTCTCAGAGTCTTGTCTTCTCTAATTTTTCGAATCCCACAATTCAACCCAATTACATTCGCCAATGAATGGCTCCTTCCAATGCTTTCCAGCAGCACTAAAATCTCACTTTACACTTATAATGAGTATGTTAAGTGTTTGGGCTAGCAACCTCTCAAATATCTAGAGATTGAGAGGTAGGAGGTGAGGAAAACCACAAGGAAATGTGTAGATGATTGTGAGTATAACAATCTCTAACTCTCAAGTGTATTTTCTATGATTTTTTCTTTAAAAAGCACTCATTCCACTTTGTGGGTAATAAGGGTATATATAGTGTGGATAAAGACTTGGTAAAGCAAAACACAACTTTTTGCCAAACAGAAACTTTCGCAGGTCCTTCGCGGGTTGGCCCTTCCCACGAGATAGTCATGAAATTGACAGTCTGACATGACTCTTCATCTTCCAGTCATGTGCTCTACACGTGGCTTTTTTGCGGATTGCTTCTTGCGAGGTACTTGCGAGCTAGTTGTGAAATCTACTTATTCAACTTTTGAAGCTTGATTCTTCACCAATCTCTCACTTTCATCCCTTAGAATTAAACCCATATACATACAGGGAAAATGATTAAGGAAATTACAATCAAATTTGATACGGAATTAAAGCCAACATAATATAGTTGGAAATCACAACTTTATACATTAAAACACACACACACACACACTCTCTCTCTCTCTCTCTCATGTTGGGATTTAATGAAATTTGTTTGAATTTATGGGTTTTTGGATGGAGATCAAGGTTAGGTTTTAGGTTTTTTTTTTTTTTTTAATTTTTTTTTTCCACATTAGATTAGGCCAGCTTGTGATGTAGAGATTTGGGCTAGGTATTGGCTTGCAAAGGTGGTTCTTGTGGGTTTAGGTTTTATTTTGTTTATGGAGTTGTGGTTGGGCTTTGGTGGATTATGAAGATATGGAGTTGTGGCTAGGTTTGATGAAGGAGATGAATGGTTTCTATCGGGTGATAGGTGACCGTTGGTTATATCATAAAATAGAAGGATTTAAGCAAAACAATAACTAGAACAAAATTGGTGCCAAACAGAAATTAAGTAGTAAACAAAAAATGAGTGTAGGATTTGAGAAGAGAAAATAAGAACAGAAAATGAAAATTGAAAATGACAAACTTTTAATAAACGAACAAAGTTTCTCTCCAAACTAATTTAGAGAGAAACTCTTCAAACTTCTCATATATCTTTTTTTTTTTTTTTTATGAATTTTGAAAATTTACCCTTAAATTTCATGTTCCTTATATTCTTAACATGTATATCATATTTCATTCAAATCGGATATTATTTATTATTCAATTAATAAACTTATTTTATACACAATTTTATATTACAAAAATAAGAAATTTTAACATTTGCTTGATAACAAAGTAATTGATCTTTGATCTTTTTGAAATATTGCAAGCATGAATGAATGATATAATAAGAATATACAATCCAACAATTAGATTTTTAAAATTCACACTTAATATAAAGATATATGAAGAATTTGTAGAGTTTTTTTTCAAACTAGTTTGGAGGTAAATTTTGTTGATATTTGATCTTTTTGAAAATTTGCAAACATAAATGATATAATAAAAACATACAATCTAATAGTTATATTTTCAAAATTCACACTTAATATAAAGATATATGAGAAGTATGTAGAATTTCTTTTTAAACTAATTTGGAGAAAAATTTTGTTATTAAAAAACCAAACAGCACCCAAGTATCTATAATTGTTTTTCTTTTCCTCTTTTCTCTTATCATTGAAATTTTTTTTTCTCGTCATTGTGTGTCATTCAATCGTATGGAAATGTAATGACTGTATCTAGATTTTCACTAGTATCATTTTCGTGGGCCCCTCCATGTATATATCTTCTGTGTCAGTTAAAAACTTAAACTCTAATAATTGCAAATGGGTCCTGTTTTAAAGAGTGGATCCCACTTGGCTGTGATCGGCAAGTGTACTACAAAAGTATTGAAGAAAAAGTAACCATCATAAAAAATAAAAATAAAAATCTCTAAAAGGCTCAAATATCAATTTTGATTTTTGTTGTCATTAGGCGTGCCTGTAGAATTTGCATGCTTTTGTCTTTCATGTTAATTGAAATAATATTCTCAACTGTTAAATATTTCTTGGGTGGTAGGGTTTTTCAATCCATACAATAAATTAATAATGTTGTTACAAATAATAGTATAACAAATGATAATATTTTTAGGGGAATTACATTTTGTCGCTTATCATATTAATATTATGAAGTGGATTGCAATGTTTTCCTTAAACTTCAACACTAAGCCATTGATTTTTTAAAACTAATGTATCAATTGTGACATATACCCTAGTCCTGTGTATGGGCTAGCATTGTATATATATTATGCAGAATTTTTTTGAGTAATTTGTAATTGTTTTTAGTCCTACAAAGTGATCAATATATATTTCTTATGTACATTATTGCCCATATATATACACAAGCAAGATGAATGATAGAGATCATGAAAATTGGACACCTAATTTTAATTGTATTTGTTGTCAAAATTTTAGTTTGAAAACCAAATTCATTCTTGGTTTTTTTATTTATATTGATTACATTAGTTGGGTTTACAAAAATCACTTGTTATACATGTTTTAAATTATACAAGAAATGTTATAAAAATTTTGTGTATACCAAACACCAAAAAATGTTTTCAAACTCATTTTCAAAGTTGTTACCAACACAAAAAAAAAAAAAAAAAAAAAAAAAAAAAAGAGTTTTTTCAGAAAATACTCATTAGAAAATGAACAATTTTCCAGAAAACGTTAATGCTAAAACAAACAGAGGGTAAAGCTCTGTATGTTTCTCTGTTTGTTTCAACATTAATGTTTTCTTATTGGAGTGTTTCAGCATAAATGTGTTATTGGAGAGTTTTTCTTATGATATAGTGTTTTGGGCTTTACTTAAGTTTGGGCCAATCTTTACAATTTAAGAATTTATTTTCTGTTGGCCCAACAAACTCCTCTTTCTCTTTCACCACATATTGTTGAGACGGACATTCAAAAGATTGGATCTCTGCTACACTTCCTGTGGAGCAATAAAGCTTCCTCAATTAAGCATGATTTAGTTTACATTTGGAGTTCTGATAGATATATACTTTTCATGTGTCTGCAGTTATGATATTCTACAAAAATTGTGGAGTTGCTTGTAGTTGTAATGGATAGGTTCTTTGGTCTAATTTTTACTAGGTCCAATTAATGGGTACCCATAGAGTAATTGTTAATGGATCATTTTAAGAATGTTATGATATTAATTTTATGAAAAATATAAAAATTTGTTAAAAAAATCAGTCACTTTTTTATTTTTCCATAAAAGATTTCTAAAAATATTTTCTAAACCAATGCCTTTATTGCATTCCTTAACTTTTCCAATTAATCACATATCGGATTTTTCCTAAGTGATTTATCCAAAAAAAAACATTTTTAGTGTGTTTGTGTTTTCCTATTCACCAATTTCATTACTTCGTGGGTTTATTAAAACTAGCAGTGACATTAAATGAAAGGAAGCATCCAATGTTCTAACTGAATAAAAATCATATCTCAAATGTTTCACTTTATACTTCATCAATTATGATTTGTTATATTTTTTTTCTTTAAAAAGTAACTTAGGTTTAAAATGAACCAAAACACAACAAAAACGAAAACATGATATACATGAATGTTGTAGATGGTG
The DNA here is from genome assembly GCF_001633185.2 of Quercus lobata. Lineage (NCBI taxonomy): Eukaryota > Viridiplantae > Streptophyta > Magnoliopsida > Fagales > Fagaceae > Quercus > Quercus lobata. Next base: position 10,171,570 of record NC_044908.1, on the reverse strand, counting down.
GAGTAGGAAGTGTTACACTAAGAGTGTGGCGTGATTTTTATTCGAACTTAGAATTCGAGTGACCTTGTGACTGGTGTAAGTCATGAGTTTGGACTGAAGAATAGAACTTGAACAAATGGGGGGTAGAATGTAATTGGATATGAAATTTGCTAAAACATGTAACATTTATGGTAATATTCTATTGTTGGCGGTGCAGTAGGACAATAATTCAAGCTTTACATGCAAGGTATACCCAATCAGCCAAGAGTTCAGTACTTGCTTGGTGACATTTCATTTGTATTAATTTGTTGTCACATTAGCCCAATGACAACAGATATGTGGCCCAAAACATAAAGTCTCTCATCTCGTCTTCCTAAACCCTCTATATCAAGCATCAAGAACGTATTTGCAAATTGTAGAGAGACATGCTATTTGCATCAAGAGTCCGTTATCATTTGCACCAGTCCACGCATGGAAAGCAGGAAAGGGCTTATCTGCTTCTTTTTCAGGATTTATTATTTTGTGTAATGGTTATATGTAATATCCATCTTACACAAAAATGGATCATACAAATATGTGCTCCACCTCATATACAAGGGATGTTATATATAATTGTTACATAAAATACCCTCACGTCTTTCAAATAGTACTATTCTTCACAAACAAGCTTGGTTTTTTGTTTCAACGGTTTTTTTTTTTTCCTATTATTATTTATATATAATATAAAATTGAAGTGTTTGACTATTTGTTAACCTTATAATATCTTGACGCATAAGTTTTGTAACTCTTATAATTTTCTACATTATCATTATTTTTTTAATTTGATTTATCTTATTTTAAAAGGAAGTATAACCTAAGCAGATGTCCAACTCTAACCTAAGGGAAAGAACGGAGAATTATAAAACAGGGGTTGGAAGCCTTTTTTTTTTCTTTTTTTCTTTTTTCTTTTATTTTCTTTCTATTGGTGTTGATTTATGCTTTGAATTTGGAGTATTCATAGTCACCACCGATCGAAGACCTTCTCATTAAGGTACACATTTAGGACATTGTAAGTCCTAATAAAGATAGCTATTATATATGTCCTTGCATGATTTGTATCTATTTTATAGAATTATGTATAGCTATGAATCATTAGGATTAATTTTCTCATGCTCATCCTGTAAAATATTTATTAAGAAAAAAAAAATTATTGATTTCTCTCCAACATAAAGAATTGTATGCTACAAACTTCATTAACCATTAAAATTGCTTTCACTTTTTTCCTACTATGGAATCAAATGACTTTTACAGTTGGTATTATATATTTTTCAAATGGACATGGTCAAACTCCCCCTTGGAGAAAAATATATGTTTTAAATACGAAGAAGTTATATGATTGAATCTCATATAATTATTTTTTTATTGCTAGAGATACAAATTTATGTTAAATACAAATTTTTACATCAGCGTTTTTTCTTTTTCTTTTTTTAAAATAATGGAAAAAAAAACCCCAACCCTAAGCAAGTGATTGTCTTTTTAAAGCTATCCACAAACCCTAATATAGCAAGGTTTCTCGTCTAACACTACTCCCATTCAACTTTCAAGCCTCTCTTCCTTCACTCTCTTCCCCTACGATAGTGTTAACCAAGATTCTCTCCCCATTTGTACAACACTTCACTTTCCCTTCAAAATCTAATCATGAATTGTAATATATGATTTAAAACACCGATCTCTATCCACTTCAGTCTTATTTGGTCCACTTTGGTTTTATTTGGTCCACTTTGGTCTTGTTTGATCCACTTTCATCCTATCAGGTCTATTCAATCCTATTTGGTCCACATTGGTCCTATTCGATCCACTCCTATCCATTCTGTCCACTTTGGTTGTATTAGGTTCATTCAATCCCATTCTATTCACTTTGGTCCATTCTGTCCACTTTAGTCATATTCGGTCCTGTTTGGTCTCCTTTGGTCCTATTTAGTCCACATTGCTCCTATTAGGTCCACTTTGTTTCTATTTAGTCCACTCTAGTTCTATTTAGTCTATTCTGTCCACTTAGGTTCTATTTGTTCCTATTTGGTCTACCTTGGTCCTTTTTGGTCCATTTAGTCTACATTGGTCCTTTCTATCCACTTTGGTCCATTTGGTCATATTCGGTCAACTTTGTTCCTATTTGGTTCACTTCGGTCCTATTCGGTCCACTTTAGTCATATTCGGTCCTATTTGTTTCATTCGATCATATTCTATCCACTTCGGTCCATTTTGGTCCACTTCATTGTATTCGGTCCATTTTTGTTCACTTACATAATGGGAAAATGTAGGTTTGGGTTGAAAGCAAATATTTTAAATCCAAATTTATTATATATATATATATATATATATATATATAAGATCTCAAACTCATAATATCTAAAATCTTAAGCGTAGTATTTATTATTACTACGCCTCTATTGAGCCACATTAACGTAACATTTGGGACTATTTTGGCCTGGTTAAATTTAAGTGAAGTCTTTCTAAACAATAATTTTGTGAATATACAAATGTTTTCTTTAGGGTAGTTTCTCATTCGTTTTAACATCATTACTTTTAAGTAATCACAGGAGGTTGATTATAACTTTGGACTAAATAAATAAATCATATATATATATATATATATATATATAGAGAGAGAGAGAGAGAGAGAGAGAGAGAGAGAGAGAGAGAGAGAGAGAGAGAGAGAGAGAGAGAGAGAGAGAGAGAGAGAGAATGACAATCGCAATTAATTTAGTAAATATGGGTTAAGGGCTTAGAGAAGTAAAAGATCTAAAAAAGGGTAGAGACAATGGACAAATAGACAACTGAACTAATCTAATCCTCTTTCACAATTGCATCATTGGGAACGCCAAGGATATGTTTGTTAAGTATAACTTTTCAATCTTGTTCACTCTTACACTTCACACTTTTTATTAAAAAAATTTGGATCCCTTAATCTTAGAATGAGGTTCTTATTTGTTGGGATGGAGCTCCCTCCTTCATCATCCACCTGTAGGGCGTAGGATTAAAGGGGGAGATACTTGTCCCATCTCTTTCTTCTCTTCTTTTGAGGCATGGATGAGTGGGAAAACGGGTGTAGAGCATTGTTCTGATGAGTCATTCCGTAATAAATATGGCCTACCTAGTTGGTAGAGTACTGCATTAAATGAGGAGATGATTGTTGCTTAGCTTACACGTTTCCATTCTTGGTATCTTGATGAACTTCTGCTTTTAGATGAGATGCTTCCCCATCTTCCTCAACCTTTGGAGAGGGTCTTTAGTGTTTGGTTGATTAGGATGGGGCTATCCTCAAGTTAGTATTCTCGAGGAGTGTACAAATATAAAAATTCTAGGACCACACGTGTTCACAACTTGAACACATGACAAGTGGTGATTAGATTACTTTTCACTAAGTGTCAATGATGTACTTGTGTGTAAATGATGTAATTCAATCACATATTAACAAATGTACAAATTGTGTGTCCATAGAAGAACTAATACAAATATAGAGTAGTAATTTGAACTTTGTTAGGCACCAAGGAGTAGGAACTCATGCAATATATTAATTAAGTTGACAATCTTTTTCTTTTCTTTTCTTTTCTTTTCTTTTTATTTTTTTTTTTTTTTTGAGAAGGAAAGTTGACAAACTTGAATAACATACCTACACATATTGAAAGCTCGAAAATGTGTTAAAAACACAAGAGTTGTTTAGACCCCCCAATCAAAGTTATGACTTGATAGATTTTACACTAACTTAATTCTAAGTGCGGAATAGTGTAAATGTGAGCGGATAAACAAACAAGCTACTCTAACACATATTCATATAAACACAACAGTAAAATGAAATGTAAAAGAGTAGGGAAGAAGAAAGCAAACACAAATAACACATTGATGTGTTATCGAAAAGGAAACCGAAGAATCTCGGCGAAAAACCTCTCCATCACCCTCCAAGCTGTAATCGATCCACTAGACAATTAGTTGGGATACATGGGTTAGCAAGAGACCCTCCAAGCCTAATCTACCCGCTGTACCTAAGCCCTCCAAACTCCTACTCCAACAAGGCTTCTCGGAACCGTGTCTTGTCTAGCTTTCCGAATCCCGCAACAAGCTCCATGTTGCATCTGCCATCCTTGGCTTCTTCCAATGCTTTCCAGTAACTCCAAAAACACTCACTACACTTTGAAAAGGTGTGGATTGTGTTTGGGTACAAATCTCCTCTCAAGGTATGATAATGGGAAAGGGAAGGAGAAGAGGCTACAATGAATTCTCACTAAGGATGAGTAGCTCTCTCTCTAAAAGATGGGTGTGTGTTGTAGAAAACCTATCTAGGGTTTTTCTCTCTGAATAGCCTCTTGTACATTTGTGGGTAATGAGTGTATATATAGTATGGGTGAAAAGTAAGGAAGTCACACATAAAAATCCTCCAAGCAAAATGTTTCGCGACTATCTCACGGGAAGGCCTTACCCGCGAGACACTCACGAAAACAATAGCCTGGCATGACTCTTCAGCTTCCAGTCATGTGCTCCTCACGTGCTCTTTCGCGGCTTAGCTTCTCGCGAGCTTCTCGCGAAATCCACTAATTCTTCATTTAAGCTTGAGTCTTCACCAACTTAATACTAAACCCAATACAATAAAATCCCACAAAATATAAGGAACAAAATTAGAGCAATTACAACACTTTTTGTTATGGAATAAAGCTAACATAAAACATAGTTGTAAATCACAACTTTACAATCTCCCCCTTTGGCTATTCCGTGACAAAACACCCTATAACAGACTCCAAACTTAAACGTGATTTTGGGAACAATGACAAAAGTCACTCACACCTAAATCTAGAAGCTGTGTAGCACTTGGAACATATATACTTGTAGCCTAAAACACTTGCACAAAACACATTAGACCCTCAAGGTAAATCAAGTGATAAAAGGATAAGTATAATGTAACAAGTAAAATGCGATCAAGTAAACATGTTGTGAAACATATGAGCAACTTGATCAAACACATGATAGTCATATGGAAATGACCACAATGATCATATAGCAAAGCAAATGATCATCCAAACATGCAATCAATAAAGCACAAATAGCATAAGGATAAAAGCATGTCCAACACTCGACCAATGCAAAATACATGAGGTATATGCATCTAGGAACAAGATCCTACTAGGGCACAAGAGCATGATGCGATGAGAGCACCAAAGCAGAGATGATACTAAATATAACTCAAGCACCATAAAGCAACAAGAAAACAAGCATAAAGTAAAACAAGGTTTTCTCATAAAAGAATGTCTTCTCCCCCTTTGTATATGCATCTCTCCTATGACTTTCTCCCCCTACAAATGTGCACGAGGTAGAATTACTCCCCCTAAGAGTGTGAACATGAGTCATATAGAAATAACGATACAAACTTGTATATTCTCCGGTAAACTCTCCCCCTTTTTGTCACGAATAGACAAAACAATCAAGAGGAAGGAGGGAAAGAAAAGAAGATAAGAGCAAGGGTATGATGTATGAGGGGTGCAAAAATGAATGAGAAAATAAAGCCCAAACGAAAAACAAAAACATCTTAAAACATGCTACAAAGCATAAAGAACATGACATGCTAAGGATGACGGTCATAATATAAACCTAGGCATGACATAGACACAAGAACATGTTATAAGAGCTAAAAGGTCTAAAAAGACTTAACTAGCATGAGTGAAGTGCAAAACATGTCAACTGTTGGAGTGTGTGCAGCAAAGGTGCATCTAGTGTGCATGTAAGACGCATGACCAATGCATAAATAAGCACTCACGGGGAAAAGTGTATAAAACACACAACCAATGATTAAAACATGATAAACATGAAAAATTATAGTTATCCCCAAAGTTTGGTACTCATCGGAGTCCAAAACAACAACAAAATGTCATTTGGGTATTTTATCAAACACATAGAGTGCATACACTACACATGCATGTTAAATAATGCATGAACATATGAAACTCTTGCCTAAATACATGTTATTTTTGCCACAAGGGGCCAACATCCAAAGCAAATTATCATTTAAAACAAAGCCCAATCAAAAAGATTGACAAAAATTAAGTTTTCCAACTCCCATTTGAGAAAATCCCAACTATGAACATAAAATCCTCCAAAAACATAATCTAAGGATCAAAATCAATGAAAAGAGTTAAAGATTACCTTAGAGATGTTAATGGAACAAAAAACACTTGAATTTAGTTGAGTTTTGATGTAGTTAAAACAGGAGTTTGGGAGAAGATGGGAGAAGTTTAAAACAAATGTCCCACGAAATGCCCTTTAAAAGCTGATCTGAAAATTTTCGCTGGTTAGAATCCCACGAAATTTCGCTGGTATTTCGCTGATAAGCCTTACTTGCGAAACAGTCGCGAAATAGCCACGAAACTCTCTGTGTAAAGCTGAAAAACTAGAGAATTTGACCATTTAACTCCCAGTTGAGCTTACAAATGAAATGAGTCACGAAAACACCCATCTGTGTAAAGCTGAAAAACTAGAGAATTTGACCATTTAACTCCCAGTTGAGCTTACACATGAAATGAGTCACGAAAACACCCAGAAAACATGTTTTTCACATAAAAACAATTTGAAAAACTTTGAAAAACATGGGTGATACAAATCACTTCCAAAAGCAAACAAAAAGAACAAAAATCTTTTTGATTTGATCCACATATGGTTGAGCACACACGCATCACATTTGAACATGTACAACCACACAAATGAAATAGGCATTCATTGAACATTAAACTTGTGTGTTGTGTGTGTGGATCAAGTGTGGAATAGTCCTTAGACTAGAGTGAAACTTCAATGATCAATTCAATCAAGTTATACACAACTGATACGAAATCAAGTAGTCCATCTCAATTATAGAAATGAGCATATATGACCTCCCACAAGAGAATGATTACAAAATTTAGAAGCTTTTCATTTGGCTTCTGCATAATTCCTGACATTTGATCCTTTTTGGATAATACATCTCTTTTTGAGATCGGTACTTGAAATTTTTGATATTTCAACATTGTGATTAAGCCTTTGGCTTTTTGAGCACCATACATTTCAATTTAAAATGTCACTTTCCCTTTTTCCTAGTTAAAACTAGTATATGCAATAGGCTTTTGCAACTCATAATCTCTTTTTTATTTTGAGATTGACATTTGGTGAACTCTATTTGTAAAAACATAAAAATAAAAGTGGGAAGATATATAGGCACAAGTCTATGCAAGTATCAAGACAAACAAGACTATTGACCAATCATTCATGACAAGCTTGAAGATCTATTTACAACAATCACATATAGATTTCAAGATTTCTCCCATAAAGATATATGTGCATACATAACAAGCTAAATTCGTAAATGCACTACGCCATTAGTACGAAAGTACTAGGCCAAACTCACATGTGATATGTGCTCAAATATATACAATCAAACTTTTTCAATTTTTCAGTTTTATGCGGTTTTAGATTTTTACTCACACAAAACAAAAACAATAAAGTATGATCAAAACAAAAACAAAACAATGCATATAAAGAGATGCATGATGCACAAATGCATGACAATGAAGCATCTAATGCATGAAGGGTCCTACAAAGATCAAAAGAATTAGATCAAGGACCAAAAGAGCAAAAGCTCAACCATAGGAACCCTTCCTCATCCAAACACAACGATTGTTCGGAATGAGTGTCTCATGAAAAGTGAGACGAGGGTTGGGAAAATGAGAACCGGAGATGCACATAGACAATGAGTGAAGAGCATTAAACACTTTCTTTAACAACATACTATTATCACTCAAATTCAGTTTATCCTTTTTAGCACAACTTCTAAGAAGCTCAAGTTTCTCTTTTCTTTTAATTCTTTTAAGAGCTTGAAACTTAGAGCAATGAGGTCTTAGATGACCAAAGGCACCACAATGGTGACAAACAATGTGTTTAGGTCCACTAGGCCTTTTGAGAAGGGATCTAGCAACATGAGTTAGTTCTCTCTTTAACTTAGGGTATTGGGGTCTTATGTGACCGATCACACCACAATGGTGGCAAGTAGGAACAAACTTTGATTCACTCAATTCCCTAGGATGGGACCTAAACAGAGGCTTAGGCTTAAGAGCCTTTCTCTCCATTTTTTGATTTCTTTTGTGTGGAGGAATGTACACCGATTTGTCCTTTGAGGTAGAACACACAATAGGCACACAATCGAGTACCACAACATGATTGCAACATATATTTTCTTTTGTTTTAGCAACAGGTTCAGCAATCAAACCCTTGGCATGCATTTTAAGAGATTCATTTTTAGATTTAAGATCATCAAGTTTATTAGACAAAACAAGTTTAGCATCCAAGTCCATATTTAAACATTCAAACTCTTTCAGCTTTTCAAGAGAATTTTCAGCAAGCTTTTTATACTTTTCAACCAATTTATTGGATTCACTAAGCTTAGCAATCAAATCATCCTTTTCACAACGAAACTTGCTCAAATTCTTATGAAACTTCTTAGCTTCTTTCTTCAAGAGTTTGTCAACAACATCCATAGATTCAAGTAATATGTCATCACAATTATGAGGATTAACACTCATAGAGGCATTTTCACAAACACATAGCATGTTACAATCAACAATATCCATAGAAGCATACAAAGCATTATCCATGGCAAAACACACAAGAGGTCAAGGATTACACTTAGATAATGAAAACAAAACAAGTGTACCCACTTTGATACCAATTGAAAACTCGAAAATGTGTTAAAAACACAAGAGCTGTTTAGACCCCCCCAATCAAAGTTACGGCTCGATAGATTTTACACTAACTTAATTCTAAGTGTGGAATAGTGCAAATGTGAGCGGATAAACAAACAAGCTACTCTAACACATATTCATATAAACATAGCAGTAAAATGAAATGTAAAAGAGTAGGGAAGAAGAAAGCAAACATAGATAACATGCCGATGTGTTATCGAAGAGGAAACCGAAGAATCTCGGTGAAAAACCTCTCCGTCGCCCTCCAAGCTTTAATCAACCCACTAGACAATCAGTTGGGATACATGGGTTAGCAAGAGACCCTCCAAACCTAATCTACCCGTTGTACCTAAGCCCTCCAAGCTCCTACTCAATCAAGGCTTCTGGAAACCGTGTCTTATCTAGCTCTCCAGATCCCGCAACAAGCTCCATGTTGCATCTACCATCCTTAGCTTCTTCCAATACTTCCCAGCAACTCCAAAAACACTCACTATACTCTGAAAAGGTGTGGATTGTATTTGGGTACAAATCTCCTCTCAAGGTATGATAGTGGGAGAGGAAAGGAGAAAAGGCTACAATGAATTCTCATTAAGGATGAGTAGCTCTCTCTCTAAAAGAAGGGTGTGTGTTGTAGAAAACCTATCTAGGGTTTTTCTCTCTGAATAGCCTCTTGTACATTTGTGGGTAATGAGGGTATATATAATATGGGTGAAGGGTAAGGAAGTCACACATAAAAATCCTTCAAACAGAATGTTTCACGACTATCTCGCGGGAAGGCCTTACCGGCGAGACACTCACGAAAACGACAGCCTGGCACGACTCTTCAGCTTCCAGTCATGTGCTCCTTACATGCTCATTCGCGACTTAGCTTCTCGCGAGCTTCTCGCGAAATCCACTGATTCTTCATTTAAGCTTGAGTCTTCACCAACTTAATACTAAACCCAATACAATAAAATCCCACAAATTACAAGGAACAAAATTAGAGCAATTACAACACTTTTTGTCATGGAATAAAGCCAACATAAAACATAATTGTAAATCACAACTTTACACATATTTTTTGAACTTCACTTGAACTAGAAACATTAAGATTTCCCAAAGAAGTTTCACTTATGTCTTGTGCATGCACATAACAAGAAATAAATGCATTGTATCAATAATAGGCCCGTCAATTAAAAAATAGAACCTAACTCCAAAAGAGTACCCTGTCTAAGTCTCCCAGCTTGAAGGAAGATTAGGGTTTATGGCAAATTGGCCGCTTGATAATGCTGACAATGTTGATGCTGATGGTAATGATGATGACATGATGGCATCCATGTACTCCATATGATTGTTAGGCACGTGTGGATCATAAGGATAATTACAACCAACTGGAAAATGTGGGAGTCTAGCAAGTGGGTCAAGTTCTAGTGAAGCACATGAGTAAGACATGCCACAAAAATTACCATTAATAATCTCACAAGGATTTGGAATCATGGGCACTGTTAATGGATCCTCATCATAATTTGGTGTTGCGATACTTGGGCCAATAAGCTTATCACTAATATAACGTTGTGTTGCTCCACTACCGCCGAAATTTTGATGTTCTTGATTAGGATCAAAATTACCATTAATAATCTCACAAGGATTTGGAATCATGGGCACTATTAATGGATCCTCATCATAATTTGGTGTTGCGATACTTGGGCCAATAAGCTTATCACCAATATAACGTTGTGTTGCTCCACTACTGCTGAAATTTTGATGTTCTTGATTAGGATCAAAATTTTCATGGGGCAAATATCCTAATGACCAGAGTGGATCATAGGAGGAAGAATTTGATGGTGGTGCCATTGGGGGTGGAAATTGAACCAAATTGGCACCATAATTGGTTTGCTCTAATTTAAGATCACCATGATCAAAGCCTTGCAAATTTGGGGTTGGAGTGGGAAGGTATAGTTGGTCTTGCTGAGAGTTTAGGATCCAATTAGGGTTTGCATTTAGAGAGAAAAGACCTTCCTCAGAGTTACCATTAAAGTGCACATCAGGAAAGGTGGCTATTGCAGGACCATCATAAGAAATTAGCTTCTTCCTTATGCTTGTATTCCAAAAATTCTTGACCTCATTATCTGTTCTTCCTGGTAGTTGCTTGGCTATCTGAGCCCACCTGTCCAAATAAGAAAAAAGTTCCCTCTTGCATGATAAAAATAAATGATATTCATGATGAGGGTGATGATAAGAATAATAATGATTAAAAAAAAGAGGATCTTATTAAATTTACTAAATAGATTTACGAGCTAAAGTATTATATATATAATAAAATATAAAAAATTTACAATAATTTATTTGTTAGGTTGTTAACGTGTTGTGTCATTAATGATATTTATTATCCAGTTTGTGAAGTTTATAATATATATAAAATAAAAGGGACATGTTAACCAGTTTCTTTAGGATATTGGTTAACAATTCATTTTAGAAAAGTTTTGATATTACTTTTATGAAAAATAAAAAAAAATTGTCAAAACATTAATAATTTTTTTTTTTTCATAAAAGCTTTCTTTAAATGGATTATTAATCAATGCTTTAAGAATTTAAATATTTTTGAAAAATAAAAATAAGATGGTACTTGTTTCCTAGAATGGCCTGAAGTTCAATGATGAGGGCCGCTTCTTCTGGAGAGAAGCGCCCACGTTTTAAGTCAGGTCTGAGATAATTTATCCATCTTAGTCTACAGCTCTTTCCACATCTCTGCAGGCCTGCTTCGTAGAAGCCAAACAACGAAACCCCAAAAAAAAGCAAAACAAAACAAATAATAAGAAAGAAAATTTTAGAAACAATACTAGGAATCCATGAAAGCTATAAAGCTAGGGCAATTATGAGAGACAAGGGAGCAGTGATAATGTTACCAGCAAATTTTGGGACACAGCTCCAGCAACCATGGCCATAGTTTGAAATGTAGTTGATGAGTTTCTCATCTTCCTCCGGTGACCATAGTCCTCTATTCACCGTCTTCTTGTCACAGCACGAGTGATGTCCCATCTCTCTCTAAAAGCAGTATTATGCTCTAAAAGCAGTGTTAGTGCAGCCGGGAATAAGTTTAAATAGATGAAAAAATCAGAGAGAGAGAGAGAGATAAGAAATAATAAAGAAAGGCAGCACTAGCTAGATTAAGCCCTGTCTAGGAGAGGTTACACTTACTCTACACCCAAGAAGAAAAAAAAACAGTGAAAGAAAGATATGGGTAATTTGGAAGTGTGAGTATACCACTGAGTAAACTGAGGCCATGAATTTAATGTAAGAGCTGTACCATGGTGGCCCAGTTAGCTGGGTTTGTAGCAAAGGGCTTAAACTTGCGGTATCATCCTTTACGAGCTGTATTGCTTAGAATGTATCCTTTTTATTTAGTTCTGTATTGCATGGGACCATGGGAGTGGTAATATAGTCTAAATCATGAAAACATGATTGGATATTGAATCAGAAAAATTTTCAAAACTTTTGGCTCAATCAATGCTAGCAATTAGGCACTAGGGATTAAGTAGATCTCCCTTCATATATATAGAGAGAAGTACAATAATTTTATGTTGTTGGGTATTGTTATATCATGTCATATATTATTCTATATAATCAAAATTGTGGCTATGGGGAAGCTTTCTTCTCGTGTCATATATACAATCATTTTGTAGCCTTATTTTACACGTCTATAAAAGAATATGTTTATTTTTTTATCACGTGTCTCAATATTTAATTTTTATAAGTTAGTTTACTCTAAGTGAACTCTTCAAAAAAAATTATAAAAGAATTAAGTACTTCAATCAAATTTTTTATTAAAATTTTTAAGAATTTGAAAAAAAAAAAGTTTCATCATTTATTTAAGTTATTTTATTCATTTAATGTATTTTCTATTACAAGAGTTTCAAAAAGTTTGAAATACTCTTTTAAAAGTTTCATAAATTTAAGAAACTTCAATAAAAAATTGAAATTGAAATATTTAAATTTAAATTTAAATGAAATGTCATTATTTATTTTTAAATTAATTCAATCATTTACTATAATTTATATTGTGAAAGTTTAATTCAAAATGTCTAAAAAACTACTTCAATTTAAAATTATTATCAAAATGTTCAAAAAATAAATAAAAGTTAGCTATGGTAATAAAACAAAGGGTTTTGTTAACGGGCACCAAAAGGTGTCCATTAACAAGAATTTTTTGTAGCTTTTTGCAGAGTCTCTTTCACTTTTTACAACTTTTTATCTTTTTTGACAATTTTTAAGTAGTTTTACATTTGTATAAAACTAAGCTGTGTAAGACTTCACGTGACCATCTGTGTGAAATCAACGCAACTCAAACAAAATAATTGTTCTTGTCTCCTCTTGCTTGGCTGCTTTTGATGAAGTAAATATATACTTCTAATTGAAAGTACTCATTTTCAACGATGTGAGGTACTAAAGGGGAAAGCTCTTTGTCTTTGATTTGTCTAACTATAGTTGAAGTTGATTTAAATTGGCATTATCAAGATCACTTTATAAGACAATTATTATATGGATTTGTGCTAGGGTTTTGTCAAACTTCCAAGATGCTAAAACAAAATATTTGCCAACACCATCAAGGTGGTTTCTGACGTAAGATATGACCATATCGAACATAGCCTACTTGGAAACAGTTTAGTGATACTGCAAAAATCCACCCAAGTACTACAGAGTAGAATTAGCAAACTAGTGATACAAATTACCAAATACATTCATATGCCTCGAAAAATATTTGGGATATGGCTTCAAAAGCCCTCTTATGTAGTATAAAGTTGATCATTTTTTTTTTAGGTTAAAATATGAAATGATGATCAAGTTTTACCCGGGTGTTGTTGCCGGGGCTTGATCCATCATTGTCAATATAATTGAACTGGTGACTTGAAGATTTTTTTGTGAAAAGAAATTAATATAAAAAAAAACTAATAATATTGATAAATAATTCTATGGTGATATAATCTAGACTCACATTTATTGAGAATTGAAAACACCTATACTTATCAAAAAGAAAAAGAAAGAGTATTGAAAACCCACCAAATTAAAATATTTTCAAGATGCTTCTAGTACGTTAGTGTATCAAAGTGTTCTTTGGTAATATTAGATGACTTGGTGACTAATTAAGATGATATAAGAAGTATCATGTTGAACAATGTTCAAAGCCTTATATGATAAGATGGCCAATATTGGTTCTCGGGAAAGATGAGGCTATACTAGTTAAAGGCTATACTAGTTTAGTGAAAATCTTAGTGCGATCCACACTTATACTCTGGAAATTGGCATCCTCTAAGATAGTTTATCTTAGTGCTATCTACATTTTTTTGTAGAACCATCACTACTCTCGGTGCATGTGAGGCATGCTTATCTACTACTATTTTCTGTCGCTATTCTTTGTTGCTTTGCTGCTTACCATAACATATAGGGATAATTTTGTTATACACAGTGTGTGTAAAACAAACACAGACCTAAAATATAACTTGGTGTCTCTGCTTGTCAGAATGTATGCCAACTTTGTTAAAAAGATCAACAAACTTAAAGTGTGATAACTGCGATCTCATTTTTGTCACTACTGTACTAGAGTTCTATAATTATTGTGCTTTAGTGTGGGGACTTATGTTGCTCCCATAGGTAAAATTTTGAGGGAAAACTTTAATTCATTGGAGTTGAAGTATCACATGCTGAATTCTATGGCAAATGTGCTACAATTTGGCCCATTGGTAACACTGTTTTTTTTTTTTTTTTTTTTTTTTTTTTTTTTTTTTTTTTTTTTTTTTTTTTTTTTTTTTCAGTTCAAGCAATTGCTTACAATTGGTGTGTGTTGCTTCCACATGGGTCAAAATTTTGAGGAAAATTTTTAATTCATTTCACTACAAAAATGATTGCTATTTGTGACGAAACTTTTTCGATGACTACAAAAAGCCATCGGAAAAACTAGCTTTTTCGATGGCAAGTCTCTTTCGTCGACAATTACTTATCAAATATTAAAACATTTGTGACGACAAACTGAGTTCGTCGAAAATGCCTATTATTTTTGTCGAAAATATGATTTATTTTGGAGGGAAGTGTTCCCGCCTTACTTTTTACGACAGCATAAAAATGTTCATCGCTAATAAAGTATTATTTACGACAACCGAATAAAAACCATCGGAATTACTAACACTAGTGACGGCTTTTGTGCATCGGAAATACAAAATATATTTTTTTATGGTGTTATTATTTGTGACAAACATTCTTCCATCGTAAATATAAAAAATGGTATTATTTATGATGACTGAAGAAAAACCGTTGAAACTATTAACACTTGTGACGGCTTTTGTGTTTCGAAAATACCAAAAAAAAAAATTATTTTTTATGGTGTTATTATTTGTGACAAACATTCTTCCATCGTAAGTATAAAAGTGGGTATTATTTACGATGACCAAAGAAAAACCATCAGAACTATTAACACTTGTGACGGTTTTTGTGCGTTGAAAATACAAAATATACATTTTTTATGGTGTTATTATTTGTGACAAAAATTCTTCCGTCGTAAATATAAAAAAAAAAGGGTATTAGTGACAGCCATGAAGTCATCAAAAATGGTAAAATATTTTGGAGGGAAAACTCCCTCCTTACTTTTCACATTTGTGACGACATTTATCCATTGTAATTAATTTTTCTAATTGAGTTTGTATTTGCGACAAACATGCTGACCGTCGTAAATAGTTATTTTTCAAGACCCTCCAAGTACTTCAGGGCTATTTTGGTCATTTTAGTAGTAAAAGGTATTTTGATCATTTTGAAGCTTTTAGGGGCACTTTCATCACTTTAGAAGTTTATAGGTATTTTGGTCATTTCCTAGCTTTGATGGTGTATTTTAGCCATTTTGGATGGTCGGATTGTATCAATGGGGTTAAACAAAGTTTCCTAGTGGGTGGGTAAAACAACATATGTCCATCATGCAACTAGATGGAGAACCAAAATCTAACCGTTGGATTGGTAAAATATGATGAAATATTTGTGTTTGTAAATTATAATGAAAATCAAACGGTCAAATTGTGAGAACAGAATAGTCAAATCCTTCGAAACTTCATCAAAGTCTATTAAATTGGTCAATCTTTGGTCAAACTTCAAAGTTGGTTCCAGGACCACTGGATTTGAACAAATTAGATTGATCAGGGAGTTTTTAAGTGGGTTTTGGGTATTGGTCAGTATTTTAAGGTATTTTTGGTTTTCATGCTTTTATTAATTTCTAATTTTAAAATGGCAAAGTCAAAGGTCATATGTAAATCCATTGGGGTCATTTTCTAGGTTTTTGGTTGTATTTTATAAGTAATTTTCTTGGTTTTTAGTAATATGTATATAGTGTATAACTCTCTTAGAAGAGTATTGGATATTTTTAGTGATTGAAGTTTCATGATAGGTAGATACAACAACACACATCCATCTTGTGCCAGAGTTAGATTTAATATTTGATCGTTAGATTGAAAGTGTGGGATAAAATATTGGTTTTGATGAATTTTGAGCTCAATCGAGCGGTTGGATTAGGAGAACGTGACCAATCAAAATTTCTTGGTGTATTGGTACAACAACACATGTCGATAATGCTTTAGTCTCAAATCCAAAATTCAACTGTTGGATTTGAAGAATGTGATGAGATATTGGTGTTGGCGAAGTATGATAACAATTAGACGGTCAGATTGTGAGAAATGAGTAGTCAAAGTTTGCAAAACTTGGTCAATATTTGGTCAAACATGGTCAACCATCGAATTTGGATCTATGACCACTCGATAGGATCAAATTAGGTTGAATAGGGAGGTTTTGAGTGGGTTTTGGGTATTACTTTGTATTTTAGGGTTTTCTCGACTTTTATGCTTTTCTATAAATTTTCTTTTACTAAAGTTTAACAATGAATAGTACATACAATACTGAAAATTTTAGAATAATAATGCAAAGTTTATCAAGTACCAAATTACTAGCAACAACAATTCTTTCCACAACTCATTGAAAAACTTTTAAAAAAATGGCATACTAAATATTTGAAAACACTCTTTAATTAAAAATTGAAATCAATGAATTTTAATTATAAAATAAAATAATTTTGGAAATTTGCGGGTAGGTAAGTACACAACATTTTTAATATTAATTTAACAAAATTTGGTTAACGGGATGTCAAGTGGAAAATGTTTTTTCCCTTCAAATGGGATGGTTTTTCCAAATAAAAAAAAAAGTTTTTAAGAAAAATATTGAGGTTATTTTTCCGTAAAAGAAATCCACCTACACAATATTGAGGATATATTTCCCTTACTTTTTTAA
Organism: Quercus lobata; assembly: GCF_001633185.2. Classification (NCBI taxonomy): domain Eukaryota; kingdom Viridiplantae; phylum Streptophyta; class Magnoliopsida; order Fagales; family Fagaceae; genus Quercus; species Quercus lobata. The sequence continues at coordinate 10,154,564 of NC_044908.1, read as the reverse complement.
AAGAACACTTACTATATAAAAAATAAAAATAAATAAAAAAATTGCAAGAAGTGAGATTTCATAGTGTTTCTATCTTTTATTAATAATAATAATAATAATTAAAAAAAGTGATATTTCAAAGTGACCCCAAAAAAAAAAAAAAAAAGTGACGTGGTTGTCATAAAAAATAAAAAAAAAATAAAAAACATAATTTTATAAATAAATGTGAGAGACCGCGCCCCCGGCCCGTTTTTATAGGATGTTGGGCCAAACCCATGTGAATGGGTGGAGTCATGTTATTGCCTCTCAAAATGGAGGTTCGACTAGTTATACTTTTCCTTTTAGATTAAGGGTTTTACAATGGAGTCGCCACTTATTTAATTATTGGAAAAATAAGAAAACTATAATTGAAAAATTCCTCATTTTATTAATTTGAAATTGAATTTATATTGATCATAGGAAAATTACATGGCTTTGGTTCTAGATACAATCTAAGATAAAGTACATGACTTTGTTTCCTAGTTACAATCTAGAAATTGAAAATTACATGGATAAGCATTTGATCTACTAACCTTTGATCTAAACTTGGAGGCTATGTTACAAGGTGAGAAGGTGTTAGGCACCCACCTTACCCGGTGAAACCGGTCTTCTAGACTATGGTGGCCAACATTCATATCATATCATCCAATATGTCAATCAATTTACATGTTTAATTTAAAGTGTGTGCGTGTGATAAAACCCTAATTCAATTTATTAAGTATTGCATTTGGATTGAAAAATAAATTCTAGTAAATGTGTGTGTATGGTAATATCCTAGATTCAAAGACTTGAAAGAATTATAAAACAAACATGTTTTTCATATTTTTTATGTGGATTTAAGATTAAATCTAGTGATATGCATGAACATGTGATGAACAACTAAAAACATGTGAAGAACACATAAGAAAATTCAAACATATTCAAGGGAATTATCATGCTTTAATCTTAAATTCTCATCATGGCAATATAAATAAACAGTTAGGGAAGAGGATTATACCTTCATGCAAGATCCATATAATGGAGGAGGGGATTCTTGATGGAGGTCCTAAGGGTGGAGGAAAAAAAGAGCTAGGAGAGGGAGAGTGAGTCTCACTCAATACCTTGAGTCTCAGGAAGACCAAGATATGACAAGACTACTCAACTTTACTAGAACTCAAGAGAAGAGAAGAGATGGGGATTTTTTGTGTCTTGGAATGAAGGAGAGAGGGGGGTTTATATAGTAGTGGTGGAGGAAATATAAATGGAATGCCATTTAATGAGGGTTGACAAGGAATCATGAACCTAGACCTCATTTTATCCTTTGGGAAAATTTGATGCATTAAATGTGGAGATTGATGAGAGTGAAGAGCAAGCAAAGTTCGGTTTTTCCGTAGCTGCTGTAACAGCTTGTAGAGCTAATTTTGAAAAATCATATCTGCCTCAATTCTTATCGGAATTGTCTTATTCTTATGCTCAAATTGAAGCCCTGGATGTCTAGTTTCTGGGAAAATTAACCTTATTCACAGATTCAAAATATTATGAGAGATATTAATGAAATGGTGAGTAGAGGTCATTTGTTAGAAAATGGTTTCAGCACAATTAACATTAATAGGTTCCAAATTAGCTCCCAATTAACATTAAATGGCTCCAATCACTCCCATTTCAGACTTAATTGGTTCCAAATTTATCCTAATTAAAAGATAATTGCACAAATTACTCATTAAATAATTAATGTTTAACTATCTAGTTAATTAGGTGTGTGTAACCCTACCATAAAATATAGTCCTAACCAATCAAATTATGACACATCATCGATTTTTAATTGATTATACTTATAACCAATTGAAATCAATTGTTCATAATCACATATAGTCGGACTCAATTTGTGATAGTGCATCTCAACCATTAAAACTTGATTTAATGATAACTTTCAATCTAATGGTCCGATTAGGGCTCATGATCAGTCGATTTGATCGTTACAACATCAAGATAATTTTGGTGAAATGAGATTAAGGATCTAATGACCAGAATCAAGATGCATATTTCCAATGTGAAATTACCTTTTTACCCTCCATGTGAGGTTAAATACGGGTTGCAAAATAGGGTGTCAACAATAAAACAAAAAAAAAAGTCACATTGCTATAAAGTGTAAACGCACACAGTATCATTTTAGCACTAAAAAAAAATGAAAATGAAAAGGCAAAACCCTACCTCCTAGCTAGTTCCCTCCCTACCTTTCACTGAAAACAACGCCTCCCTTTTTCTTTTTTATGGATCCCACGCCTCCCTTTCCCTCCCACTAAAAGACTAACTACTAACTCTCTATTTCACTATACTCTATAATCTATAGCCCACATATTTTTCAATATTCCTCCACTGTTCACTCTCTAGGTCTTTCTCTTTCTCCCAATCACCATCAGACCCAAAAGGTTAGTTTTCTTAAATCCTTATATTTTGATTTATTTTGTTAATGTAGTGGATTAGTAAATAGATTTGTTGGTTTATTTCCTTTATCTAAATTTTGGGTTTGGTTTAGATATATCTCTTTCATAATATACAATCTCGTATTGTAGGCAAAATTCTTGACAGTTTGGTACTAGTAAATAGTGTAATGTTTGTGTGCATTGGTGGCTCCGGCCAATCTATTGATAAATCTTAATTATATGCAAGCACCTACTACACATATATATTTTTTTCCAGGATAATCAACATTATTTTTTTTTTTTTTTCTATTTTTGAGGTTGTTGAAATAAGTGATAAATTTGCTCATTATAGTTTTCAATTAATTGCTGTTCTTGGTGCATATATAATTTTATATGACTTGTTGTGCTGATGGATATATTTTTAAGAGTGATGGGGATGTACTATTAATGTGGTTATTGGTGGAAGATGTATTCCTGGAAGTTCTTATTCACAAGAGAACTACAAGGTTCTTGTTAGTAGTAAGGATTTATGATAGAGGCAATGTTTGTGTCGGTAGTAAGGATTTATTTTTGATGTTTTTTCATTTATCATGGTGATTGTGTTAATGTTTTTAGATGAATATATTTTAGTTAATTCTTTATTATTTACTTTAAATATAAAAATTTGTGTAGTTATAATTTTTGTATATTTATTCAGTTTAATTTAAAATATTGCAGAACAATGTTAGGGAGGAGATCATAGTGTGAATAATGACAAAAGATGACTTTGAGGAGGAAGGTGACTCTCAAATAGAGGAAACTGGCTCAGATGATGACTGATCTTCCAATACTTTTGCTTTCAAGTTTCATGAAGGATATAATTAATATAGCTTTCATGTATTGTTGAACATCACGCTATTTTGTAAACCTTTTGATATTTTCAATTTTGTTGCATTATTCACTTACTAGTTTTGAACAATTATGGATTTGTACTTGTTATTTGAATGAAGAATTTTTTATTAGATGTATGTTTGTAATTTATATTTTTTTATTTACTTTCATGTAATTCATGTAATTCATGTGTTTCTTTTTCGACAAAATTGTTTTGTCACAATTAAAGTACTATAAACAGCCTTTTTTTATTCGACAGAGCTATTTTGTTGCAAATAATGTATTAGTGACATGGTAACTAATTTTTAATAACGGTCAAAGTTTGTCGAAAAAAAGTAAATGGTCACTAAGATGTTGTATTTTTGATGGAAAGCTAAGTATTTACGATGGCTTTTAGTCGTCGAAAAAAATAGATTAACGACGGCTATAGTTCCATGCAAAATGTATTTGGTCGATCAACTTCATTGTTTGAAATTGTATTTTTGACGGCAAATCAAGTATTTATGATGAATTTAAGTCATCGAAAAAATACATTAACGATGGCCTTAGTTCATCGCAAAATATATTTGGTCATCCAACTTCCTCGTATGAAGATGTATTTTTGACGACAAATCAAGTATTTATGACGACTTTTAGTCATCTAAAAAATACATTAACGATGACCTTAGTTCATCACAAATTGTATTTGGCCGTCCAACTTCCTTATATGAAGAATTATTTTCGACCGAAAATATCAAGTGCTTACAACGCCTTTTTACGGTAAAAAATAAGTGTTAATGACGGCCTTGTCGGTAATATAGTATTACTGACAAGGCTTTTACCGACGGAAGTCGACGGCCTTTTGTCATCGACACTACTAATCTGCGACGGCTTTTAGTGTTGTTGTGACGAACTCTAGCCATTGCTAATAGCAATCTTTTTTGTAGTGAGTGAAAGAGATTCATGATCTTATATAAATGTGTTCAAATATTCACACAAACATTGGTTTGGCGGTAAGTACTCAATTTCATTGTTCAATTGAGGACTACTGTCAAAATTCAACAACCTAATTCACTTGTCATGCTAAATGTGCAAAAGCTATCAAAAATCAATGGACTGAACAAAGCCAATTCCAAAATATAAGTTTCTAATTAAAGCCAAAATCCCATTGCAATATCATAGGATTTTTATTCTAATTTAGGATTTCTATCACGTGACAAATGAGGTGGAGTTGTTTATGGCAGCATAAACTTACAACATTCCCATCAGATGTGTCAAATTCCAAATATTTGGCATTTGGCACACCAAACACCAAAATCCCTCCTCATGAGATGTTTTAAATGCTATAATATTTGGCACACATGAACAGTACCATTCCATCTTTGGAACGATAAGGATGAAAATGCTAAAAAAGAAAATTATTCATTTTCTCTCTCTTCCTTTATGACTTTCTTTCTTCTCTCTCTTCCTTTTTTATTCTTTCTTTCTCCACCTCTCCCTTCATCTTCTATCACTCTCTCTTCCTTTTTTCTTCTTCTTTCTTCTCCAGAATCTTCACCTCTCCATTTTATTCTCTTTTTTTCCATTTTTCTTTTTTCTGTCACTTTCTTTACACCTCTCTATCTCTCTCTCTCTCTTTTTTCCTTGTCACTCTCACTCTCTCTTTCTTCTTTTTTTCTCCACCTAGACCGTTGCCATTGAGATTAGCTAGAAGTACGGCCTCACCAATGAGGTCGACTGGTGGAGATCGCATGTAAGAATTTTTTTTTTTCCTCGGTTGTGTATTCCATGTGATTGTGGGTGGGGGTGGAGTTGGGTTGATTTCATGTGATTTGGGTTGTATAAATGGAATTGATTCATCTCTTCATTTTTTTTTTTTTTAGATTTTTGTGTTGATTTTGGGGATTTTTTTAAGTAGTATTGGGTGGTGGTAGCGGCCGGGGGATTGTTGTTGGTGGTGAGTTTGGGCAATTTTTTTTTGGGTTGTGAATTCCATGTGATTGTGGGTCATGGTGGAGCGCACTTTGGGTTGATTCCATGTAATTTGGGTTGTATAAATAGAGTTGATTCATCTCTTCATTTCTTTTTTAGAGTTTTGTGTTGATTTTGGGGATTTTTTTTTGAAGTAGTATTGGGTGGTGGTGGTGGGTTGTACTTGTGGGTGGTGATGGCAAGTTGTACCTATAGTGGTGGTGGCGAGCTGTGCTTGTGTATGGTGGTGGGTTTGTTACAATTTTGTGCTTGTGTTTGTATATGGTGGTAGGTTTTTATTTTGTATTTTTTTTTATATAGATGGTTTTTTTAATATTTTTATATATTATTTTAATGTATAGAATTGAAAAATAGAAGATATGGTGAATTGTATAATGGTTTGTTAAAATAATAAAGTATGTTTTTTGATGTGTCAAAATGACATATTTGTAAAACACCTGATGGGAATGCTCTTACTGGCACAATGTCACATCTTTATTTAAAATTAAAAAAGAAAAAAGAAAAAAGGATAAGATGAAAGTGGGACGTGTGGCTAAGTAACTTCCTGCCACACGCACCACTCAAATGCTTTCAAAAGCAAAAAGTAGCTGATAATCAGTACAATTTACGCCAACTATCGTGAAAGATGCTAGTGCAGTACTGCTTGGCCCATTAATTGATCAGTTAAGAGAAAAAAAGGGGGAAACGGTTTCTCAATTCCTCTATATATTAAAGAGGTTTCAGCAGATTAAAAAAAGAAAAAAGAAAAAAAGAAGCACACACAAAAGAAGAAAAGCACAGCAAAATACAGAGAGAGAGAAAAAATAAGAGAGACATAGACAAAGATAGGGAGCAACGAGCAGAGGAGGAACACACAACATCGGCATTAGGTTGAAATTTTATCAGTTCCTTTCTTCTCTAAATCTCTCCCTCTCCCTCTTCTTCAAATCTAAACTTTTGTTTGATAAAACAAATAGGATTGGGTTTCCTGAGGAGTTCCTAACTCTATACATGAAGTTTTAAATACGAGTTCTTGACTCGTAAATCCTATTTGAATATTACCAAATAAAAATTCTCTTAAGCTTTGATTTAGTGTTTTCTCAACTACAATCCTTGACTCTACCAAATCAAATTCATCAATAGAGTCCTTGACTCTACCCAATTAATGGAGTCTTTGACTCCACCCATTTTAATGGGAGTCCTTGACTCTCCCCAATTAATGGAGTCCTTGACTCTACCCAATTAATGGAGTCCTCGACTCCACCACATTTCAATGGAGTCCTTGACTCCCAAAATTATTTTAAATAAAGTGGGGATTCTAATTCCTTCAAATTCCAACATGACTAATTCTTTAGGATTCCTAATTTCTTAATCAAGTCTGGAGTTAATAATTCACAAAATAAAATGAACATAAAAATTGATTTGAGGAAATTTTCCAATTCCCAATTCCTAAACCCATGTTCATAAAAATAAAATTGTTTTAAAAGAGTTTTCTTTCCCTTAATTAAATTTGAGAACCTCAATAAAAATATCATTAAAATTCCTACAAAGAAGCAAATGAAAGAAGAGGAAAATTGCTTAGACATTCAACTTCTCAAAGAGAGAATCCTTGGTTTAATTTCCATAAAAACATGGTCCTTGACTTACTCTTGAAATTAAAATAAATATTTTACCCAAAAAAAAAAATTAAGTTGATACTTAATTAAATACAAAGTATTTGACTTAAATGTCTATCATTTAAATTGGGCAAAATCATATTTAAGGATTTTAAATCTAAAACCTCAAATTAAGAACTACGAATTGGCTTAATCCCCGTCAGGGGTACATAGGCAATCTAAATAAATTATTAGGTGCAACCACAAATAATAAAAAACATATATCCCCTTAAACATGAAAATAAATAAACTTATATACAAAAATGATGTAGTTGGAATCAAAGGGTCTTCCCTTGAAATAAGGGATTGTAATTAAGAGATACATTATCTTGAATGAGCACTACTCACATCAATAAAACCCATATGCCAAAAAGCCTATGGGTGAAATTATGTTTGATGAATTTGACTAAATAATAATTCTTGTTAAACATTATTTGACAATGTTTGTTGAACATAATTTGACAATGTTTGTTAAACATAATCTAACAATTATTGTTAAACACGGGTTAACAATTTTTGTCAACAACATGTTAATTTAATGGTAATAGTTTCCTAATGTTGGCGGTGCAGTAGGGTAATAGCTCAAGGCTTCAGGCTTCACATGCTAGGCAATTAGCCTAAAAGTTTATAACTTGGTTGTAAACTTTAGCCCCACCAACCAACTTGGTTGGTCACATTAGCCCAATGACATTAGGAATGTAGAAGATAAAAAGTCTCCTAACTCGACTTCTTATGTATCCAGTGCCTTTTTACACTAGACCCACAATGATGCAAACACATGGTTTAATTTTGGATACAAGTACTGGATACAAACTGTATCCAATCCTAAAAACCCAATAAATGTGGATTGGTCCTGGACCTTGGCAAAATAGTACCAACAAAACTAGTATTATATCTATACTACATATAAGATGATTCCCCTATTTCAATTAAACTTTTATGTGATTTAAAAATACCCTCATTAATGAAGGGTAACTTTATTTAGAAATAATGTCATAAATGTCAAATAACAAATTCCATTTTGAATTCAAAAAGAAAATTCCTAAAATTTATGAATTTTTTCATTCACGTTTAATAAAGAAATTACAGTTATGACTTACCTCTAAAGTTTATATTTTTTTTTGTTTAAAAAAAAATTCTAAATTATAATATATGTAAATTATTAACTTTTACCTACCATTAAAGAGCCTACAAGAATAAAAGAGCTTGTAGTCTATATTGATTAATTGATACCTATTAGAAGTTTGATAATTAAAAAGGCCACCCCATGCGGCCTGTAGTCTATATTGATTAATTGATACCTATTTGAAGTTTGATAATTAAAAAGCCCACCCCATGCGGCCCAACATCGACCCAAATCACGAAATTCCAAATATACCCCCATCCCTCTCTCTCTCACTCCCACTCACTGTGTGTAGGGTTTTAGCAGAACCAACCCAATTGACCATTTCTACAAAATCACTGTCACATAGAAACACAACAATGGCGTCAAAAACCCTAGTCCGAACCGGAGCGTCTCTTGTGAACCGGTTTTTGTCGAACCCGTTTCTTCGGCAGAGTCCGAACCCGAATACGAATCAGCGGATCGTGTCTCAGGGCCTCGATGTCACTCCGAAGCTATTCCCATCGCTCTCCAAGTTCGAAAACTCACTCCACTTGCCTCAGTACCAAAACGACGCCGAATCGATCCGAAAGGTCGCCTCCGAAGGCTTCGTATACCCCTCTGGCCTCCCTTCTCTCAGCTTCTACTTGCCAGAAGGTTCTCTCTCTCTCTCTCTCTCTCTCTCTCTGTAAATTCCCAAATCTAACTCCTTAAAAAGCTCCATAATAAATATTAAAAAAAAAAGAAAAAAGAAACCCAAATCAACAAGGAAAAAGAAAAAAATATATATATATATATATATATTTCTAATACATATCTGCAGTTACTAGAAAAAAAAAAAAAAAAAAAAAAAAAAAATCCCTTACGCCGTTGCCATTGTCTCCACACTGCAAAGTTTCAACACTTTGCCTCCACAAGTTGCTGTTTTGTGACCTCAATTGTGGCTGAGCCATAGCTGGACTTGACAAGCATGTCCAATGGTAGTATCTCTCTCTGTTGGTCTGTTTTGGCCCTTTTGGGTTTCCCGTTTCTGTGGTTAGTTTAGGATTTTATGTTTAGTTGTTTATTAACTACTTTATTGATTTTGACTACTTTATTGATATTTGTAATATATTGATATATTTTATTATGTTTATTATATTTACAGAGTGGTTAGTAGCTATCATCATTTATAATTTACAATTTGTATTTTATTTTTTAAATTTCATAATGGTGGGCGCCGGCTTGTTATGGTTTATTTGATAAAATTGTTTGAGTATTTGTATATATATAATTATATTTGAACAAGTAGCAGTCTAATTATTTTATAGATACGAATTTACACCTTAGTTGCTTGGTTTTGTCTGACTGCACGTAATGAAATTACTAAAAAAACACTTTAGAATCAATTATAAATTGTCAGAAAGTCTTATAATTCAGTAAATATTTGTTGGTGTTTTCAATACAGTCTAAAGCTCAAATCTTTCGTCCCCAACTATTGAATTGCCAAATTATAAAGAATTAATTATTAATTATTTTGGTATAGCACCCAAAAACATAAGCCAAAACTTTAGAGTTAATTTTAATTTCTGAAATAAAACTTTTTTTTAGTTATGAAACTTTTTTCATACTTAGCTTGGCCCCCCAAGGAAAAATTTATGGCTCAGCCGTTGCCTAGTTGACTACATCCCAACAAGACTTAGGATTATTGAAGGGGCAGCAGATCATCACTTAGATGATCTCTGCTTTCCAATTAGACTATGCAACAAAAACACACTAGGAGCCCCTATTGTAGTCCCATTGCAACAATCTGTCCCAGGTAGACAAACTATTGTTGAACACAAGCCAACCAATAACCGCATGCTTGCACACAACTAAAGGAAACTAGACTATTTCCCAATATGGAGTTTCTTGCTTCTTCAATCTAACTGCATTCCAGTCTTCAGTAGAATCAAATTTTCTTGATTAGGATGGCAACCACAGAAGCCGAAGAACTTTACCACCAACTTCAACCAAGCTTATCAGGCCTTGATGTACATTTTCAGATTTTAATTTTTTTTTTAAAACTGTGAAATAGACTCTTTCTATTTCAAATGAAACCAAGAGAATCTTGTGATGGTGTGGGTGTGTTTTTAGTAAGTGATGTTCATAACAGAATGGAATGGAGTCCATAAGGAAAGTGGTATTATGTACTCAACCAGGGACAAACAAGGACGTGTGAGTAAAATTGGTACAAGAGCACATTTTTAGGAGGAGAGAAATTTGAGTAAAGCTTCAAAGCTATCACTGAATCAAAACTGGGATAAACAAATATTTAATATTGATAGAAGCTGAAAATGGGATTGAGATAAAATAGATAATTTTTAAGCAGCTGGGGTTTTTTTTCAACAGGTTTTCTTAATGTATGGGGTTAATTTTACATTTCAGAGAACTCAAATGGCCTATTCATAAACCCACAAAAATTCCTAACCTTTATCTAAAACTTGGTCTAGAGTTTGAAATTGCTATTAAATATTTGTCTTTTTAACTAATTTGTCAAGTTTTTGGAAGTTGCAGTTGGTATTCTGCTTTAGCTTATTATCCATTTTTCATCGCATTATGGCCTTTGTTATTGCAAGGGATTGTTCTAATTGCTCTATGTCATAATTTCCAACTTCTGAGTGGGTCAAGGGGAAGCAATTGGAAGAAGCCGTAACCATTAAGAACACGTGAGTTATCTAATTCAAATTATTCTTAATTTGTATTAGCATATCATTTTTTTTTTCATTTATGCATATTGATGCTTTTGACATTTTTTTTAAAATGGTTATTATTATTATTATTATGTATATGGGCTTGACATTGATAAATTATTAGATATTAACTAAAATATAGTTTTATATTTTTAATTGGACTATTGTAGTTTTTTTTTTTTTTTTTGTGCATATTGATTCTTTTGATATATATTTTAAAAATGGTTATTAATATTATGTAATTGGGCTTGACATTGATAAATTATTATATATTAACTAAAATATAGATTTATAGTTTTAATTGGACTATTTTAGTTAATTTTTTTTATTTGTACCAAATTAATATATTTGTTCATGTATATTTTTATTTGATGTTCTAATTTATGTTTCGTACTTGGGAAGAATTTGTAATGAATAGACATTATATTTTATTTTCTATGTAAATCTATAGTTGCAGAAATGGCCAAAAAGGGCAAAGACACTCATAATAAAATAACGAAATATGAGATGGAAAGAGCACAAAGAATCAAGCAAAATCAAGAGAAAATAAATGCTTTGGGATTGAAGCATCTGTCAACTTTTCTGCCTAAATATGCAAATGTGGGAAGAAAGAGAGTAAGTGCTCAGGTAGATGACGACGACCGTGTACCAGCTATTGGTGATGATGAGTTATCTAGTTCTTTAAATAATGAGGTACTATATATATGAGTTGGTGCATGTGATAATTCGTACTTTGTAATATTGTGATGAAATAACTTGTTCTTTTTTTTTTTTTATGAATTTAAAAATCTATACATATTTTGATATGATACAGATGGCACCAAGATGTAGCACTCGTTCATGCCGTGATGAATTTACCCCAACAGTCCAGCATAAGGGCCCATTATTGAGCCTACTTTGCAGTGGAGATTCTGAGGTACTATATACATGATTTGATGCCTGAGATACTTTGTAATATTGTGCTTGGAATGATCAATTTAAATCATTGATTAAAGATGTTTTAAATGATGAAATAACTTGTTTATATCTTAACTTGTAATGAATTTAGATATCTTTATATACTTTTGCATGATACAGATGGCTCGTTATAGGCGTGAGGAATCTACCCCAGCAGTCTAGCATATCGGCCCATCATCGAGCACACATCTTGGTAGAGATTCTCTTGCCCAAATTTCTACTAATGTAGAGGCACAGCTTGTGGGCACACCGTCTACCACGAATAGTGAGATATTTAAGTTTCATTACTTGATTTGGTAATTACACTATATTTGGTTCACTTGTTGACTTAATTTATATTATGTCTTGATAGCATCGACTAGTAGAAGTGCCCGTGGCATGACTCGTGGATTAAGGGTATGAGGACTTGTTGAGAAACATGGGAAGCTACCGGTCCTCATTGCCCCAGAGTTTTGTGCTCCTGTTGGTGAACATGCAGGGAAATTTGCTAGCCAAATTGGTGTACAAGTGCATATGAACTTGTCCACTATGAATGCTTATAGTTAGAAGAATATTGATAGCAGTGAAAAAGAGGCGATCATTCAAAATGTGGCGGTACTTTAAATGTTTATAGTTGTCCGTGAGCTTGATTTTGTTATTTTCATTACATTGCTTTATACTTTATGTTGTATTTTATCGTGTATTGTTGATGTTGTCACTAAGCATATTGAATTCAAGGAATAATATTTTCTTTATACATACCTCACTTCGCAGGATCAATTTGATATACAAGGAGAATCTGTACTTGTCAACAAATCTCTAAATACAAAGTGTGGTAGATTATTGAGCAGCCACTACAACAAGTTGTTTACAAAATATAAAAAACTTGTAAAGGATGAAGGAAGCACATATGCAAGAAACCACCCACCAAAAAATGTCACATGAGAAAAATGGATTGAACTAATTGATGGAAAGTGGAGTGATGAAGATTGGCTGGTAATTAATACTTCGAAAATTTTAATTACAAGTGAAGTATGTTCTCACCTTTCACCTAGATAATACCTACCTATATATGCATTGGATTAATGTTTTATGTAAATCTTATTATGGTGTCATGTCTACTAGATTATTCAGTCTATCAAATTTGTTTGATTAATACTTATTTGGAAGGTGGAGTAGATTTATATTGTAATGTATATATATATATAACTTAAGTCAAAACTCTAATATTTTCTTGGTCTTTATTCTTTATAGAAAGTCTCAACAAGAAATGCTAGAAACAGAAATAAAGAGGGAATGCTTGACAAACACATTCATAGATGTGGAAACAAGTCACTTGCAATTAGGGTGGATGAGGCGGTGTGTTATTTCAATTTTTCAAAAGCTTAGTATATTACTTGTTGTAATTAATTAACTTGTCTTCTAATATTGAAAAGCGTATAATCAGAGACGGAAAAATGGAAGTCATATTCTTAAGCTGGCACAAGTCTACTATGATACCCACTTCAATTCAAAGACAAAACAGTGGGTACACCATGATTGTGAACATACATATGTATGTATATTAGTACATGCCTTGAGTTTGCAAAACTAGAATATATGTATTTTTATTCTATATATGTTTGAAAAACTAGAACATATATATTTCTTATGGTTTCTATTATTTGAAATGACAGCAAGAGATGTTGAGAGTACAAGATGAGCATTGTAACACTCCTGAAGCACAGCCTTTGACCGAAGAGGAGATATTTATGATGGTTCTTAAGCCGAGATCCGGCTATGTAAAGGGACTTGGCATAAGGCCTTCCTCATCTCTTAGGACTCCTGCCTCATCTTCCTCAACTCAGTATACTCAACAACTCGAGGGTCGAGTAGAAGAGCTCCAGGATACAAACTACAAGCTAGAGGGCCGAGTAGAAGAGCTCCAAGATGCAAACCTCAGGCCAGAGGAGAAGATGGATTGCATCATACAATATTTGAGGAGCAAGGGTGACAGTGACATTTGTCATAGTGGGGGGAGCTCATCTACTTACTAGAACACACCTTGGTTAGTGTTTTATTTTCCTGCTTAAGAGCATTAGTATTGGGACTTGTATATGGTATATGTTGCTATATTTTTGTATAAAAACACAAAAACAAGCATTACCTGGTCTTTCAATTGTAAACATTTTTACAATTGTGCTATAGTAACCTCTTATATGTATGAGGGTACCGTAGCACAATTGTGCTACAATTGTGTTTTTTGTTTAATGGTGGTGGTGGGTTTTTTGTTTGTGGTGGTAGTTAGATTTTTTGTTTAATGGTGGTGGTGGGTTTTGTGTTAATGATGGTGGCTGGATTTTTTGTTTATTGTGTGGTTGAGTTTTTTATTTAATGTTGGTGGGGGGTTATTTGTTTATTGTGATGGCTGGGTTTTTTGTTTATGGTAGTGACTGTGCTTTTGTGTTAATGGTGGTGATTGTGTTTTTTGTTTAATGGTGGTTGCAGGTTTTTTGTTTATGATGGTGGTTGAGTTTTTTGTTTATTGTGATGCTTGGGTTTTTTGTTTATGCAGTAGCTGAGTTTTTGTATTAATGGTGGTGGCTGTGTTTTTTGTTTAATGGTGGTGGTAAGTTTTTGTTTATGGCAGTGGCTGGGTTTTTGTGTTAATGGTGGTGGTTGTGCTTTTTGTTTAATGGTGGTGGTTGTGTTTTTTGTTTAAGGTAGTGGTTGGGTTTTTGTGTTAATTGTGGTGGCTGTGTTTTTTGTTTAATAGTGGTGATGGGTTTTTTGTTTATGGTGGCGGCTGAGTTTTTTGTTTATTGTGATGGCAGTTTTCTGTTTATGGTAATGGCTAGGTTTTTGTGTTAATGGTGGTGGCTGTGTTTTTTGTTTAATGGTGGTGGTGGGTTTTTGTTTATGGTGGCGGCTAGGTTTTTTTTTTGGTTTAATTTTAATAGTGTTGGCTAGATTTTTTATTCGTTATGGTGGGTGGGTTTGTGTTTATGATAGTGTCTGGGTTTTTATTTTGGATTTCACTTTATTTGTTTAGTTTTAAATTTGAATTTTTCTACATTCTTTATGATTTCTCCATGGTTTGTAATGTAGGTTTGGTTTTTATTTGATGAGAATGTTGTGGGTCTTCTTTCTTTGACAATTTGGCTTCATATGATGTTGCATTATGATTATTTTGTCTAGTTTGTTATTGGGTATTCTGTGGACATTTTCTGCATTGTCTTACTAATAATAATCTTTTTTTTTTTTTTGGTAGTACATCTTATCAGGAATATAGGTTTATAGTCTAGTTTGTTATTAATATCTTTTCATTTATACTTGTGCAAATATTGGATTGGTGGCAGAAAGATAGCTTTTGTGGGACTACTTGAACTCAAATAATTTTCTGTAAAGTTTGGAAGTTAAGACATCATTTGTATATAAATGGTTGTAACTTTGTGAACATCTTTATTACATTTTTAGATTGTATGGATGTATTTTTTATGGATTTGGTTAGAAATGAATGGATTTTTATTTATTTATTTATTTTTTTACGTATTTGGTTAGAAATGAACAGGTTAATGTAATGACAAGTAAACGTAAAGAATATTGATAAAAAAAAAAATTGGTGACGATAATTTTCGTCGCCATATCTGACTATATGCAGAAATTGGTGACGAAATAATTTGTCACCTGATCTATTGAAATTAAAAATAAATAAAATAAATCAGTGATGCAAAACTTCTTCACCTAATCTATTGAAATTGGAAAAAAAAATATATTTGGTGACAAAATATTCCATCACTGAAAATAAGGTTCAGTGACGAAAATATTAGGTGACGAAAAACTTTCGTCACCTATCATTATTTTATTGGTGATGAAACATTTTCATCACCAATACATTCTATGACAGAGCTTAGGTGACGAATGCTATTTCATCACCATATGTATTTAGTGACGAAATAAGGACTTATTGTGACAAAAGGTTTCATCACCATAGTCCACTTTTGTTGTAGTGTCACTAATAATAAGTAAATACTAATAACAACTTATTACTAGAAAAATGTTATAACCATATATAGCATTTTCACTATTTTATGACGTGGTTAATAATTTAAATAAGTATTTAAATTATTGCTGGTCAATGTTTATTTAAATATTGTTGACGTGACAAAATTGAATCCTTCAATTTCACAATAGATGATTATGGTTTTAATAATTATATAATATAAATATTACTTTTAAAACTTTAGAGGGTTATTATCTTGAAAATGATGATCATTACTCTTAAAATTTTAAAGGATTATTATATTGTATATAATGATATTACTCTTTAAAATATGATGATCATTACTTTCTAAATTTTAAAGGATCATTATCTTGTATATGATGATGATGATGAATGTCCATGATTAGATGATGATCAATCACCATAGTTATATATTTGAGTTCCATAACTAAAGATTTAAAAGTACAATGTACCATAGAAGGAAAATTAGGGTTGGTGTTCTTGCTAAATTAATACGCATACTTAGATTTACATCGATGAAGAACAACAAAGGTGAAATTAATGATGAACTCTTTTCTTAATCATGATAACTTGCTTGATGTAAATGATAATATATGTATGTATATGCTTTCTAAGTTTCCCCAATGCTACACTCTTGTTGAGGGTGATAGAATTGTATTACAACAAAAACCAAGAATCGATGATAATGATGATTGTAATGAAAGATTCCATATATACATATACTACATATCAATGATCATATAAATGTGCGATGATAGAATTAATGGAATAACGTAGCACTTCTACCAAACATTTAAGGTCTATTATTTTGCTACTCTAGAACGGGTTGACTTAGAAGTATTACAAGTACATTAGGCATGTAATCATTATATGGAGAATGATAAATATTGAAGATGAAAGTGATATTGATGATAATGGCAATATATGGTAGACTTTGATATGAGATGATAGAAGCTTAATTTGCATTTTTTTTTTCCCTAGAATTAAGTCAAACAAAAAAGTGTGCAAGGAAAAAAAAAAAAACCAAAGTGCTCATTCAACCCAATTTTTTAAATAAAGAACAACAAAATTATCATCCAAAATTGTGGACTCTTTTTTTTCTCAGTGGCTAGAGGAAAAGGGTGAAATTTTTTGTTATTAGCCAATGAACTTCTAAGAACGATCATGGAAATGGTTCCTATAAAAAAAAAGTCCCAATTTTATTCTTCTTCGGAATAGAAGGTCCTAATAGATTATTCAAAAATGGTAAATTTTTCCTATCAAAAAACTATATGTGTGTGTGTGTGTGTGTGTGTGTGTGTGTGTGTGTGTGTGTGTGTGTGGGTATAAGAATCCAGAAACTATCCCACTCTCACAAAAGCATGTAAAAAAGTTATTGTTCATATGATTTTTCTCTGTTACAATTCTCAATCTATGTTTCACTCCATGTTTCACTCCCTCCATTCATTTGTCTTCTTTTTTTTTTTTTTTTTTTTACTCTCTCCTCCTCCTTCATCCTCATCCTGTGCTTGATTCTTCTTATTTTCTTCTACAGCATGTGTCATAGTAGGTGCTATCTTGGTTTGGTTGGGCAGCCTCCTGTCCCATCAAGCTCTTCTTTTCTTGAGGTCATGATGAACAAAGACTTTTGGGGCTTCTTGTTTTATTATGAGAAGTTATCTGTTGCATTAAATGATACAATGTTAGGTGGATCATTGTGGATTTATCAGGAAGATCTGAAGGGCTTCCTCAGATGCTATGTGTACCACAGTGGATTTATTAGGGTAATTTGGAGAGCTTCCTCAAACAATATATATACCTTGGTGGGATGCATTTGATAGTTCAGGCATCCTCGGATAATGTGCATACCTCAGTGGGATGTCTTTGGTATTACGTCTATAGGTATTTACCTCGGATGGTTCAAGTGGTCCATCCATGTTTGGATTGAGCGTTGTGGACCCTGTTTGGTCAATTCTCAGGGTTTAGGATCTTAGGGGTACTTTTCATAATCACTTATTTTATCTTTTACCCTTGTTCTAAGGTATGTTTTTCTATTGTTGGGCTCCATTTCTCGGAAAGGCACATTCTAGGCTTGTTCTGGTCTAAGGCCTAATGCTTACTTGAGTTTTAAGTGCCATATCCCTACGTAAATAATTTTTAAAAATTAAGAAAATTTAATATTTTATTAAAATAAAATTTAGAATAGATATTAGATAATTTGATATGAGTGTTTTGAAAAGTGATTAAAAAAAAAAAAAAACTAAAATGGACACAATTTTTTTTCAAGAATTAATGTAAATGCTCAAGGGACATTGTAAACATGTTTCACAGAGCGTTAACGATAAAGCACTTCACTAAAGGTGATAAAGTGGTGTCATTGTCACGAGGGAGAGAAAATATTATAAAGAGCAAACTTTATGTGTAGCGGGAAGGTGCATATTATTTGAAAAGCAACATTGAAAAAAGTGCCTTCACGTTCTCTTGAATGTTCAGCTAGCTATGGTAATAGTTTCTCAATAAATAAATAAAAGCTAGCTATGGTAATAAAACAAAATGGGTAATACACTTGTGTAAAACTAAGTTGTGTAAAAAATAAGCTATGTAAAACTTCATGTAACCATCTGTGTGAAATCAACACAACCCAAATAACTGTTCTTGTCTCCTCTTGCTTGGTTGCTCTTGATATGTGAATATATACTTCTTATTAAAAGTTACTCATTTTCAACGATGTGAGGTGCTAAAGGGAAAGCCTTTTGTCTTTGCCTTGTCTAACTATAGTTGAAGTTGATTTAAATTGACATCATCAAGATCACTTTATAAGACAATTATTATATGGATTTGTGCTAGGGTTTTGTCAAACTTCCAAGATGCTGAAACAAAATATTTGCCAACATCATCAAGGTGGTTTCTGACGTAAAATATGACTATATCGAACATAGCCTACTTGGAAACAATTAAAGGATATTGCAAAAATCCACCCAAGTACTACAGTGTAGAATTAGCAAACTAGTTATACAAATTACAAAATAAATTCATATGCCTCGAAAAATATTTGGGATATAGCTTCAACAGCCCTCTTATGTACTATAAAGTTGATCAATTTTTTTTTTTTCTTTTGAGGTTAAAATATGAAATGTTGATCAAGTTTTATTCGGGTGTTGTTGCTGAGGCATGATCCATCACTGTCAATATAATTGAATCGGTGACTTGAAGATTTTTTTGTGAAAAAAAAAAAAATTAATATTAAAAGAAAAACTAATAATGTTGATAAGTAATTCTATGGTGATATAATCTAGACTCGCATTCATTGAGAATTGAAAACACCTACTTATCAAAAAGAAAAACAAAGAGAATTGAAAACCCACCAAATTAAAATATTTTCAAAATGCTTCTGGTACGTTAATGTATTAAAGTGTTCTTCGGTCATATTAGATGACTAATTAAGATGATAAGAAGTATCATGTTGAACAATGTTGAGAGCCTTATATGATAAGATGGCCAATATTGGTTCTTGGGAAAGATGAGGCTATACTAGTTAAGTGAAAATCTTAGTGCTATCAAAACTTATACTCTGGAAATTGGCATCCTCTGTGATAGTTTATCTTAGTGCTATCTACATTTTTTTGTAGAACCATCACTACTCTTGGTGCATGTGAAGCATGCTTATCTACTACTATTTTCTGTCGCTATTCTTTGTTGCTTACCATAAAAGATAGGGATAATCATATTATACACAATGTGTGTAAAACAAGCATAGCCCTAAAATATAACTTGGTGTCTCTGCTTGTCAGAATGTATACCAATTTTGTTAAAAACAGGGACGGAGCTAGGATTTCGAGTGAGGGGGGCGAGATACATTCAAATCCAAATGCTTAAAAAATTTGTTATAGCCTAAACCTTCATATCGTAGTTCTAGATTAACCCAAAGACAACCATGTATTTTTAACAAAGCTTCTTTGGGGAACTTTATCAAACACTTAAGTTGCAATTATCCTATGCTAATGCTTTAAGATAAATTCCATAAATCATTTAGAACCCAAATAGAAACTCACAAAAAGAATCAAAATTTAATGAAAATTTGAATTTAAAAAAAACTGTATTTTTTGTGAAAGCAAGGAAGTATTGAATAAAAATGAAGCATGAAAATTCAAAACCACACTTTATATATTTTATATTTTGCTTTTTCTCTTTGGGCCAGGGGGACCATTGCCCCCATTGGTCCAGCATAGTTACATCCCTAGTTAAAACTTAAAAAGATCAACAAACTTAAAGTGTGATAATTGCAATCACATTTTTTTGTCACTACTAGACTAGAGTTCTATAATTATTGTGCTTTAGTATAGAGACCTATGTTGCTCCCATAAGTAAAATTTTGAGGGATAACTTTAATTCATTGGAGTCGAAGTATCACATGTTGAATTCTATGGCAAATGTGCTACAATTTGGCCAATGGTAACACTATTTTTTTTTTTTCCTTTTCCTTCTGGTTCAAGCAATTGCTTATAACTAGTGTGTGTTGCTTCCACATGGGTCAAAATTTTGAAAGGAATTTTTAATTTATTATTATAGGTCAAGAATGTATTAACCTCTTAGGTAAATTAATCAATTAAATAGTCAAGTGAACTAATTAAGTCAATTAACAGGCAATATACGTGATAGCACAAACAAATCACCAAATAACTAAATACGCGTGAGAACGTGCTTAATGGCAAGTACTATTATATAGTTTATATTGATTAATTGATACCTATTCGAAGTTTGATAATTAAAAAGCCCACCCCATACGGCCCAACATCGACCCAAATCACGAAATTCCAAATATACCCCCATCCCTCTCTCTCTCACTCCCACTCACTGTGTGTAGGGTTTTAGCAGAACCAACCCAATTGACCATTTCTACAAAATCACTGTCACATAGAAACACAACAATGGCGTCAAAAACCCTAGTCCGAACCGGAGCGTCTCTGGTGAACCGGTTTTTGTCGAACCCGTTTCTTCGGCAGAGTCCGAGCCCGAATACGAATCAGCGGATCGTGTCTCAGGGCCTCGATGTCACTCCGAAGCTATTCCCATCGCTCTCCAAGTTCGAAAACTCACTCCACTTGCCTCAGTACCAAAACGACGCCGAATCGATCCGAAAGGTCGCCTCCGAAGGCTTCGTATACCCCTCTGGCCTCCCTTCTCTCAGCTTCTACTTGCCAGAAGGTTCTCTCTCTCTCTCTCTCTCTCTCTCTCTCTCTGTATATATATGTGTGTGTGTGAAAATCATCTGTTTGGTTGCTGGGAAAATGAGGTAAGGAGGTAAGTGTGTGTAGAGGTCATCTGTTTGGTTGCTGGGAAATTTAGGTGAGGAGGTAAGAAATTAGAAATCTTTAGGCTTTTAAATTATACATTTACTATGAAAATGGTGTCTGTAAAAGTCCTCTGGTTGCTGGGAAAATGAGATGAGAAATTAGAGATCTTTGTTCTTTTAATTGTGCATTTTCTTATGAAATTGGTAACTAAGTGTGTGTTTGAGGTGGACTTTTAAATTATGCATTTTCTATGAAATTGGTAAGAGTGATTGTGTGTGTGTGTGTACTCCTTTTGGTTTCTGGGAAAGTGAGATAAGAAATTAGAAGTCTTTAGGCTTTTAAATTATATATTTTCTATGAAAATGGTGTGTGTGAGTGTGTATATATGTCAAGGGCCTTTGGTTGCTGGGAAAATGAGGTGAGGAGATGAAAGATTAGAAATCTTTGGACATTTAAATTCTGCAATTTTTATGAAATTGATAACTGCATGTGTGTGTGCGGTTGACTTTTACATTATGCATTTTCTATGAAATTGGTAAGAGTGTGTGTCTGTGTGTGTAAAATTGTAACTGTACTCGGGTTGCTGGGAAAGGGAGGTGAAGGAGATAAGAAATTAGAAATATTTGGACTTTTGAATTATGGATTTTCTATGTATGTATGAATGAAAGTTCTGTTTGGTATATGAGGAAATGTATGGATGGATGGGCTATCTGTTTGTTAATGTTCTGTTTGGTTTATGGTAAAAATGGTAAGAGATGCTAATAAATTAGGAATTTGGGGTTTATAAATTATGCACTTTTTAATCTATGCTCTGTTTGGTTTCTAAGGAAATGGAAGGATAGACTAGATGTTTTTGTTAATGGTTTGTCTGTTTGCTGGGAAAATGTGGAGAGGGAGAGATAGAGAGAGATAATGATGATGATGATGATGATGAATTATAGATTTTTTATTATTTAAATTATGTATCTTTAGGTTGTGGTGAACATCAAAAGGGTGTTTCTTGTTAACTTTGATAAACTGAATATCTAGTTCCTTATTGATAACTTGAATGTGATCTCAGTATCTTATGTCATAAGATATAATATATTAAGATGATATTAAGAAGATGATCTTAATGGAATTGTTGTGTAAAACCAGTTCAAATCAGCAAGGATTCTAACTGATCTGTTGGTCTCTGTGTCTCTTCAAAAATGGGGCTATTATGTTCCCTTGTGAGCATATATGTGATTGATGGACATATAATTTTTTTTAATAATTTATTGTTATTATTATTATTGATAATAAGTAATGGACATATGACTATGTTAGACAAAATTAAATTTCTACAAAGCAATCTTTTCTTCGGTGCCTCAAAGCAAAAGAATATCTTTTTTCTAAACTTTTTTTTTCCTTCTTCAAGAATGTTGAAGTTATAGACGCTTCAGCATGCTCATATGTCTAGCAACTAGATGTGTAGTCCAGTTAAGGCCTCATAACTATAGTTTCTATAAGGACTGCGTACTTGCCCAATTTCTGCTAAATGTTCTGTTAAGACCATAACTAGCAAGTATACCATTTAGGTTGTGATTTGGAGTAAAAAGTTGGTTGGGTGGGGGTGGATATGTGGAGAATCTCTATATGCAAGGTAAATCATAAATGAGGATAACTTTTGTTATGGTCTTAATTAACTGCTAGTAGGCAGGAATTAATTATAAGCTGCAAAAATTTGATATTTTATGAACTTCAAAACTCAAGTAGGGTGGACCAAATGAAAAAAAAATTCCATACGGAGGGGATTTCTTGCTTCAAACTTCATAGATTATGATATAGAAATACTTATTAGTTATTACCTTGTTTTAGGTAACTGAGACATGTGCTTCTCTTATCTCCTCTATTGAATTTAACTATTTAAAATGATAAACCCCATAAGATCTGTTGTGTGGTGAATGATATGTGGATGCTGATGTTGTTATCCAGATAGCCAATAAGTTTACTTTTTGATGAGATGACTTAGATGGAGTCTTCGAAATTTGGTGGTAGTGTCACCCAAGTTATGCACTTGTTCAGCTGATACTCATAGTGACTGATGTACTGGTCTAGTAATAATCTATCTTAGAATGAGATCTCCTGCTCTTGTTGGTGGAGTTTCTTCCACCCTTAGAGCATTTGCAGCAGTGGAGCTAAAAAGCTATAATGCTATTTTAGCTCCACCAATTTACCAAAAAATGCTTGCAGCAGTGGAGGCAAAACTAAAATTTTTAGCTGATTTGCTACAGTGCACATCTATAGATAGATGTGCACTGTAGCACACATCTAAAAAATAAAATTTTTTTTTTAATCCAACTCCTATTAAAATAATAAAACTTACTCTATTTTTCTTCATTCTTTTATTCAATCTTCGTGCCTCTCTCAGAGCTCTCTCTCATCTCAGTTCTCTCAGAGCTCTCTCATCTCTCTCACTCATCAAGCTCTCCACGCCATCGCCATCCCGTCGCCGTCCCACGCCGTCGCCGTCCTGTCCCAGCCGCGACGAGGCCTGTTCGATGCGACGCTCGGTGTTTAGGTACCATTCATTGCCGCCGTCGATGATGGAGTCGCCTGGCTCCATGAAAGAGGAGAGGGCGGCGATGGTTTGATCGACCGGGGAGCCGGCCTTGATGAGGATGATGATGGATCTGGGGCGCTGGATTGAGAGGACGAAGTCGCGAGGAGTGTAGTGTGGGCAGCATCGACGCGTGGGCTTGTGTGTCTTCGATTTGTGCTGGGTTTGTCTCCGGTTGGTGATTTTGTTTGGTCTGAATTGAGGATTTGGGTTTTTTTTTTTTTTTTTCTCTGTTGTGTACTGCTGGTGGTGGTGCTGTGTGGCGGTGGTGGTGGTGGTGGAGGATGTTTGTGCTGTGTGGTGGTGGTGGTGGTGGTGATGATGATGATGATGATGATGATATATTATTTTGTTGTAGTAAAAATATTATTATTTTATTGTAGTAGAAATATTATTTTATTGTGTTGAATATATTATTTTATTGTGTTGAAAGCTAAAATAGATCCACTGCTGCAGCATGTGTGTAGGTAAAATAGATAAAGTGACTTTTGGTAGAGCTAAATTGCTAAAAATTTAGCTCCACTGCTGTGAATGCTCTTAGAGCAGAAGGATGTACATGGGTGATTACATTTTGGTTCAATAAATTTTTGTTACTTAAACCAAGAACACTTAGGCTAGAGTGTTCAGGGATTGGGTCAACAATTGAGTCATCAATATCATTTTGTTCAGTCTTTTTGGTTTCTGCATAACTTTAACTGTTCTGTTCTGCAGGAGATGTTTCTTCTTCAAACGAGCCAATGATTTTATTTCCTAAACGGACTTTCCAACCTAGCACTATCCGGCGTAAGAGGAACCATGGATTCTTTGCTCGGTACATCTTCTCTCTCTCTCTCTCTCTCTCTCTCTCTCTCTCTCTCTCTCCCCAAAAGAAAGAAAATAAAAAAACCTAGTGTGGGAGAACAGATATTGATCATAATTACTTATCAAAAAAAAAAGAAAGATATTGATCATAATTAGGCTGATATGACAAATCTGACAATTTGTGAACTGGACAACACAATTTATTAGGCATGAGCTTTTTAACTGCATAGGTTGTGGACTGCATTTGCTTCATGTTGGTCGTAGTTGAATTGCTTGGGACATCATTGAGTGTCTATATTACATATAAGAACTTAGGGCAGAGTAATGTGAGAAAATCCTTCATGTGTATTTTGGTACATAACAATGCCCCCCCTACACTTCTCTCCCACAAACACCCCTCCCTCCCCCTCCCTCCCTACCACACAGCCAACATCTTTCCCTCCTCTGCTCCTCTCCCTACCACTGCCTCACAACAAGTCACCTCCTCAGTTCCCTGGATTCTTTCCATTACCGTTCCCATCACCTTTTGGTTTTTTTCCATACCACTCTATATATCCACCTCTTACTTCTTCACTGACCACCCCACCTCCTTCTGTCCTGCCGTTACAACCACCTTTATTGCCTACACCAACCACTCCCATATCACCCACACCTCTTCCTAACATTTTGCCTCCCCCTAAGTCAGCTCTTAAACCTTCTCCTTAGGTTAGAGGGGGCAGTAAAGGTTCTTTTCGCATAGATTCCAAAATCTTTTCCTTCTCTTTTGATGGCGGGTGAGCTGATTCTTATGCTATTCACGAGAGTCGTTGGAATATGAAAAGTTCCGTTTGGCTGAGTCGTAAGGGATTGAAATGGATTCTCTCATGTTTTGCTGATATTCGTGATTGGGTTCCAGGAAAGGATTTGTTGTATAAACGATATAGAGAAAACAATAAGCTTTTTGAATTCTGGGGAAGGTCGAATAAGGCTGGTATATTTGCGGATATAGCTATGTTTTATGGTGGAGCTCGTCGTGGTTGTGTTGTGGTACCTGCGAGTTCAAACCGGTCTGGGTGGTGCTTGTTTACAAAAGAATTAGATAGTTTCCTATCAGGTTCTACCACTGTTTGGGTGGGAGGGAGGACTTCCAAGGTAGCTATTGGTGGTGGTCCAACAGATGGTGGTGGACATAATGGGAAGAAAATTTTCAAAACTAGCAACCAGCGGGAGTTAAGGAAATTTGAAAATTCTAGAGCTATTTTGGGACATAATGTGTTGAGGGGTGAAACTGTCGTTACAGTTTCTAATAAAAATGGCAGACCCATGCGTGATTTCATGTTTAAGTTGACTACTGACAACTTGGCGCTGAGGGTGTCTAAATCAGAAGGGGGAAAAAGAGTGGTTTCTTGGATAAACCCACATACCTCTCACAAGTCCATTAAAAGTGGGCCTGTTATTTTTAAAAACTTTTCTGTGCATGACAAAGCCCATTTGGCTGACCTGAGAGGTAAGGCCCATGTGGAGGTTTCATATTCTGTTGGTGTGGGCGTGAGTGTGCATAGCGATCAGAGGGAGGGTTTGGTGGGCGAGAGTTCAAGGCTACCGATGGAGTCAACGGTGGTATCGGTGATGCCTAAGGCTCCGACGGGAGTTAAATTAGCGTTACCTAGTCCCGATCAAGCTTCGGAGCTGCTCGCATCCAACCCGGTGGCTTCGCACCTCGATATGGAAGGCGATATCGTTGCTCCGAGAACACTGGTGGAGTCATGACACCCTGGGTCGAATCGTTTTTCTCTCTTGTCTATTTTGGATAGGGAGGGGGACCCTTGGTTTGAGGAGGAAGTGGAGAACGTTGTTACGGAGTCATGTCCCGAGGTGAATGATGGCGGTGCTTCCCAATCAGGTATGTTGTCTTCGAGTGTTGAGCTTGTAGATGGGTTGCAGAAGGGGGGTTGGAGCTTCTGCTTCTTCCATGGGAGCAAAGTGGAGCGGTAGCTAGTGTTTCTGGTAGTGGGGAGCAAGTGAGTGGTCCTCTGGAGTGTGCACTGCTGTCTCGGTGGGATCCTAAGGAAGTGAAGGATAAGGAGTTGACCAGGGTTGATGAAGAGGGTGAACAGTCTATATGGGTGTCCACAATGATGAGGAGTTTTTGCAAAATGGTGGGTTTTCCTATTGTACGACATGAAGCTCAGTGTGTGGTTTTATTTCGTTTACTGGAACAAGAATGTCTTGAGGTCGTAAACGAGGGGTGTGTTCGAAGACCTATTAAATCTGGTCAGAAAGGTCTTAGAGAACTTCGGGTTCTAGTATCCACAATAAATTAGGTTGGGTCCTCTTCTCGTTATAGAGGTTTGTCGAACTGTTTTGGGGCTATTGGTAGTTTTAAATGACTTTAAGACTCCTTTCTTGGAATGTTAGGGGTTTGAATAATCCCCGAAAGAGGGAGGTTTGTAAGAATCTTCTTAAGGAATGGAGGTGTGATATAGTTTGTCTCTAGGAAACTAAGCTTTCTTCGGTAAATTCTGCTGTCTTGCGTAGCTTATTGGGTAGTCCTTTCACGGATTGGGCTGTCCTGGATGCGGTTCAAACATCTGGGGGGGTTTTGTTGCTTTGGGATAAGTGGGTAGTTGAGAAAATTGATGTGTTGGTTGGTCAGTTCTCGGTTAGTGTACTTCTTAGGGGAGTTTTGGATGGTTTTGAATGGGTTTGCACTGGAATTTATGGTCCAAACGCAGACCTACATAGGGCTGCTTTGTGGGACAAGTTATCAAGGGTGCGTACTCGATGTAACAAGGCTTGGTTGTTATTTGGTGATTTCAACGTTATTAGATTTCCATGCAAGAGGCTTGGTTATGACTCTTTCAGCCCAGCCATGTTTGCTTTTTCAGATTTCATAGAGAATAATTTTCTAGTGGATTTATCATTAGATGGAGCTTCTTTCACTTGGTTTAGGGACTCCGAACTGAATTCTATGTCCCATATTGACAGAACTTTGGTCTTTGCAGATTGGGAGGACCATTTTGGAAAGGTGTCCTAGAGGGTGCTTCCTCGTATTATTTTTGATCATTGTCTGCTTTTGGTGGAAATTGGTGGTGTGGGTAGGGGGTGCTATGCTTTTAAGTTTGAGAACATGTGGTTAAAGGTTGAGGGTTTTGTTGAGAAAGTTCAACAGTGGTGGAACAGTTATTGCTTTATGGGTTCTCCAAGCTTTGTTTTGGCTCAGAAATTAAAGGCTCTTAAAGAAGACCTAAAGAAGTGGAATAAGGAGGAATTTGGTGATTTGGCTTTTAAGAAGAAGAGTTTGTTGTCGGAATTATTGGGTTTGGATGCCAAGGAAGATATTCTGGGCCTTTCGCATGAGGAACAAGCTCGCTGAACTCAGGTTAAAGGTGAGATTGAAGTTTTAGCTTCCTTGGAAGAGACTTTTTGGAGACAAAAGTCCCATGCTCTGTTTGTAAAGGAGGGAGATAACAATACACACTTCTTTCATAGATTAGCAAATTCTCATAGAAGGGCTAATCATATTAGCAACGTTGAGGTTGATGGTGTATTATATGAGGATGAATCTGCTGTACGCTCTCAGGTGGTCCAATTTTATTAGGAACTATATACAAAGACAGACACGTGGCGTCCAACTGTGGATGGGTTGGATTTTGCTTGTATTGGGGAGGATGATAGGTTATCCATCGAGAGGGATTTCTTGATAGAAGAAGTCACCCAAGTTTTGGTAGAGATGGAGGGGATAAAGCCCCTGGTCCGGACGGGTTCACCATGGAATTTTTTCATAAATGTTGGAGGGTTGTGGAGGCTGATGTTATGGCTGTATTCAAGTATTTTCACAGGTATTCTGTTTTTGAAAGGTCTCTTAATGCTTCTTTTCTCTCTTTAATTCCTAAGAAAGCTAATGCTATCAATATTAAGGATTTCCGGCCTATTAGCTTGGTGGGCAGTGTTTATAAGTTGTTGTCTAAGGTGTTGGCGAATAGGCTGAGAGTGGTGTTAGACAGTCTGATCTCAGAGACTCAAAATTCCTTTGTTGATGGAAGACAAATTTTGGACTCAGTGTTAATTACAAATGAGTGCCTTTACAGTAGATTGAAGTGTCATTCCTCGGGTGTAGTTTGTAAGTTGGATATAGAAAAAGCCTACGATTATGTAAATTGGGATGCGTTACTTTATTTGTTGAATAGGATGGGCTTTGGGTTGAAGTGGAGGGAGTGGATTGTGGCTTGCATTTCCACTGTTTGCTACTCAGTTCTGGTGAATGGATCCTCGGCAGGCTTCTTTGGAAGTTCCTATGGGTTGAGACAAGGTGATCCTTTGTCCCCTCTTCTTTTCCTTTTGATTATGGAAGTTTTATCTCGGATTCTGAAGAAAACTGAGGATAGTGGTCTGCTTCGTGGTTTTCATGTGGGACCAGTTAACTCTAGTGGGGTTCGCATTTCACACTTGCTGTTTGCAGACGATACTATTATGTTCTGTGATGCATCTAGAGATCAATTGTTGTCCATTAGATTGGCTTTGTCTTGCTTCCAAGCTTTTACTGGTTTGAAGGTAAATGTGGGGAAGAGTGCGATTGTCCCGGTGGGGGAGGTTGGTAATATAGGTGCTTTGGCGGGCATTCTTCGCTGTAGGTTGGGTAGCCTACCTATGAAATATTTGGGAATGCCTTTGAGCACCCCGTACAACATTGCATCTATTTGGAATGCTATTTTGGAGAAGATGGAGAAGAAGCTGTCTAGTTGGAAGCGTCTTTATTTGTGTAAGGGTGGTAGACTTACACTCTTGAAGAGCACCCTCTCCAGCCTTCCTACATACTACCTATCCCTATTTATCATCCCTGTAGCTGTGGCTGACAGATTAGAGTATATTCAAAGGAATTTTTTATGGGGGTCTTTGGAGGAGTGTTTTAAACATTCTTTGGTGGCTTGGGAGAAGGTGTGTTCACCTCTTGAGATGGGTGGTTTGGGGGTTAGGAAGTTAGTTCACTTCAACCAAGCCCTCTTAGGGAAGTGTTTATGGAGGTTTGGCCAAGAAGGAACTCATCTTTGGCGGGGGGGTTATTGCCACCAAATATGGAGAGGGCCAAGTGGGGTGGAATACTAAAGAATGCAGAAGGGCCCACGGGTGTGGTCTTTGGCGTGGTATTAATGACGGTTGGGAAAGGTTCTCCAAACATTTGGCTCTTGTGATGGGTGATGGTTCCCGCATTCTTTTTTGGCATGATAGGTGAGTTGGGGATACCTCACTTAAAATGCTCTATCCTCGGTTATATGCGTGTTCAGATGACAAGAAAGCTTGCATTTTTGAATTGTTGGGTCATCAGGAGGATGGGAGTAATAGATTCTGGAACTTGGGATTTTATAGGAATTTTCATGAGGGGGAATTAGAAGCTGCTTTCTCTTTCCTAAATTTCATCTAGTCTCGGATTCCAAGAGGCATTGGGTGTGATAGTTCCCATTGGTGTCTTAAAGGGAATGGTAAGTTCGATATTCGTTCTTTTTATAAGAAGCTCAGGGGCACACCTCTCTCTAGTTTCCCTTGGAAGGGGATTTGGAAAATCAAGGTTCCTAAAAGGGTGGCTTTCTTCTTGTGGACCATTGCCCATGGTCGGATTCTTACCTTGGACAATTTGATGCTCTGAGGCCTCCCTTTGGCGAATAGGTGCTATATGTGCTGCAGTTCTACGGAATCTGTGGATGTTCTCATTCACCGTCCTGTAGCTTATTCTTTGTGGGTGCAAATGTTACAAGTTTTTGGGATTCAATGGGTCATGCCAGGTTTAGTGGAGAGTTTGGTGTTTTGTTGGAGTAATTGGTTGGGGAAATTTTCCTCGGACATATAGAATATGGTTCCTGGTTGTTTGATGTGGGATGTTTGGATGGAAAGAAACAAGCGCTCTTTTGAGGCTATAGAAAATTCGCTTGATCAGTTACAAGCTCTTAGCCAAAGTACTCTTTTTGAATGAGCTAGGTGCTGGGGTTCCTCAAACTGTTCTTCTACTCTGGAGTTTTTTACCTCCCTTAGAAGTGCCCCTTAAGTTGCTCGTCTTTATTCTGTTGCTTCTGTTGTTTTTGTTTGCTGATTTTTGTGTTCACCATCATGAACACCTTGTATTTGCTGTCTTCATCTTTTGTTCAAGTTTAATATAATTCTTATTACTAATCAAAAAAAAAAAAAAACTTAGGGCAGAGATTTTTTGGAGTTTTCCTCCCACTTCATGGTCAAGTGTCTGCCTTCTGGCCTGTATTAAATGGCTTTATGAATCTTTCTTAGCTGGGAAAATTGTGAGCAAAATTATGTAGGATTTGCATGTTGGCTAATGCACTTTTTCACGTGAACAGCAAGGCAACCAAGGGTGGGAGGAGGGTCATTGCTCGAAGAATAGCGAAGGGCCGGTTTAGAATTACAGCTTAGAATCCTTGCCTTTGGTTTGGTTTGGTTTGAATCAAGCCAAGTCTGAGGCTTGCCGGACTTCATGATTAGACTCTGAATTGGAACGAATCTTTGCCTTTTGTGGTGGGTTAGTGTGTCCTTAAGGTCTAGAAGGCCTTTGAATACAAATCGTATGATCTCATTTCTTCTGTGGAACTTGAAATGTAAAACTTCAGATTCTGTTATTCTCCATATATAACTCCAAGAATCTTCTTGTTTGTTACTCAAGTCTTGATTATGCTAAAGTTTGTAGTTTCAATGCCTGTAAAGTTCAGTTTTGTTATATGTGATTTTGTTTAACCTATATCCATTGTAAGAACAAGAAACAAAGGAAAGAGATGAGGGTGCTTGGAAGGAGCAGTGCTGTTAAGCTACAGTAATAGATGGATAAGAGAGAGAGAGAGAGAGAGAGAGAGAATTGTTTGAGTTGTTTAATTGTTTTCTGTCTACCTCGTATTATTTGGAAAGTAAGGTTTTGTCTGTATATGGCGGCTTCTGCTGTATTCCATGGAAGCTTAACAGGGTTTTGTCCAAGCTTGTCTTCAGAAATCTTTTCAAGATTAAGGGTATTTAGAATCAAGACAAAAATGTCGTTGTATAGCAGTGTATGTATTGAGCTCGAAAGTCTTTTATTGTTTGGTTTTGGTCTGCGTTTTTGGGGAGCAAGGTAAGGTTGGGTTAGGATAAACAATAATTCTTAGCTTTGACTAAAGAGAAGAAAAACAATATTTCAAATTAAAATTTTAAAAGGTTCCGAAATAGTATTGAATTATTATTGGTTAGAAGGAGCAAGAAGAGAAGAACGTCCCTGCTTTGAGCAGCCACGTAATTATTTTAGCTAAGTAAAATAATAATTAACGAGGTCTACAATGATTACATGTGCCTTAAGAAAAATCCTTGCTTTCTGTTCAGCATAATTATCTTTTGCAATGAAAGCGGTATCAGGTAAGGTATTGAAGGTTTAAGATTGCATTATCTCGTCAATTTAGAGACATTCTTTGGTTTTCTTTATGAGGATAATCAAGATTTAAATCCCAATCATTCCTTTATTGTAACAATTAAATTATAAAAACAAAGGAAAGACAGTATCTG
The DNA here is from genome assembly GCF_001633185.2 of Quercus lobata. NCBI lineage: Eukaryota > Viridiplantae > Streptophyta > Magnoliopsida > Fagales > Fagaceae > Quercus > Quercus lobata. Next base: position 10,122,756 of record NC_044908.1, on the reverse strand, counting down.
AACCAAAAAACTTGTTTAATTTCATTTCAAATTCTTTTAAATTGTGTTTGAATTTGAGGCCATAAAATGAGGGGTTTTGAAGAATAATATTAAATATAAAGTGCTTGATATATGTACATGGATTTGAGATTTAAAGCTTTTTCTCTAATAAAATCAGTTCTAAAATAATAAATTCGAAATAACATTTTACATCCTATCATTTTAAATCTACATACTAATAAACATTTAAACACAATTTAAAAGAATTTGAAATAAAATTAAACAAGTTTTTTGGTTGAGATACTGTCTTTCCTTTGTTTTTATAATTTTAAATCTAAATACTAATAAACATTTAAATTCATCTATAATCTACATAATACAAATTTAAATATATTTATAATTTTCAATATAGTTCAAAAATTTTTTTTCCCATATTTTATTCAAAAAACTAAATTGTAATTTGAACCCTTAAAATTTGGAGTAATTTTGATTTTACTTACTAACGAACACCTCATCACAGCACATCGATGGAAGGCCTGTTTAGACCCTCAAGTCCAGTCTACTGCTGCTGGTTTGGTGTTGTAGCTCTCTGCAGCACTTACTGATGTGTGCTGTTGTATGCTGCTATGTGTAGTCTGTTTGCTATGTTGCTATGTGTGTGAGATCAAGTCAAGCCTGTTGCCGCAACCCTTACTGCTACTACAATTGAGTTGCTGCACTGTCATTATATTGCTGAGTAGTTGTAGGATAAGCGTTAGTGATACTACCACCATGTTACTGTTAAGCCTAATTATGTTGGCTAATTAGCCATGTAATCTTTACTAATTAGCTATGTGACTATATTAGGAAGGTAGATAGTAAATTATTGGCCTAACTGATTGTTAATTGGGAACTTGTACCCGAGTTGCACTCTCATTTTGTATTCCTTCAAGAAATAAGAAATATCCTCTTTCTCTCTCAAATTCTTCTTAATCTCTCTCTCTAATCTCTAGGAGGTTAGGCTATCCTCGAGATTATATAATATCCCAATTATAGAACATTGAGAATAAACAGGTTACTAACAAAGGTTTAAATTCAAATGATACCAAACTTTATAGGTATAAATTCAAAATTTGAATTGAAACATTAAGCAAAATTAAAATTTCTCCAAGTTTTGAGGATCAAAAATGCAATTTAAATTATTCAAAATTTTAAACTAAAAACTGAAGTTCAAATCTTCTCTTCAAAGTTCAAATAATTTCATCCCAATGAAATGACTAACAAATATACTTAAAAGATATAGAATAATATATTTTGTTCTTATTGTGAGTCTGTGACCCAAGAAATATTATTTAAAATGTATATGCGTCCCCCCATTGTGGTTCTCATCCACACATTGTTTTATTGTGTGAGGGATGATGCAGTTTCCAATGTATAAAATACATTCTCCTGCTGGGAAGGATAACGATTGAGGTTCATGCTTAATGCTTTAATGCTTTATAACGAATAACGAATATATGTACGAGGATGAAATTGATGGATGATGGCACAGCTAGCCGACCACGAAAACATGACACTTAATCATTTCGGGAACATGGAGATTATTGTGAACCACTATGAACACATTAACCCACATTAAAAGTAGAAGCTTTGTTTTGTATTAATTAAAAAAAAAAAAAAAAAGGAAATGCAGAAAATATAAAAATATTTCAAAATGCTGGTGTGGGTATACGTTCGAAACACCTTTATTTTTCTCTGTTTGTTTGGCATTTTTGGGTAATTAGCCGTTGGGCATTCGTGGGTGATTAGCCATTGGGCAATTATGGATAAACTAGCCATTGGGCATTTATAAATAAACTAGCCATTGGGCATTTGTGTTATTAGTAACCAATAACTATAGACTATTATTTTCGTCAATAACCAATATAATGCTCATCATAACACACTTTCCTATCAGATTTCTTTTGCTATATATTTCCAGATACAAAATTTATGTTCTATTTCTCTCCCATGTATTTTTCTACAATTTATATTTGTTAAATTAAAGAATAGCAATGCATTATAGGGTTGTTCTTAAACCTCTGTGAGTGAAAGTGCATTCATCATGAAACTCAATTCTATAGTCTAAGCTTGGGGAGCTATTCAGCTAATTAATATAACCAATTGCACCGAGGGTGACACGAATAAACTTTTTACACTACTCTTTGCATGATTCTATAATATTGTGATAGATTGTTCCTAAACTCTTTTTTTTATTTTCTATTTATGCAATTTACATTCTTGCTAATTATTTGAGATATTATTTACTAAATCAAACTTGTTTATTCACTGTTATATTTCTAACACAAAATAATGATTCATTTTCATCTCACATCTCTTATTAGATTGAGTGGTCGTTTGGAAGAGCTTATTTTCACTAGCCTATTGAACTTAAAAAATTAGCTAAGTAAAAGTATAATTAGAGCATTCATAATAGAGGTGTTAAAATAGCTAAAAAGCTATTTTAACACCTCAAGCACCCTTTATTAAGTGGCAATCAAGTCAAAAAATTTTAGCAACTTGTTACAGTAACCTGTCACTCTACAGTAAGTTGTACCAGGTTATTGTAGAGGTTATTATAGCAAGTTGCTAATTTTTTTTATTAAATTCTTTCTTTCTTTGTCTCTCTCGTGACTCTCTTTCTCAATCTCTTCCTTTTCTTCTGTCTCCTTTCTCCTCTATAACTCTATCTCACCATTTCTTTGGGTTTTTGTTTTTGTGTGTGTTCATCATAAGGCGGTTTGGTAGCGGTGATGGTGGTGGCAGTTGATTTTTCTGGTGGCGTTGGCTATGGCAATGAGTTGTGGTTGTGGTTGTGACGATGGGTTGTTGTGGCTAGTGGTGATTTTTTTTTTCTTTCCTTCTACAGTGGGTTGTGATTGCTGTAGTGGTGGTTATGGTGGCAATGGCTAGTGGTATGGGTTGTGATTTTGTTTTATTTATTTTTTCTTTTTGTAGTGGGTTGTGGTTGCCATGGTACTGGTTGTGGCTGGTGGTGAAAGTGGCTGTGGCTAGATGCTATAAATTTTTGTGGTGGCTCTTCTTTTTTTTTCTTTTTTTTTTTTAAATATTATTTTAATGAGGTGTTTATATGATTTTAAATGAAATGGTAAAAAAAAGAAAAGAGTATTTGATGTTGGTGTATTGTAAAAGTGTGATGTTAAAATTTTAAAATAAATAAAATAATTTTTTGAGTTGCTAAAAGTTACAATAAATTTTTAGAAACCTTGTTGTGAATGCTCTTATATTAGGTGTTGTTAAAATTGAGATTTTACATAAAATCAGTGGAAGGGCCTCATGGATTAGATTGAGAATGGTAAAATTTCACTTTCCCTAAATTTTTACTTAAATAAAAATGATGTAAATAATTATTAAAAAAGAGAGATAAATTAAACATAATACGATTTTTATACCCTATATCTCTACTAACTAAAGAAATATATATATATATATATATATATAATTAATAGGGAGTCAATAATTATTATTCTAAATTATTAATTAGTAAATGAGCAAGGATCAACTTTATCAAACTTCAAAAAACAAATTTTAAATCATATATAAAATAAGAAAATAAAAGAAAATTTTAGTTTAGATTACACAATATATATATATATATATATATATATATATATATATATAAAACCTCTTATTTTTTTAATTCCAAAAAAAAGAGAGAGTTACTCTTATGTTTTCCTTCTAGTGTATAAAAGAATTCCTCCTGCTAAACCCAACGAAAAAAAACAAAAACTCAAATAGACAAATATATTAAATAATAGTGTTCTCTTCTTTCATCCACGTTAGGTTCCTCGATGATCCATCAGGCAAGTAGTCAAAAAGCTATTATACAGTAGTTTTCACCCTTAAAAAGAAGCTTTAAACAATAGCCTCTTCGATCAATTAAACAATAGTTGTCATCATTAAAGGCAAAGTATATATTGAAAAATAGTTTTCATCATTAAAGGCAAAATATTAAACAACTAATAGCCTATAAGCTCTAGTAACAGCGTACAAACTTTATTAAACTACAAACAAAAGGCAAAAAGGTTGAGATAAATGGACATGGCTTGGGTCCAGTGTTTCTATGCATTAGACCCAAGCCTTGCCCAAGATAAACACAATTGAGAGCTAGGAATAGCCAATAGCTGGGCCAGAAGTTTCAGGAATCGAAAGTCGTAATTACTCTCAAAGATCTGGTGAAAAGTGAAGCAAGCAATGCACTGGGGAAAAGAGCAAAGAGTAGACATGCAGAAAGAGATTGTTGACACTGTCATCGTTGTTAATCCGACTTTCTTCTTTATTATTATTATTATTATTATTATTATTATTATTTTTGAGTTAGTGATTTTTTTTTATAATGTTATTTACTTATTTTTCTGAAATTGATGCTTGATAACTGTAAATGGATTTGGTAACATTTGATTTGAGAGCATCATGTGGAGAACAAGTTTCTATTTTTCCTTAATGAGATTTTATTTGAGCTTGTAGTAGAATCGTCTTGGATTGACCTAGGATCATGATCTTATGCGATCCCATGATTTGACATGCGATCTTTCTCTAACTATATGGTTATAATGATTATAATCTAATCTTGATTGATTTGACAATCTAGCATTATAGGATCTTACAATCTTATGATTTTGATAAGCATGATTTTACATTTATACCTAAAAAAAAAAAAAATTATAAATGTTGTGCATAAACTAAATAAGATGAATAAATAGCTTAATGTAATTCATGCTTATCAAAACTGAGATCCATATCATAGTATCATAAGATCCTACTATTCTAGATTGCAAAATTGATCCTGATTGGAGTGTAAATCATTATAATTCCTATAATATAGTTGGAGTAGTATTGGATGCTAGATTTTCGGAACACGTAGGATCACGATCCTAGACAATTCTACTACAAGCGCAAATCAAATCTCATTCAACCAAAATAGAAGCTCACGTTCTCCACATGATGCTCTCAATTCAAATATTAACAAAGCCATTTATATTTATCAAGCTTCAATTTCAGGAAAAAAAAAAAAAAAAAATCACAAACCCAAAATAATTTAAGAAGAGGGGGGGATTAATGAAGATGGCAGTGTCGGCAATCTCTTTCTTAGTAGCTTACTTTAACTTTTCACCATATATTTGAAAGCAATTACAACTTTTGATTCTTGAAGTTTCTGGACAATTCCTAGCTCTCAACTGTGTTTATCTCAGGCAAGGCTTGGGTCCAATGCATAGGAGCATTGAACCCTGTGTCCATCCATTTTGCTCTCAATTGTGTTTGCCTTTTGTTTATGGTTTCGTAAAGTTTGTGCACTGTTGCTAGATTTGATTGGCTATTATTTAATATATACATATATATATATACACACTTTGTTTTAAGGATGAAAATATTTTTTAATAGCTTAATAGTTTTTTTGACTGGTTGCCTGATGGGAATTGGTTGCCTGATGGATTCCCATCAGGCAACCAGTCAAAAAAACTTTGTCCTAATATATGTTTAAGGGTGAAAGAACACTATTATTTAATACATTTTCTTTTTATGTTGTTGTTGCTTAGCAAGGAGGAACTCTTTTATACAACAAGAGATTTTATTTATTTATTTATTGATTTATAATTTGTGTAATATTCTAAACTAATATTTTTTCTTTGATATATAATTTTAAATTTTATGAATTTTGAAAATGTTGATATTTTCCCATTTAGTGTTTGTTTGGCATGATTAATTTTGCCAGCTTATTTTTACTATTATTTATGGGATCATTGCACTTTTGGTATTATTCATAGGTCTCATTGTACTATTTCAACTAATTTTTACCTTTACACTCTGTTTGTTTCACTTGAAAATCTTCTGTAAAGATAGTTTTCTACATTTTTCAATGTTTGGTAGCACAAAAAAAAACTGGTCAATGGAAAACTATCTTTGGTCAATGGAAAACTCTAATAAAAATAAGGCTTATTTTTTATAAGCTGTTTTCCAAAAAAAATTTTTGGAAAACAATCTCTCTCTCATGCGTTGCATCTCCTATAAATATTATTTTCGTCTATAGCCGTGGGAAACATAATTTTTTGGCGCTTTCTCTCTCTCATGGTAAGTTTTCTCACTTTTTCTCTCTTCTCTTTATTTTTTCTCTCCTCACACCCTCACTGTCACTAACTCTGGTCTCTCCTTTTCCCATAGATCTCTCTCTTTAACTGTCTCTCTTCTCTCTTTTTTCCATGTTTCTCTTCCCTTCTGTAACACAATTCTCCGATTAGATTTTTCTTTACTTCACTGATTGATCAATAGCTCCAACTTGCAAAAGAGAACAAATTTACAACGGTAATTATTTCATTCATCTTTACCAAAATCCCAATTCTTTGTTTTGAATTTCAAGCTCGATTTTCTTTTTTCTCTAAGAAATTTTCGGTTTGATGGATTCCAAGCAGAAGTTACTTCTTTTTCGTACATAAAGTGCAAAAAATTAATAAAAGAAGAAGAAAGAATGAAAGAAGTAAAAGATGAAAATTTTAAACATAGTAACCATATTTCTCTAAATTGCTTTTACATGGGACAATTTTTACCGTGGACTAATAATATTGTTATATAATGAATGATAATTGTTTAGGAGAATTGCATTTGTTGGCAAATACATTTTTTGTTAGCAGATATTATGTAGTGATGATATATTATGCAGTACATTATGTAAATACATAATTTAGAGTAATATTGAAGACTTGTAGTTGACCATAGTAGACAAATGGTCGATATGTGTGTGTGTGTGTACGTACATTACTGTCTATATATATGAGCAAGATGAGTGGTAAAGATCATGAAAATTTGACAACTAATTAATTTTGATTGTATCTATTGTCAAAATTTTAGATTAATTAGTATGAAAACCAAATTCATTCTTGGTTTTTTATTTATAATAATTATATTAGTTAGTTTACATAATATACATGTTTTAAATTATACAAGAAATATTTAAAAAAAATTGCATACCAAACACCAGAAAACATTCTCAAGCGCATTTTCAAGGTCGTTACCAAACATTGGAAAATAAAACAATTTTCTAGAAAATGCTCTTTGAAAAATGATCCATTTTTCAGAAAACGTTAATGCTGAAACAAACAGAGCGTTATTTATAGTACTTTTAGCAAAAAAAATTTAGTTTCAGTAATATAAGCAGATCCTAAACAGACCCCTTTATAAAATGCATCTTAATTTAATTAGGCTCTATTCATTTCATTAATAACACATATCTTAATTTAATTAGTTTTTTTTTTTAATTTTTCATTCATTTTCTCATCCATCCATTTTTCCAATAGTTACAATTACAAAAGCTACCGTTATTAAAATTAATATATTCAATATAGATATAGGGAAAGGACAAGAAATTTGCACTCCAATTGTTTCGTTGTAAAATATTTTTTGATGTAAAATACTTTTAGTGAAAATATTTTCTTTTTTAGTGTTAGGTTGTGTTCTTGAAAATGCTCCAAAAAAATCAAATAACAACCAAGATCAAAATAACATCACACACATTGAAATAGATATTAAAATCACCCCTAAAAATCCCAATGTTGACAACCACCATGAGATCCACCCATTGCCAGTGAACTTCAACGTTGTGAAATGCCCTAGGCCAATCACCAATAAACTCCAAAACTGTGAAATGCCTCCATGTTTAAGCCTGAGATCGATGCTAGAGACTTCATCGATCACCTTTGTTAATGTTGCTCGCTCATTAGTTAGAGCCCCATCGGTCTCTACAGGAGAGAAGGGAGGGTGGAGGGTGTGGGTGGGTTGTAGTGAGTTTTGGAAAACATTTTACATAAAAATTTGATGTAAAACATTTTTCAAATTTTTACAAAGAGTTTTCCAATTAACGAAAATGGTTTTTTTGTTTGACTAAATTTTACAATGAAACAAACACTTGAAAATGCAAAAAATGTTTTCTAGAAAATATCTTACAAACAAATTAACAAATGGAGCGTTAACCAAACAAGGCTCGCAATAGTCTCATATGTAGTCCATATAAAACAATTTTTAAAAATTATGGATGTGCATTCAACCCTCGAACTCAACGCAATTCAATCCAACCCACCCAACCCGATGGCTTAGATTGGCTTTTTATGGGTTGATGGATTGGGTTGTATTCTATTAACTTTTTGTTTTGGAGATTGAGTTGGGCTAGTTTGTGTTGGTGAGATTTTCAATCAAAGTAACGCGATCCAACCAATGCTATTAATAGTTTTTAAAATATATGTTATTTAAATTTGTTAGTTCGATTTATTTTGAATTTTGAGACTTACTTTAGATTTGTTAATATTTTTTATTTTTATTTTAAGATTTCATTTTTACAAAGTTGGGTTATTAGAATGGGTGTTGGTATCATTATACCATCAAATCAAACCCCCATTGGGTTGTTAGTTTCTCAACTCGAGGAGATTAATTAGCTTGAGTGGATTAAGTTGAAAATACCTCAAACCCAACTCATGTACACCCTTATCTAAGCTAACCTTCACTCTTTTTGTTGTTATTATTATTATTACTAGTCAATAACTTGTGCGGAGCACCAAAAAATATAACATATTATGATTTTTTTTTTTTAATGTTTTGTCTATCTATTCTACCATTTAATGAACTATGATATAACAAGATTCTAATAGAATGTTAAATATAGAATAGAGTCTAAATTCAACTAAAAATATATATTAGAATAATAACATTTACAATTTAATGAACTATAATATAACAAGATTCTAATAGAATGTTAAACATAGAATAGAGTCTAAATTCAACTAAAAATATATATTAGAATAATAACATTTACAATTTAATGAACTATAATATAACAAGATTCTAATAGAATGTTAAACATAGAATAGAGTCTAAATTCAAACTTAAAAATATATATAAGAATAATAACATTTACAATTATCATTTAATTATTATTATAATTTTCGTCTTCTCCTTTTTCTTCTTATCATGTTTATTATTTTATTATTATGGTTCTCATTAATACAAATAAATAAACATGAAGGCGTTCACAAAACCACTAGGACCACATGTAAACCGACATCCAAAACTACTAGCAAAATCAAATAATTATAAAGCACCTTGCGGTGTGGTGCAGTTTGCATTTTATGTTAAATATTTATTATATGAACTAGGTGTTGATCACTTGATTTTTAAAATATAAAAGATTAGGTCTTTCACACTTAAAAACTTGTTGAGTAACTCTTAATCAGCCCAAAAAAAAAAAAAAAAAAAACTAGTCCAATATTTTAAGAATTAGCCCAAAACAAAGGAAAAACTACCTTTAGATTGAGTAATATAGTCCAAAATCTTGAAAAGTGTTCCAGTCTAAATCTAGCTAAATCATACATATGACCGCAAAACTAAGATATGATGAGGTGACAAAAATTAACCAAAACTGCACCATGAACACTTGAACACGTGTTAATCCCTCAAAATTGATTAGCAGAAGTTCCATATATAGGAAACCATACGATTGACAAACCTCTGAGGATTGAGGATTAAAGAAATTATTATGTCTCTAACTTTCCTCCATAATCAGATGAATTATTTTTCTGTATGCTTTCAATAATGAATGGTACGATCTTATCCGGCAGTACCCCTTAATTGACTATCAGTTTATCAAGAGCTTTCTTGCCTGGACGTTGACTATGGAGTGTGTGGAATTGTCTTTGCATGTTGTATTCACCCACCAATCTCGGGAAAAAGAGAGAGAGAGAGAGCCCTCAGTCTTGGAATTGGAAAATTATGATGAAACCAGGTACTTACTAAGGTACGTTAAGGGACCGATTCCGGTCCCAAAAATAGTGGAATATTTTTTTTGGACACAATTACAAAATATATGGGATTTTCTTTATATTAAAAAAAAAAAATCTATTCATTTAAAAAACCCGGCCATTTGTTGAAACATGAATCCATCTTGAAGAAAATTTTCACATTATCTTATTTTATTAAAGTATGTATCATTTACAACTCTTGCTTTTTATTTATTTATTTATTTAATTAATTAATTTATTTATCTCGCTGAATTACGAACTCTCATTTATTTTGGGATGAACAAAGGGAACAACTACAAATATCGAGTAGTAATTTCCTAGGCAGTAGGAAGTCGGAACTCATACAATATATTAATTAAGTTGACAAACTTGAATAACCTACACATATTTTTTGAACTTCAGCCAACGTTACTCACTTTAGCTATAGAAACATTATGTTTTTCAAAGAAGTTTCACTTATGTCTTGTGCACATAACTAGAAATAAATGCATCGTATCAGATTATAGATCCAACAATTAACAGACAGAACCAAACTCCAACAGAGTAGCATGTCTATGTCTCCCAGCTTGAACGAAGATTAGAGTTTGTGACAAATTGGCCGCTTGATAATGGTGACAATGATGAAGCTGATGAATATGATGATGATGATGACATGATGGCATCCATGTACTCCATATGATTGTTGGGCACTTGTGTATCATGTGGATAATTACAACCAGCTGGAAAATATGGGAGTCTAGCAAGTGGGTCATGGTCTTGTGAAGCACATGAGCAAAACATGCCACAACAATTACCACTGATAATCTCATCACAAGGTTTTGGAATCATGGATGTTAATGGATCCTCATCATAATGTGGTGCCGAGATACTTGGACCAATAAGTTTATCACCAATATAATGTTGTGTTGCTCCACTAGTGCTGAAATTTTGATGTTCTTGATTAGGATCAAATTTTCCATGAGGTTGATAGCCTAATGACCATAGTGGGTCATAAGAAGAAGAATTTGATGATGGTGCCATTGGGGGTGGAAATTGAACCAAATTGGCACCATAATTGGTTTGCTCTAATTTAAGATCACCATGATCAAAGCCTTGCAACATTGGGGTTGGAGTGGGAAGGTATAGCTGGTCTTGTTGAGAGCTTAGGATCCAATTAGGGTTTGCATTTAGAGAGAAAAAACCTTCCTCGCTGTTACCATTGTAGTGCATATCAGGATAGGTGGCAATGGTAGGAACATCATGAGAAATCAGCTTCTTCTTTATACTTGAATTCCAAAAGTTCTTAACCTCATTATCGGTTCTCCCTGGTAGGTGCTTGGCTATTTGAGCCCACCTGTCCAAAAATAAAAAGTTCCCTTTTGCATGAAAAAATGACATACATAATGGGGGGTGATGATAAGACTAATAATGATAAGAAGAAGAAGAAGAAGAAGAAGAAAAAAAAAAAAAAAAGAGAGGTAATGTTAAGGATATTATAAACTTTAGTACAAGAAATTTATAAATTAAGTTGTCAACTGTTAAATATAGTAATAAAAAAAAAGTAAAAGAAAAATTATTTATTACGTTATAGATGGTACTAATCAATTGTCAGGTCGATTTGTAAAGTTTTCATAGTATAATTAGTAATAACTTTAGCATTTAATCACCATGCACTTTTAATGTAGTGGTCATTCCACAAGTATAAGTGCTTGTGGGGAGTAAGAATCGGGTTCAAGTTTTCAAAAGAGAGTTTTACACATATACATTTAGATCATGCTAGGGTAGAAATTCTATCTTGAAGAAAAAAAAAAAAAAAAAAAAAAAAAAAAGATCTTACTTGTTTCCTAGAATGCCATGAAGTTCAATGATGAGGGCTGCTTCTTGGGGAGAGAAGCTCCCACGTTTTAGGTCAGGTCTGAGATAATTTATCCATCTTAGTCTGCAGCTCTTTCCACATCTCTGCAGGCCTGCTTCATAGAAACCATACAACAAAAAGATATAAAAAAGAACAATTGAGAAACAATAGTATATAGGAACGCATGAAAGCTAGTGCAAATGAAATGAGAGAGTGAGAGAGAGAAGTGATAATGTTACCAGCAAGTTTTGGGACAGAGCTCCAGCAACCATGGCCATAGTTTGAAATGTAGTTGATGAGTTTCTCATCTTCCTCTGGTGACCATAGTCCTCTCTTCACCTTCTGCTTGTTACAGCACGAGTGATGTCCCATCTTTCTCTCTAAAAGCAGTGTTAGTGCAGCCAATGATAGATCATAAATAAGTACTGAGGAATAAGTTTAAAAAGACGCAAAAAATCAGAGAAAAAGAGAGAGAGAGAGAGAAAAGAAATGTAAAGAAAGGACGCACTAGGTCTAGCCCTAGGTAGGAGAGGTTACACTTGTTTTACACCCAAAAAAAACCCCCAAAAACCAAAAAAAAGAAAAAAAGAAAAGAAGTGAAAGAGTAGTAACCGCGTGAAAATAGAAGAGAACAACGAAATGAGCGATTTGGAAGTGTGAGTACTGAGAACACTGAGGCTATGAATTTAATGTAAGAGCTGTACTATGGTGGCCCAGTTAGGGTTTGTAGCAAAGGGCTAAAACCTGCACTATCATCCATTAAGAGCTGTATTGCTTATAAAGGATCGGATCCTTCTTTGTTTGCTCAGTGTTTGGACTAGCTTGTGCTCGTGTCACACCTGCATGGTGGTGGGTCCTTTTATATGTCCCACTTTGGACACATCTAGGATTCTTGATCAAGCAAACACATTTTTTGGGATGAAAATATGTGATTGTGGACGCTTTACCATCTAGATTGGACTTATTGAGTATGGGCAATAATGAGATTTTGAGCTCTGTGTTTGATCGGTTGTGATTGCATGGGAGTGGTAATATCATAATATGATCTAAATCATGATTTCATGATTGGCTATTGAACTAGAAAAATTCCCAAAACTTTGGCTTTAGTGAAAAAGTTTTCTCAAGCGCAGTCCTTAATTTGTCTCAATGCTAGCTAGGTACTAAGTAGCTAGATCTCCCTTCGTATTGAAGAAAGAATACTTTTTGGGGTATCATTACATGATGCCATATACTAGTCTAAATAATATATTTTGTCTCCAATGAACAGCATGTGATTATTACTCTAAGCAGATGCTTTTTGTCATATATACAATCATTTTCTCTTTGTTCCACATACCTATAAAAGAACATGTTCTCACGAATTACTAAGATAGATTACTCTAAGTGACATTAATAAAAAAAATTAAAAATTAAAACAATTCAATTAAAATTTTATTATTTACGAATTTCCAAAAAAAAAAGTTTCATCATTTAATTTAAATTAATTTATTCATTTACTATTATATCTATTACAAAATTTTCAAAATTTTGAAATTCTCTTTAAGATGTTCCAATTTTTTTAAGATATTTCAATTAAAATTTTAAAGAATAAGTACTGTAGGGGTAAAATTTACAAGCCAACAATGGGCTTTGGGCCACGTGCGGAGTCTAGCCATGACAAGAAGGGAAAACGGGGCCAGGAGATTTCCAGCCCAATCCTGTTGGGCCGGACTTATTTAAGGGGCGTTCGAGGAGGAGTGCATCCTCAGACACACCAAATGGGAGTCCAACGTACACCCTGCACACAGTAAGGAACCATCCCAAGCAAGAGGAAAATGTTAGACGTCTAGGAGGCAACCACAGCTGCCGCATTAAATGCAAGGAAGCTACTTTTCCAGCCGCATTAATGTAGAGAAGACAGGTGAATAGTGTTATCTTGACCAGTGCAACTCACAGAAAGATAAGGTGGATGTCCGATGGGATAGACACTCAAATGAAAGTCTAGATGGTTAACAAGTGTAAGGCCCTTATCAATTTAAGGGTGCTATATAAGAGAAGGAAATCCCCATGAAGAGGGGATCGAAAAATTGAGGAAAAGAGAGGTGAAAGAATTCTGTAGTCTGTAAACAGAGCAAGAGGTGCACTTATACGTCTCCTCGGACCGATATCATATTGAACGTAAATGGAATATTCTCACGTTCAATATGTTGCATGGCATACATCTAACTGACATTCACTTCGTCTAACCCTAGTTCTGTAATTCGCTCTCTACAAATTCATTGTCTGGGGACTTTTAGACCAAAATCACTTACTTGCTGGGCCTGGGCCCCAAAAATCGCCCCTACAATTGGCGCCGTCTGTGGGAAGAACTTGTGTCTCGACAAGTGAATCTGTAAGAAATGGAAGGATCAGGTCCGCGCCAAACCGGACGTGCAAATTCCCAACGGCAAGACAATTTTTTGAATCTCGAACGAGGGAAAGACCAAGACAATCAACGAGAGGGCAGTGTGAACACCTCTCACACGAGTAGAAGCCGCTCAAAGGGGAAAGATCATGCATCTCATAAGCAGAACGAGCGAAAGGCTCTACAGCAAGAGATAGATGATTTGAAGAAGAAGCTGCGTCGAGCGCAGCGAAAACGTCCTTCACCCAGCACGGACACTAGCAGTGATGAGGATGACGAATACAGGCGAAGGTCAAGAACCCCTCCGAGCGAGTCTTTTTCCTATGAGGAAGAGCAGCCTCGTAAACGCAGCCACAAAAGCCCGTCTTACCAAGGCCTGGCCAACGATGCCATGAGCAAGGCCCTGGATCGCATCTCCCAGTCGCCATTCACGCGTAGAATAGAGAGGGCAGTGCTTCCTCGGCGGCTCCATCAACCAGCGATTGCCATATACAATGGTCGGACTGACCCAGTAGAGCATGTAAGCCAATTCAATCAGAGGATGGCCGTCCACTCCAGGGATGAGGCATTAATGTGTAAGGTGTTTCCGTCCAGCTTGGGACCCATGGCAATGAGATGGTTTGATGCCCTCCAACCGAATTCCATAGATTCCTTTAAACAGCTGACGCAGGCTTCTGGTTCCCGCTTCATCACCAGCACTAGAGTCCCTCGGCCCCTCGATTCCCTCCTATCCTTGTCCATGCGGGAAGGAGAGACGTTGAAGGCCTACTCGGACAGATACTGGGAAATGTATAACGAGATAGAAGGAAATTACGATGACGTCGCCATTAGTACGTTCAAAAGGGGCCTGCTGACAGAGCATGGCTTAAGAAAGTCCCTCATTGGGAAGCCAGTCACCAGCGTGCGCCAACTCATGGATAGAATTGACAAGTACAAAAGGGTCAAGGAGAACCAGTAGATGGGGAAGGGTAAAGCGAAGGTTGTCCCTCAGGGGAGGAGGGACTTCAGGTCGGACCGCTTTAACAGCAGCAACAGGCCGAGAAGAGACTACGCGGAACAGTCCGGACCTACTGGGGCTCAGGCAGTCCATGCTGTGTTCTGAGAACCATTGCACAAGATCCTAGAGAAGGTGAAGTGCGAACCCTTCTTTTAGTGGCCGAACAGGATGGCAGGTGACCCCTCAAAACGCAATCAGAATCTGTACTGCGCGTACCACCAGGAGCCAAGTCACACCACCGATGATTACAGGAATCTGAAAAACCATTTGGATCGGCTTGTCCGAGAAGGGAAGTTGAGGCATCTGTTGCACCGCCCTGAAGGATGGTAGGAACAGTCCAATACCAAAACCAGACAAGGCACATTGAGGCCACCCATTGGCACAATAAATGTCATTCTTGCCGCACCTGGAAGGACCGGTTCCAGCCCTTTCAGAGTAATGTCAGTGGGCAGGTTCCCGACTGAATCAAACGAAAGAGAATCCAAGAGAGCCAGAGTGAGTGCCACGCCATTAATTGGGTTCTCGGAGGAGGACAAGCAAGGAACCCTTTAACCCCACGACGATGCCCTAGTCGTCACGCTCAGAATTGGAGGTTATGACGTGAAAAGGGTGTTAGTTGATCAAGGCAGCGCCATGGAGGTAATGTACCCTAATTTGTACAAGGGGCTGAACTTGAAGCCAAAAGACCTGTCGCCATACGATTCCCCCCTGGTTAGCTTTGAAGGAAAAATCGTCACCTTGAAAGGCATGATAAGGCTGCCTGTGCAAACAGACTCAGACGTGGTAGAAGTGAACTTCATTGTTGTGGATGCATACTCTCCCTACACCGCTATCGTGGCCCGGCCGTGGCTTCATGCACTAGGGGCTGTGCCATCAATCTTGCACCAGAAAGTGAAGTATCCGTCAGGAGGTCAAATCAAAGAAATAATAGGGAACCAAGGAATGGCTAGGCAATGCATGGTGTCGGCAATCTCACAACAACCAAATAGTGAACCTTCCACTTCAGCCGAGAACGGCTTATAGCAATCAATGACCCTGGCCCCAACGGCGGGTGGTGGAGGACCAGCCACAGAGGTGAGCTGTGAGGAGCTAGAGAAAGTACTCGTCGGATCGGACCTTGAGAGGTTTTTTCAGATCGGCTCGGAATTACCACCACAGGAGAAGTCAACACTAATTGATTTTCTTCGACGGAATGCGGACGTATTCGCCTGGGATCCCTACGAGGCCTCCGGGGTTGACTCAGATCTCATATGCCATCACCTTAATGTTAACCCGGCTATAACTCCTAAGAAGCAGCCTCCTCGGCGGCCGTCAAAAGAACATACGGACGCTGTGAGAGAAGAGGTCGCAAAATTGAAGAAAACTGGGGCTATCAAGGAAGTATTCTACCCCGAATGGTTAGCCAACACAGTTGAGTAAAAAAGAAGAGCGGGAAATGGTGGGTTTGCGTAGACTTCACGGACTTAAACAAGGCCTGCCCGAAGGATCCTTTCCCGATGCCACGGATAGACCGATTGGTAGATGCGACTGTCGGGCACCCCCAAATGAGTTTTTTGGATGACTTCCAGGGCTACCATCAGATATCCCTGGCTGTCGAAGACCAAGAAAAAACTGTTTTTGTCACCCCAGTTAGAAATTATTATTATAAGGTGATGCCCTTTGGCTTGAAGAATGCTGGGTCGACCTATTAAAGGATGTTGACTAGGATGTTCGAACAGCAGATGGGTAAGAACATTGAAGTGTATATAGATGACATGGTGGTAAAGAGCAAATTGGTGGCCGACCACATCAGAGACCTCGGCGAAGTATTTCAAATTCTGAGAAATTACAAGCTACGACTGAACGCATCCAAGTGTTCATTTGGGGTGGGATCAAGAAAATTCTTAGGTTATATGGTAACCCACAGAGGAATAGAAGTTAACCCTGACCAAATAAGAGCCATCCATAACCTGCAGCCTCCTCGGAATCCCAAAGAGGTCTAGAAGCTTACCGGCATGATAGCTGCCTTAAACCGTTTTATCTCCCGCTCAGCGGACAGATGCAGGCCTTTCTTCCTCCTATTGCACAAGTGGAGGGGCTTCGAGTGGACTAAGGAGTGTGCTTTAGCTTTCCAACAGATCAAGGAATACCTCGCCCGACCACCGATTATGTCCAGTCCCGATGCCGACGAGGTGTTGTTCGCATACATCGCAGTAGCCTCTCATGCGGTGAGCTTAGTGCTAATCCGAGAAGACAACGGCAAGCAGCGTCCTGTGTATTACGTGAGCAAATCGCTGTAGGAGGCGGAAACCCGGTATCTCCCCTTCGAAAAAGCTATCTTGGCTGTCGTACAAGCCACGCGGAAACTCCCCCACTATTTTCAGGCACATACAGTAGTTGTGCTAACTCAACTTCTGTTGAAATCCGTCCTCCGCAATGCCAACTACACAGGTAGAATTGCTAAGTGGGGAATGATCCTGGGCGTCTTCGACATTAGATACATGCCTCGCACCGCCATAAAAGGTCAGGTCCTCGCCGATCTAGTAGCTGAATTTGCGGAGCCCACCCTGGAAGGAATGGAAGTGTCGGGGTCACCAAGTGCTAGTGAGAAACTGATTAGCACAGTCTCTCAGCATGAACACAATTGGTGGAAAGCACACATCAACGGTGCAGCGAACCAAAGGGGCTCAGGCGTGGGGCTTGTTCTAGTCTCTCCCGAAGGGATAACCATAGAAAAGTCGTTGAGGCTCGGATTCTCAGTCACGAATAACGAAGCCGAGTATGAGGCGCTATTGGAGAGGATGTCAATGATTCGAAAATTGGGCGGAAGATACGTAAATATGTTCTCGGATTCGAGACTCATCGTGGGACAAGTAAACGGGGAATTGGAGGCAAATGATGAAAGAATGCAAGAGTACCTGGCTCGGGCTAAGCACCTGCAGACTCATTTCTACCACTTCCACTTAACGCATGTACCTAGGACTGGGAACACCCATGCGGATTCTCTCGTAACGCTGGCCACCTCCTTGGCTCAGCCCCTTCCGCGGGTTATTTTAGTTGAAGATCTCTGCCGCCCAACAACAGAGAAGGCCAACGGAATTCGGGTACACAACGTCGGGGCAGGACCTAGTTGGATGGATCCTTTGGTGCTGTTCTTAAAGCACGACACCTTGCCAGACGATAAGGTTGAGGCCGACAAAATTAGGAGGAAAGCTTCTTGATTCTGGCTGTCTGAGGACTCCAAACTTTACTGACGCTCATTCTCGGGGCCGTACCTGCTGTGTGTGCACCCAGAGGCTACTGAACTCATCTTGGAGGAGTTACATGAAGGGATTTGTGGAAGCCATACGGGGGGTAGGTCCCTGTCCTACAGGGCCATGACGCTGGGTTACTGGTGGCCGAGCATGCATAAAGAGGCTTTGGAATATGTGAAGAAGTGCGACCAGTGTCAAAGGTTCGCCCCGAACATACACCAGCCCGGCGAGGAACTTAACCCGCTATCCAACCCTTGGCAATTCGCATAATGGGGCCTAGACATACTAGGACCATTCCCCAAAGCGGCTGGGAACAAGAAATTTCTTCTCATCGGCACCGATTACTTCACAAAGTGGGTCGAAACTGAGGCGTTGGCAAACATTAGGGACGTCGATGTCAAGAAGTTTGTTTGGAAAAATATTATCACTAGATTCGGGACCCCGCACACCCTGATCTCGGACAACGGCCTCCAGTTTAACAGTAAAGCCTTCAGAGAATACTGTAATGAGCTGGGAATCATCAATCGATACTCCACACCAACCTACCCACAGGGGAATGGACAGGCGGAAGCCATCAATAAAACCATAGTGAATGGACTGAAAAAGAGGTTGGATGATGCGAAAGGGAGGTGGGTTGAAGAGTTAGCCCACGTCTTGTGGACATACCGCACCATGCCTCGCAGGTCCACAGGAGAAACCCCCTTTTCATTGACCTACGAAGCCGAGGCTGTCATCCCACTGGAGATAAACTTCCCAACACAGAGGACTACTGCCTTCAACCCCATTGCAAATAACAGCCTTCTGGAAAAAAGCTTGGATCTCCTCGAAGAAAAAAGGGAAAGTGCAATGGTCCACCTAGCATACTATCAGCAAAAGCTCAAACAGGGCTACGACGCCAAGGTGAAGTCAAGGCCATTGGCGCCCGGGGATCTAGTGCTGAGGAAGGTCCTGGGCACCGCGAGGAACCCTGCATGGGGAAAGCTTGGACCAAACTGGGAAGGCCCATACAGTATCACTTCCGTAGCCGGCATAGGGGCATACTTTTTGGAAGATTTTGATGAACATGTAGTGCCACGCCCATAGAATGTAAATAACCTGAAAAGGTACTGTTATTAATGAAAGACATCATTCTTGACGCCGTATTACTGTACAACTACTTGGACTAAGTGTTAAACAGAACTCAAGTCCTGCCTGACTCCTCGGACCACAGACTTGGGGGAAATTAACCTTGAAGCCATTTTCACAAAGTGTTAAACAGAACCCAAGTCCTGCCTGGCTCACCGGACCACAGACTTGGGAGAAATTAACCTCGCAACGATTTTCACAAAGTGTTAAACAGAACTCAAGTCCTGCCTGGCTCCTCGGACCACAGACTTGGGGGAAATTAACCTTGAAGCCATTTTCACAAAGTGTTAAACAGAACCCAAGTCCTGCCTGGCTCCTCGGACCACAAACTTGGGGGAAATTAACCTCGCAACGATTTTCATAAAGTGTTAAACAGAACCCAAGTCCTACCTGGCTCCTCGGACCACAGACTTGGGGGAAATTAACCTCGCAACGATTTTCACAAAACGTTAAACAGAACCCAAGTCCTGCCTGGCTCCACGGACCACAGACTTGGGGGAAATTAACCTCGCAACGATTTTCACAAAGCGTTAAACAGAACTTAAGTCCTACCTGGCTCTTCAGACCACAGACTTGGGGGAAATTAACCTCGCAACGATTTTCACAAAGTGTTAAACAGAACCCAAGTCCTGCCTGGCTCCTCGGACCACAGACTTGGGGGAAATTAACCTTGAAGCCATTTTCACAAAATGTTAAACAGAACCCAAGTCCTGCCTGGCTCCTCGGACCACAGACTTGGGGGAAATTAACCTCGCAACGATTTTCACAAAGTGTTAAACGGAACCCAAGTCCAGCCTGGCTCCTCGGACCACAGACTTGGGGGAAATTAACCTTGAAGCCATTTTCACAAGGTGTTAAACGAAACCCAAGTCCTGCCTGGCTCCTAGGACCACAGACTTGGGGGAAATTAACCTTGAAGTCATTTTCACAAGGTGTTAAACAGAATCCAAGTCCTGCCTGGCTCTTCGGACCATAAATTTGGGGGAAATTAGCCTCGCTGCCATTTTGTCTAATTATCGACTATCATTTTTTACACTTTCATTCACTCATGCTTGGTTTTCAACAGTTAATGGCAGAATAGACATCCATTTATGATGAAAACAGAAGAGAAAGTAAAACAATAAGAATAAAAGGAAACGACACTTTTCATTAAAATCCCCAAAAGTGATCCTTTTACAACCATTAAACAGAACAAAATATAAAGGGTCTAACAAGTAAAATCCTACACTACTTTCCTAAATCTGATCCCTGAGCAGGCCCGGGTTGGTTGTCTGCTGGCTGGGGCCCCGGAACAGTCTCTTTAACCTGTGCAACAACCTCCTTGATTGAAAGACTGTCCTCGGGCAACTTGTCCTTCACGGTCGGCTGCGCATCCTCAGCTTCAGGCATAGCGGAGTCCGAGGCTAAAGCCTTCGTTGGGAAAGGCTCATCAGGCGCGACCACGTCAGGGATCTCACGAACGTCCTCAGGAAAAAAGATACTCTCAGCTTTCCTAAGATTGGAATTCGCTGGGACTGCCGCCTGGTCCAAGGCTACACCCCAAGACAGGGTAATGTATTCCCTGCATACAGCAGCCACCTCCTCGACCAGCCTGACCTCAGTGTCCTTGACCCCGCGATCATAAGAGGTTGCCACTGCTTTCTCGGCCACCTCCCTGGCCAGACGGGCCTCCCCCTTGACCTTCGTAAGCTCGGCCTTGAGATCTGAGACCGCCTGCTTCTCTGTCACGAGATTTTCCTCGGACTGGCGGAGCTGTAGGCGCAGATCCTCAGCCTGCTTAGTAGCATTTTTAAGGCCGGCTTCCGCGTTCGCACGGCCCTTCTTTGCCTCCTTTACTTCATGGCTCAGGCTATCGTTTTCCTTCTTAAGGTCGCCAGCAGTCCTCTCGGCAGCGCAACAGGACTGAGCCTCATTATGAAGGTCCTCACGTGCCTTTTTGGCCCATTCCTCAGCAACGAAGATTTGCTGAGTGACCTGCACCAGAAAAGTAAAGGCTTAATTAAAGAGAATAATGAATAAGTGGATGCGTAACAAGAGAACGAGATAGTAAAAGTTTTCACTTACCATTGCCATGTCCCTCTTCAGTGACATGAAGAGTTCTGGTTGCCGAGTATCCCGGAACCCCTTCATGTCGCAAGGCAAAAGAAGAGGCTGCTGCAGGGCCTCAGCTAAGAATGACGCCTCCCGTCGTTGGGATTCCCACAGGGTTGCATCCCAGGAAATTGGAGCGCCATCCAGTTCGAGCCGCGGCGACCATATTCGTTGTTCCCTCCGAATAGCCGCCTCGTTTCGGCTATCAGTGGACCTGGTCCTCTTCTCTTTGGGCTCCTTGGTCTCTTTGCCTTTCTTCTGAGGCTTGGCTTTTTCTTGGCCAACATCACCCTTCTCCAACTCCCCCACAGGCCTCTTTCACCTTAAATTGGGCATAGGCTGCAATGCCGCATTCGATGTGGGAGGAGAAGGAGGAGGAGCCTTGGAGGTCGGCTGCTCCTTTGGGACATCCTTGGAGGACTGCCCTTTGTTCCTATTGGAGAGGAGGCTCCTGAGACAAGACTTTTGTTTCAGGTCCATTCCTTCTTCTTCAAGCTCTTGGCTGATATCAATTTGCGCGATTACTACGCCAAGATCAGGAGCTGCCGAGGCGCGGTCTAAATCAGAGTCAGAGTCCGAGAGCTCTACTGGCCTGGCCGACACCTCTCCCTCCTCGGCGAAATGGAATTGGTCTATCTGCTCTTCCAAAGACGAGTGCGAGGAGCCGGCTTCTTCCACTGGGGCAACTACTGCGGGAAAGGCACGTTGAGCAGGCAACTGGACAGGAGGTAAATCTCTTGAAACAAGAAAATTTGATACGGAGATGTCGATCCGTGCCAATCGCGGACTACCAGCCCTGATTGCTTGGCCGGGCTCCACTAGAGCACGAGTAAAGGGCACGTAGTCCAAAATCAGAGGTGCGGCCTGCAATTGCCCGTCTGCACTCACGTAAATCTCAGACCTTAGACGGAAATTGAGTGCCTGGACGTTGACCAAACTTAGCCGAGGAGTCGTATGCGCCTTGTCTGCAAAGTCCAAAGAGAGGGTTATGTTAATCCGAGGAGGCAAACAAGCAAAGTCAGAATCGAAACAATAAAAAAAAAGGGGGAAAGATCAAAACTAAGATCCTTTCCAAGGGATCTAACTCTATGGTGCCCCACCTGGTTTTCCTGCCTTGACTGGGCAGTGAATACCGTCGTGCCACTGTCCGGAGACGATCAAAAGGTCGTCCTTCAAGCCTTTGTTGGACTTGGGAAGGCAGGATATCAACCTCACCTCATCGGACCTGGACTTCAAGTAATATGAGTCGCCAAGGCTGTGCAGTTCATATAGATGAACCATGTCATGCCATGTAAGGCCGAGGTTCATCTGATTGTTTAGGACCTCTACGCACCCCAGGATCCGGAACATATTCGCAACGCATTGGTGAGGGGCCAACCTATGACCACGCAAATAATCCCTAGTTATCCTCCCTATAGGGATGGTCGTTCCTCCTTCCATAAAGGCTATCCCTGGAATGGCAACCTACCCCGTTCTTCTCTTGATTAAGACCTCCTCCAGAGAACAATACTCTAGACCTACCTCCGGCGGAATACGGTATTTGGCCCTGAAACCTTCCATACCGGTCAGGGAATCTACCAATTTGTCAAGCTTACCCATCCCCCTAATCCTAGGTGACGCGAAGACGATTTACTTAAGGAATAACGCTGGAAAAAGGCAATGGAAAAGGAATGCGCACTTACGGGTGAGGAACTTGCAGGAAATCTTCAAGGGGACGACTGCGAAGGCTTGAACGCTTTGAAAGGGAAAGTGCGGGAGTGCTCTGAGTGCTTGGATGCTTGTCCAAAAATGAGAAGGAAATGCCTTTGAAAATCTTATGTATCTGGGAGAAGCTGGACAGACATACTCCCGCCTAGGGAAACGGAAATGATCCCGACCGTTGATCTAACGTCCAAGCCGTTGGATTAAAAATATATAAAACCGCTAAAAGCAATAATTAGCGCCTCATGGGTCATTAAAAACCTCCGTCATTAATGAGTCACGTGAGAAGCATACCGCCGCACAGGTGAAGCAGGAATCCACAGTAAATAGTCCTATGAATGTCAAAATCCTGCCTTTCCTCCTCGGACAAGAAAGAAGGAGCCAGAATTTTGAGGGACTATTGTAGGGGTAAAATTTACAAGCCAACAGTGGGCTTTGGGCCTCGTGCGAAGTCTAGCCATGACAAAAAGGGAAAACGGGGCCAGAAGATTTCCAGCCTAATCCTGTTGGGCCGGACTTATTTAAGGGGCATCCGAGAAGGAGTGCCTCCTCGGACACACCAAATGGGAGTCCAACGTACACCCTGCACACAGTAAGGAACCATCCCAAGCAAGAGGAAAATGTTAGACGTCTAGGAGGCAACCACAGCTGCCGCATTAAAAGCAAGGAAGCTACTTTTTCAGCCGTATTAATGTAGAGAAGACAAGTGAATAGTGTTATCTTGGCCAGTGCAACTCACAGAAAGATAAGGTGGATGTCCGATGGGACAGGTACTCAAGTAAAAGTCCAGATGGTTAACAAGTGTAAGGCCCTTATCAATTTAAGGGTGCTATATAAGAGAAGGAAATCCCCATGAAGAGGGGATCGAAAAATTGAGGAAAAGAGAGGTGAAAGAATTCTGTAGTCTGTAAACAGAGCAAGAGGTGCACTTATACGTCTCCTCGGACCGATATCATATTGAACGTAAATGGAATATTCTCACATTCAATATGTTGCATGGCATACATCTAACTGACATTCACTTCGTCTAACCCTAGTTCTGTAACCCGCTCTCTACAAATTCATTGTCTGGAGACTTTTGGACCAGAACCACTTACTTGCTGGGCCTAGGCCCCAAAAACCGCCCCTACAAGTATATTTCATTAATTATTTTAAATTAATTTAAACTTTTACTACAATTTCTATTACAAAATTTTCAAATCATTTTAAAAAGTACTTCAATTAAAATTCTACTATCGAAGGGTTAAACTTAAAATAAAAATTATTATCCTAATTATTTACCATAATATTATATTTTAATAAAAACTTGGTCTTACATAAATGCTTCGGCCATGTAATTTAAATAAGTTGTTTTTACTCTCAATGTTATTATTCATTTTCAATGATATCAATGAAATCTCTTTTATATGGCAACATGTAAAGTGATTAATGTATAAGCTCTAGAAACTGACGAAGGCATTTACAGGTATAATCCCAAATGTTCCCAAAAGGAGTACTCTAACTCCATCCACTCAATTTTAAAAATATTTTTTTTACTTAGGCAAAAAAAGGAAAAGAACTTCAAACCTACAGGGTTAGTCTCACATTACTAATGATATATAGGACCATCTCTATTTAAAATTGATCTATTTTATTATATAAATTAAATATTACAAATCCAAATGTGAATTCAGTACTTCATCATTTAATTGCTTATTGCTAACTCAATAATTAGATTACTTTTGATAATTGCTTGTAATTTATGTATTTACATTTTTTGTTGTTGATAATTTAATACTGTAGTTACAAACCATGTATGAGAGGATATTCAAATCACAATTCTCCTAATAAAAGTGAATAAACATGAATGAACTATGCCATTGAGGTACAAAAACTCTTGCCTACATGCAAATTCTATTCTCTCTGATTAACAATTATTATAGGTATGATCTAATGATTCTAACTCAATTTTGAAGTTCAGAATATGTTTTAGGGATTAATATTCTATGGATTTGACAATTCTACTACTCCTATATGTTATTTGAGTTTATCTTTTTGAAAATATAATTTATTACTATATCAGAATATTCCCAATACAATAATTCTGAGACTAAAATATATTAACCAATTAATGTATCTTGGCACGTTTTTTATTGTGCTAAAGGGTTTTATCTTTCAACAATGATGGCAAGGAATCAAGTACATGTTGGCCCATGCTTAAAAGATGTGAAGTCTTAGTCAAAAATAGGTACGTTGGAGAAGGTAATACAACCCTTCCATTATAAGTACCTAAACTTTTTAACCTAATAAGTAATTATTACTTACCTTTAGTTATTCTCGTGAAGAAGTGAATAATTTCTCGTAATTCTTACCCACTGCTGCTTGATTTTGTGCTTTGATTGATGGATGGGATTGGAAAAATCAAGCTAACAGTGGATGAGAATATTTTTTTTGGCTAATAACTCAGTGGATGAGAATGTTGATAGATCTGCAAGTAGATTAATATTCTATAGATTTTTTTAAGGGTAATTTCGTATTGTTGAATTTTTAAAACTTTATTAATTCATTGTGGAATATATGGACTATTTTATCATGTTATTTATAATTAAAAAAATTAAAATAGTATTATTCGATGATTGTTTAAATGTTGTTCATGATGTGATAAAATTCAAACTATTTATTTCATAATAGATGAATATGGTTTTAAGAACTATATATATATATATATATATATAATGGAATTTCCCTTACAACTTTAAAGTATTTTTCCTTTCTCTCTCTATTGTGTGTGTTTGATTAAAAAAGTGTGTCATGTGTAGTATAACTTATCTCACAATTCCTTAAAAGTTATCATGACTTTTGAGTAGAATTGTGGTATGATATTGTGTTAGAATCCATTTTCATTTCCCTTGTATGTGTGTGTTTGTTTCTCAAAAAAAAAAAAAAAGTATCTTAATTTTCAATTAGATGATGATCAATGACCACAGCTATACATTTAACTTCAATAACTAAATATTTAACGTGTAAATGCACTTTTAATCCCTATATTTTGAGTTCAATTCTATTTTGGTCCATACTTTTCTATTTTACCAGTTTTAGTTCCTAAAATGAAAAACGCGTTCCATTTTGTTTTTACTATCATCTCACTAATGGAAATTGCTGAAGTGGCAAACAGAATGCATTGTTGGCATTGTAAATGCTGACATGACCATTAAAATAATATTAAAAAATTATTTGGTATTTAAAATATGTCACTTCAGCATTTTAATTTAAAATTTTAAAACAAAGAATTTCTAATTTAAATTGGAAAAAAAAAATTACCTTCTGGATTTTAAATATTGAGATCTTTTTTAGTAACTTTCTCAATTTCTATTAAACTTTCTTGGCAACCAAACACAACAAAAAAGTTAAATCTTAAAAGCTTAAACAAAATCTCCAAGCTCTCTCTCTCTCTCTCTACGAAAATCTCAAGCTCTCTCTCCAAGCTATCTTTCTCTACAAAAGTCTCCAAACTCAAGGTGAAGGTGGAGGTGACTAAAGGTGGGTTTCGGCTGAAGGGGCTGACTGAAGGAGAGCTCGCTCTCTCTCTCTCTCTCTAAATCCCTGGCTGAAATCCCAATTCTCTCTCTAAATTCATGGTCGAAAACCTAGCTTTCTCTCTCTGTAAACCTTGGCCAAAAACCCAACCCTCTCTCTCTCTCTCTCAACCTTGGCTGAAAACCCAACTTTCTCTCTCTAAACCTATGGCCAAAAACCCAGCTCTCTCTCTCTCTCTCTCTCTCTCTCTCTATCTCTAAATCCGTGGCTATTTTTGGTTTTGAATCTGGGGTTTTATTCATCAATTTGGGATTTGGAATTTGAGTTTTGAGTTTTGTGTTTGGTTTCTTAAAAGCATAAGAAAATTTGGGTTGAGTTTTGTGTTTGGGGGCCGAAAATCTGGCTTCTACTTTTGTCTTTGTGTAATTGTTGAATGTCTTTGAGTTTTGTCTCAATGTAATTGTTGAAAAATTGGGTTGAGTTTTGGGTTTGGGTTCCGAAATTTTGTTCATGTCATTGTGGGCATGTCTTTGTGTTTGGTAAATCTGAGTGATTTTATGGGTTTGGTTGCTATGAAATTGTAAGAAAAGAAAAGAAAATCTTTATTTTTTAATTATATGGGCAACCAAACATGGTAATTGGGGAAGAAAATAAAGAATATGACTAACTTGAGAAGAACAATCATGTTTTAAGCTCTTCGTGTTATTCCAAACATTTAAAAAAAATTATTTTAATTATTTTATTTTTAAAAAATAAGAAGTTTAGAAATGTTTTTCTTAATTATTTTATCTGATGTGACATTTTTTTTAATTAAAATGCCAATTGGCATGTTTTAAATTTTAAATCAAAATTTAAAAATGTTATTTTAATGGCCATATCAGCATTGACTGTATTAATAGTGTACTCTGTCTGCCACGTTAGCAATTTCTATTAGTGAGATGATAGTAGGAACCAAAATGGAATTTTTTTTTTTTTTTTTTTTTTTTTTTTTTTTTTCATTTCAGAGACTAAAAGCAGTAAAATTGAAAAATAGGAATCAAAATAGAAATGAACTCAAAATATAGGAACTAAAAGTGCATTTATGCCCAGATTTGGAAAGGTAATGTATATTTTCTTAACAAATTATTAAAAAAAAAAAATGAAAATGTACCAAAGAAAGGACTAATCATGTTAACTTTTTTTTTTTTTTAAGAAAGACTAATTACGTTAACATATTCTTTATAATAATATATGGATGTATGCTTTCTAAGTTTCTCTAGTACTAAAGTCTTGATGAGGTTGACAGAATTATAAGACGACAAAGACCAAGGATAGGTGATAATGATGATTACAATGAAAGATTATATATATGCATTATAGAATAAAGGTAATAATGTGTTGGGGGAAATAACAATTTTGGAAGTCCTAATTGAGTAGTGAATATAATATGTAGGGGTATTGGGCCCACGAGTTCAATATCTATTTATATATTGGGCCTGTGGCCCTAGCCGAGGACGAGAGGTTGTCCGAGGAAGAGACTGTGTTAGTAAATAAAGAAGTTAGCTTTGGTCATAATGGCTTAAGAGGGTGGGCCGAGGATAAATGCCTCCTCGGCTAGCCAAAGCTAAGGTCCGAAGAGGTGGTCTGTCGTCCAGGGGAACATTCCAGGGAGTTTTATTGGTACAGATAAGCATTGTAGAGACATCAAGCATGGGGGAGTCCTAAAATATCTTAGGAAAAAGCTGCTACTACTGCATTAAATGCTCTGCAGCTAACTTCCTGGCCGTATTAATGTGGAGGTGATACCTGAATAGTGGTTTTTAGCCTTACAGCTACTACATGAAGACTTTAGGAAAGGGCTGATGGGACAAGTATCAACATTAACCATTTGGCATGCACGTGGAGGAGAAAGATGAAAATGGAAGGGAGTATAAAAGAAGGAAGAGACAATAGGAGAGAGAGATCGAGAAATCAAGAAA
The DNA here is from genome assembly GCF_001633185.2 of Quercus lobata. Lineage (NCBI taxonomy): Eukaryota > Viridiplantae > Streptophyta > Magnoliopsida > Fagales > Fagaceae > Quercus > Quercus lobata. The sequence continues at coordinate 10,094,121 of NC_044908.1, read as the reverse complement.
GAAACACTGTAGCAATTAGGAACCAAACTTGTAATCAAACCTAAGAACAATATATAAGAACTGATCTCCTCAGACCGAGCCGAGGATGATTTTCTGTAATTAAAACTTGTCCATCTTCTTTTTCTTGTCATTCGAACCCAACTTATTTGTTGTCTTACTTATTTTAGCCCAGTTTTCCAACCTACTCTCTACAAATTCATTATTTTGGGCTTTTTGGGCTTTTTGGGCCTAAGTCCATTCGCCTTTTGGGCTAGGGATCCATATCTGGTCCTTACATAATATATAAAGACACCACTTAATCGACTTTTAAACTTGATTCGGAAGTATTACAATTTACAAGGATGGTAAGTATAATTACGAAATGGAGAATGATAGTGAAGATGAAAGTGATATTAATGATGATAGATTGGCATATATGGTAAACTTTGATATGAGATAATATGATTTGCAAATTTTTGTTTGAGTTTTTATTAAATTTTTTTTATAAAGTTTCAACTTATAACATTTGCTTCTGATAATTGTGTTCTTTATCATTAAACCATAACACTAAATCAAAGCATTAAGAAATAAATAATAAAAACTCTCACAGTGCTCATCTAACACAGTTTTTTAGGTTGAAGCAAGGAGTGACCCCTTAGAGTTTGGATATGTATGTTTATTATTTATTTTTTGTGGCTAAAGAAAAAGTGTGAAAAATTTTGTTGTTAGCTAATGAACTTCGAAGAGCGGTCACGGAAATGGTTCCCATAAACGAAGGTCCCAATTTTATTCTTTGTCGGAATAAAGATGGTCCTAATCAATAGTTAGGACTTACAAATAGATTTATTCAGATATGATAAATTCTCTATGTATTTGTTCTTGTCAAGTGAGCTTTTTTTTTTTTTTTTTTAATTTTTTTTTTAAAATCGTATACAATCCAAATTTTGGAAAAGTAAGAATTTAAGTGAGATACCCATTTGATCCTTTTAGTCTTTCAGGTAGGAGATGATTAGATGAATAGATTAAGTAACATGACTAATTTTCATGATTAATTTCCAAAAAAACAAGGTTTGGTGGTGGGCAAAATATAGAGGGACAAAGTTCATCACTTACCCTTTTTTTTATAATAATTTTTTTTTTTTTTTTTGTTATCTTTAATCTCCACGTGTGTTCTTTTCTGATGGGTTTTATATTGACCATAGTTAATTAATTCAATTATCCAAATTGATTACAATACAGAAAATTTCCTATAATGAACTTCACAATGATTGGAGTTATGCCAATGAAGAAAAAAGGAATAGCATAAGCAAAAATTTGATACATTAGATTAGAAATTTTAGATAAGGGATTCCTTGCTCTAGATGTACTCGAAAGAAGAATTATATTGTCCAATAATGAGACTCAAAAAGAGTATTTAAATAAAATATATGGTTCTTTATTGAACGGACCCTATCACAGCCAAATCAAAAAAAAAAAAAATTTATTCTCAATCCTAAAAATCTTCTATAAAGAATTACACCCAGATCATTTTGGTAAATAAAATTCATGGCATACTTCTTAATTACTACCAATTAAATACCGCTCCACCGGAAATTCCTTTTGCCCCTGCCATACTCTAGCTTGGTAGTTTCCACCGCCTATCCAAGATTGAGCCTTAGGATTTGACGGCGGACTTAAAAAGACAACTATAGACGCTTTATGTCTAATCATTCCAGATAATGCTTGCATCATCTGTATTATCGTGGTTGCTGGCACAGAGTTAGCCGATGCTTATTCCTTAGATACCGACATTGCTTCTTCTTCGTGAAAAGAAGTTCACTTCCTGTATGCCTTTTACCTCCATGAGGCATTGCTATCACATGTGAATCAAGTGGAGGCACAATCAAATCACCAAACTAAATTAAATACAGTGAAAAATAAGTTTGACATGATGATTTGATCACGATGGGGAAAACTCTTGCTAGAAAAAACCTCACTAGGTGAATTTCAGATCACTGTTCTTGAAAGAATCTACTAATCAACAACAAACAGTTACAAGTATAAGAAATCTTACTCCACTAGTCTATCCCAAAGTAACTATCTATAGTATAACCTACTGAGTTATTCCAGTCTCAATTCCAATCACCAATTAGACATGATCTTGTAGAAAACTTCTCCTTTGCATGGATCCTAGTATGTGACTAACTCATTTGCACAAATCTCACCATGTGACTAACGTGACTAACTCCTCTGCACAAATCTCACCATGTGACTAATTCCACAACAACCATTTTGATTGTTGTAGTTGATTTTGCAACAGCTTCACACAGAGCACCATTAAGATCTTCAACTGTTGGTGTCAGAGACTTTCCTTGTTACAGAGCCCAAATGTGCACAAGAGTCGCAGCAAATCTCATTCTTTTGTTTTTTGAACTCACTGGTTCAATGGGTGCAGGCTAGGGTTTCAATATAAAAGTCGTGGGAAACCTTACGGTTTTTTGTCTCTACCACCTTATTTAAATAGGAGTTTAATGGGCATTTTAATAGGCTCTCCTATTACGTTACAAAAATCCACAAATGATAGCCACTTAGAATAAAACATAGCGGACTATATCAGAAATCTCGATAGATCGTGAGGTATCGAGCTTCATTAATTCTCGATAGATCGATAGGTATTGAGAAGATATTGAGACATGCAGTTTCAGCTTTTCTTGAACGATCTTGTGCCTTCATTAAATACCACTTGTTAAATCACTTCATTGTCTTCTTGAACACAATAGAAATTATGACTCAATTACAAGTAAAATGTCTTTTGTCTCAGGATATGCCAACACACAAAAAAATGACTCGTACATGGCATATATATATATATATATATATATATAAACAAAATCTCTAATAATAACAAAAAGTCAAATATACATATAATTTTATTTCTTTTCCTTTTTTTGTTAACTTACAAAATTACGCATAAATTTTTGTATTGAGAATTATTATGGCAACCTTTAAAAAAGTTGGCAGATGTAGCAAGCTCCTTTTGTAACGCACATTGGATAGATTTGTACCAAAACATCTTATTAGATTGAACATTTCATGTGGGTTCCAGTTAGCTCAACTGATAAAATTTCTGATGGTAGAATAAGAAATCTGTGGTTCAATCCCCACCACACCAAAAAATTGATTGGTGTCTTGGTTTGATGATAAAGAGCTATTAACAAATGTAACAAGCTCCTTTTGTAATGCATTTTGGAGAGATTTATACCAAAACATCTTATTAGATTGAACATTTCATGTGGGTTCCAGTTAGCTCAATTGGTAAAATCTCTAATGGTTGAATAAGAAATCTGTGGTTCAATCCCCACCTATACTAAAAATTGATTGGTGTCTTGGTCTAATGATAAAGAGCTATCAGCAAACGTAGCAAGCTTCTTTTGTAATGCATTTTGGAAAGATTTATACCAAAACATCTTATTAGATTGAACATTTTATGTGGGTTCTAGTTAGCTCAACTGGTAAAATCCTTGATAGTTGAATAAGAAATTTGTGATAAAGAGCTATCATCAAATGCAAATGTCATAGGATCAATCCTTCTACAATTCTTTATGTATTTTTACTTAGGTGGCTTAATCAAAGTCAATCATATATTTACATGACTAATAAGACATATGAATGAATTCAATTGTAGTTAGGAAAAATATATAATATCATATGAGTTGTATCAGTCAATGCAACCACATTATTGAATATAATTAAGAAACCTAATATACAACACCTAAAAAACTATACCTCATAATTTTCCCTAAGTTTTACCATTTCCTTACTTCAATTACTGTCACAAATATGGAAAGAAACACACACACACACACACACACACACACACACACACAGAAGGATAAGATCAAGTTAATGGTGTAATTTTAAGTAATGTTACATGCCAAATAATTTTTTTATGGGATTGATATTTTGAAAACCTCACAATTAATTATATTACATATTCTCTATGGTCTTATCACACGTGCAAGAATTGATGCCAATTGAATGTTATTTACTATTCAATCTACAAATTCATATGTTATGCATAATTTTATAATACAAAAACTTAAATTTTTAAATATTTTATAAACAAGATAGTTAATGAACTTAGATCACCTTAAAATTTTGTAAGTATGGAGAGCATAAAGAAAAAAAATCCAATGGTGAATTTTCCAATATACATCCAATGGTGTAAAATCATATATATATATATATATATATATATAATTTATTGAAGTGAAAATTGAGAGAAAGTTCAATCAAGACTCTCATTTTTATTTTAATTGTACTTCAATTTGTGCCAAGTGTTTTTCTAATTTTCGTTAGTTAATATACCATGAGTTTCTAGATTTTAAAGGCACTCATATTCCATGCCAAGTGTCCTTTTTATATATCTCTAATTGTGTGCCAATTATATTTACATATTAATTCATGTATCTAAACTTAGTAAATATAAAAAGAGACTCACTGTAATTTTATTATTATTTTATGTAAAATTATGAACGTGTACCATTTATTTCCTATTAAGTAAAACATTATATCCTTCTCCAAAAAAAAAAAAAAGGTAAAACTTTATGTGTATATATATAATAAAACAGTGATATGCATCTAGAATATTTCCTGGAGTGTCTCTTAAGTTATATAATTCAACGGAAGTATTATTTTGCATTGACAAATGACTATATGAGGATTAATAATATGCTGGGACGTTGATATATTACAAGTGTTGCACTAATTCAGTCGGTTCCCTTTTTTCGTTTTCTGGTTGTTTGGATCTGAAAATATGACTTCCTATAACAAGTTTGGTGTCAAAGAATAATTAAGCACGGTGACTTAATTGAATAATGACAATTACGGCATAGCTAACAGCCAAACACTGACAATGGTCATTTGTATATATGTTTCACAAAGTATGTTACAGACAAAGCACTTCATTAAAGGTACTAATGGGGGGGGCCAGGTCACAAGTCACAAGGGAAAGAATATTATGAAGAGCAAACTTTCTGTGAATATAATTTGAAAAGCAATATCGAAAAAAGTGCCTTCACATTCTGATGAACCTTCAGCCAAACATATAGTAATGAAATAGATAAAATAAACTGTTATTGTCTCATCTCAGTTGGCTGAGCTTGAAGTGAATATATACTACTCATCAAAAGTTGACTTCTTTTCAATGATTCAAGGTGCTAAATTAGAAAAGCTTTGTCCTACTATAGTTGAAGTTGGATTTTTTATTTTTTATTTTTTTTTTGTTTTTGCTAAAGTTGGTTTAAAGTTTAAACAAACATTAGCCAGATCACTTTATAAGACCATTATTATATGCATTTATGCTAGGGTTTTGACAATGTTCCAAGGAAATATGAAACAAAGTATCCAACGTGATCAAGGTGGTTTTTGACGTAAAATATGACCATATTGAACGTAGCCTTATTGGAAACAGTTGGGGATCGATGGCTGCAAAAAACCCTCCCAAATATTATAAAGAAATAAAATGCAAAATATATTGGAAGTTAACAAACTAGCTAAACAACCACTGCGCACTCTTGGTGTGGTGATCACTCTATAAGTATAAGTGGTTGTCGAGTGTAGGAAACAAGGGCCGAGATTCAAGTTTCCAGAAGAGAACTTTACACATATATACACTTAGATTAAAGATAGAGTAGAATTTCTATCTTGTATATAAATATATATATATATATATATATATATATATATATATATATATATATAAACAAGATGCAAAATACATTCTCAAAAACCAAAAAAATGTATCATAACCCTATAAAGCATTAGTTACATCTAATGATATATCATAAGAGGAATAGTCAAGTATAATTAGGAATCTTCATAATTCTTTCTATAGTCTAGATTAATCAATTACTTCGACTACGACACCCTAGTGGTGGTTCAATAGACTTAAAAAACATGCCATGAACTCATCTATTACAGGATTAAGCTTTCATGAGAATTCTTTTAGGCGACCCCTAATTCATTAAAATATCTTCATCCAAAAAATCACTGTGTGTACACGAATCACTGTGTGTACACGTAAAAGCTACTAATATTGTAATTCCTTTTCCGGATGTGACTACAAAAACATGGAAGTATGAAACCTAATTTCGCAAAAATTTCTTTAACAAATTAAAGTAATTTTTTTTTACAAAAAAAAAAAAAAAAAGGACCCTAAAGCATTGACATTGCTTTACTGTGGTGAAACAGGCTGCCAAGCACCTATGACTTCGTGTTATTTGTTGCTTCTCAAAGAAAAAGTAAGAGTTTGGAATGCTTATGATGGAAGAAATAGGACCAAACAAGATTCTTGATTTATTCTTGCACATGCAACAATTAATAGCACCATACTCTTTTGCTTTATTTGTTGAGCCATCATAGGACACTAGAAGCAAGTGATTTTTGTTTTTTTATCCAACTTATTGAAGAAGTACATGAAAAAATAACAGGGTTATTTTCATTTGTCTTCTCTTGAAGAGGATTGGTTTTGGTATGTGTCATTTTCAGTCAAAAATTATAAGATAATTTATTTTTATTTTTTGTTGTCCCTACCTCTCTTTGTTCGTCCTTTGATGACATATTCAAATTACAGATGTTTAATACATATATGCAATTAAAAAAAATCCAAACAAGGACACAAGAACACAATCATTTCTTACAAGGCATATTATCTTTTGCAAACTTAACCTATAAAAAAATGGAAAAAGGTAAGAAGAAAAGCCAAGTATCAGATTGGCTAAGAGAATAGAGACTATAGATGCTATGCTCTTTTTGCACTGTAAATACACATGAATAGGAATGATACTAAAAAGAAGTGGATTTCTAAAAGTTTTGGTTAATTAGCAATAAAAAAGCTACTTTAATTGGTTAAGCGGCGAGTTTCTGGAGTCAGGCAGTGACTTTCGGACCTATGTAAGAATTGACATGTATATATATGCACCTCGTAGGTTCCTATAAAGTATTATTTTTAGTGATCACAAGAAAGCACAATAGTAGTCATGAACAAACACGTGTAAACACATGAAACTCAACTCCACCTAACTCATCACAAAGATTTTACCTCAATGTCATTCACATGACTAAGAAAAAATATAATTAATAACTTTGTCTAAACTAAACATATGCTCTATCATCCTGTCACATTGACAATTACAACAGATTCTTTTAATTGACAGCTAAAAAAAGTGTAAAGAAAAAAACCCAATTATCATGGATCTTTGTTTCTTCATGAATCGATGATAATTCACAGCCACCAATAATAGGAGAGACATGCTGATGTCATTTTGTACCACATAACAAATCAGGGATTTGATTCATATGAAAAGAAAAACATGAAGTTTGTATTTATTTCTTTTATTCAATTTATATAAAGTAAAGCAAACAAAACTAGAATGTGTGCCCCATGGAATAAAATATAAAAGAGTTAAACAAGAAAAATAGTCATCCTATAAGACCCCACTGCCCCCACTTTGCCCTTCCTTCTCTTTATGGCAACCTCCCCATGAAAAGAAAGTATACATATTTACTCCAATTGACGAAAGCATCTCATTCCTTTTCTTCCCTTCACTTCAAGATCCCATCAGTTGTCAACTGAATTTTTTTTACAGTTTTTGGTGGCATCCTTATTTCTTGCCTTTGTTAGCGCATTCGTCCACGTGGAAAGTTTGTGAATGTATCATCATCTCTCATTTTTGTAAGCACATAAAAGCAGGTACATATATGCAGTATAAAGTAGTCAAAGTTTATAACGAATCCGGGATACTGTCTAAAACCTGCAGAATATGTCCATAATCTTGTAATGGACACATGAACCAATTCTATCGTGTTGTCAATTTGATGATGCATAAGTTTTTCTGTGTCGTTGTTTTATTATCGTTCTCATATCTTGTGTAATTGCTCGAAGATGCATGGAATGTGATTAAGTGAATCACAAATCACAGTGAATTGTAAGGATGATGGTGATACATGTGGTCCTTTCAACTAACTAGCATGAATGTTGGGACCATAATAGATGGTAAATTTCAACACAGCTAATACAAGAATATGAGGATGTTACTGCACTACTCATTTGTGTTTCTTAAGTGGGGTTAAGACTAGAGAAATGTCTCATAAAGTTGAATCAGAGCTCCTTGCATCATTGAAAAAGTTTTCTTACATATAATACTGAAGTTCAAAGTTGTCATATATGTACCACAACTTTGTATACTTGAGTGTTAATCATATCGGTGTCCCAATTTTAGTCAAGTTTTGGAGCCAATTCCAGAATTAAAAGTTTGGTCTGCTTAAAGTATTAGAATTTAGAACAAGTAGTAAAAACTTTCAGATATGTTCAAATGCTTTGTGCTAATTAGTTAAATCAAATTTTGCCATGGATATTGGTGATAGTGTAGACCTTTCGTGTATGGGTTCTTACTAGGTATATAGGTCAGTACCTGTGGTCCTTACCAAGGATAATTAATATTTTGCTAAAGATGGGTCAATTTCAGCCTGCAGTTTGATCTACTCGGGAATAAGAGAATCAAAAGCTTCAATAAGGAAATGGAAAAATATATCTTGCAAACAATCATAGAGAACCATTATTATTCTAATAATTGCCACATGGAGATTATTTCCTTTGTGGATTATTCCGTAACACTCCAAAATAATTAGAAAGAATCAATTCCCTTACTATTTGTGATTTTCTCTTTGCCGTCAAATAGTAGCTGCACATGTCTAAGTCATCTTGTATCTTCGTGAATAATTTTATTAAATATTATAATTGTTAGGTCCACGGACTAGATTTTGGCAATCCATGACAAAAATGTTAAGTCTTGTTGAAGTTTCGAACCCAAGATTGGCTGAAAAAAACAAAGTTTTTGTAATCTCAACTAAAAGTTTGACAGATCAAGAATCGCAGATTCAAATTTTCAAATCTGATGTGATTCATTTAGTTGGCTGTGCAAGTGAGTTTTTGTAGATCCAAGCTTCCACCTATTCAACAGGTGAGAGTTCAAGAGGAAGTAAAGAAAATTCAACGTGGTATTACTGCTGTAGTGTAGATCTTGTTTGAAGCTATAGAGTCATCCTAGGGTTTGTTGTAGAGATTATATCTTCAAGAGGTTCTCAAAGCCACAAGCGGGGACTTCGTGCAACATAGTTCACTATTAGAAAAGTCCATGGATTCAGGGCTACACATGGCCTTGTTAGTAAATACTATTTAGTTAATCTTTTTACCTTAGGATTGATAGGTTTGAATTCCTTCAGGATTTTTATTGTAGGACAAATCATTGGTTTTTCTGGAATCACCATATTGTTGTGTTCTATATATTCCGTTGTACTTATTGGTTTATTGCTTAATTGGTGTCATTAAATTTGTGAAAATATTCTGAATTCATAACTGGTTAATTATTTAAGTTGGTTATTTACACTATAAATCATCCAAGGCTCTAAAAACCCTAACAATAACTTCCTTGATATTAACTTGTGCAACTTCTTTTAAATAAAGCATAAGCAATGGATGAACAAAGACTAATCAGCAACAAAATTTAGACTTATAATATGAATCTAATGCCTAGTCAATAGTCATAATTAAATTCAGCCATTGGTGAAGCCCAAGTTAAAGCATTGTAGCCATATATAGTAGTCATGAACATAGGGGAAAAGCCCGACGTAACCACAAATGTACAAAGAAGAGAATAGGAAGAAAGAGAAATCCTATGATTACATAATGGAAATAATGAATTACTAAAAGCAAGCATCTGGTTATGTAAAAAGCATAATAAATCAACAAAGACTAGCCAACAACGCTTATAAAAAACTATTATGGAAGATAATGTCTTCGCGTAATCAAATTGAGCCATTGAAGCCCAAACTTCAAGCATTGTAGCTATATATAGTAGTCAAGAACATAAGGGGGAAAAGCTCAACATATCCACAATGTTAATAAGAGGATGATGTGATACGTCCATAACATTTTCATAATAAAGTTAAATGATTGAATCCCCCTACCCCTAATTGTTGAATTATAAAAATTTTAAAATAATAATAATAATAATGATAAATATCAAATCAAACTAGGGAAGGAATTAGAATTCTATCTTTGGGAGCTATTTGAAACTCAATTGGTTAGTGATTATTGGTATTTTCAAATGAGACATACAATGTTCGAATCCCCCTACCCCTAATTGTCAAATTATTAAAAAATAATAATAATAATAATAATAATAATAATAATGATAAATACTCAAATCAAACTAGGGAAGAAATTAGAATTCTATCTTTGGGAGCTATTTCAAATTTAAGGATAAAAAATAGAAATAAAAGAGTAAGAACAAAATATAGAATTTTTTTTTAGAAGAAAAAAAAGTACTAAATGTTAAAGAATCAATTTTTTTTAGAAACGTCATATGTCATGGGCCAACCAGCCATTATTTTTTTTTCTTTTCTTTTTAAGCCTCCTTTTGACCATTTTAATTCCTATGAGTCCAAGTGTAATTTTTGGGACCAAAGCCAACTATGAAAATTCACTTATCTAGAAATTTTATATATATAAAAGAAAGTTTTAAAACAGGAAAGGCAGCATAGGGCCCAGGGGGTTTTCTTAAAAAAATAAAGTTAGGGTGCCTTTGGGCCAGGAGGGGCGTGCTAAGGTAGGTCCATTATTGAGCTATTGAAGCCCGAACTCAGGCATTAAATGCCAATAGTTACCATTGGAATAGGAGAAAAGCACAAGGTTAAGAATATTATTAGGATCGAAATTGGTTGGTTGATGTTTTCTCTATCCATTTTGCAGTTCAACTAGCACTTTAGATTGAGATAAATTAACTTGAAGTAAAGCACTCTACCCAAAAACAATGGCTTTGATGATTTTTCACATTAATTTAAAGTAATTTCTAAATATACTCTTGAAACATAAGAAGTCTAGTACATTAAGCACAATACAACACTCCTAAATATTCATGGAACATACAAACTAAATTGTATAACCCTGTCTCAGGCAGCTCTTCTTCCAGAACTTATGTGTTCCTAGTGCAACTTATACATGAAAACCACATAGTTACATACACAAACAATACTTGAACTCCTAGACACAACACAAAGGTATTCAAACCTTGTCTGTGAAGTCCTACTTCCATGAACATATTCACTCCTATATCTATACTTTAAGTAACCATATCACATCCAATTCTCCTGAAATTGGTTGGAGTCATAATTTCTTGTACATGCCAGATAATTACATAAATCAAACCTTGTCTGTAAAGTCGTACAAACATGACAAATGCCATTCAATCTTCATTGAACAACCTACATCAGAAATTGTAGTGCATACTCAATTCCATGAACACAATCACTCTGAATATCTCTGCTTCAAATGCTCATATCTCAAGCAATTCTCCTTTGATTTTTTGGGTACTTCCACATTAAACTTTGATTCAATTATGTATTTTACTCAAAACAGTTTCAATATCGCAAGGTGCAACAGGCTGTTGAACTCCCATATATTAAACATTTAAGTTTGACCATGCCTTCTTAGTACTTATGGCAACTCTTACTCTCCCAACGATATCTTACCTGACCAGCCCTACCCAATGGTACTGGTGGGTACAGATCTTTGCTCCAATTAACTGAAGGATTAGAACCAGCACTGCTTCTTGTATCTCCATTAGAAACTACCATTGGTTTGCTATGAAACTGAAAATCCTCCATGAAATTCCTCTGCATACTATGTGAAAGAAACTTGCAAGCTCTTTGCTTAGCCTTGGTTGACTCTGTGAGAGTCATGTAGCTGGGTGTAAAGATATTCCTCTCCTCTATTGTTTCCTTCATGAGAGTTTCACTGGACATTAGAGTTGGAGATGCAAATGAGGATGAAGTTGATTCATGACTCTCATCATATAGAGATTCAGAACTTGGGGTGGATGATGATGAGCTACTAATTTGACCAACTGTAAAAGGTTTAGCTGAAATCCTGGTTGTGACATTGTTCCTTTTTACTTTTACTGAGTCATAATCTGAAGAATATGAATGAAAACTGACAACTTGACATTCATTTTTCCTTGACAATGGAGTCTGGTCTGAGAGATCAGTATGGAATTCTTCCATTAATCTGCTTTCCCATGGCTTGGCCGCCATCCAACGATCTAACCAGCTCCATCCTGTGCTGTTCATATCCAGCCTTTGCTGCTTGAGAGAAGTCACTGGCTTGTTGGTTCTTGTATTTGGACTAGCAGTCATTCTTGATTGCTGAAAGAAAAAAATTCAACATGATCAATGACTAAGTAAACATTTAAAATCCAACTGATAAACATAAATCTCTATCCAGGAATCTTTAACTAGGCCATGTATTCATTTCATTAACTATCTTACCAAAGGAAAATAGTTGGGTCCTCTCAATTTCATTACCTGTTGAGAGCGGGAGTATGCAATTGCTCTCTCCCTCTTGACAGCTCCTTTTTGCCTCAGTTGTAGCTTTTCTCTAACTTCATCAATAGTTCCTGGACTATCACACCATCCTTGCTGAGGACAGTCAACACACACATTATTAACAGTGTATATTCACTAATTACATCCTCACAATAATAATATTATAAAATCTTGAAATAGCATATGATACCTCAGCCTGCTTGATGGGATCAGCAAGGTTGCGATGTTCATCCAACAGTTTTTGCACAGCTAGCCCTTCTGGGGACATCCTCACACTCCGTGCCCTTACTCTAGCCTGAACCCGAACAAGAGCCTGCATGCATCTTAGAGTTACAGCAGCTTGCTTCCTTACTTGCCGGCCACGAAATATGGCTTGAAGTCTCACCACTGCTTTCAAGGCCCTCAATGCCTGTCTTGCCTGCAATTATGTAATTAAGGCCACTAAACAGATGTGCCTAAACAGTATTTCAAAAGCACAAAAGAGGAATATAAAATCACATAAATGAGATTTACTTGATTACGGGAATTATTTCTGTGCAAAATAGTAAAAAAGAAAAAAGGGGAGACAACTTCAACCAAGCATGTGGACAGTTAGAACAATGTGATCTACAATTAATGGAATCCTTCCCAAACAATTATCAAATCGTTTATAGGTATACAGAGATCACATAGCTGCAACACCCCAGTCCACACAGAGGATCATTGAGGAAGTTTCCCGGGCTAAATTCTTAATGGGCTGATACTTGGGATGGACTAATAATCTCACCCTTCGCTTGGTTGCTTACAATACAGAGGAATGCAGGACAATGCACTCCTAATACTGACTTTTCCTCTTGTTTTGTTTTGAAAGAGTGAAGAACCTGACTCAATAAGCAAAAGAATATTATTTTACCTATAATTGATGAGATAGTGACACTGTTTCTGGTGTAGTAGATGACACTGTTTCTGGTGTAGTAGATAATCAAAAAGTAAACTCATACTATTTTTTTTTCTTCATTTTCTTTTGTCACCAAACAGAAAGTCTACAAAGTAAACTGAAACAGCCACCAATGCATTCAGCCTCCTAATATTCAAGCTTGGGCCCATTTTCCTTCAAAGTTGCTAAGGAAATAAAACTCTCAAAAAAGAACATGTTGAACCTATCTAGTGTTAAGATTAGATTACTTCACTGTGTGATTGAACTCAAACTTCCAACAAGTAAAATTTGGAATTCAAAGTGACCAGAAAACCTCAACCTTACTAACTAAAGATACATTTACAGATATTCATTGAGCTCAATCAACTTTCCAACAACCTTTATTTGAATTTGCAGATGCTAAAAAGCATTAATTTTTCCTTCTAAAGGTAAATGGTAAAGCTTTTACAGATAAAAATTGAGCTTAATTCTATACTTAACACCCAAAATTGGATGCTATAGTGCCCAAAAAAACTTTTCATCCAAGGTATAATAAATAAGTCATACTAGTCATATATTTTAATGTGACAGAGAATTAGATTAACACATTTAAACTTCAGAGTATTGACATCTAGTGCTAAGATTAGAAGGTGCGGGATAATAATTGAGATCAATTTCACAAACCAACATTATAATAAAGGAGAGCAGGCTATGCTGCTGAGCTACAAGGATCATGGCTAAAGTTTTACAAGCTTTGTCTGAAGCTTGTCTAAAAGAAACATATGATATCTACATTAAGAGCATCAAAAGGCTGTTTGAGTTCAAAATAAATAAATAAATAAAACAAAAAGTTAAAACTCACAGTGACTCATTAATATTTTCACAATCTATAGCTTCACATTCTTTATCTGTAAGCTACATGGTACTTAAAACTGCAAAATCAGAGACCTATTGACTAATAAGGAAAGATCAATTTATATATAACAGTTACTGATGATCAAAAACTGGTGTAAGATTATAATAATTTCTTTGATAGTTTTTTGAGCACATACTTACTCATCAGCTACCTAAGATTAGAACAAATAATGACTTAAAGACCTCAACTTTACGATCTACAGCTAAGTAGTTCCTTCTAAAAAACCGGAAAACCATGTCTAGATATTACCTTTCGGTAAGAATAAACCAAAGAATATTGAGAACAAGCAAAATCAGAGAGGCCCATTTACCAGGAAGCCTCGAAACACGGTTTGGATGCGAATGGCAGCCCATTCTTGCTTGATCACCATGAAATTTTTTGGTGGAGCTCTCACCACAGCAGCCATGGCAGCATTGGAAGAATCTGACGCCTTGCCCTTCTTCGTACCCTCTGATGAGCTCCTCCATAGCCTCCATTTCTTCTTGGTACTCTTGTCCCCTACCACCTTGTCCTAAGAAAACAAAAACAGAAACAATGAAAACACAGGAAACGAGAGAAAAACAGAAACGAGGAGTTCGGGTTATAAGTTTTGGCTTACATGGTTGGTTGTACTTGTATGGAGCTTCTTTAGACTTATAAGAGATTTTAGCCATTTTCCTGAGGCACCCATTTGAGTAAAAATCACTTGGAAACGGATTTGTGTTTAGAAAGCAAAGTGTTTTCAGAAAATGCTTTAGGAAAAACAGGAACTTTGACACTGCAAAGAGCGCTCTGGCTTAAGTTTAAGTGTTAAGAGTTTAAGACTTATTAAGATTTAAGAGTTTAATGGGAGAGAGTTTGAAATTTGAAATTCGAAAAGGTGAAGAGAGAAATAGTGTGAAGAAAATAAATACTATAACGGATACTAAAGACTTTTTGGTATTTTATATAGAGATGCCGCTCCATGTAAGAAATATTCTTATTAATAACCCTTCAATGGTCGAGCTTTTGTGGTTCTTTGCTTTCCAACTTGTTATAACAAACAAAAGCTATAAATAACACGAACTTTCGTCTTTCATTTGAATTATGATCAGTTTTTAGTTGGATGATTTGACTGGGTCTACTAAATGGGCAATTTTTCTTCTTTTTTATTTCAAGGATGAAACAGTTGCCTGATTTTTTTTTTTTTTTTTTAACAATTAGATATATCACCCTATCATAAATTAGATGAAATTATCTCGTGCTTTTATTTAACTGAGTGGCATTTCGGTTAAACTTTTGAACAATTCTTCAGTAGTCTAAAGCAGTGTACTAGGCTCTTACAAAATGAGTAGACCTCACACGTGGGTCTCACCATGGCCTATGGGGCCCATACCCTTTGTGAGAAACACTGTTCTAAGACTACTTAAGTTTTTTCCTAAACTTAAATAGAATTTGATAATGTGGTAAGTGTTAAGAAAAAGAAAAAGTTCTATCCTTGAAGCTTATTTTGTGTGAATAGACATAAAACTTAAATGATTTTCGGAAGGAAAGAAGATACTGCTAGAGTTTTTAATGATGCATTCCCTTGAATTAGGATTTTATGTTAATATTGATTTTGATATGAATGTAATTAGCAATATGTGTAGAGATTTCAAATCTGAAAAAAAAAAAAAAAAAAAAAAGAAGGAAGAAGAAGTTATTCTTCATACCATTAAATCAGTTATGACTTCAATTGTATGCCTTGACTCAATGCACAAGAATTCGATTTTCAATCGGTCCGATTGTTTTGAAATTATCATGGAAACGTAGATGGAACAATTTCTTTGTTCTGTGATATTTAAATCCCTTTTTATCTGTTAGATTGATCGTAGTTTATCTTTAGTATCTTCATCATGTCCTTAGATCTATTGTGTGAATGAATGTAGAGTTAGTACTGACAATTTCATTTTACACCCACATGGTTATTCAAAACATTTTAGCTATAGCAACTTTGTTGTAGGCCTTTTTTGTGTGGTTGAGATGTTAAAATAACTTTTGAGTCATTTTAGCATCTTTATTGTGAGTGCTCTAACCTTTTGGTCAAAATTTTAGGTGCTTCTTGAAAGCCTTCAAGTCTTTTAAAAGATGTTGTAAATTTCCGGATCTTAGCAATATTAGTGAAAAGTAAAGATAAAAGAGAGAAAATCAAGCAGAGGCTTGCATGGTTTAGTAGCGTGCCAACCTTTATTAGAGTGCCTGAGTGAGTGGCGAAAATCTTCACTATTAGAGAATAAACACTAAGAGTTTTGTAACTCAACTAACACTTCATGGGTTTTTTAGTGAGAAGTCCAGGGGTTCAATTCCCCCTTCCCTAAAAACTTTTGAATTGAGAGAGAGAGAGAGAGAGAGATTATAGTTCTCCAAAGAAAGGGTCTTTCTAATGAGTTTATAGTTTCTCCAAAAGAAACCTTAATTTGGTTCATTGAAATTTATAGAGCCTCCTATCCCATGTGTCTATGAGCTACCTTGAACCTGTTGAGAGCTATGTAATGTGAACTAAAAGATAATTAAAAAATAAAAATAAAAATAAAATTCTTTTTTTTTTCTTTTTCCTAAAGATAAATTCAATAGTTACAAATGAAATAGGAGATTTGAACTATGAGTGTCTCAATTGGAAATACCAAGAAATTCTAATTGAGCTATAAGACTCATTAGTAATTGCAAAAACATTGGCTAATTGGTTGAAAGCAATATACCTTAAATTGATCATCAGTAATGGCAATAAAGTTCCACAATTGAAGACAAAAAGTAGTATTATGTCAACCATGGGTGTAGTAATATTATTCTACTTTAATAAATTGCACTAAATTAGTTAAAATAGCCAATTATGAGTGTAGTGATATTAGTCAACTTGATTTCTATGCGTGATCAATCCATCTTTGTACAATAAGAATAGCTTTAGAGGCTATTAAGAATAGCAAACTTACAAGAAATCAAATGCAAGTGTGTTGGGGATAGACACAAAAACAGAGGAAGAGGAAGAGAACGGAAATTTATTATATTATTGAAAGTACCTTTTAATTATGAATACAAGAACAAATCTTACAAAGAACATACCCACGCCACTGAACAGGGTCATAAAAAATTCAGGGGGAAGAATTGACCCATCTTAAATTACATAAACTTACATAAATCGAAGGCAAAAAAAAAAAAAAATTAATAATAAATAAAATAAAATCAGTATAGGTTAGTCCCTTTCTGTACCTTATTTTTTGTTTTTATGACACTACTAAAGGCTCACACTATGAGGGCACAAAAAACACCAATGGTCCTAAAAGTGCCACTAGCCCTGAACCTTTCAGTACTAACAGACCTAAAAAAAAAATTTCACTTGTCGGTTTATAATCTAGTCACTAGTTGAGGCATGAACCATTGGGTTAGGAAGTCCCATACATGAAAGGCTAGGTGAGAGATGGATTTTGGGACTTGGTCTTGGCGATGGAATTGGAGCATTGCTAGGAAAGTATCCAGGCATGGTCCTAGGTGATAGATTTACATGTTCAAGTGCCTGAAATTGAAGCTGTGCTGAGTATTCTCGAACACACCCAATACGAGGACCAGCTCCACTACTCCATTTACGTGACAAACACTTAGCCAATTTGAATGCCGGAGCTTTCACATTGGTTCCTATTTCATCATGACAAATTGTGACATTGGCAGCCTCCTTGTTAGGCACATCAACATCTACTGATTCTGTGTAAGATGATTTGATATTTGTAGAGGAACCCCTCGTTGACTCCAACTTTAGTTCCTTGTCGGTCACTTTCAATGTTGGATCATCATCATCTATGGCACATTTCTGCAGTTCAATCATTCAGATGTACACAAATTCATTCAAACTCAAATGAATTTGTACCAACTATGTAACACCAATGTGACAGAGGATCGAAGAAATTACCTTAACATTGGTCAAGTTCACATGGTGCTCTTCTAGGAAACTAATAAACTCCAAGAAGTTCTCTTCCGTTGGGTGATAATGACCACTATAAGGCCATATAGCCTAACAAGATGAGAAAGTATACATCAAAATTTTGGATACGATCTCTTTAGAAGATGACATTATTGCATATTGCCCCTTAAAATTGCTTCTTTTGTTCTAGACATTGAGGACACATTCTGAACTACTGATTCTATGAAGAGTGTATTTATATATATATATATATATATATATTTGCGTGCAACCATAGATACCTCAAGAACCCCATTATGGGCCACCAATCTTCCAGCTGCGGTGGTGGCACCCCCTGCTAGAAAACTAGAGTGCTGAAATTGGCCTTTCTTCTTCTTCCCAATGTACAAGTTCCTTGTTGTGCTGAGGACAAATATCCACTTAGTACCATCATCTGTGTCCACTAACATTCCACTTTCTTTGTACACAAGCTTCTCACTTTCTACAATCACTTCATATGCTTCTCTCTCTTTCTGCCAAGAGAAAGTTAAAAGTTATAAAAAAAAATGAACCTAACAAGCCAACTATGACCACCATACTACCAAAGTCTAAAGGCCTTTTCTTCTTATTATATGATAGATCACTCTGGAAACAAAAATCAAAAGAGGAAGAGCAAGATTATTACTTTCAAATTCAAGTTTGTTTTTAAAAAATGAAAATTTAGGTATATTATATGCCTCTATAATTCGATTGTTCCATTTGGAAAACGATATTCACTCTGACCAAAATTTATCATATTCTGATTATTAATGTGAAAATGGGATTCAAAAATAAAGAGAATGATTGTTATGTAAAAATTGAGAAAGGTCCTTTGTACATGCCAAATTGGCGTTGAAACATAAGGCCAGGTTTGGTAGCATCAATTATTATCCTGCCCCACAAAGTGTCTTTGATAAGTTAAC
Organism: Quercus lobata; assembly: GCF_001633185.2. Classification (NCBI taxonomy): domain Eukaryota; kingdom Viridiplantae; phylum Streptophyta; class Magnoliopsida; order Fagales; family Fagaceae; genus Quercus; species Quercus lobata. Next base: position 10,075,057 of record NC_044908.1, on the reverse strand, counting down.
AGATCAATTATACTCACTGGTCCAAGGTATCTGATGCATTGACGCTGCAAATTGGTCCTTGGGCACTTCTCAAGATTTACTTCTTTGCCATCTCCAACATCCAACCTTCATTTTTATGGTCAATAGTCAATACATTAAGAAATTAATGTAGTAAAAGAAGGCTAAACATATCTTAAAGGTTGTTGGAGTTTTACCAATAGAAGAAAGGTTGGGAGCTCCCAGTGTCAAACCAAACATCATAATACAAGTGCAAATTGTGTCCATATCGATGGCGTGGATCAATCTGTGCAACACAAGGAGAAAATTTACATAGCTTAATCCATTTTCTTATGATTCCAAACCCCTTATTACACAAAGAACTTGGTCTTCTCTCATCATGCATCATAATTTTTCCTTTTAGAAAGGGCATTGTATGTAGACCTCAAAAGATTTCCTAACTACTTAAAGTCAATTTTTTTAGTCATCAAGTTAAGTCAAATTTTGAGTCAAATCTATAAGAATCCATGACTATAGGAAACAATCAATGCTAAGGAAAAATAAAACATATGGAATGTAGAATGTGGACTAACCGCTTCAAGCCAGTGTCTTAAAGCTAATTTCTGAGCTTTTTCATTCTTGGACAAACCTTTACCAACCTACAATCAACCATATGGTATTATACAGTATTCAATAACATAGAAAGGAGTTCTTGTAAGACGATGAAAAATATGAATTTTAGGGTCCGTTTAGATACAGTTTATTTTGCTGAAAACTAAAAATACTGTAGCAAAATAATTTTTAAATGTATAAATAATGTCGTGAGACCCACTTTTAATAAAAAAAAATTGCTGAAAAATAAGATTTGTGAGTCCTATAAACAATACACAAGATCCACTGGTGTTGCTGAAAAGTCAAATATTACTACTAAAAAAAAAAAAAAAATGTGAACACTGGATGCGCAATCCAAACACTACCTTACATCAATTTGCTGATAAAGGATGCTCTCCATTTGAAATGAATTTATTTCATGATTTAAAATAAATATTTAAAATCTAAAGATATGTCACTTTATATCTGGAAAATAAAATCTAAATGGATCGTGAAATAGACTGATTGCATTTTAAGTCATGGTCAAATAGCAAAACTAATTAAGCAAAGTAAAATATTTTTCAAGGTAATGACTTTTGTCTTAAAAAAAACGACTGAGTTGACCCCAACTGTGGAAACAATTGACTTGAAAATTTTTTCATCTATAAAATTTCGGCAAACCTAGGAAGCGTAAATGATGGTAATATGTACACACCTTAGCAGCCCTAGTCCTAGCTCGTGCCCATCTTGAAATAGTAGTTTCTGATCTATCAGACTCAAAGAATGATATTGAGCTATGCCTAAGACTTGCAAAGTCTATTGCCTTCCACCTACAAAATTTTTAAAAACAAAACAATTAGACAAAACAAAATTCTGAATTGGAAATATAAGCTGTAGGTAGATGAAACATAGTTTTGTTAATAGAACAAACCAGAGCTCCTCAACAACTACAGCACAATCTGCTAGGTTTCTTCTAGTCCGGTAACTCTTATAAACTTTCTGCACCTTAATTGCAGCTGCATTATGTTCACTAGTAGTCCTTGGAGAAATCCGAATTTCGGGTTTAGGCAAAGCGACCGCAGGATATACTTTATTGCTTGAATCATTGGCATTTTCCTCCAAATCAGAACTATTTTCATCCACCAACACTTTCTTGAAGGAAACAGTTGTTTGCAGCCTTAACCCTTCCACTTTCCGCTTCTTGGATCTTCTAGCTATCCCACTTTCTTTTACTTCAATAATCATGCTATCTAACCCCTCATATTTATCAATGTCACTTGGATCATCTTGCTTGAAGATATCCTTCCTTTCCTTTGACTCACAGTTGATGAATCTTACCATTACTTCTTCTTGCCTTACAGTCTCTATAAATGATGATGAGAGAAAAGAAAAGGGTATCCCACTAGTTTTAAAGCAGTGAGGCTATGAATGTGTGAATTTTGACAGATCAACCTGCTCGACAAGTTATGCAAATGAATTAAAGTTGCAAGCTCTTCAAGAATTATAAAATTGTATTTTTCACTGTAATAAAAATGCAGTCATGTTTAAAAACACAGCAAAGGAGGAAAAATGTTTCATTTTTCTTAATGCCATATTATTTTCATACTTAGACTATAACAAGAATCCAATCAGCTTCTATCATCACATGGATTCACAGGTATTCATGAGAGCTGAGAAATAAGTTTCATGATGGTATGCACTCCAAAAGCAATCAAAATTTATTACTATTTTTATTTTTTAAAATATGTTTCATTCTAAGAATAACTCACCACATTTAATTTTTTGGTTAAAATATGCTCCATTCTAAGTGTTAAGATTTCTGAAAATGTTAAGAATAATGTTTCATATAGTTACATGTTTCAGAACTACACCATGATTATTTCTACAGCCATTACTCTTTAAGTAAATAACACAAAAAAGAAATGAACAATTAAATAGAACTTTGAGATTCGCACCTGAAGATACAAACTCAGGTCGTTCAGAGTTCTTGTCTGAGGTATACCTCTCCATTTCTTTTGTGCGAGTGTGGTGTGTGTTACTGTTCTAGTTTAGTTTTTAAAATATATGACCATTTCCCTCCTTTATATATAATACTATGTATGCTTTGAAGTTGCCAAGAAAGTGTAGTTCACTGAGCTGGTACCTTCAAATACGTAATAGACAAAGATCGCAGAAAATATGGTAGTCTTTGAAATTTTGTGCTCATCAAAGCAAGTTGTCATAGAATGGGAAAAAAAAAATAGTGTGACTTGAAAATGCCACAAGTGGTTTGAACTTGAAGGGTTCAAAGTTGCACACATTTAACCTTTATTGATTTTCTTTATTTGGAAAAAATAGGTGATAAACACTTAGATTTTGTTTTTTCATTCTACACCCAACTAAAATGTGAGGAAGAATCTGTCAAATACATAATAGTATAAGTTTTCTTTGTAAAGACCAAAGTTTGTTTTCTTTCACTTCTTAGTTACAAACAGGAATAGGAAAGAGACAGAGAGAAAGAGAAAGGTTGTCATAATTGTCTTAGAAAGAATGTTCCAAGAAAGATCAGCAGGTGGACAAAGGGTTGAGAAACAGAAAGCAACGACCGTGAAAACAATAAACTACTATTCTAAATATAGGCCTGTATGAAGGGGCAAAGATCTTGTCAAGTCTTTATCTATGAACAAACTACACGAAAGCTATATTGTAGCCACACATCTATTGGATTTTGTCGGACTACTATCATGTCGGAGAGTATAACTTTTCTTTAGTTGTATTCAATTTTATGTCTATTGTTTTGATTTATCATTCATGATGAATGTATAGAAACAAATCCATACGTACTTATCGTGTTGTCAAATTTGATGCGATATGTGAATGTGCAAATTGGTATAAAAATTTTCCATCGACCAAGTGTTGTGTGTATTTTATTTTTCTTTCTCTATAAAATACCGAAAGTTCAAAAAAATAAAAATCAACAAAACATATTGTAGTTGGGAGTACATATTAAGTCGAGCGTCAAGAATAGGAGGGAGGATTTCCATTCTACAAATTGGATTATATTGGTGATGGTTATATTATTGAAGCCCTACGTGTTGTTTTCATGCAACTGTAAAAGCATGTGTATTTTTGAACACTTCAATGCCGAAATTACCAAAAAAAAACAATGTGTTTATATACACACGTGAGTGGAAATTTAATAAGTAAGAAAGCAAATTGAGTTTTTTTTTTTAATAATAAAATTTGATAAATTAATACTACATATTTAGGTCCAAATCTATTGAGTTACGTTTTAAAATTAAATGATGCCATGTTATATTAATTTTTTGATCGAGCATTAAAAATATATTTTTTTTAAATCCCTTGATCCCTTGAAATCTCTCAAGGTGTTATCATCCCCCAACAATATGTACATATGTATTAATTAAAAACATCATTTTTTTTCTTCACATCAAGAGGTTATCTATGCAACCAAAGCAACTTCATTAAATCCCTTTTGTCAATTTTTTTCCCTAAGTCATAGGGCAATGAATTTTCCAAGAAATTGATGTTTTCTTGTTTCCTTAATTTTATTTATTTTATTTTTTGTTTTGTTAATGTTGAATTCACACAAGTCACATTGTGGTTGTGGGTCACACACTAAGCAAAATAACCAATAGCAACTCCTTATTTGTTTTTCAAAATACTATTGGCAATCGAGGACGGCACGTAACATTCAGTGTTTCCTTGTAACACAGCAGCGTCCCTTTCAACTCATCTCCATATTAGTTGAAAATAATATATAAAAACTTACAAAAAAAGTTAAAAAGTAGAAAATTGAAATCTTTCCACACGCTTTGTGGACGATAATGCTTCCCCCCCATAAAAAACGTAATTGGATAAATACCTAGTCTTTCTTTTGACTAAGTATTCACCGACCAATTAAGAAGTAAAACATGTAGGCCATCATTTGTTGGTTGTTATACACATTCAGATAGAAATATTTTCTATACGTGTTGGTAATAATCATTATGACCAAATTAGAAGTAATATGACTTAATAGATAGTCACACTTGTTTCTAAAAAAAAAAATGAAAAAAAAGAGGAAAATAGTACTCACATCTCGTATTTAATAAGTAGCAATGTGAATATCAAATGTGCTCATAAGATTAATATTCTAAATTATCATGTAGTACTCTTTGAAAGAAACTTAGTTTTTTGTTTTTTAGAGAAAATTTTGTTTTAGTTTTTTGACTTTCTATACGTGTTGGTAATAATCATATGACCAAATTAGAAGTAATATGACTTGATAGATAGTCACACCTGTTTCTCAAAAAAAAAAAAAAAAAAGAAAAAGAAAAAGCAAAAGAAAAGGAAGATAGTACTCACATCTCGCATTTAATTAGTAGCAATGTGAATATTATATGTGC